>NC_133509.1:113040000-113665000 GCF_049354715.1 Callithrix jacchus
GCTTTTGGTGTTTTTGTCATGAGAACTTTGACAGGGCCTATGTCCAGAATGGTATTTCCCAGGTTATATTCCAGTGATAGTTTTTAGGTTTCACATTTAAGTCTTAATCTACCCTGAGTTGATTTTTATATATGAGGTAAGGAAGGAGTCCAGTTTTTATGTTCTGCCTATGACTTGCCAGTTATAGGATGGAATTTTAGAGCTGCCTAGATGACCACTGCCTAGGTGGAGCACAGATAACCCCTATACATGGCAGTGGTACAAACTCTAATTTGTGGTGACTTGGGATGGTATACCAGTGAATAAGAATTGATTGGTGTTTTCTTTGTGAAAAGGCTTTATTTCAGATTTTAAAATTGAATACTTTAGCTTAGTTTTATCAACAAGAATAGAATAAAAACAGTTCAATTTATTTAATAGATGTAGGAGTATGGGTACTTTGTTTCATTTAAGAAATTTTTTTGTCTCACCTATGTTCATAAATTTATGGCATAATGTTCATATTTCCTTAATATCTTTTAACTGTTTTAGGATGCATAGTGATGTCAACTTTTTCATACTTGATGTTGGTTTTTTTTTTTTTAGTCTTTTTCCCTAATGAGTCTCTCTAGAGTTTTACTACTTTTATCGATCTTTTCAAAAAAATCGATTGTCATATTGAATTTAAAAAATTGATTTTGTTTTCAAATTCCTTCATTTCTTCCCTTAACTTCATTGTTTCATTTATTCATATTTTGGGTTTGTTATTTTTTTCTTGTTTCTTAAGGAGAGAAGCTTAGATCATTAAATAAAGATTTTCTTCTTTTATACTGTAAGTAGTTAATGCTGTACATTTTCCTTTAAGAATTCCTTTAGCTGTAATGTATTTTCATTTTTATTCAGTGTTTTCATTTTATTCAGTTCAAAATATTGTCTAATTCCCTTTGTGATTTTTTTATTTGACTTGTGTGTTATTTAGAAGTGTATTGTTTAATTAATTTCTAGATACTTAGGGATTTTCCAGATATTTAACCGTTTTTGATTTCTGGTTTAATTTCATCATGTCAGAGAACATTTTGTATGATTTCAATCTCCTTAAACTTATTGAGACATGTTCCATGGCCCAGAATACACGGTGAATGCACCATATATGCTTACGAAGAGTGTGTATTCTACTACTGCTGAGTGGCTTGTTCAATAAATACCGATTAGGTGAAGTTGGTTGCTAGCATTGTTAAATTCTTCTGTATTCTTACATCTTTAAGCAATCTTACTTTCCTTTCAAGCAACATTATACCTCTTCACATATAGCGGGGGCTGAATGGTGGCCTTCTTAAAATATGTCCATGTCCTAATCCCTGGACTTATGATTGTTTTGAGTTGAAAAGGATGAATAATTACCTTTTGTGGCAAAAGGTGTGATTAAGGTAAGGACTATGAGGAGCTTATCCTGGATTATCTGGGTAGGCTTTAAATAGGCACATACATCTGTATGCGAGAGATAGAGGGGATTTTGGGACAGGCACACAGAGAAGACACACAGAGGAAGAGGTCATGTAAAGATGGAGGTAGGGAGATGGGGGTGATGCCGCAAGGAGCCAAGGAGTGTCAAGGACTCCCAGCAGCCACCAGAAGCCAGGAGAGAGAATCATGGCATGCATCTTCCTCAGAGCCTGGGGAAATGGGTGGCAGCACGGAGCCTTCTCTCAGACTTCTGGCCTCTGGAAGTGTGAGAGAGTAAGTTTCCGTTGTCTTAGGCCACTCAGAATTTTACATAATTGGTTTCTGGATTTTATTTTGCTCCTTTAAATGATATTTAATTTAGTGTTGGCACTGATAAGTTCCTTCGATTCAACTGGATAGTTTGGATGCCTTTGAAGGCTTTATTAGGGTAGCTCTAGGGCAGCCTTTAGGGCTAATTCATTCCTATTATTAAACGATCCCCCAGTGCTCCAGTTACCACTAGAATTTTCTTCTCTGGCTGGTTGGCACATGAGCTATTTGCAGACCTTTGGATATTTCGACTGCTCCTTTCCGGTGGGTCTTTCCCCAGTCTCAGATAATCTCCTCTTCCAGATGTGCAGATCAGTATTCCGGAACTCACTCAAGGCCACCTTTTTGCAGTACTTCTCTGGTGCTCTACCTCACCATGGCACCCTGAGCTTTGATTTCCATCTCCTCAACTCAGAGAGTCAGCCAGGCCGTGTTCATGTACCCTCTTTTCTTGTGGTCAGAAACTGCCTGTATGTAGTAAGCTGGTGCAGCGCTAGGGTTCATCACATAATTTTCTTTTACTTTCTTTTTTTTTTTTTTTTTTTTTTTTTTGAGACGGAGTTTCGCTCTTGTTACCCAGGCTGGAGTGCAATGGCGCAATCTTGGCTCACCGCAACCTCCGCCTCCTGGGTTCAGGCAATTCTCCTGCCTCAACCTCCCGAGCAGCTGGGATTACAGGCACGCACCACCGTGCCCAGCTAATTTTTTGTAATTTTAGTAGAGACGGGGTTTCACCATGTTGACCAAGATGGTCTCGATCTGTTGACCTCGTGATCCACCCGCCTCGGCCTCCCAAGTGCTGGGATTACAGGCTTGAGCCACCACGCCCGGCCTTTCTTTTACTTTCTTACTTTTTTTTTTTTTTTTTTTTTTGAGGTAGAGTTACTCTGTTGTCAGGCTGGAGTGCAGTGGTGTAATCTCGGCTCACTGCAACCTCCACCTCCCAGGTTCAAGCTGTTCTCCTGCCTCAGCCTCCCGAATAGCTGGGACTACAGGCATGCGCCACCACACCCAGCAAATTTTTGTATTTTTCGTAGAGACGAGGTTTCACCATGTTGGCCAGGCTGATCTCAAACTCTTGACCTTGTGATCCACCCACCTCGGCTTCCCAAAGTGCTGGGATTACAGGCGTGAGCCACTAGGCCCTGTCATCACATCTATTTTCTTTTCTCAGGAACTGCAGTTCTGTGTTAACTGTTATCTGATCCCTGAACACTGAAGTTCACATGTTCTGTCTGGATTTTTAAGTTGTTTAGGGTGGGAGGGTAAATCTAGGCCCTGTCATTCCATCTTTTCCATAAGGACCAGCAGGTTTTCTAAGAACTTCTAATGTAATAATGACTCATCACCATGGGGATGCAGAATGCAGTGTTTCCCACACTTATTTGACAAAGGAGGAAAACCGCCTCCCAGGACTATGCTTTAAGGAAGTCACTTCTGCAAGAGCAAGCTGTGCCAGACACAGAAATGACACCTTTCCCACCCAGCCTCTTGGAGGCTTCTGAACCAAAGTCTGTGGTCTCTGGAAAAGCTCACACTTAGAAGCAAAGAGATAAAGGATATCTTCAAGCCAGAAGAGTCAAACCCAGCTCCTCAGGACCACCCTTCCAGCATCTCTCTGACCCTGCATCTTTTTTTTTTTTTGAGACGGAGTTTCACTGTTGTTACCCAGACTGGAGTACAGTGGCGTGATCTCGGCTCACTGCAACCTCCACCTCGTGGGTTCAGGCAATTCTCCTGCCTCAGCCCCCCGAATAGCTGGGATTACAGGCACGTACCACTATGCCCAGCTAATTTTTTGTATTTTTAGTAGAGACGGAGTTTCACCATGTTGACCAGGATGGTCTCAATCTCTCGACCTCATGATCCACCCACCTCGGCCTCCCACAGTGCTGGGATTACAGGCGTGAGCCCTGTAATCTTTAACAGGACTCTCTTACTCTCCCAGTGAGAAAGAACCTCTGGTGTTCCAGGTCTGGGTGAGACAACAGTCACGCAGCCTGAGTCCCTGCTCCCTGCCTATGCTCCGGCTGCCGTCTTCCCTCTTGTGCTTACCTGGCTCCTGGCCATTGGGTTTCATTTCCTTTTGTATATCCCACACTCACCTCTGTGGCTTTTTCGACACATTCTTGTTCCTGCTGCCGCTAGGCATCATTGGTAGCTACCACTCAGACCAAATAAGTCCCGACCCCTGAAATAAAACCAAGATGTCAGTGCATTCGGCTGCCCACCGTGGAGGTAAGTGGGGGGTACGCGACATACCAGCGGGATACTTGCTCTAACCACAGGGACACCAGGCAGGCTCCATTGATGTCCATTGTGAAAAGAGAGGTGCACTTCCACAGGGCAGAAAGATCCCCCATTTTGGTTGAACAGTTCCAGCAAGTCTTGATCAAGGTAGTGGCTAAGCTGCAGAACGCTGACTGCTTTATTATCTGAAGAATCACTCACCATGGCCACCATCTGTTTCATTTTCCTTCTCACTTACAGTCCTTTGTGTTGATAGAGTTGAGTATTAAGTTTTTTTGTTTTTTTTGTTTTTTGAGATGGAGTTTCGCTCGTTACCCAGGCTGGAGTGCAATGGCGCGATCTCGGCTCACCACAACCTCCGGCTCCTGGGTTCAGGCAATTCTCCTGCCTCAGCCTCCCGAGTAGCTGGGATTACAGGCACGCGCCACCATGCCCAGCTAATTTTTGTATTTTTAGTAGAGACGGGGTTTCACCATGCTGACCAGGATGGTCTCGATCCCTTGATCTCGTGATCCACCCACCTTGGCCTCCCAAAGTGCTGGGATTACAGGCGTGAGTGAGTCACTGCGCCCGGCCTAAGTTTTTTAAAGAAGTGAAGAAAGCAATCCACTTCTATCTAGCCCTCCCTCAGTTTACCTTGCCCAAGGAAACAAGAAGCCCCTCTCTAATAAAGATCTTTAAAGGGGACATTGATTCTGCATCCAAAACCTTGGGCGAGATGTGTTTAGGAATTCAGGATATTTTAGATTCTAAAAAGGCAATACAGCCTATGTACCTTATATATTCTAATACCCCAGCAGGTTCTGGAGCAAAAAAAGTGGGTCAGTAGTTCATCAATGAAATGTACAAATATTCACATGAAGTTGGATAAGTGAAGAAAAAATGAGTAGCCTCATATCAGGTGAGGGCAGGTTTGTTAGTAAATGAGTTTGTCCTAAGCTGATAAAACACTTCAATTATTTTTCAGAATTTTTGGTTTTGGAATTGTATTACTCTTGCTCCAGCTGCTGTAACAGAATACCACAGACTGTGTGGCTTAAACAATAGAAATTTATTTCTCACAGTTCAGGGGGTGTAGGAAGTCTAATATCAAGGTGCCGGTAAGGAAGGTTTCACTCTGAGGCCTCTTCTCTTGCTTTGGAGATTGAGCTCACAGGACCTTTTGTTTATGTGCCTGATAGGGCTGGGATAAGAATACTCTCTGGGTCTCTTCTTTCTTAATTTTTGAGACAGGGTCTCACTCTGTCACCAGGCTGGAGTGCAGTGGCACGATCACGGCTCACTGCTGCCTCAACCTCTGCAGGCTCAGGTGATTCCCCCGCCTCAGCCTCCCCAGTAGCTGGGGCTACAGGTATGCACCACCATTCCCGGCTAATTGTTGTATTTTTTTGTAGAGAAGAGTTTTGCCATGTTGCCCAGGCTGGTCTCGAACTCCTGGGCTCAAGTGATCCACCCGACTTGGTCTCCAAAAGTGCTGGGATTACAAGCATGAGCCACTGCTCCCAGCCTCTCTGTCTTTTCTTATAAGGACACTAATTCAATGATATCGGAGCCTCACCCTTATGACCTCCTTTAACCTTAATTATTTCTTTAGGTCCCGTCTCCAAATACAGCCACACCAGAACATTAGCGTGTCAGTGTATACATTTTTTGGGGGTGGAGGGTGGAAGGGATGGACACAAATATTCAGTCTCTTACAGGAATTGTAAATAACAGCTTGTGGGTCAGTCTTTATATCATACTCATTACCTGTCCAGCCATCCTGGTCTTTTTGTTTCTTGAATCACCTTACCGGTTCTAGCTGGAGAGTGCCATCGCATGAGCCTGTTCCTGGTCCCAGCACGCCCTATCCTGGTGCCCTGCTCACCTCCACACATGCCTACATCTTCAACAGCTGGCTTGTTCTTGCCTCTACCCTCACCTCACCTGCCCACAGAGGCTTTTCTGGCCACCTGTCTAGAGTTGGCCTCTGGTAGTCACTTTATTTGCTTTGTGGTGCTTCTCTTCTGAAATGATCTTCTGAACTTCTTTACTTGTCCTTCAGCTAGAGTGAAATTTCCAGGAGGGCTGGTATCTTATCTTCCCCCTCACTGCATGCCCACCGCCTAGACCTGTATCATGATGTGTGTCATGCAGGATAATAGCTAGTGGCTCTCAGGTCTGATGGAGCACTCCCATGGGACACGCACTGGGTCTTGGAGCTTTGTGTTATATCATTTTTTTAGGTTTTATTGGATAAATTAAATAGGGGGGCCTTCCCCCTCTCTCCTAGACAATTCTGGCCAGATCTAGCCCTACCTTGACTGGAAAACCTTCTGTAAGTATTCTGGCTGACAAGTCCTCGGTCTCTGTCTACCACACTGTTTACCCCACGAGAGACCCACATTTCACAAGCAGCTCGTAACTCACCTGCCATTGATTCCTTTCTTCCCAATGGTTCAAATTAATTGGGCGATTTTTTTAAAAAAAATACTAACTTCACAGCCTGCTTTGTAAAGTTTATTATGGTAGCTTTGCTGGAAAATTTCTGAAGTGTCCTGTTATGTTGCTGAAAAGCCCCTCGCTGGGCTCATCCTAAATATGGGCTCTTAGCACTGACTTTCATCCATTTGACTCCACCACCAGATGTTCATGAAGCATGAGACCTGCGCCAGGCCAAGTGCTGCGGACAGTGTTTAACAGGGCAGGCAGTACCCTGGACCCCACACACGCACATTCCAGAGGAGTCTTATGGTTCTTCTGCTCATGTCAGAGTGCTGACACCTGATGGACACTCGTTCATTCTCCTCTTTACTCATTCACCAATATTTGTTGAGTGCCAATCAGGTTCCAGGCACTGTGCCTGGTATAGAAATACAACAGTACAATGGTGAGTTTTTTTGCTTTTTGTTTTTTGTTTTAGACAGAGTCTCTCTCTGTTGCTCAGGCTGAAGTGCAGTGGCACAATCTTGGGTCACTGCAGCCTCAGCCTCCTGGATTCAAATGATTCTTCTGCCTCAGCCTCCTGAGTAGCGGTAACATAGTTACAGGTTAACCATGCTCGGCTAATTTTTGTGCTTTTAGTAGAGATTGGGTTTTGCCATGTTGGCCAAGCTGGTCTCAAACTCATGTCCTTGAGTGATCTGCCTGCCTTGGCCTCCCAAAGTGCTGGGGATTATATACATAAGCCACCATGCCCAGCCATAATGGTGAGTTTAAACAGAATCAGAACTTACAGGACAGTGTGTGGGGAGGGAACACATCAAAAATCACACCAGTGATCAAGTTGTATGAAGGGATTTGTTAGTCTGGGGTGCAAGACGGGGCTTCCCTAATCAGAAAGATTATGAGGTTTTCCGTAGGCTCAGGGGACTCTTTTCCACAGTGGGACAGAAGTGCCCTGGGGTGGAGGAAGCCACGATATTCTGGAAATCAAATAAAGGAGGCCAGGGAGCTGAGAGCCAGGGAGAATGGGTGATCTAGTAGGTGCCTGCTTAACCTTGAAAAATAGAGAATCTAACCATAGCTTTTATTTAAACAAATATGTTCTCTCCTGATGTAACTCAACCCCAGGCCTGCCGCAAATGGTTCCCCTGCCCAGAGTGAAACAGACATGCCAAGGGCCCTTGAAAGCTGGCCTGGCCTCTGGCCTGGTGTGCTTGCTGTCTGCAAGGAGCCCAGAGTTGACACTGGAGCTGACACTGAGTGCCACAGGCTGGTAGAGAAATACCACCGAGTCATAGACTTTTATCCACCCTCTCCACTGAATCCCTTCCAGATTGTAGTGGGGTGGCTGTTGGTACAAGTCAAACATGGATTCAGCTGCCAGTGGGAAGGGATTCAGCAATGGAGAGGAAGAGGCCATAGGCAGGGACGGGGAGGAGAGGGAGAGGGCAAAAAACCATTAGGGAAAAAGATGAGGGAGGCCCATTGAAGGGTTAAATCTTCCTGCCTGCATCTCTGCCCCCTCTCTGCTGAGAGGCTGTATTTATAGATGGGATAATTGAGGAGGCTTTGAAAGCAGTTCTGAAGTGTGGGGCTGGTGGGTGGGGGTGGGGAGCCTGGGTTCCACCTGCTCCTGGGAGCTGCCCTCCCCCGGCTCCCTTCCTTCTCAAGACTCCTAACAAGACCCAGAGTGGTGATGTGATGGTGCCACTAGCAGCATCCTGCCCAGGTGTGGGGCATTGTGATTGTGACTCACTTTTAATCCCTCAACAGTCCTGGAAAATGAGTACAACCACTGTCCCCAGCTTTTTCCTGACCCCCTTAGCTAAAGTGTCCCCTGCAACCCAGACTCCGTCACTGAGTTTCTGGGACCTCACCTGGTTTCTTGCCAGCAAGTTCAAAATTGGAAAATTACCTTGTTTATTTTTTTACTTGTTTAATGTCTGCTTTGTTTACCTTGTTTGCTAAATGCTTGGCCTAGAATGAGCATTCAATAAATATTGATTGAATAAATGAAGGCCTCTTTAACAGACTGGGAAACTGAGGCTCAGAGGGGTGAAGTAATTCTAATGGTCACAGGGTCAGTGGCGGAACAGCAGTGAGGAACCAGGTGTGATTATCTTCAGAGCTTAAGGTCTTAGCACTGAACCAGGAGGCCCAAACTCAGATACACAGAAAGCCAGGCCACTAAGATGAATGAGTGAAGAGGGCTGTGTGTGTGTGTGCATGTGCGTGTGTGTTTGCACAGAGGAAGCCTTTGTGTGTAGGACTCAGAGAGCGGACACTGTCTCTGGGGGTGGACTGCAACTCCCTCCCGGCCCTGATTGAAGGCGCACATACTGTTCAGCTGTGGCTAATTGTTGCTGGATCTTCTGATTTTTCAGGACAAGCCAGAAATCTGGATTTTTATAAGAAATTTCCTGGTTTTTAAGTGCTGGCCACAAATCCGTATTTTTAATGAAACACACCACACAAAACACAGGCCAGACACAACACAGCTGTGGGCTGGATGGGGCATGCAGATTGCAACCTCTGCCCTCAGCCCATTCCACTTTGTCTTGATGACCAATGTGGTAACACTTATCCTTTCCAGGGATACGGCACTTTGGGAAATCCAAAGCCCTTCTTTGACTAGTATTTCTTTTAATATTCATAATGTTCCAGGAGGGTTGTTGGATAGACTGCTACACCCGTTTAGTTCAATTTTTTTTTTTAGAGACAGGATCTTGCTCTGTCACCCAAGCCGTAGTACAGTGGCATGATCATAGCTCACTATAGCCTCAAACTTCTGGGCTCAAGTGATCCTTCCTCCTCAGCCTCCCGAGTAGCCAGGACTACAGGCATGTGCCAGCACACTTGGGTAACTTATTTATTTATTTTGTAGAGATAGGGTCTTGCTATGTTGCTCAGGCTGGTCTTGAACTCCTGGCTTCAAGCGATCATCCTGTCTCAGCCTCCCAAGTAGCTGGGAATAGAGGCATGCACCATCATGCCTGGCTATTTTTGTTTTTTGAGATGGACTCCTGCTATGTTGCCCAGGCTGGTCCTGAACTCCTGGCCTCAAGTGATTTTTCCCCTGACACCCTTCCCTGTCTCGTATTGGGATTATAGGCATGAGCCACTGCACTTGGCCTATGCCCATTTGAGATTAGCAACAGAGACCCCAGTGGGTTCCTGTGAAGCCACAGGGAAGGGGCAAAGAGCCCTTGCTCTCAGAAGCCTGTCCCTTCTGGCCATTATTATGGCCCTGCCCAGGGCCACCTCTCTCCATGCCTTCCATTCTTCCACCTCTACTTGGGGTATATATGGGGATGAAGAAATCCAACTTGTTGCCACCCACATGTTTGGGGTGTCCCCAACAGGATTTATTGCCAGCTCCATTGAGTAACTATGCTGGTTCTTGTTTGGAGATGCAGTTATCAAAATATTGTCACACTGAGTAATGATATAGCTCTGCCAACGCATTTTAATTCTGGATAGGCTTTAACAGTCGTCTATCAACCCAAAAAGGGAAGGGGAATGCTTGGCTGGTCTACAAGCTCCTGTATGGCACAGTGCCTCCCCTGTTGCAGCCTGGGCCACCCCAGTGTGGACAGGTGATAGGTAATTGCTGAGTGAGTGAGTGAATGAATGAATGAATGAATGAATTCCCAAGGGCCCATCAGGTGAGGGAAAAAGGAGGCTGGGAATGATGGCTTATGCCTATAATCCCAGAACTTTTGAGAGGCGCAGGCAGGAAGATCACTTGAAGCCAGAAGTTGGAGACCAGCCTGGGCAACATAGCAAGACTCCATCTCTCCAAAAATAAATGTAACAATTAGCTGGGCAAGATGGCATGCACCCATAGTCCCAGCTGCTGGGGAGGCTGAGGTGGGAGGACTGTTTGAGCCCAAGGATTTGAGATTGCAGTGAGCTATGATAGTGCCACTGCACTCCAGCCTGGGTGACAAAGTGAAGCCCTATTGGGTGCGTGTGGGGACCAGGCTGAGAAAGGGCAGCACAGGGGGCCTCTGGGAGAAGAAGGGCAAATGGGAGCCCAGAGTTGGAACACGGTTCAGGGCCCCTACCTCCCCCAGGGCTGTTTCCCTGTGAACATGATAGAAACTGACAGATTCAGGATTAATCGAAAGGTTTCAGCTGTCTGAGTACCAGGTGGAAATTTGCCTGAAGCGTGGCCAGAGCATGATTTGTAAGCAGGCCCTGACCTCAGCCACCAGCCAGGTCCTGTTCCCTCTACACTTCTCTACAGAGTCTGGCTGGACTAGGGTCCCTGCTGAGACAGGTTAAAAGGTCTTAAAAACAGGCAAGAAACAAGAGGATGAATCGATTTTTCCCAGTGAACTTTAACGCTCTCTGAAGGAAGTGTGTAATTATATGAATTTAGGCATGGGGGAGAAACCTAGAGCTGTCTCTCTGTCCCACCATTTATTACATGGGGACATTTGCTAGGATGTGTCTCCACAGCTCACAGTTTTGGATGAAGAAGGTGAGTAGGTGCAGGTGAGCACCTGGGTGGCCCACAATGAGCAAAACCTTTGATATCATCACACAATCTACAAATGCAAAATGGTGGTAGGAACCACAGTCTATGTGGTCCCACAGGCCAGGCCTGAGGGCCAGAGCTACTGATGGGTCCATTGGAGGTCACATCAAAGCCCAGCCCTCACCTTCAGGGAGGCTGAGCTGGTTTGGTTGTGTTAGGAGATTGGTTGAAGGAAGCTGTGGTCAGGTTCCTCTTGTTGAACAAGCCAGGCCAAGTAAGTCTGAGGAGTTGCTTAAAATGGAATCAAGGTATGCTAATTTTATGGTGACCAAGTTTTGGCTAAAGAGCTGCAAGAACAAGACTGTTGGGGGCTTCTGGGAAAGATGTTTCCTCCCTAATAGGTGAAAAGCATGAAAGGAAAACGCCATTTTTGCTACTCTCTTTTTTTTTGCAGTATGGTTTGGGATACCCTTGTGTGATAATGTGATGCTTGGAATATGCCAGCCTTGTTGTGACTAAGAGTGGGAGTGTAATACAGTGAGGATGGCAGAGGATTGATGGAGTTGGGTCCCAAGGACATAGATAAGCTGCTATACTTACCCTGGGAATGTCCACCTCTACCTTGTGTCCAGTAAGAAATAACTGTACCTATGATTTAAACCACTGTTGGTGATATTTCTATTCCTTGCAGCTGAGGTAATTTTAACTGATTTAAAAGCATAAATTCCTTAGCTGGATTCCTGGGCTTTAGGAAGACCAGACTTTTGAACTAGTTCCTTGGACCACTGTGGATGCTTTAGATCCATGGGTTGGCTTGCATCTTTTTATATGTGAAGGACACAGAGAATAAAAGGGTTCTGGTTAGTGCGGGACTCATATGGTTTTGCTTCAGGTTTTGTATTCCTTGGTGTGTTTTGTTCTATTTGATCTCCTTGCTTTTCCTTTTCATAAGAGAAGAAATTCCTTTGAAAATGAAACAAAAACTCACCTTTTCAATTTAATCAAGAAAATTTCTAGACTAGTTCCTTGGAAAAGCCACATATGAGTTGCTGAATCCCTAAGGCTCATGGTGGGAAGGGAATTGGGGAGAGGACCTCAAAATCAATAACACTGATTGTGTACCTATAAATGTCAGACATTAAAAAGTTTACTTTTGGACTAGTTTTATTGCATTAATCTATATATTTATCCTTATGCCAGTGCCACATTGTTTTGATTACTGTAGCTTTGAAGTAACTTCTGAAATTGGGAGATGTAAGTCCTTCAAACTTGTTCTTTTTCCAAGATGGTTTTAGCTATTCTGGATCCCTTGTGTTTGCATTTAAATTTTAGAATTAGCTTGTCAATTTCTGCAAAAAGCATGGCTGGGATTTTGATAGAAATTATATTGAATCTGCAGATCCAGTTGGAGAGTAATGTCATCTTTTTTTTTAAGAGACAGAGACTCACTCTGTCACCCAGGCTGGAGTGCAGTGGCACTATCAAAGCTTACTGTAGCCTCAAACTCTTGGGTTCAAGCAATCACCCTCCTGCCTCAGCTTCCCAAGTAGCTGGGACTGCAGGTGCATACCACCATGCCTGGCTAATTTTCATTTTTTAAAATTTTATTTATTTTTGAGATGGAGTCTCACTCTGTCTCCCAGGCTGGAGGGCAGTGGTGTGATCTTGGCTCACTGCAACCTCCACCTCCCAGGTTCAAGTGCATCTCCTGCCTAGGCCCCCTGAGTAACTAGGATTACAGGCATGTGCCACTGAGCCTGGATAATTTTTTTGTATGTTTAGTAGAGACGGAGTTTCACCATGTTGGCCAGGCTGGTCTCAAACTCCTAGCCTCAAGTGATCCTCCTGCCTTGGCCTTTTGAAATGCTGGAATTACAGGCATGAGCCACTGTGCCCAGCCAGTATTGCTATCTTAACCACATGTTTTAATTCTTCTGATCCATGAACATAGGATGTCTTTCCATTTTTAAGGTCTCCTTTGATTTCAGCAATATTTTGTAGTTTTCAGAGTATAAATTTTATACTCTTTAAAAGGTTTATTTCTAAGTATTTTATTGTTTTTGATACTATTATAAATGAAATTTTTGAAAATTTAATCTTTAGATTGTTTGTTTCAAGTTTATGAAAACACAATTGATTTTTGTATATTGATCTGGTATCCTGAAATCTTGTTGAATTCATTTATTTCTTCTAGGTAATTCTTAATGGGAAAAGTTTTTCCCCCTTTAATTCTACTTCTTATTTCGAAGCTTTCTCAGCCAACCTGGGCTTTGTAAGAGGCTTCCCCTCCCACCTGTAAGGTGTGAGCCCCCATTTTTAACACATGTAGGCTGAACATTTAAAAAGCAAATAACTGATGAAACTAGATAGTCCTCCATTCTTTATTGGTTTCACTCTTGCACTGAGTCTAGGGTATGGAACAAGATGAGGAATAATTATAGGTGCCAGGGGAAGGCAGGAAAAGAAGATCTGTTTATTCTGGGAGTGAGAAGAGAGGGTCTGAGCAGAAAAAAAAGTAAAGGAGAGGGAGCAAGGAAAAGGAAATTCCCAGAACCATGAAGTGAGTTCCCAGAGAACACATGAGAAAGCAAGCAAAAGCCCAAAGAGGTGAGGGAGCAGTCGGGTCGGGGGGCAGTGAGGACAGGATTCACACAAAGGCACATCAGGGTGTCTTTGAGCCTGTTTGCCTGGGATAAGGGGGTGCCAGCAACTGACCTAGGAAGGGCTCTTTAGTTTTGGAGAGGCTGGGTGTAAAGAATGTGATTGCCACCCATTTATCAATATCTGTATCAATGACTGTTTATTGTGTGTCTGCTATATGTCAGGCACTGTGCAGGTACTTACATTCATGACTCCTTAAAATGACCCTGGATTGTAGACCATGATATATCCATTTTGTTGGCAAGGGAACTGAGTCTTGGAGAAGTTCAGGAACTTTCTCAGTTAGTAAGAGACAAAGTCAAGGGATCAGAGGTGGCTTCTTTGACTTCTAAGTCTGCCTTCGCCCAGCCCTGTCCCATAGCCTCCTGAGCACTGGATTGGGGAGTATGCTCTGTGTGCCTGCTCTTTTCTCCTCTCCTGCAGAGATTGCCTCCCTAGCCTCCTCTGAAAATTTCTTTCTTAGGATATAGTGTGGGGTGTGTTGCTTCTAGGTCTGCTCTGTATCGCCATTTTGCAGGGTATTCTGAACTGAGCTTTACCCTAATGGCCAGAGTTTTCTGCCTTATTCAGCCTTTTGCTAGGTCCAGGTTTATAGGGCTGGGAATGGGAAATGTGAAACACACATTCCCTTTTGCACTCAGAGTTCTATGACAAGTTAGGATATAAGCCATCGTTGTATTTGGGCAGACTTACTTGGATTTATTTTTGTAGCTATAGGAGAAGCCCATGGCCATCCCACCAACACTTTGGCTGGGCTAATAACACGTGGCCACCTGGAAAAGCAACTGAGACATAGTTGGATCTCAAAATATTTGTTGAATGTTGAATAAACGGTTTCCAGTCTTTGACCCAGCACCAGCATTATTGGGGGCTGTATTCAGTTAATGGTTTTCACAATGGGAGGCAGTTCTCATTTAGGTGAGGCAGTGGTGAGGGAATGTGCTCTCTTCCCGGGTCCACAAGGGGGCGTAGTTTATAAGGCAGGAACTTCCCAGTGACATGCCCTACCTGCCTTCCTCCACGTCTGCATCCGGGAGACTTAAGGGTCTCTGTTTAAATTTTCACGCGCACAGGAAAATAAAGTCAATTACTCCAGTGGAAGCTTAAAGGGACTCCTTTCATAGGTCAAAGGGCTTGGAGAAGGAGGGAATTTCTCCCAGGTTAAAAGTCCCTGTCCCCCACATCCAGGTGGATTTGCCCCTTAGGGGTCCCCTTCCACTGAATGTGGAAGCTGCTTTCCCTCTCCCAGATTCCATATTTGGGTCCCCTTCCACAATCCTCATGGAATCTTTCTCTCTCTCATCTTTTTTCTGTCTCCTTTTTCTCTTTCTCTGCCTAAATAAATAATTTTCTGCAAAAACTCTTTGGGGTCTGATATTTACTTGTGAGCACACCCCGCCAGTGTGGTCCCCTCTCCCATTCTTGGGTGAGTGGAGACCAAGATCCTGGAGCCCACCAGGGAGAGAGATGAGCACTCCCCTGCACCCCGAAACCCAGCAACAGTGGGACCTCTCGTTTTCATAGATACCACCTTCACAAGCTCATCTTTCTATTAAGTGGGCAAATATTTATTGCTTTCTGGAGAGGTGCCAGGGACAACCAGCCAATGAATCCTGGTTCTCATGGAATTTAGAATTCAGAGGGGGAAACAGACATAAAACAATGACATGTGGCCAAATCCTGGGCATGGCTCTCTTTTGTTTCCATGTGGCTTTTTATGTGGCTTTTCTTGACAAAATAACACCTGTCATTAGGTCAGCTCATTCCTTCTCCCTCTTGGCTTCCCTAGGCTTTCTCAGTTACATCTCCACCTCCAGCCATTCTCTCCTTCTGCCCCTCACCTCAGCACTGGGTATCAGCACTGGGTATCAGTGTACCCTCTTCCCTGGAACAGTGGCTTTCCATGTCCACCTCTCTGAAGAGCTCCAGGCAAACAGCACAGGCTCTTGTTAATCTTCATCTGTAAATCATTCACCCAACCTCATCTCCACTCATAAATTCTGGTCCTCATGTGGAGCACATCTAAGTTGGGATGGGCTTTGTGGAGCACTTTCTGCCATCTGAAGGAACATTCCAGAGAGACAGAGAGAGAGGGGGGCTGTAGAAAAACAACCTTTTAAGCTTTCTTCTTCCTGGGTGAATTGCATGTGGTTGCGTTCCACCCCAGGAGTAAAAACAGTTCTTACGTTTATTTCTAGCCCTGTCCCCTTCACTGAATATGTCATTAAGGACATGTGGTGAGTCAGATGCAGGGTCAGGGACTGGAGATGTATACAGTGAGCAGTCACAGTCTCTGTTCTGCCCTTTAGGGGAGACAGGATGTACCTATCAACTGTTAGCTAAGGAGATATTGTGGAATTGTAGAGTGTCAGGATTAGAAGGTCCTTTATTCTAATACTTTGTAACCTTCTTTGATAATGACCCACAGTTAAGAAATATATCTTACATTATGAACCAGTGTGTACGTATGTGTTACATTATTCATACATATGTGTATACACACAAATATAGATCTGTCTCTATCATTTAGCAGTCATCTATTTATCATATAACTACATCTTACAAAAGTTTTACAAAGCAAGTGTTTCAAAATAGCAGTTGTATCTTCTTCCATCTCTTGGTCTTATGTAATGTAGCAATGGATCAGCAGTGTGCTGGATTCGGCATGTGCCAGCTCATGAGAGTCAATTTCCAAATCTTCAGCGATGTTGGGAGCTGATTATTAAAGTTGTTATTAAAAATTAAATTCTGGCCATGCGCGGTGGCTCACGCCTGTAATCCCAGCACTTTGGGAGGCCAAGGCAGGTGGATCACGAGGTCAAGAGATCGAGATCATCCTGGTCAACATGGTGAAACCCCGTCTCTACTAAAAATACAAAAAATTAGCTGGGCATGGTGGCGCGTGCCTGTAATCCCAGCTACTCAGGAGGCTGAGGCAGGAGAATTGCCTGAACCCAGGAGGCGGAGGTTGCAGTGAGCCGAGATTACGCCATTGCACTCCCGCCTGGGTAACAAGAGCAAAACTCCATCCCCCCTCAAAAATTAAATTCTATAACTTACAGATAAATTATACTAAACACAAGGATAATAAGTACTCAAAACTTATTTCTGAATTATTTGACTACATTTTACTATTATCTATGCTCTTGAAGTGATTTATATGTGTTGTACCTGCACGGTGGAAATAATATCTGATGTTGTGCTGTTTCCCATCTTCCCCAATTCTGGGCTCAGAGAAATCTCACTGGGGGCTTGAAGTTGGTCATGGGGAAAATGTTTACATTAAGGGGCCTGGCAAATGCAGTAGGGTTCCATCCCCTGGAAAGACGTTGTTAAGCATTTACCAGCACACCATCGCTTTGGAGTCACACTAGTCGGGTTTAATCTTAGATCTAGATCAGCACTTGCTATCTGTGTGACTTGGGCAAGTTACTAAACATTTCTGGGCCCCAATTTCTTTGTACAATGCACATCCTTCTAGGGTTGCTTTGAGGATTGGATGAGTTGATATATGAAATGCTTAGGACAGTGCCTGGTGCATGGCATGTAGATAGGTGTTACCTGTCACTGGGCTCACTGTTGCTAGGCTATCCCGTTCACTCTGGTAGGGTATGGTTTCCTATTCACTCTCTCCTTATTTTGCCTTCAGACTCGATGTATGTGTTTGTCTTCTCTTCCCAGCCAGATCATAGGTTCCCTGAGAGCAAGAGTGAATTGGCTCCTTTGTAAACTCTAGGTCTCAGTTTTAAACCAGGTGCAATCTAGATGCTCAATGTCGTTGATCAGATTACAAAAAGCTTGTCTCATATCCACTGGGGACCCTCAGAACATAAGGGCAATACTTACCATAACTATGCATATACTTTCTATTCTATTTCATAGGCTGACCCACAGTTCACCAAATTCATTTTGTGATGCAATTTTAAGTCCAAACATTGCAGTTTTGAAAACAGTGTTCTAACGATCTACCTGGAGCTTGTACTCTCTCCAGTTGTCAAGTCTTCCTTGCTTGAATTTCTTTGGTGATGGGGAATGTGGTGTCTACCTAGGAAGCCAGTTCTATCTTTGTGAGCTGTGGCTGTTAAAACACTTTCCTTGCAATGATATTAACCCTGGTCTTCCACAGATAACTGACTCCTTCTTCCAGGTAAAATCCCTTCCAGTGTTTCAGAATAGCAGTTGCCCTGCCCCTCTGTGGCATCCTTCTCCTGGTGGAGGGTCCTGGGCTTGGATGGTTGATTTGAGGAAGAGTAAGTATTTCTGTTCAGGCTGCCCTGAGCTGGTTTGCTGGCACAGGCGGCCCAGCAGGTGGTTGGCCTATAAGTCACTAGGGCTTACTCTCCCTGCATCTCAGCATCCTGTGTCAGTGAGGAAGCATCTGGCCCCTCCCCCCGAATCCCTCCCCGGCTCTGAACAAGTCCTTATGGAACTCATTTAGGTCCTGATTCTTTCTTGCATACAGCTGCTATGTGATTTCAAGAAGTCAGGAGACTCTACTGCCTCAAAACAGCTCTGCGGGAGACTATATTTTACCATTAGGGATTTAGTCTTTTGGGGGTGAACAGTGCTGTCTCCATGACGTCCTAGTCTAAAATGGTAGCACCTTGGGAGACTGGTGTACTATTAATATTAAGCCTCGAAAATCTTAGTGTGAATGGACTTGTCAGATGCCTCACTCCCTATTCTACTGCTATGCTTCTCAAAGTGTGCATCATCGACTCCAAAGAAATTTGAGGCAGCCCTGTGATGTGCCGAGTTCTCAAACCTACCCACACTTTTGGAATTGCCAGGGGAGGACTTCACTTAATTAGAAAAATGTTAATTTGATAACTATTGACCCCCCACCTTTTGTTCAAGGTAAATGTCACTCATATAATCTCATATTTAAAAGCATACAAATCTCATATTTAAAAATGTTTGTATATATTAATGAGAACAGAAAGAAATTCCCCCTTGGCCTATCTGCTTCCATCTTGAGGAGTCTTTAAAGAGTAAAGATTTCTTGGGTTTCTCCCTAAACCTACAGAAATAGAATCTTCTGAATGCACACCCAAAATCCTTTAAAAAAAATCCTCTCCAGGTGATTCTACCTGTGCAGAGAGGTGTGGACTCTCACTGAGTCATGGACTGACGTTTCTCAGTGATAGCTACCATATTTGGTTCATTTCTGTGCTCCCACAGCTCTCTGCCCAGGGCTTAGTGCACAGCAGGCATATAGTAGGTGCTTAGCAAGCAATGTTTATTTAAACTAAACTGGAAGAGGCTGGGAGCTGGGCAGACCTGGATGCAAGTCTTAGCCTCTGCCACTTACTGTGTATTTCCTCCTTATCTGGGAAATGGAGATGAGAATGTCCACCATCATGGGGTTAAGAGCCAGTGGGAACTTCCTACCCATTTCCAGGCCTCCCTATCTTTAGGCTTTCACAGGAGGGAGAGGCAGTCAATTCAAGGACAGAGTAAGCCCCAGTGAGTTCTGTATCAGTTACACAGGAGGCAGCTTTAAGCCTCTTTTGAGCACTGTCCTCCCCCTGTTCTCCACAGGTCTGCATCTTGGGACATTACCTTCAAGTTGTGCAGATGAGAAGCTGGGGACATTGACAGGGCGATCCCTTCTCTGCCTGCCTGTGACTGGACTGATCGGATTTCTTGATATCTGCAGTAGGGGACCAACTGAAACCAATTTCCAGCTGGACCTGCCCTAGGTCTTGAGGACTATGAAGGAGGTGGCATTGGAAAAAGCTGAGTGACCAGCAGGGGGTTTGCAGAGGGAAAAAGGATGGTCTTGGGTGGAGGTGTCAGAAGCAGCAGAGGGTCGTTATTTAGGGGTCGTGTTGGAGAGGGGTGTGACGTTGGAGAAGGGTGTGGCGTTGGAGAGGCGTGTGGCAGTTGGAGAGGGGTGTGGCGTTGCAGAGGGGTGTGGTGTTGGAGAGGGGTGTGGCCTGCCATTTTGATCTGTAGAGGAGGGAGCCATGACCCTCCCAACAGTCTTACTGTGCTTTGTTGATACTTGCTTCCTCCAATCCTTCTTCATCCTCATTTTAAGAATCATCATAAGCGTTTTGTTAAACAGTGGAACTTTGGAGTGCTTAGGGGGAGGAGCAGCTCAGCATTAGTTCCCACAGGCCCAGCAAGCAGCCTCACTCTGTGGCCTCCTACTGGAGGAAGGGATTGGGCTTTTCCACTCCTCCTGGGCTAGTCTCACTTCAGGGAATTGGTTTCTGGTTGAGGTCTCTGGTGGGACCCTGGTGCTCCATTCTTGGAATGGTAAGAGATAAATCTCTTGGAGCTCTGCTGCTCTGAATTTGGTTACTTTGGGCTCAGCTGTCTAGGTTTTAAGGCTCCTCGAGTTTTAGTTTCTGTATCTGTAGAATGAGGTAACAATATCTTCTTTACCATGGCATGGGAATTCAGTAACAAAACCCAGAGAAAGCCCCTAGTACAGTCTCTGGAACATAGTAGTTGCTCAATAAATGGTAGCTATTGTTGTTGGTTGAATTTTAAAATTGTTCTCTATTCT
The DNA here is from genome assembly GCF_049354715.1 of Callithrix jacchus. NCBI lineage: Eukaryota > Metazoa > Chordata > Mammalia > Primates > Cebidae > Callithrix > Callithrix jacchus. Next base: position 113,060,088 of record NC_133509.1, read on the forward strand.
AAGATTCACCCCTTACACTGCCCCCCACATTATAATATATTTGAATTTTGTTATGTCTTAAATTCAATATGTACATTTTAGATCTAGTGGTTTCCTCTCCTCTTCCCTCAAGAACTGTTATTAAACCAGTGGTAACTTACAACTAGAAGTTTCTCGGATCGGATAAAATGTAGTATCAGAATTCTGTTCCAGATCCTCAACTGGCACTACAGTAATTCCCAGGCTAGTCAATAACCTGCTTTTAAAAAGGGAGATTAACTGGTGTTAAAAATGTATTAGCAGCTACTTGAGCAAAATTAAACCAGCATTGAAGAAAGGGGGAGTTTGCAGAAAAGTAGCTGACTGTGCAATGCATTTCATGGAAAGGAAAATTATTTTAGAATTTCTTTGATTAGGTGTCTCCAGCTCCAGGTCTCCAGTTCCATTCTGTTCTGCCTGCCTGCCTCTTCTGTAGGGGAGTCTCTCTCCTCCTTTGGGATTATCCACCTTAGAAGTTTTATTAGAGTCTATAGGATGAGGAGGTCTGCACATTCGTGACTTCAGGTGTCTTCAATATCCCCGTATAGATCAGTTTACAGAATGCACTCAGTTGAAAAACCCAACAATCTAGGGCCTAATTTAATGATCTGGAAGACATCAGGAAATAGCAAACTGTGGTTACTTCTGGCCCCTCCATTCATATCCCTCCCTTTTTACTGTGTAAAGAATTTGGAGATGTCCTAATTCTCTCTATTTGGTTTTGTATATGTGTGCACATGCGTGTGTGCTGTTCAATTAGGGGACCTGATCAATACTACTGAGAAAATCGCTTACTGAAATCATTCCAGAGAATTAACGGCTTGTGTAGCCAAGGAAGCTTCCAGTGCCATCATGGCATCCAGATGTGGGGCTATAGGCAGAGCCCTTCTGGGGTCCTTTTTTTTTTTTTTTTTTTTTTGAGACAGAGTCTTGCTCTGTCACCCAGGCTAGAGTACAGTGACACAATCTCGGCTCACTGCAACCTCCACCTTCCAGGTTCAAGCGATTCCCCTGCCTCAGCTTCCCAAGTAGCTGGGACTACAGGTGCCGGCCACCATGCCTAGCTAATTTTTTTGTATTTTAGAAGAGACGGGTTTCATCATGTTGGTCAGGACCATCTCAATCTCCTGACCTTATGATCTACCTGCCTCAGCCTCCGAAAGTGCTGGGATTACAGGCATGAGCTACCTCACCCAGCTGGGCCCTATCTTTTATTCCTGTGATCTTGTCAGAGTAGCAAGCAGATGGCTGCTTTCACTAGAGGGAGGCAGTGTAGGCTAAGGACAGCGCTCTGGTGGATACCACCTCCATGACTGCTCCTAACATCTGCCGAATGCTTACTACGTGGCAGGTACAACGCTAAACATGCCACTTAATGTTTCCTAATTTGATTCTCACAACATTCCTGTTAGAGAGATTCTATAATCAATACCATTTTGCAAATAAGGAAAGATAATCAGAGACTTGCTGTGTAATTCCCAAGTCTACCCAATACCATGCTCCAGAGTCCTCAGTTCTCTGCCAAGATCACTGCCTTTGGGTGGCCCTGGAGGAGTGTGCTGAGAATGGGGACAGATGAGCCAGGGGAGTTCTCTGGGTCCTATGTCTGCCCATCTCAGTCCTGCTTCTGTCCTGGGTAGCTCGTATCTCTAATCTCCCTTTTGGGCTACTCGCTGCACAACTTGAGGGGCACCATTCACATCCTGGTCTGTGGCATGAGGTAGCAAACATGTAAAGGGGCCAGACAGCATTTTTGGCTTTGTGGATTATACAGTCCCTGTCATAACTACTCAGTTCTGCTGTTGTAGCATGAAAGCAGCCATAGACAATTCCTAAATGAGTGGACATGGCTTTGTTCCAATAAAACTTTATTTACAAAAACAGGTGGTAGGCTGGATTTGGCCCACAGTCTGTAGATTGCTGGCCTCTGGTCTGTGTCACTCGAAGGGGTGACAGTCACAGAGACAACCACTTGGAGGAGTGCAACAGGGGCCCCCTGCTTTGTGGTGGTGAGGAGTATCTCCAGGGGACATAGCGATTAGCTGGCGTGAATGATGCTCCTGTGTGTGTGTGTGGCCAAATGAATGAATTATGCTTTTTATTAAAATTCTCTCAGTTTAATAATCTTTACAACAGAAGCAAAGCTTTCAGCATTCTCAGGACAGCTTTGCAGGCAGGGAAGGATGACGTGACTCAAGGGCTCTTTCCTCCCTGAGTTTCAGTGGCCTTTGTGGGAGGAACCCTCACATCTGATGACCATGTCACTGAAACGGTCATTACCGGGAAGTGCTATTTTCCACTTTAAAGATCAGGCCCCAGTGCAGGTAAAGCCCTTTTTCCGTAGTCTGTTTTAGTGCAGCCAAAAGATGTAGAAACTCAAAATACATCGAGAATTTAGGGGGAACCAAAGAGAAAAATGCATACTACAGTCTAAGACATAAATACATCCAGTTTACCACATGTGGATTTCTGATCCTACCTCAGCCAGCTTGTCTCCATGGTCTGAGTATTTCTTACTCCCCATGCTCTTCTAGGACTTTCTGATAAAGTCCTGTTTCAGGGCCGAGGATGTACCCTGTTCCTAGGTAGTCAGTGGCACGTGGAGCTTGTCATTGTGAATGACCTACACGGAGGATCTCATTCTCAACATAAAAAGGGAGCCCAGGGCCATGACATGCGGATTAGCTTTAAATAAATAAGAAAGCATACAAGCAACACGAGGAAAATAAATTACAGAGAGAAAGAAAGAAAGTGAAAATCAGGTATAGTCCTCAGATCCAGCAACAGTCACTGCGCATTCTGACACATCATTTCCCATGCCTTTTCTGTACCAGGCTCAGGGCTTTTTTGGACAATAATTATAAATGCATACAATAGTAATGAGAGTGCAGCAACAGAAGGGTCATTTTGTCACAGCAGAATAAGCACTCGAAGGTGTTGGTGAGGGGATAGGGAGAGGAGAGAAACTCGAGGGGTGTGCAAGGTTCTGGGCTAGTGGCTGCAGCTTCTGTTGTTTTCTGGTGGCCTGGCCTGGGTGTTTATCCCAGCAGCAGTGGTGGGGAGGGCAGAGGGTGGTCGTGTTCAGTTGTCTCAGGTGTCCTTGCTCTCCCTGGCCTCAGAAGGTGGGTGGCCACTATGCTGCAGATGGAGATGGGGTGGGGGTGGGAGCCGGTGTCCCCTTCTCATTCTCTGCAGCTGCCCATCCACCCTGGTCAATGAGGCTTGTCTATCCCTGCTGAGATCCAAGTCCAGCCATGTGCGAGGGGAACATCTGCTCCCACAGCTGCAGTCCTGGAACCAGAGTGACTTCAGGAGCCAAATTCAGGGCCACGGGTTATGTGTGTGTGTGTTGCTTGAGGGTGGGGTGCGTTGCAGGGTGATGCACAGTAGAAAGCAGGGATCTGGTGTCATTGGGGCCATTGCCCTTTACCCTCTGGGCAGCTGGCACAGCTGACCCACTGGACGTTAGGGCTACTGAGTCCCAGGGCAGGGTCTAAGCAGTGGGAGGTGGGCAATGATGCCTTAAGCTCAGCAGGCTGTAGGTAGAAAATGGAGCGTAGAATGAGCTTGCCTCCTGGTCTCTGAACCACTCGGCATCAGCAATGTGACAGAGTGGGTTTCTCCTGCTAGCCTGTTATGAGGGCTTTCTGGACGTGGTTCTTCAGGGCCTCATAGCCCAGATCTTCACAGCTGGCCGCACTTCCATCCCTTTTATTAGCTCTGTCTTTGGAGCTGCACAGATAGCACAGGGTTAGGAACTTACCCTCTGGTGGGCTCAAATACAAGCTCCTTTGTGTACTGGCTAAGTGACCTTGAGTGAGAGATGAATCTCCCTGCCCTTGTTTGCTTGTCGGAGAATGGGGATAACAATACCTGCCTTTGGAGGCATGGTAGGATTCGCTGAGTTAATGAACGTGAATCACCCAGCCTGTGTCTGTAGCTGTCACTGAGTAGGTTGGTTGCTTCCTTTCTCTTGGTTTTGTTCACATCTATGGACTCTGTGACTGAGCTCTTTGCGGGATCCCGAGCATCTACCATTTGGGGCAGAATCAAGGTCAGTGCCATTAAGCTCCCTGTTTGATCTGGCCATCTGGCCATCATCACTCACTGTTCACCCCGACGACCTATTTCCCAGGCCTTACCAATATGAGAGTGTGAATGGTTCACATGGACAGCAATGACCTGTTTCCCTGGCTTCTGACTTTACCTACTTACCTGGAACCTCACCGCTGCAAAGTCCCTCCATCCCTGAGCCTGTTGGGAGTGCCTGGGGACAGGGGATCATGCCTGAGCTGCTCAGCAGCCCATCACTCTGTGTTCCCAGAGCCTACTGGGCTCCTTCTCTCACCAGGCTCCGGGCTGTTTCTTAGCAGATACCACCACCCTCCACATCATCTCTCATCAGGCCTGTCCGTCCTGTCTCTGAGGCTTTGGGCTATGAAGGTCGCCCTCTGTAGGGGTTTGGTCAGGATGGTGGGAGAAATTATAATATAGGCACAAACCTTTCGACCTTCCAAGAAGGTTTGTGTATATATTACAATTTCTCCCGCCATCCTGACTGAACCTTAAATGATTATCAGAAATTATTAGGTGATATTAATTGGCTCTGCTCCTCTTTGGGCAACCTGTTTTCTATCTTAAAGGGCAATACAGCCCTGGATTCTCCCAGATATTTAATCCCTGCAGCAAAGAGGGAAATCAAGGAAATGGAACAAGCCATCTCTGAAAGGCAGCTAGATTGCATTGATCCATGGTATTCAGTTCAGTTGTCTATTTCTCCCACCAACCTGACTGAACCCCTGTAGCCCTCTGCATCTGTGGTGAAGCATGGATTGCTGGGGGTGAGGGTCAGGGCAGATAACTTCTTTTAGTGTATTTTGAGGGTCACTCTTTACAGCGAGATGGTGTCCTCACACAGCTCTGCATCTGCCTTCCCCACATCGTTTTCCCTTGAGGTCCTTCTTTTCACTTTTTATGTACAGCATCCCCCTTCCCTTCAGCCTTGAGACCTGGTTCCTCCGAAAAACGACTGGGAATAGGTCTGAGAGCCTGATTAGATTCATCCCTGAGGTCTTGCCCTGGGCATCCTTGGATGGCGAGATCCCCGGGAAGATCCTCAGACCTCCCAGAGAGGCTCTGGCAGGCCTGCCCCGTTGGGATCCCCTCCAAGACCAGATGCCCAGGCTCAGGTGGGGAGGACTCTTGTCCATGAGATTATTCACTACTGATTAGGAGATCATCAGGGGTCATCTGGCCCCCTCTTTTCCAAAATAAATAACCCCGTTTCCTCTGACCATCCACTTCCTAGCTGCTTATGTTTTTTGTAATGCTCTTCAGATCCTTTCAAATCCTGCTGTTAGTTTTGGTGCGGGGCCAGCCGTGGCCCCAGGGGCATGATCTGAGCAATGCCAATGGTACAGGCTCTTGCAGCATTCCCTACACAGCACCGCCTTTGTATTAGGTGATCCTCACCGGTAATGTGCCCTGCTCAGAGGGCTTCTCTGGAATCACAGGGTGTTCCTGCCAGTCAGTGGAGCTCTAGACTCCCTCCCGCTCCCAGGCCGCAGGGCTCTCCATCCAGCCTGCCAGTTCTACCTCAGGCTTGCCCCAGAGATCCACCTTCATCTCTCTGAAGGCCAATGGTATGAGAACTACCTCACCAGGCCCACCTTGGGGGCTCTTGCTAAAATGCAAAGTCCACAGCCCTCCCCAGGCCGACCGCCATCTTACCCATTGAATATGTTAGACCTAGTGGCTGGTGGAAGAGCTTATAAACTAGCTTTTTAGGGGCTGGAAGAAACGGTTATCCTTGAGGAAAAGTAAACTACTGGCCATAGTAAACAGAAAGAAAGCTGAAAAATCAACATTAATAGATGTTTAATTAAATGTCTAGAAAATATAACTATGCCAACTCATCAACCACAAATCAATTCACTCTCACATAGTTACATACCATTTATATTTAATGTGGGGTGCAGATGGCTTTTCATATGTTTGTGTGGGGTGGTGTCCCCCATAGCAAGAGTACTGGGGCTTTCTGAAGTCCTAGTGACTCCTCCCAGACCTTCCCAGCCAGGCTCTGGGGGTGAGGCTGAGAGTCTATGTGTGTGTCAGGTTTCTGGGGTGATTAGCCATTGTCCTTGGAGTCTGGTCTTCTAGGATTCCTGAGTTTGCTGTAGTGCTGACTGGGAGGGTGGTTACTGGAGGACAAGAGTTACACACTCTAGGGGGGCAATGCCCAAACCTAGCTGATCACAAGAACCACTAAAGAACTTAAACATGAATATACAGATGCCTGGGTCCTACTCCACTACCCAAGCCTATTAAATAATTTTATCTGGCCAGGCGCAGTGGCTCATGCCTGTAATCCCAGCACTTTGGGAGGTTAAGGCAGGTGGATCACTTGAGGTCAGGAGTTCGAGACCAGCCTGGCAACATGGTGAAACCCTGTCTCTACTAAAAGTACAAAAATTAGCCTGGCATGGTGGTGGGTGCCTGTAATCCCACCTACTTGATGAGACAGGAAATCACTTGAACCTGGGAGGGGAAGTTGCAGTGAGCCAAGATAGCACCATTGCACTCCAGCCTGGGTGACAAGAGTGAAACTCCATAAAAAAAAAAAAAAAAAGAAAGAAAAAAATAATTTTATCTGCAGTGGGGCTTGGGAATCTTTAATAACATTGTCTAGGAGATTCCAAGAATTAGTCAGACTTGAGAACCACTGGAATTAAGGTAAGAACAACAGACCAGAGCATCCCAAAGTTCTGTGCCTAGAGGTCCCCTGGGCAGCTTGTTAACCTTTGAATTTTGGCTCAGCTGGTCTGGGTAGAGCCCCAGATTCTTCATTGGTAAGAAGCTTCTAGTATTGTGGACACTTCCTGTCCACAAACCAGACTTTGAGCGTCAGGGACCCAGATCCTGGGCTGGAATTCTGCCTTAGCTACTTACCACATAGACAGGCTCCAGAAATTTTATTTTAATTAATAAATTAATAAATAAATTAATTTTTTAGACGGAGTTTCGCTCTTGTTACCCAGGCTGGAGTGCAGTGGCGCAATCTCGGCTCACCGCAACCTCCGCCTCCTGGGTTCAGGCAATTCTCCTGCCTCAGCCTCCTGAGTAGCTGGGATTACAGGCACGCGCCACCATGCCCAGCTAATTTTTTGTATTTTTAGTAGAGACGGGGTTTCACCACGTTGACCAGGATGGTCTCGATCTCTTGACCTCGTGATCCACCCACCTCGGCCTCCCAAAGTGCTGGGATTACAGGCGTGAGCCACTGCGCCCGGCCTTATTTATTTATTTTTGAGATGGAGTTTCGCTGTTGTTACCCAGACTGGAGTACAATGGCACGATCTTGGCTCACTGCAACCTCTGCCTCCTGGGTTCAAGCAATTCTCCTGCCTCAGCCTCCCGAGTAGCTGGGACTACAGGTGCGCACCACCATGCCCAGCTAATTTTTGTATTTTTAGTAGAGACCGGGTTTTACCTTGTTGATCAGGATGGTTTCGATCTCTTGACCTCGTGATCCACCTGCCTCGGCCTCCCAAAGTGCTGGGATTATAGGCGTGAGCCACCGCGCCCGGCCTGGCCCAGCTCCAGAAATTTTAATAACATCTGAAGGCCTTGGAAAAGAGATACTAATCAGTTTTCCCTAAAGGACTGGAGTTTTAATATAGGGCAGAGGGGCAGGTGAGGTTCAATTGGCTCTATTCTCTGTACTTGGCTCAGTTACAGATTGGTCTGTGGATTAGGGAGATCTCCCCAAGGCCAAAGCTGCTTTATGTATTTCTTGAATTACCCAGATTACAGCCAGGAACCAGTTTATTCACACAGAAGAATCTGATTGGTGGCTGTTAATTTTCTCTCCTGGCTTTGTATTTCCCAGATATATTCTTATGAAGTGATTAGATATTGTTCTTCTGCTCTCTTGGAAATTCTTAGTCTTTTTTTTTTTTTTTTTTTGAGACAGAGTCTTGCTCTGCCACCCAGTCAGGAGTATAGTGGTGTAATCATGGTTCCTCACTACAGCCTTGAACTCCTGGGCTCAAGTGATCCTCCCATCTTAGCCTTAAGAGTAGCTAGGGCCACAGGTATGCACCACCAGGCCTAGCTAATTTTTGTATATTTTGTATTTTTGTATTTTTTTTATCTGTTGCCCAGACTGGTCTTGAACTCCTGGCCTTAAGCTATCTACCTACCTTGGCTTCCCAAAGTGCTGAGATTGTGGGTATGAGCCACCATCTACCGCTTTGATAAGTTTCTTTACTTCTTAAATCAGAGTAGAATTGTGTTGTTTGGGGTTAAAACCCTAACCGATATGTGGGTGGAGAGAGGCAGGGATCAAAGCCAATGAAAATTTTAGAAATTGCTGTTCCACCTTACACTGTATGCTGAGCCAGGTAGCTAGGAATTTCAAATGCCCCTATAATTTATTCTTTATATTGTGTTTATTAAGAATTTGATTGAAAGCTTCTTGAAGGTGGAATTGGATGATCATTCATATATTCATTCATTTATTCAATCAGCCAGTAAATAGTTATCAAATGTTAACTATGTGCCAGGTAAAAGCTGTTTTAACCTGATATTCTGTCTGGAAGAACCTGTACTGGAATTGCGACCAAAGTAGTATTCCCACAAGGGGCTGCCCCAAAGTGTCCTGAGATGGGGCTGGTTGGGATTCCAAAAACAGAAGCACTAAACACTGGGGTGATCAGTCCAAAGCATTTGTTAGAGGAATTTTGTAGGGTCCAGCCCTACAGGGTTCTGTGAGCCCCTCCCTGCTGGTGTGGCGAGAAATTGTAGAAATAAAAGACACAAGACACAGAGATAGAGAAAAGAGAGTTTGGGCCTAGGGGTCCACTGCCAACCAAAGCTCAGAGTCCAGCAGTGGCCCCAAATGCCTGGACGCTCTGACTTTTATTGAGTACAAAGCTGGGGGCAGGGTAGGTAGGGCATGGCCTCAGTAGTCAACAACTGAAGGCAGGTTAGATAGGGTGTGGCGGTGATAGGGTCAAGTATATCACTTGTCATGCAGGTGGGGGCTCAGGAATTTTCCATAGCCGAGATGAGATAAGGGGCATAATCTTTTTCCATGCTTATCACAAAGACATTAAGATTTACGTTACTTTTACTGATTAATTCTTACAAGAAAAAAGGAACCAGGTGCAGAAGCGGATCCTGAGATTGACATGGAACGTGACCACTGAAACGCAGCATCACATAGAGACAATTAAGCCCCCGGATGTCTGTGGGCTTATCTGACAGCCGTCAGGCCTTGCCACAAGAGCTTGGAGAAGTGGAGTTTTCTCTTAACTTCTCCGAGGAAGGAGATGTCTTAGCTATTTTGGACACCTCCCTCCCTAGCTGGCTAAACAGTGGGTGCTTTCCCAGTGCTGGCGCTGGTGCTCAGCCAAGGCGCCCTCCAGCAGCCCTTATGTGGGTGTGACAGAGGGCTTAAAGCATCTTGCCTTAGAGTCATTCATTTCACACTGTTGCTCCAGGTTCACATTTCTGACCTCGGAGGCATTAGTAAAAGAATTAAGATCACCTATGAATAACTAAGATCACATATGAATAACTAATAACTACTACGGTTATATTTCTAGTTACTTTCTTCTTCATTATTTATATGGAAATAGGTTGAGGCTTTTGGCTCCTGCCTTGGCACTTATGGGATCCCCCTGCTACAGAACTTAGTGCTTCTAAGTTAGTGCTCGCAGCAGTTCTTGCAACAGGCAGCAAGAGAAAGGGACGGTCTGCCTAGGTATGTCTGCAACCAGGGGGTCAGGCATGGCGTTTATCTGTGGGTTTCAGGATTCTGGCTCAGGGCCAGGGCTGGTTTCTTTCAGTGTCTTGGGCAATAACCTAAACACTTCTCTCAGTGTCTGGGAATGTTCAAGGTCCTGGCTGGGCTTCAAGCCTGCAGGGGGAAACATGCAGCTGGCCAGGAAACACAGAGGTCACGGCAGTCTGTATTAGAGAAAGAGGTGGGGAAACTGGAGGACCCTATACCTGAGATTCCCAGGAAGCAGAACCTGAGACAAATGACTTATTGAGGAGTGAGCCCACAGGGCAGGGATGAGGGGCAGGAAGAACAAATCAAGGGGGAAGGGGAAACCAAAACAAAGGTGAACTATTGTGTTGGCTACAGCTGTGGGTGATAGATCCCTTGGGACATCTGAGAAGCCATATGAAACATGTTCTTGGACCACCTGTCCCAGGTGGGTGAGGAAGAAGCATCTATCTACCCACTTCTATCCATCGCCTATATTAGCTTCCTAAGGCTGCTACAACACATTACTGTAAACTGGGTGGTGTAAAACAGCAGACATTTATTATCTTATAGCTGTGAAGTGCAGAAGTCCGAGACTGAGCTGTCGGCAGGGTGATGCACCCCTTGCAGGCTTTAGGGGAGGATCCTTCCTTGCCTCTTTCTAGCTCCTGGTGGCTGCGGGAAACCCTTGGCATTCATTGGCTCATAGCTGCATTACTGTCATTTCTGTCTCTGTCTTCACTTGGCTACCTTTCCTTTGTGTCTGTGTGTCTCTAAATCCCTTTCTTTTTTTTTGTTGCATTTTAGGTTTTGGGGTACATGTGAAGAACATGCAAGATTTGCGTGTTGCATGTGTGTTGCATAGGTACACACATGGCAGTGTGATTTGCTGTCTTCCTCCTTTTCACCTATGTCTGCCATTTCTCTCCATGCTCTCTCTCCCCAACTCCCCAAATCTTTTTCTTTTTTTTTTTTTTTTGAGACGGAGTTTTGCTCTTGTTACCCAGGCTGGAGTGCAATGGCGCGATGTCGGCTCACCGCAACCTCCGCTTCCTGGGCTCAGGCAATTCTCCTGCCTCAGCCTCCTGAGTAGCTGGGATTACAGGCATGCGCTACCATGCCCAGCTAATTTTTTGTATTTTTAGTAGAGACTGGGGTTCACCATGTTGACCAGGATGGTCTCGATCTTGTGACCTCATGATCCACCCACCTCGGCCTCCCAAAGTGCTGGGATTACAGGCTTGAGCCACCGCGCCCGGCCCAAATCCCTTTCTTAAAAGGAAACTAGTCATTGGACTTAGGAATCATTCTAATCAAGTATAGCCTCATCCTAACTTGAGTACATATGCAAAGATCTTGTTTCCAAATAACGTCACATTCACAAACACAGGGGTTAGCATGTCAACATATCTTTTTGAGGGATGCAGTTCAACCACAACACAGTTATTAAAGGTTTTCCCTGCTATGCTAACTCCACCATAGTTTCAGGCTGCATAGACACTGTATTAGTTCATTTTTACACTGCTGATAAAGACATACCCGAGACTGGGTAATTTATAAAGAAAAAGTGGTTTAATGGGCTCACAGTTCCTTGTGGCTGGGAAGGCCTGACAATCATGGCAGAAGGCAAAAGGCACATTATAATTGGTGGCAGACAAAGAAGAATGAGACACAGATGAAAGGGGAAACCTCTTATCAAACCATCAGATCTCATGACACTTATTCACTACCATGAGAACAGTATGGGGGAAACTGCCCCATGATTCAATCAATTCCAACTGGGTCCCTCCTATAACACATGGGAGCTACAATTCAAGAATTGTAGGAATTATGGGAGCTACAATTCAAGATGAGATTTGGGTGGGTACGCAGCCAAACCCTATCATTCCACCAGCGGCCCCTCCCAAATCTCATGTCAGTCACATTTCAAAACCAATCATGTCTTCCCAATAGTCTCTGAAAGTATTTCAGCATTAACTCAAAGGCCTATAGTCCAAAGTCTCATCTGAGACAAGGCAAGTCCCTTCTGCCTATGAGCCTGTAAAATCAAAAGCAAGTTAGTTACTTCCTAGATACAATGTGGGTACAGGCATTGGGTAAATACAGCTTTTCCAAATGGGAGAAATTGGCCAAAACAAAGAGGCTATAGGCCCCATGCAAGTCTGAAATCCAGTGGAGAAGTCAAATCTTAAAGCTCCCAAATTATTTCTGTTTACTCCATGTCTCATATCCAGGTCATGCTAATGCAACATGTGGGTTCCCATGGTCTTGGGCAGCTCCACCTCTGTGGTTTTGCAGGGCATAGCCTCCCTGCTGGCTGCTTTCGTGGGCTGGTGTTGAATGTCTGCAGCTTTTCCAGGTGCACAGTGCACCTGGGATGTGGAGGATGTTGGCCCACTCCTCATAGCTCCATTAGGCAGTGCCCCAGTAGGGATTCTGTGTGGGAGTTCCCATCCCACATTTCCTTTCCACACTGCCCTAGCAGAGGTTCTCCATGAGGGCTCTGCCCTGCAGCACACCTCTGCCTGGACATCCAGCTGTTTCCATACACCCTCTGAAATCTAGGTGGAAGTTCCCAAACCTTAATTCTCAACTTCTGTGTACCTGGAGGCTCAATGGTACATACATGGAAGTTGCCAAAGTTTGGGGCTTATACCCTCTGAAGCCATGCCCTGAGCTATACCTTGGCCCCTTTTAGCCATGGTTGGAACAGCTGGGATGAAGGATACCAGCTCCATAGGCTACACAGAACAAGGACCCTGGAGCCATTTTTCCTTCTAAGCCTCTGGGCCTGTGCTGGGAGGAGCTGCTGTGAAGGTCTCTGAAGTGCCTTGGAGACATTTTCCCTTTTGTCTTGGTGATTAACATTGGGCTCCTTGTTACTTATGCAAATTTCTACAGCTGGCTTATTTCTCCCCAGAAAATGGGTTTTTCTTTTTTATTGCATCATCAGGCTGTGAGTTTTCCAAACTTTTATGCTCTGCTGCCTCTTGAATGCTTTGCTGCTTAGAAACTTCTTCTGCCACATCCCCCAAATCATCTCTCTCAAGTTCATAGTTCCACAGATCTCTAGGGCAAGGGCAAAATGCCACCAGTCTCTTTGCTGAAGCACAGCAAGTCACCTTTGCTCCAGTTCCCAACAAGTTTCTCATCTCCATGTGAGACTACCTCAGCCTGGACTTTTTTGTCCGTATCACTGTCAGCATCTTGGTCAAAGCCATTCAACAAGTCTCTAGGGAGTTCCAGACTTTCCCACACCTTCCTGTCTTCTTCTGAGCCCTCCAAACTATTCCAACCTCTGCCTGTCACCCGGTTCCAAAATCGCTTCCACATTTTTCAGTATCTTTACAGTAGCACCCCAGTCTACTGATTCCAATTTACTGTATCAGTCAATTTTCATGGGCTGATGGAGATATATCCAAGACTGGGTGATTTACAAAGAAAAAGAGGTTTAATGGGCTCACAATTCCACGTGGCTGGGAAGGCCTCACAATCATGGCAGAAGGTGAAAGGCAAGTATTACATGGCAGCAGACAAAAGAGAATGAGAGCCAAGTGAAAGGGGAAACCCCTCATCATCAGATGTCTCTCATGAGACTTGCTCACTACCACACTACCATGAGAACAGTATGGGGGAACTGCCCTCGTGATTCAATTATCTCCTACTGGGTCTCTCCCACAACACATGGGGCCAGGCTGTCAGTTGTACCTACGTGAACCTGTCAGTGGGCACACTGAATTGCTTGCTGCAGCAGTGGCTGGAATGAGATGAGGCCAGAGGATCTGAAGTGGCATGTAAGAGGTGTCCAATAGGAAAACTGGCAATGATCATGACAGCAGCTGACACTGAGTCCTTCCTGTGTGCCAGGCCCTGTGCATTAGATGAATTTTCTCATTTAATTTTCACAGCAACCTCATGAAGCAGGTCCTATTATCTGCATCTTACTGGTGAAGACTCTGCCACTCAAGGGATACGGCTTGCTTGGGGTCAACCCCTCCAACCCTAGAATTTAAGCTCCAGAAGGCCAGAGACTTTGCTCCATGCCTCGGCACCAAGAACAGTTCTGGTATACAGTCAGTGCTCCATGAATGTTTGCTTACTATTTAAATGATGGGGCTAGAATTTGAATTCAGATTATCCAATGCCAAGCCCCATGCATTTACCCTAACTAAGGAATTGGTGATGGTAAGAACAGAGAGATGCTCTCCCTTTCATGAGCCATAACCTCATTTGGGAGACAGGTATAAATAGGTAATTATAAGTATTCGGTCCTGGGTCCATCCTAGCCTGGTGGCAAGCATGCACTAAGAGCTGCCTATATATTTGGTTGTATATGCTGGTGCTGGGCTTGCACACCACAGAATTTGCACTTCCTGCCCAGTCTGGCCCATTTTCAGCAATTACACTCTGGTCTCTCCTGTGAAGTCTAGATTTTGCCTGCCAGATGCATTTCATAACACTAATAAACATTCACACCTACTTGGAGCATTTAGTCAGAAAAATTGGAGCCTAAAACGTCCATGAAGCAATGTGCTTCCCCTTCTGCAAGCTGAGGGAACATTAACTGAAACACATGATCTACAGAAACGGGCTGCATCGTTATTAGAACTGATGCACCCTCCCTATAACCAATCTATTTTTATTTGAAGCACTTACATCGCATGAAACTGAGCATAGTAACTACAGTCAATGGAGATGTATTTGTTTGTATTTAAACTCGTATACATGTGCTAAAGCCAATAAAGGTTTTTTTGTTCTCCTCTGAAAAGTAAGACATGCATGGAGGAGATGGAAATTTACACAGCCGTCAAACCAAGAGGGCCCATTTTCTCTGAAACCATTTTTTGGATTGCCAGTGATTTATGGTGACAAAGCAAAAACTGAGCTGCGGAAGTGGGAGGAGAGAAAGAAAATGCATCCACGTGGTTCATTTATCTCACTTCCTTTAAAGAACAGAGGAGTTAACAATAGAGAGAGGGAACAGAACTGGGGAGTCTAAGTGAGAGTTGGATTTGAGGACTCAGAGGGCAACTGGATGCTTATGATTTTCATTCGCTGTCCAAATGTGCTTTGGAAGCTAGGCAATCAAGCGCAAGGCTGGGGAAATCCCTGGCATTGTGAGATCTAGATTTGCTTCTATCTAGCCGTGTTGCCTTGCCCAGGTCTTGGGCTTCCTCATCCCTAACTGGAACACCAGTACTGACTTTGCTTGCTGGTTAAGATCATAGCTTCTCTAGGGCCAGACTGTGGGTTGAAATCCTCACTCTGCCATTTACAACTGCGTGGCTTTGGGCAAGTGGCTTTACCTCTCTGTTCTTTGGTTTTCTTTCTTGATCTGGGAATGGTACCTTGACTACAGCCTTGTTTTGAGGTTTGAAGAAGTAATGCATACCAAGGACTTAGAACAGGACCTGGCACATCTCAAGTACTCAATTAATTCTTCTCATCAGGAGAGCTAGAAAGGAAGTAAAAAAATATTTAACTTGTGAAACTTGTATCCTAACAACGGCAACAAAAACGTATTTAGACCAGAGCCTTTCATCTTGCAGAGGAGGAAACAGACCCAGAGAGGTCTTGAAAGTGTTTCCTATTTCTTCTGTAACAAGTCACTACAACACGCATAGCTTTAAACAGCACACATTTATTATTTTACAGGTCTGGGTGTCAGAAGTCTTTTTTTAAATTTAAATTTAATTAAAAAAAACACTTTACTTACTATTACCGGTGTATTATAAAGGATACAACTCAGGAACAGCCAAATGGAAGAGATCCAGAGGATAAAGCATGAGGGAAGGGGGCAGCAGTTTCTCACCCTCTCCAGGAGTGCCACCCTCCCAGCACCTCCCTGTGTTCATCACTTGGTAAGCTCTTGGAACTCTGTTCTACGGGGTTTTGATGGAGGTTCTCTTAGGTAGGCATAATTGATTAAATCATTAGTCATTGGTGATTAGCTCTATCCCCAGCCTCTCTCTCCTCTCCAGCAGTCTGGGGGTGGGGCTGAAGGTCTCAACCCCCCAATCACATTGTTGGTTCCTCTAACAACAGCCCCCATCCACCAATAGTCACCTTGAAACGAGTCTTATGGAGCTAAAGTCAAGGTGCTGGAAGAGTTGGTTCCTTCTTGAGGTTCCTAGGGAGTCTTGATTCCTTGGCTCCCCCAGCTTCTAGAGGTTGTTCACATTCCTTGGCTTGTGGCTGTACCACTCCCCTGTTTGCTGCTGTTGTCGAGCTGCCTTCTCTCTCTGATTTCTGCTTCCTTCTTATAAAGACTCCTGTGATTATATCAGGCCCAACTGGATAATCCAGGAAAATCTTCACTCTCAGGATCCTTAGCTTCTTCACATCTGCACATAAGGTACGTAGTCATAGGTTCTTGGGATTATGCTATGAACTTCTTTGGGGGTGGGTGAGTATTAATCTACAGGTCCTAAGGTCAATGGCTGGTTAGTAGCATGGAATGGTTTCCAGCAAGAGATTACTGGACTTGAATGCTCTTTCCATGTCCTTGTGCTGCCTTGGCTCTTGAAATGACCAGGTGTCCAACCTGGAAGCATCTGGCCAGCATGAGGAGGTATCCTCGAATGTCTGAGGCCTCCTATCTCAGAGCAGTGGCTCCTACATTAGGTTACCACCCCCAGTCAGGAATTATTAGCTGGCAATGCCTCTCCACTTACTGAAGCTGCAAACTTCCTCAGGGGCATGGGTGGACAGGCTGGATCCAAAGCCTGGCTGGTGCAGAGCTGGGTATCTGCTACAATACGCCGATGGCATGGAAGGAAGAGATCACCCAGCCTGGGTCTGCTGGGTCAAATGATGTGGAAGGATGAAGGGTGTGCTTTAGAGCAGTGTTTTCCAAACCTTAGCTGTGGAGGCTTTTTAAACAAAATTTTTAAAAGCATACCCATTAGGATGGCCATGATAAAATATCTCAGAAAATAACAAGTGGTGGGGAGGATGTGGAGAAATTGAACCCTGTGCATAGTTAGGGGAAGTGTAAAATGGTGCAGCTGCTATAGAAAGTATGGAGGTTCCTCAAAAAAATTAAAAATAGTATTACCATATGATCCTGTAGTCCCATTTCTGGATATATACCCAAAGGAATTGAAAGCAGTGACATGAACAGACATTTGTACACCCGTATCCATCACAGCATTTTTTTTAGACAGGGTCTCACTCTGTCACCCAGGCTAAAGTACAGTGGCATGATCATAGCTCACTATAACCTTGACCTCCTGGGCTCAAGCGATCCTCCCATCTCAGTCCCCTTACCTCGAGTAGCTGAGACTATACAGGCATATGCTATCATACCTAGCTAAATTTTTTTTTTTTTTTTTTTTTTTTTTTTTGTAGAGATAGGGCTTCAACATGTTGTCTGGGCTGTTGAACTCCTAAACTCAAGTGATCTTCCTGCCTCAACCTCCCAAAGTGCTGGGATTATAGTCATGATCTGGCAAGCACTTTTTATAATAGCCAAAAATGTGGAAGCAGCCCAACTATGCATTGACTGGTGAGTGGATAAACAAAATACACACACACACACACGCGCGTGCGCACACACACACAATGAAATATGGTTTAGCCTTAAAAAGGAAGGAAATTCTGATACATGCTACAATATGAATGAACCATGGTGACATTATGCTAAATGAAATAAGCCAGTCACAAAAAGACACACAGTACAATTCTGCTTAGAGCAGTCAAATTCACAGGGACAGAATGGTAATTTCCAGGAGCTAGGGGAATGGGGAGTGGGGAGTTATTGTTTAATGGGTACAGGGTTTCAGTTTTGCAAGATGGAAAGAGTGCTGTAGATGGATGGTGACAATGGTAGTAAAACAATATGAATGTACTAAAAATTGTTAAAATGCTAAACACAAAACAGCTCCCACCCTGCCTCTGCCCAAAACCAGGAAGCTAAGAGAGCCGTAAGTGGAGCTGCTGAGGCTGAAGTGGGAGGGGGATGCACACAGCTCTGACTTTTCATCTCCTTTTCACCCTCTGCAGAGTCACCAAGATGTCTATCTGCAACCCTAGAGCTCTTCAGACAGCCCTCGGGAAACCCCGTTTTAAAACCTTGCCAAGCTGACTGAGTAATGGACCCCAGCTTCCTGTAAGTTACAACCAGTGCACCTTGTTGGCACCATGAATTCTCTTGCTTTTTTGTTCTCAAATGTTCTCTGAGTTGCAATGATGGTGGGGAAACACTGCCCCGGGAAGCAAATTCAAGTGGTGCTATGACTCCCAGGAGTCTGCCTTTGGGCTCCGGAAGTGCCATGTGGTGGCTGCATCAGGTCATCCTGGCCTCTAAAGGCAGTGAGACTCTAGGCCTCTGCTGGGGGAGGGCAAGAGGAGGAGGTGCCGAGCAGACATTTTGCTGATGGCCGGGGCTTCCCCTGTTGCACCTGCCCTCTGTGGGAAGTTCTGTCCCCTAGGGCTCCCTTGCAGGGTTGTCTCAGGAGCAGCTGGGGATTAAGTGGAGGGATGGGCACCATAAGCGGAGGGAGCATGTCTTGCTGCTGTTGCCTGGCTTGCAGCTTCACTCTTGGCCCTTCGTTCCTTGGTGTCATCTCACAGGCTGTGCCCATCAGTAGTTGTGGCCTTTGTGAGACTGTGGCTTCCTCTTCCTCTGACTTTGATCTCTCCTTTCTTCCTCCTCCTACTTCGACATCTTTCACCTCCTTCCCCTAGCTGGTCCCTGTGGGCAGATAACTTGACCAGACTGGCTACTGGAAGCCGTCCAAGGCTCAGCTGGAGTAGGCTCTGAAAGGAAAGTGTGGGTCATTAGCTCAGGACGATTGAACAGTCTCTGCTCCCCCTGGTTGCACCTTTTGGCTGTTGTGAAAAATGCTGCTGTGAAGAGGGGTATACAAATTGTCTGTTCACGTTGCTGCTTTCTGTTCTTTTGGGGATATGCCCAGAAATGGAACTGCTGGGTCATATGGTCCAGCCTGCCCCTCTGACCACTGAACCAGACATTGGCTTTAGCAAGTTGGGATGCAGGGGGCTTGGTGAGAAGGGACTGGGAATAATAACAGCCTTTCACCTGTGTAAAAGGGTCAATAAATCCCTGTCACTATGCAGTGTGTGGTGAGGCTCATGTGAGTGATACAGACCATAATATTATAGGAAATTGGAGACAAGAGCCATTACCCAAAATAGGCCATATGGAGTAAGTGGATGTATTAGTAATCTTTCCATTGTGAAGACAAAAAGAATCAAGTCAAAAAAAGTGTGGGCGGGACATTATAGCCAGGAAATCCATAGGTAGACTTAACTTGAGGCCCGAGGCCCGATCCCCGATCTCTGTTCTCAAGTGATGTCATTGGGGAATCTCTGTCTCTCCATCTCTCAGTTCTGCTTTCTCTACATTGGCTTCTTTTTCTCCATGTGATGGCAATGTGGCTTCTGGAATCTTCAGGCTTGCACCCATCTGCTCAGCAGTGAGGTGGCCAGCAGGCTGTTTCTGTGAGACTAGAGGTTTCCTGGTGGACATACATTGGAAGAATAAAGATAAAAGTTTAAAACATAGGTTGGATTCAGGTTTGGGTGTCCTTGAATTTAGTCAAGCTAAGCATTTGGGCTTTGATGAGGGTGTTTGAATAGGAAAGTGACCTGGTTAAATTGGCATCTGGGGAAACTAGCATTGATACAGTGAAATTTGGATGACAGAAGCAAGGGGTGGAGATTGAAATGATCCTTGAGAAGGATGCTATAGATCTCTAGGGGTGAGTGGAGGGCTTGGAGTGACCCTAGAGCATTGTCCACCCACTGTACACTGGCGTGGCTACCGAGAGGCACAGCCAGGAACCCAGTGAATACTAAAGCTGGAGTGGGTGTAGGGATGGCTGGCTGGGTGGATAAGAGATGGAAGTTCTGTAGGGAGAATATACACGTTAGGAGCCCCAGTGAGGATATAATGAGTGAAGTTCTGCCTAGGGTAGGCATACAGGGAAGAGCCTTATTTTACAGTTGCTGATTCCAGCCAGCCAGAGAAGTGCCCACCACCCTCAAGAAGTTTCTCTTTTCTCACTGCAGATGTAACTCACAAGTCAGCAAAGATGAGGGCCCAATATTCCCCACCTCTGACCTGCTTTGTGTCTCGCATATCAGGTTATTGTTTCTGCTGGAAAATTTTAAAGTGTCTTCCCTTATCAGGGAAATCCTGAGTCTTCATATAACTTGTGTCAGGAGAGGTCGGCACCAGTGAACGTTTTCCTGTCCGCCACAGAAGGTTCTATCATATCTCATGTGAGGTTGATCAGTGGGGAGGGATATTGGGCATTCATAAATCTTAAACAAAGTAATTGAATATTTACCACACATTAAATCTTGTGGTAGGTACTGGGACCAAAAGATGAAAAAAGTAGAATAACATTTGTGATTTCTTTGATACCAATGAACAGAAAGCAACCCTGACAAATATAAGCCAAATGGGCAATTAATAGGAAGGATCCTGGGTGGTTTCTAGGATGGATAGAAGGGGAGACTAGCCAGGTGTCTGGAAGAGCAGGAACCAGGCCTGACAGGGTGCCCCATTGCCCCCTTATTAGGAGTCTTCAAGGGACTCTAGAGCTCTCCAGTCTTTTATAGCTCCTTAAGACTTAAATTCCCAAGACAGAGAATCTAATTGGCTCAGGCTTGAATCAGGTGTCTCTCTTGGGAATGATATGTCATGCCCAGGAGATTAAGGGTCATGAAGCAAAGACTTAACTGCCCTTAGGAAATGAACCATTCCTAGAGGAAAGAAACCGCTGTGGTGAGCCAGGCAGCCACTCAAATTGGTATTTACTGTAAAAGCCTCTGTTCCAGAAGCTTCCAAACTAATTGAATCCATTCTTGGTCTGGTAGAAATAAAGAAAACTGACCCAGTATTCCTCTTGATGCCTCAGTGTTCACACCTGTGCATTGGGTTGTCCCCTCTCTTGGCAGGAAATCATTTGCTCCAGGCATCTGGAGATGCTCATCCCATCTTTGAGCAAGACAAGGCACAGGGACTTATTTCATTGTCCACTCACAAGGCTGGCAAACCCCACGCAGTGCATGAATACCAAAGGGGGATACCCAAATTTCCTTAACAGCTCCCCTTCAGGGTATTTTGCAATGGCATCCGCAGCAGATGTACCTGTGAAGGCTCCTTCTCCACCATTGCTTTTTACTTACAATCGGTTACATTTGTGGTCATCTGCTTTTTTTCCCTTCTGGACACAGTTGGTGATTGGTGTTTCTGATGTAAGTGGGTCAGAACCTAAATAGGTCATCCTGGTTTCCTAGATGTTGTAATCATGAAACGAACTGGGCAAGGGAGGGTGAGGGAGAAAAGCCTCACTGGCATCAGGAGGGAGAAGAAAAGGTGTGCTTGGAGCTCAGGGTCCTGCCTTTAGGGGTGTGAAACCTTGGTGATAGGCATTAAGGATCCCTAAGTGAATTGACGGAGCAGTGGCTGTGGGCTTTGAACCAAGTGGAAGATGGTGTGTGCGAAGGATCCCTAAGTGAATTGACGGAGCAGTGGCTGTGGGCTTTGAACCAAGTGGAAGATGGTGTGTGCGAGAGCAACCCTGCATCTGTCTGACCTCATCTCTGACTGTAATAAGAACTGACAGGGATCCTGGACCTTTCAGAGGCTGGAAATATATGGGAGAGGGTAAAGGCAGGAGGAGGGATATGAGGGGTGGTTATGGGCCAAATTATGTCCCCTCCAGATTTATATGTTGAAATTCTATTCCCCAGTCCCTCAGAATGTGACTGTATTTGGGCATAGGCTCTTGAAAGGGGTGATTAAGTTAAAACGAGGTCATTAGAGTGTGCCTAATCCATCATGACTGGTGTCCTTATAGGAAGAAGAGAATTAGACACAGATACATTTGGAGGTAAGACACGTGAGGACACAGGGAGAAGACAGCCATCCACAGCTGAGAGAGAGGCCTACAAGAACCAACTCTGCCCACCCCTTGATCTTGGATGTCTAGCCTTCACAATGAGGTGAAAGTAAATTCCTATTTTTTAAGCCACCCAGTCTGTGGCATTTTGTGATGTCAGGTCTAGCACGTTAATAGAGGGGCCCTATGTGAGGTAATAGGGTTGCATTCCTCTATGCTTCTTTACCCATGGAACTGGCTTTTTGAATTCTCTAAGTTTTTTGCATTGGCTTCTGTTCTGGAAACTCATTGGCTCAGAACTTCTGAGGGCAGCCTCTGCCTCAATCCTCAGCTCCTTTCTCCTTGGCTTAAGGAACTTTCCTATTTGATATCTGAGGCAACTGAGAGAGATTGTTCAGTGCTGACCCCAAGTCCAGCCACAGGACACTTCCTCTTCCTTCTCTGCCTTCCTGGCCTTCTTTCACACTGAGTGACTGCTTCAGAACAACTGTCCTCTTATGTGGGGATGGCCAGATTACCTCATTTTTGTAGATAGTGAGATTAGAACCATGAAGGTATCTCACCGTCAGTGAGCTGGAGACTTCGTTAAGCCCCTGGACTCAGTGTGGTGAGCTTGGAAGATTACACTGAGGTCAGAACTTGCCTGTCTGCTGTCTGACACTCTGTCTGGCCAGGCAGGATAATCTGAGGACAGTGGGAAACATGCCCCAGAATGTCTCCCTTGTGAAGCCTATATGAGATGCTACATTTATTCAGTTCTTGGGATAAAAGGCTTTTGAGAACCCTGTGAATTATCTGGGAAGGCCACGAAGTGTTTTTCCCCCACCTGGAACATTTCTTTTTTAATTTTGATAACTAATTGTTCATTGTCATCACGTGGAAATACAATTGATTCTTCATATATTTTGCATTTGGTTTATTAGACCTTGTAGATTTCTGCAGGTTCCATTGGGTTGTCTACATAAACAACCACGCTTTCTATGCATAAAAACGGTTTTACTCCTTCCTTTCCAATTTAATTGCCTTTTATTTATTTTTTGCCTTATTGCATGAGCTAGAACCTCCAGTGAAATGCTGAAAAGATGTGGTGAGAGTGTCGTTCCTGATCTTTGGGGAAAACGTTCAGTCTTTCACCATTAAGTATGATACTGACTGTGAGTTCTTCAGTGATGTCCTTTATCAGGTTGAGGAAATTCTTTTCTATCTCCGGTTTGCTGAGTTTTATTATTTTAAAATCAGGAATAGAGTTAGATATTAACAAATGCTTCAGCATCTATTGATATGATCACATGCTTTTACTCTTTTAACTTGTTAATCCAACCCTGCATTCCTAGGGTATGTCTCAGTCATGATATATTATCTTTTTTTCCGTATTTTTGAATGCAAGTTGCTGAAATTTTGTTCAGAATTTTTGCATCTATGTTCATGAGGGAATATTAGTTTGTGGTTTTTTCTCACAGTTTTTTTTTTTTTTTTGTCTGATTTGGTATCCAGATAATGGTGGCTTCATATGGGAATTATTCCCCCCCTTCAGTCTTATGGAAGAGTTTGTAGTATAGTAATTAGTAGTGTTTCTTTCCTAAATGTTTGGTACCATTTACTTTGAAGCCATCTGGGCCTGTTTACTCTGTGGGAAGATATTTAATGACAAATTTAATTTCTTTAATACATGAAGGGCTATTCAGGTTAGTTATTTCTTCTTGAATGAGCTTTAGTAGTTTATGTCTTTGAAATAATTTATCTAAGTTTGTGAATTTATTAGCATAAAGTAATTCATAATTTTGAAACATAATTTTAATATCTATAGATTATAAGAGGAGGTCATCTGTCTCTCTCATTCCTGATATTGGTAACCTGTATCTTCTCTCTTTTTTTTCCCAATTAGTCTGATGAGTTTTTTTTTCTTTTTGAGAAGGAGTTTTGCTCTTGTTACCCAGGCTGGAGTGCAATGGTGCGATCTCAGCTCACCACAACCTCACCTCCTGGGTTCAGGCAATTCTCCCGCCTCAGCCTCCTGAGTAGCTGGGATTACGGGCATGTGCCACCATGCCCCACTAATTTTTTGTATTTTTTTGGTAGAGATGGGGTTTCACCACGTTGACCAGGATGGTCTCGATCTCTTGACCTCATGATCCACCCACCTCGGCCTCCCAAAGTGCTGGGATTACAGGTGTGAGCCACCATGCCTGGCCCCAGCCTGATGAGTTTTATCAGTTTCTTCAAAGAGCCAGCTGTTAGTTATTATCTTTTTTCCCTGTATCATTCATGTCTGCTTTACTCTATGACCTTGTCTCTGTGCTTACTTTAGGTTCAATCCCCCCTGCTTTATCTAGTTTGTTAAGGCAAAAGCTGAGGTCATTAATTTAGTTTGTTCTTTTCTTTCCTGATACAGGTGTTTAGTTCTGTGAAATTTCTCCTAAGTGCTGCCTTAGTGGTGTCCTGCACATTTTGATATGTTGCATTTTCATTTTTATTCATTTCTTAATACTTTCTTTTATTTATTTATTTAGAGACAGAGTCTTGCTCTGTCACCAGGCGCCAGGCTGAAGTGCAGTGGCATGATCTTGGCTCACTGCAACCTCCGCCTCCTGGGTTGCAATTCTCCTGCCTCAGCCTCCGAAGTTGCTGGGACTACAGGTGCATGACACCACACCCAGCTAATTGTTGTATTTTTAGTAGAGATGGGTTTTCACCATGTTGGCCAGGATGGTCTTGATCTCTTGACCTCATGATCTGCCTGCCTCAGCCTCCCAAAGTGCTGGGGTTAAGGCATGAGGCACCGCTCCTGGGCTTATTTCTAAATACTTTCTATTTTTCCTTCTGATTGCTTTGTTGACCTATGGGTTATTTGGAAGTATGCTATTTAGTTTCCAAATGTTTGAGTAATTTTTAGAGATGTCTTTAAACACTTTGCATGGCTTGAATCCTTTAAAATGTATCGAGGAACAGTTTTATAGCATAGAATATGATTTATCTTGGTTAACGTTCTGTGTATATTTGAAAAATGTGTATTCTGCTATTGAGTGGGATGTTTTTTAAATGTTACTTAGGTCAGGTTGGTTAATAATGTTCAAGTCTTTCATATCCTATTGATTTTTGTCTATTTGTCTTATCAGTGATTGAGAGAGATATGAAACCTCTGACTGTAAGTGTTTTCATCTATTCTTCTTGCAGTTCTAGAAGCTCTTGCTTCATGTACTTTGAATCTCTGGCAATATTATTTGAATAATAAGAATGATATCATTAGTAAGAATTATTAATATAAAATAAAATATAAAATTTGACTATTATTAATAGTCGAATATTATTATTTGACTCTTTGGCAATATTATTTACTCTAAAATTTACCTTGTCAGATATTGATACCACCACTCAAACTTTCTTTTTATTAGTGTTAGCATGGTATACCATATTTCATCTTTTATTGTTCAACCTATTTCTGTTTGTATATTTAAAATATATTTCTTTTTTTTTGTAGGCAGCATATAGCTGCTTTTTAAAAATCCAATTTGACAGTCTCTGACTTTCAAAATAAATAGCATTTAGACATTTATATTTAGTGTGATTATTATTATTCTTAGATATAGCTAAGTTACTTGAAAACAGTGTTATTTTTTGAGGTCTTACTTTTGTTTTCTTTTTGGAATACAATGGAACAATCTCAGCGCACTGCAACCTCTGCCTCTGGGTTCAAGCAATTCTTGTGCCTCAGCCTCCTGAGTAGCTGGGACCACAGGCGTGTGTCACCAGATAATTGCCCAGATAAATGCCCAGATAATTTTGGTATTTTTAGTAGAGACAGGGTTTTACCATATTGGCCAGTCTGGTCTTGAACTCCTGACCTCAGGTGATCCACCCACTTCACCTGTCAACTACTCACATAGTAAAAAATCTATATATAATTTTTGGCTTCCCAAAACGTTAACTACCAATAGCCTACTATTGATAACATATTGACTGGAAGCCTTACAGGTAACATAAACAGTCAATTAACATATATTTTATATGTTATATGCATTATGTACTGTATTCTTACAATAAAGTAAGCTAGAGAAAAGAAAGTATTATTAAGGAAATCATAAGGAAGAGAAAATATATTTACTATTTATTAAGTGTGAGTAGATCATCATAAGGACCATCATTCTCTTTCTTTTCATGTTGATTAAGCTGAGGAGGAGGAGGAGGAGGAAGAGAATGGACTGGTTTTTGTCTCGGGGTGGCAGTGGAAGAAAATCCAAGCATAAGTGGACTTGTGCAGTTCAAACACATGTTCAAGGGTCAACCTTGTTACACAGGAACTGAGCGGTGTTTAGTCTAGGACAGGGGTCCTCAACCCCCAGGCTTTGTACCAGTAGCCGTTCATAGCCCATTAGAAACTGGGCTGCACAGCAGCAGGTAAGCGGTGGGCCATTACAAGCAATGGTAAGAATTACTCTCTGATCTCCATCTCCTGCCAGATTAGTGGCATTAGATTCTCATAGGAGCATGAATCCTATAGTGAACTGCGCATGTAAGGGATCTAGGTTGTGTTCTACTTATGAGAATCTAACTAATGCCTGATGATCTGAGGTGGAACAGCTTCATCCCAAACCATCTGCCCTCATCACCCCCATTTGTGGCAAAAATTGTCTTCCAAGAAACAATTTTTTGGTCTCTGGTGCCAAAAAGTTTGGAGATTGCTGGTCTAGGGCTAATTATTCCCCACTACTGAGTATTCTCAGTAAGACGCTTCAAAAACACCCTTCTGGGTACTCTACTCAATGTTCCATGAAGTCTGGGCTTTTCTGGTCTTGCTAGTGGGAACAGGTTTTATTCCTATCCCTGAGTGAGTGTTGGGTCCTGTTTCCTCTAATCCATTTGAACAGTTCTTTCCCAAGCCTTTGTTAGTTTCCTCACTTATATGAAGACTTGAGGGGGACTATCTGCACATCTCTGGTGATCTCTCTCTTTGAGGCTGTCTCCTCTCTGATCATCTGACAATAGCTGCTGTAGTATCTCCAGACTCTCAGGTGTCTTGTTAACTCAGGGAGTCTGCTGGGTCCCATTTGCATCAGGGCCTGGAGACTTTCTTAAGGCAGTAAGCTGGGGGTAATCTTAGGACTTATCCTATTTGTTTCTGCTTTCTCAGAAATCACTGGCTTTGGTGTCCATTTCTTCCTTATATATTATCTGGTCTCCCGGTTATTTCAGTGGCAGGGTAAATGTGCTTCCTGTATTCTATCTTGGATAGAAACCGAAGCCTTAGATAATGTTTTTTTTTTTCTTTAAAAGAATACTGTTTTTTAAACTGCATTTGAACAGCTTAAAGGGGGCTTGTGTTCTCAATGTGCCACAGCCCCTGACATTTCCTAGTTCATTATTTTGGTTCACTTCTTTCATTTGTGTTCCTTGCTGGCCCTTTTAGTCATTTTAATTTGCAACCCTTTAAACACATGGGACGTAGAATAGGTAAGTTTTGGTGATGGTGGGCATGACAGAGTATAGACAGGAGGTACCTTGAGTGGGGATAGTAACATGATATTTTAATCTTTGTATCCCTAGTACACATACCTTGAACACATATATATTTGTTAAAGGGATAAAGATAGGACCAGGAAAATCTGAATTATTGCTTGGTTGGTCAACAGGTTTCTGGACTTTTAATTTAAGTATGCCCTCCGAAATGTTTGTAGTAATTTATACTTCCACCAACTCTGTGTGAGATCATTATGTCTTTGAAAATATTTTTGCATTCTTCCATAAGTCTTTTCTCCTTCATGTTAAACCTCTTGAGCTCTGAGTAGGGTGATGTTGTGGACTGAATGTTTGTGTCACCTTAAATTCATATATTGAAGCCTGAATCTCCAGTGTGATGATATTAGGAGTGGGGCTTTTGGGAGTAATAAGATCAAGAGGGTGGAGCCATCATGAATGGGGTTAGTGCCCTTATAAGAAGAGACATGAGAAAGATGATCTCTTTCTCTGGCATGTGAGGGTATGGCAAAAAGGTGGCTTTCAAGCCAGAAAGAGAGCCCTTTCCAGACACAAAATCTGCTGACACTTTTACCTTAAGCTTCTAACCTTCAGAACAGTGCTATTGAAACACCAGGGCTTTGGTCAAGGTCCTAATGCTTGCTGCACAGAAAGCCAATCACTGAGACAACAATTATTGCCAAGGAAGAAGGTTTGAATTGGGTGCTATAGCTGAGGAGATGGGAGCTCATCTTAAATCCATCTCCCTGACCCATTAGGGTTTATATATCAGGGCAGAAAAGTAACAATGTGTAGGAAAAGAGGAACTCAGATGGGGAAGGAAGCAATTGTGATGAGTGAGGGGCCTGGGGTCTCATTGTCTGGATGCTGTGATCTATTGAGTTTCAGCTCTTTGATACTTTTGGAGAGGCCTGGGGGTCTTTTTCTGAGGAAGAAACTCAGAAAAAACAAGTGTAAGTTTCGAACTTTAATACCAGAAAGGTCAATTTCTATGTTTATCCAAAAAGATCCTGTCTATGGGACTGTTGGGTCGGTTTCAACAGTGAGGAATAAATTTTTATTGTTTGAACTGCTCAATCTGTGCTATTTTTGTGATAACAGCCTCAGCCAGTATAGTCAGGTAGCGTAGAAGATGCTGAAAGTTTACTGCCATGTCCCGTTGGCCCACTGAGGTCACTTTACTGTAGTTCCTGGACATGTGTCTTCTCTCTCTGCCTTCAGAATTCTCAAGCCTGATAAGCACACCACTTACTTGTACAAGATGGAAATGCTGGCAAAATAACCTGCCAGAATGTCCTTCAACTGATGCAGGTTCCTGGGGTGGGATTGAGCCCCGGTTTTCCCACAGTGGTGGTGTGCTCCTTAGCATATCTTTAATTGGGATTCCTACCCTCCCTGTTTTACTTCTTTAGGCCTTCACTGTGCTTCCTGGGATCATCTCCCAAATAAACTATGTGTACCAGAGTTTCTGCCCCTGGGTCAGCTTTGAAGGAGTCCAAACTAAAAGAGATTATTTTGGTAAGGAACTTTCCTGGGACTCAGAGCATCTACTCTGCTGTACCTGCCCCTCATCCCCATACAAACACCTAAGTATGGTAGGGAAGGTGGCAGGAGAAGGGGCTTGGCTGGGAGGGTGGGTTGCCAATGGGCCCCTATCCATAGTGGCCATGTTGACACCCTTTCTGTATTTCTAAAGATGGGCAGATCTGTGCATCTTGGAGGAGGCCTGGCAGGGCACTGGCTCCTCAGGTTGCCTTGGTGTGTTCAGATACACAGGTGCTGACACTGAGGATTGTAGGCAAGGAGAGGTGTGGTGGGATCGGGACATGTCCTTGGGCTTGATTATTTCACTTTCTGCTTGAAACAAGAGTCTTCACTTCTAAGTCATTTTTTGGCAGAACTTCAGTAAATCCTTTTGTGTGCAAATCTGTAGGAGAACTGACAGGTACCCTGTAAGCATTTTGAGATAGGGTCTGTTGTCCCTCCCTCCCTTCCTCCCTTCCTCCCTTCCTCCCTTCCTCCCTTCCTCCCTTCCTCCCTTCCTTCCTTTTTGAGACAGAGTTTCACTCTTATTGCCAAGGCTGGAGTTGTGCAGTGGCGCAATCTTGGCTTACTGTAACCTCTGCCTCCCAGGTTCAAGCAATTCTCCCGCCTCACCTTCCCAAGTAACTGGGATTACAGGTGCACGCCACCACACCCAGCTAATTGTTGTATTTTAGTAGAGATGGGGTTTCACCATGTTGGCCAGCTGGCCTCAAACTCCTCACCTCAGGTGATGTGCCCTCCTCGGCCTCCCAAAGTGCTGGGATTATAGGCATGACCCATCCAGCCTATAGGTCTTACCTTCTTAGTATCTTTTGTAATTTAATTTTTCTTGAGTAGGTAATATAATTCTTGTGGTTCAAAATCTTCTTCTCCCTCCTGCCCTCATCCACTCAGTTTCAACTCCAGCCCCACCCCAGGCACTTCTGTCACTGGGGTCTTAAATAAGCTTCTAGAGTTTCTTCATGCTTATACACATATGAATTGATTCTTATACTCTGCCATCCCACTCTGCTTCATAATAAAAATTATTATACAGCACCTACTTTTCTGCTTATTTCTTCTTGTGATACATCTCAGTGATACTTTCATATCTGTAAATAGGAAGCATCTTTATTCTTGAATAGCTTCATAGAATTTCGTAGTGTGGGTGTACTGTAATTTATTTAGCCAGTCCTTATCAATGGTGATTTGGGTTATTTCCAATCTTTTGCTATTACTTTGATATTGCTTCAATGAATAACTTTGTTCATGTTATTTTGTGCACAGATAAGCATATTTATAGAAGAAATTCCCAGAAATGGAATTGTATAGATCATAGAGCTTATTCATTTATAATTTTGGTAGGTTTTACTCAGTTGTCCTCAGCCAGGGTGTATGAGTTTATATTATCACTAGAAATGTATTAGGGTACCCGTTTCTCTATTGGTTCACCAGCAAAGTATATAAATAATCTAGTTGTTGGAGTTTTGCCAAGCTGATGGGGGAAAAATGGTATAATAGTATATGTATTTTAACTTTTATTTCTCTATTCACACATTTAAGAACCATTGAATTTCTTTTTCTGTGAATGCTGTAATATTTCTTTTTCCATTTTTAATGGATGTTGTTATTACTTATTCTCATGGCCCTTTTTCTTACAGATTTTGATAGTTCTTTATGTATTATGAAGATAAAGTTTTTATGGCATGAGTGAAAAGATTTTTTCTGTTTATTATTTGACTCTGCATATGGGTTTTTTTTTGGCTAGGAAGAAGTTATTTTCATTTTTAATGATTTTTTTATGTGGTCATATTTATCGAGTTTTACAAAATGTCTTTTAGGTTTGTAAGCGTAGTTAGAAAAAATATCTTCCACTCTAACTTGGTATCTTTCACATAGTGCCAGGAGCAGTTTACCTTACTGAAGAATGTTATAATTAATAGGCAACTGAGGTTCTTCTCCATGTGTTTTTATTCTAAATTCTCTGCTTCCCTCTCCCTCCAACTTCAAATTAGACAGTTTGATCAGGTGAGTAACAGTAACTCATACTCAGGTGTGACTAACTGGTGAATTAACTTTCCCAAAAGATATTTCCATCTTAAATAAGGAGCTGAGTCAATTGAACTGACTTTCAAATTGCTGGAAAGTTGAAAAACCTGGGAAAGCCATCAGGGACACTCAGTAAGTGGCAGTGAGGGCTGTTCCCTACTCCCGGCTCCTGTTTCCTCATCTCACTAGTCTAGAATCCTAGGAAAAACTCAACTTGGGATGGGAAATGCTTCTTCCATTTTGGATGCCATTTCTGATCATAGTAGCTGTGCTGTTTATATGGGCTGGGGTCAGTTGGAAAGTAGGGAGGTTGGGAAGCATTGGGCAAAATTATTTAACTGAATTTCTTGTGATCTGCCTGTCTCCTTCCTCCTTCTTCTCATCCTAATCCTTTTCCCTTGTCCAGGGGCCCAATGGAAGTTACTGGATAAGAGGTACATGGCAGTAAGGCAGTTTTGTGGAGTTCTACTAAGGAAGGAAACTCCATATTCACCTGGACCCATAATTGTCACGAATTGGCTGTATGATTGTATATAAGTTGCTTGATCTTCTTGCCCTCAGATTTCTCACTTTGTAAATTGAGAGGGAAGGACATTAAAGCACTTAAAATTTTCAGGCTTCCAAGTCGGCAGTTCAAGGTACTTGAGTTCTCTTGGCTGAGGGTGGGTGGGAAGAAAGTTTAAAGTCCTCCCAGATGCCTCATGCCCTTGTTCCTCAAACCTTAACCCTCGATAACCCCAGAGAGCTTAATCAGTCTCCACATCTGCTTTCATTCCCCGTCCCCTACCTCCAGTTTCCTCACTGAGGCTGAGCCTCAGTGGAGCCAGATACAGGCATGCCTCATACATACTGTGAGTTCAATTTCAGGTGACCACTATGAAGCTAATATTGCAGTAAAATGAGTCCCACAAACCTCTTGGTTTCCCAGTGCATATAAAAGTTATGTTTGCATTACGCTGTAGTTTATTAAGTGTGCAATACCATTATGTCCAATAAGCAATGCACATACCTTAATTAAAAAATACTTTATTGCTCAAGGATGCTAATGATCATCTGAGCCTTTAGCGAGTTGTAATCATTTTGCTGGTGGAGGGTCTTGCCTGGATATTGATGGCTGCTGACTGACCAGAGTGGTGGTCGCAGAAGGCTAGGGTGGCTGTGGCCGTTTCTTAAGATTTCTTGGTAGCAAGTAACGCTGTTTTACAGCATTTTACCCATAGTAGAACTTCTTTCAAGATTGAAGTCAATCCTTTCAAATCTTGCTGCTGCTTTATCAACTAAGTTTGTGATTTTTATTTATGTTCTAAATCTTTTGTTGTCATTTTGGCAATGCTCACAGCATCTTCTCTAGCAGTATATGCATTCTCTCTCTCTCTCTGTCTCTCTCTCTCTCTCTTTTGAGATGGAGTCTCACTCTCTCACCCAGGCTGGAGTGCAATAGCATGATCTCTGTTCACTGTAACTGCCACCTCCCAGTTTCAAGCAATTTTCTTGCCTCAGCCTCCCGAGTAGCTGAGATTGCAGGCATCCACCACCATGCTCAGCTAATTTTTAAAAATGTTTTTAGTAGAGATGGGGTTTCACTATGTTGGCCAGGCTGGTTTCGAACTATTGACCTCAAGTGATCCACCCACCTCGGCCTCCCATAGTGCTAGGATTAGACATGAACCACCATACCCAGCAGTAGATTCCATCTCAAGAAACCACTCCATTTGTTCATCCATAAGAAGCAACTCCTCATCTGTTAGTTTTATCATGAGATCACAGCAAGTCAGTCACATCTTTGGGGCCCACTTCTAATTCTGTTTCTCTTGTTATTTCTACGTCATCTGCAGTGACTCCTTCCACTGAACCCCTGAAAGTCATCCATCAGGGTTAGAGACAACTTCTCCCAAACTCCTGTCAATATTAATATTTTTACCTCCGAAGAATCACAGTTGTTTTTAATAGAAGCTAGAATGGTGAATCCTTTCCAAAAGGTTTTCAATTTACTTTGCCCAGGTCCATAAGAGGAATTAACTATCTATGGAAGCTACAGCCTTACAAAATGTATCTCTTAAAGATTAAGACTTGAAAATCAAAATTATTCCTTGATTTATGGGCTACAGAATGGATGCTGTGATAGCAGATATGGAAATTAACGTTTTCGTTTGGAGCAAGGCTCCATCTCAAAAAAAAAAAAGCACCAACAGGCTTGTTCTACAGAGGGGTACCCAATTTGTAACACACTGTCTGTGAAGTACAGTAAGCAGAGTGCAAGAAAGTGAGATATGCCTGTAATCCTGTGAAGTGCCGTCAAATAAGGTGTGTCTGTAATCATTCATTGATATAATCCTAAGTGAATAGTGTATGCATTTATTAATTTGTAATTTTACTGGCCTACAGTGAAATCAAACTGAAAGTTTCAATAGGATGATCAATTCCATCAGTATATTTTGCACTTGAACATATATACATTTTTTTAAAAAAGAAATACTTTTATGGAGTCTTGGCTGCTGGCCTCTTCCCGCTTCTTTACCTCCTGGTGTTAGAGAGATTCAGTGCTGCTGATGCTATAGCTTCAAGTTACAGAGCGTTTTCCATAACCGTGGGTTGTAAAAGTAAGCCACATCTATTTTGTTTGTATGTCAGCTCTTGAGTTCCTGGGAAGCCAGAAAGACAAAGAGTCATTGGCAGTTATCTGTGACTATTTCCCATAGAAGTAGGGAAGGCCGGTTTTTGGCACCAGCTGTAAGGCCTCTGACACTGTGAATCTTGTAGGAGAAGTACAGTAGGAAAGTTGGCTTTTGCCTGCTCTGCTCTAGTCTTTCTGGTGTGGAATATTTCCAGGGTTAGGATTAGGATAGAAGGTACCTCTGAAAGAGAAAAATTTTCCCCAACGTCGCTGGCCAGTTGGGTTTCCTGGTTTTGCTGCCTAAATCCATAGCCTTTAAGCCAATCTTCATTGAACTCTTATGTGCAAAAGAAGGCTTCGGTCTTGTGGGAAACAGCCCCTGTGAGTTTCTGTGGTGCCAGGATTCTGTTCCTAGAAATACGCACCATGATGACCACTCTCTAGAACTGAGACTCTGCTGTGGGGTCTCTCTCCAGATCTTAGGCTGGAGGGGACAACATCCTGGTGGCTCCTCTCTGACTTCCCCAGAAAGAGGGGAGGAGGGGATGTACCTAAGGGGGCAGACTTGTGCTTAAGTGATAGCAAGACCCTTTCTGGATAGAAACAGAATGATTGCTACAAGGATGGATTATGGTTGGCATTTCAGTGGCTGAAATTTACAAATCACATTGGGAACACAAGAGATTATTATCTTCCAACAAGCCTGGGGCATAGTCCCTGTGATACACGTGCATATAGCTTGCCAGGCAAACAGCCTCTCTTGTTGCTGGGTCTGTAATTTCTCCCTGGATCCTTTTCAAATATTTGTTGAAGGCAGGTATTGGTGCAGCTGCAGGCCTGTGAACCATGGGAGTGCTTCTGGAGATATTCTCAATGCAGAGAAACAGAGGTTATGGGAGGGCTGAGGTGTTGGTTTTTTCCCTCTGGAGGGCAAGTGGTAAAATCATCTGAAACTCTGTGTGCTGAGTAGCTTTAACCCAAGAGTTCAGAGGTTGATAGATTCCCTGATTCCTGTTCATAGGTAGCCTCAAAAACCTCAGAGCAAACCCTCAAATGGGTCTGTGCTTAGGACTGGAAGCAAAGGCTGTCTCCAGGGTTAGCTGTCTCTTCCCCTGAGAGTAAGTACCTCCTGCTGAGGTATAGAGAGGTAAACGGTATTGAAACAGAACTTTGCAGTGCCTTTGCTAGCAAGTGTAATGTACGTATAAAGTATGTAGTATTTCCCAAGCCTACCTAAGCTTGATCATAAACTAACTTTTTCTTTCTTTCCCTCTTTCTTTCTTTCTTTCTTTCTTTCTTTCTTTCTTTCTTTCTTTCTTTCTTTCTTTCTTCCTTCCTTCCTTCCTTCCTTTCTTTCTTTCTTCCTTTCTTTCTTTCTTTCTTTCTTTCTTCCTTCCTTTCTTTCTTTCTTTCTTTCTTTCTTCCTTTCTTTCTTTCTTTCTTTCTTTCTTCCTTTCTTTCTTTCTTTCTTTCTTTCCCTCTTTCTTTCTTTCTTTCTTTCTTTCTTTCTTTCTTTCTTTCTTTCTTCTTTCCTTTCTTTTCTTTCTTTCTTTCTTTCTTTCTTTCTTTCTTTCTTTCTTTCTTTCTTTCTCTTTCTCCCTTCCTTCCTTCCTTCCTTCCTTCCTTCCTTCCTTCCTTCCTTCCTTCCTTCCTTCCTTCCTTCCTTCCCTCCCTCCCTCCCTCCCTCCCTCCCTCCTTCCTTCCTTCCTTCCTTCCTTCTTTCGCACCACAAGGGGTTTATATTCTGCAAACTGCATTTGGAAACAGCAATCTTGCCAACTTGGAGTGAATTCAATGGTAGAGTCAAGGCTTCTTAACCCATGAGCTTTTCACCTTCATTTTTGCTACTCAACGTGTAGCCTGTGGACCATCAGCATGGCCATCCCCTGGGAATTAGGGGTGGAGAATCTCGGATTCCACCCTAGACCTACCGGAATCAGACTCTATATGTTAACAAGATCCCAGGTAGTAGGTGTGTACAGTGAACACTGACACGCTCTGCCCTGCTCCACGCTGCTGCCTTTCTGCTTCAGAACCTTCCAGCCCCCTGGGCTCAGAGGTCTAAGGTGAGAGTCTCAGGGCAGTGACAATAATCGTGCAGGGTTTAGGTTCGGAGAAGGAAGATTTCTGGGCCTTCTGGTTCTATTGAGGTGTCTTCTTGGCTTCCAGGTGGCAGTAGTAATTTATATTAGGGAGAGAGGCCAGCTCTATAAAAGGATTCAGAGGTAACAGAGAGAAAAAAATGGTGAGAACCTGGGAAAAATATAAAGTGATATAATAAACCCAGAGGGATGAGGTCCCTGGGTGGGTAAGCACAGACAAAATTAGAAGGAATTTTAGGCAGATTTATGCCAAGGGCTGTGCTGTATGTGGGAAGGGTGGTGGAGTGATGGCCCAGGCCCTCCACCCTCATCCCCTCTGACAGGAGCCTGGGAGAGGAGCCTAAAAGACATCTTTTTTCAGCTGAGTGTGAGAAGTCCCTGCCAGATCAGATGTTCAACTTTAAAACAAATGGAGGAAAAACGATCAAATGCAGTCAACTAGAAAAATCCGCTTTTCCTATTTCATAAAAAGCAAGAGCCCGTATGATAATCCCTCCCTTGGCGCATGTTAGAGATTTCTTTATTGTCTCTTTGCTTGTGGCCAATTCCGCCACACCCAGCTGGGGATCTCGCTGCAGCGATTCATTTGCACCAGGTCAGCATGCTGGTTCCAATCCAGTAGGTCTAGAGCTGAATTCTAGCATTTTCCAAGGAGAAGGGCCTGCCTGCCTGCCTGCCTGCCTGCCTGCCTACCTGTGTGGAAGGACAGAGGAAAAAGAGGGTGAGTGGAGCACAGAGGACACATTGTTCCTTCCCTCCCCAGAGAACAGAGACATGGAATTCTGGTGTAGAGAGCGGTGGGGGCTGGGTCTGTCTCCCTCCCAAGTCATGGCTGAGATGCCTTAAGCGCCCGGACTGTAACTTTCCTGCTATACCCCAGAAATAAGCACAGCGCCTGGTGTTTGCCCTAGAGATGCTTAATAATTATTTGCCGAATGAACTTTGACAAAACCAAAACCACTGAGGCAGCCACAGGGAAATAGTAATAAAAAGCTCATGAGACATGCCATCAGGAGATCTGGGATTCAGGACTAAATGTTGCTGTGTGGCCCTAGACAAGCTGTTTATCTCTCTGAAACTTAGTTTATAACATGGTGATTGCGGTGTTCACCTCCTGGAGGTGTGGAGAGGATTAAATGAGGTCCCATGCAAATGGCACATAATTAATAGGAAGGATTTAAATGTGAAAGGGGATTCCTTTCCCCCATACATTGTTATTCCCATGACACCCCGAGTTCATACACTTACTGTAAGGAAAGGAAACAACATTGTAGAATAAATTGTCACTTAGATGTCAAGGAGGCTTGGACATGAAGTCTCCCTAAGAATTGAGCTAAGAACTCAGAGCTGGGTGTGGACAACTTTGGAGTCGACCTTGACTCCTCTTGCCTTCACATTCCCCATTCAATCCTTTGGCCAGTCCTGATTCAGGTACTCTCATGACCTCCTCTGCCACACCCTGATCCAAGCTACCATTATATTTCACCTGGATTCCTGCAATAACCTCTTGACTGGTCTCTCTGCTTCCCATCTTGTACCACTTAAGTCTATCCTCAACACCCAGAATGATGCTGATGAAACATGCATTTTTCTTCATGTCACTCCTCCACCCAGAAACCTCCCGTGGTTTCTCATCTTATTTAGAATAAAAGCCAAAGTTCCTCCAGTAGCTTCCTACCTCTCTACTCCTTGACCTTGGCCTCTCTGGCCACTGTACTTCTCCTTCACTCTGCCCCAGCCACCCTGGCCTTGGAGGTCATTGACTGTGCCAAGCATGTTTATACCTCAGGGCCTTTGCACCTGCTGTCCTCTCTACTTGCAAACTCCCTCCTCTGTTGTTCCCTTACCATCTTCATATCTTTGCTTACTGTCACCTTCATGTGAAGCCTTCTCTGACATTCCTATTGAAAGTCACTGTTCCCATCTCCCACCTGGTACTTGCTAGCTCCCTTTTCTATATCTCTCTGTAGTACTTATGGCCATGTAATATACCTTATATTTGACCCCTTTGTCTGTTTCCTCTACTCGAACTTACACCCTGAGAGCATTTTGTCCATTGCTGCATCAGTCACTTCCCAACTCATTGCCCAGCACAATAGTTGAAACAGTTGTTGAATAAATAACATTAATTAATACACTCTTTGGGCTTTGCCCTTATAGAATCT
This sequence comes from Callithrix jacchus, assembly GCF_049354715.1. Taxonomy (NCBI): domain Eukaryota; kingdom Metazoa; phylum Chordata; class Mammalia; order Primates; family Cebidae; genus Callithrix; species Callithrix jacchus. The sequence goes on from NC_133509.1 coordinate 113,097,683, forward strand.
TGTCAGGAGACTTGGGTCGGAGGTGTGGAGTGTAAAGGTCCCGGGCTTATCTGGGGACACTGCAGATCTTATCCTGAGTGAGGCAGCTGCTGAAGATGTTATACAGTAGGTACTGGTGTTCTGTTTGCTTGGTTTGTCTCAAGGGATTCTGAGTGAGGAATATGTCATTGGGCGGAATTTATTACATCGTCCTAGCAGCTGCTTCCTGAGTTTCTATTTTCTAAAAACTGGCTAATTTGCCTTGTATTTCTCTTCCTCTTATCCTCCCTTCCTCCTTTTTTCCCTCTACCTTCCACCCGTCATTTACTGAGCATCTCTGTTGGCCTCTCCCCCAGCACCCAGGCTGTGGATGGGGAACGGAAACAGATGCCTACGCACTTGGTTTTTAAGGTGTTGCTCCTGCGAGCCTCTCATTTCTACTCTTTCCAGCCCAGTGGCACGGGGCGTGGTGAGCTCTACCCAGAGCTCCGGACATGTCGCATCCTGATTCCCTAGAAGCCTCCACTTGGAAGTGCTTTGGCCCTTGTGGTCCAAATGAAGAACAGTTCTCACTGGTATCAGCAGGCTCTCTTGCGACAACTTCTGGTCACGAACATGCACGTGCATCCCTTGGCTTCAGGCTTGAGGTTTAGCTTATTAGCTCTGTGTCTTTAGCAAATTACCCTACTTCTCTGAGCCTCAGTCTGTCACTTTATCTAAAATGGGGCGATATAGCCTACCTCATGGGGTTGCTATGAGGACTGGGAGAGATCCTGTATGTTTGTATGTTTAGCACTTGCTGTAGGGCCAGGCATACAGGAACCACTCACTGAATTGTAGCTTCTATTAGTATTGCCATTATTGTGTTGTTGTCACTGATATAATCAACTCTGTAGCTTATCTTTTCAATTAAACAGCCCCTGTGTATGTGTGTGTGTGTGTGTGTATGTGTGTGTGTGTGTGTGTGTTTAGGTAGGTAGGTGTGGAGAAATGTATAAGTTGTCATTGTAAATTCATCAAGAAATAAATAGGAGATTTATAGCTTGAGGGCGATTAATTCTGCAGCTTTTCCCAGCATCATCTCAGTTCCAGAACAAATACACCTCTATAATGGATTATAATCTTTAGGTATTTGGAATATAAAACAGCCTCTTGGGTTCCCTGTTGTGTTATGAGAAAACAATAACAGTTTAAAATGCAACCCACAGGCAGGCCTCTGGATGGAGTCGGCTCTCCTGCTATTGGCCCGTGATGGCCTTCGATGAAAAGTTGGTGAAACATATATTCTTATCCTCCCCGACGGTGTCACAAGAAGAGAAAACAGAATCTAAGCGCTGGGGCCAACCTTGACAGTGGCGGCAGTAAAAGACTTGCACGTTAGATGGAAATATTTTCTTCCTTCTCTCATCTGGTGAACTTCCATTTAGCATACAGGATCAGATCCGATGGCTGACTCTCCCGGGCAGGAGAAATCACCCTCTCCTGTGTCCTCTGTAGCCCTGGGTTTATGCCTCTCTCACTCTGTATCTTACTTTACATTGTAATCCTGTTTCTATGTCTCCATCAAGTGCTGCAAGGCAGGCAGATCCTTGTGGGCAGGGCTGAGATTTGGGGCAACTTTGCCATCTCCAGGGCCTCACACATGGCCTGGCATTGCAGTGTGGGATTGGGACAACACTGATTGACTTCCTGGCACATTCCTCTGCACTTGGCATATGTTACATCACCGAATTCTCACCACAGTCCTATGAGGGAGTTGGTACAGAAGCAAACTGAGGCTCAGAAATTGTATGCAACCTGCAATGCATTACTAGTACATTTGCAGAGATAGGATTCGAACTTGGATCTGATGTCAAAACCTTTGCCTGCTTGCTTCCTTTCTTTCTCTATTTGTTTTTCTTTCAGTGGAATGAGTGGTTAGGGGCATGGCCTCTGGGGCTGACTGCTTGGATTCCTGTCTCAGCCTCATCATTCACATGCCGTGTGACTTTGGACATGTTACTTAGCTTCTTTCTGTCTCAGCTTCTCCAACTATCAGGTTAGGTAACCATAGGACTTCCCTATAGGCTTGTGACATGGACGAAATAATATAAAATAAAGACCTTAGAACAGTGCCTGGTAGTCTGCAAATATTTGCTATTACTAATGTAATTCCCCTGCCCAAGTTATATCACATGTGCTTTTCATAGCTGCCCATGTCTTTCTGTGCTGTGCTGCCTCTGGTGTTGAATGAATGACTTAGGGTGGTGGCTGAGGGTGTCCAGCAAACAGCTGGGCTCTTTCCCTGGTGGGTCTACCAAGTGGCTTTGGATACACACTCGTGATATTTCACCCTATGCCCTTTGTCTCTCCTGGCTTCAGAGGGTTCTTGAGAATCGTTTGAAAGCTCTGCGAGGTACTAGCTGAGTATGAGAACTTGGCTTAGCATATAGCCTCCAGTATGACTTTCTAAAACATCCTCCTGAGTTTGTTACCCCCCAAATTGACAAACTGATACCTTCTTCTTATGGTGTGACAAAAGGCAGCATGTTCAGAGGTTCTAAGTGAGGCTATTGGAACCAGACTGTGTAGGTTCAAATCTTGGCTCTGCCACATGGTGGCTGTGTGAACCTCTGTTGTTTCATCTGTAAAATAGAGATAATAATAATAATAATAATGTACCATATAGGGTATTATTGTGAGAATCAAATGAAGTACCCATAAAATACCAAAAAGAGTACCTGGCATATTGTAAGAGCTCTGCATGTGTTGATTGTCATTGTTATTATTATTATTATTATGACTGGGGAAGATCCTGGTAGATTTACTGCATGGATGAGCGAGAAAATTTTGTGTCTAGAAGTCAGGGCTCCCTACAAATGAGAGAGAGAGAGACACAGTGAGGGTGAATGGAATGAAACATACTCAATTCCTTCTCCCACACTCACTGATCGCATAAGTCATGACTCTGGAAAGAAGGAGCAGGGAGTAGGAGCAGAGAGAAAAGGATGGAGAGCATTCTTTTACTCTATGGAAATTTGATGCCTTGGAGCCAAGGTTCTCCAACATCTACCATGGACCTGTTGCTATGCTTGATCACAAAGGGAATATAGCAGTAATGGTTCTCTGCTCTTGAGGGGCTTGAAGTACAAAGTTACTCTTGCTTTAAGTCATTCTTACACAAAGTATAAAGTTACTCTGACTTTGGAAGAACTTAATTAAACCTAATGAACGTCCTGACCCCGGCAGCAGAACTAAGGTATGGAAAGCCTGGTTTGCTGTCTCTTGCCTGGCTCGGGTGTCTTATGGTTCTCTTCATTATTCATCCTGCAGATCTGCCTCTGAGGATGAGGAGTTCCAGGAACTTCAGAGGGGCCTAGGGCAGACACTGACTTCACCACTTCAAGTACGAGCAGGGGTGGCGCTGCAGGTGGAACCGGACCCCTCTGCCCAGCTGGTGTATGAATCACCAGGGAGGGAAGGAGGGTCTAGGACTTATTATATCCAGGCCAATCATGAATGGCATTTCTACTGTCTAGATGAGGAAAGTGAGGCTCAGGGGGTTAAGCAGCTGAGCTCCAGGGATCTTACTCAAGGTCACTCAGCTGTGACACTAGAGTTAGGATTAAACCTGGATCAGTCTGGTGCCAGAGCCACACGCTTCCTACTGTGTCACCTTCTGCTTTTCTATAAAGAGACACTCTTCTGTTGGACCCTGTGCTGTAAGTAGAAATGGCAGTTATTACACGTAACAGGGTTGCTCATGATAATCAATTAAGCAACCAATGTTGTTGTTCTTATTGGCCTGACTGGAAGCATATTTGGGCAAAGTCAAGTCAATTTTACCTTAAGAAATGTAGTAATAATAGTAACTCTAAAATCTGTTGTGTGTATTTGTGTGAAGAAGCTCTCACTCTCCCATTCTGCATCCGGGGTGCATGCATTGCTGGGGCTGTTCCGGTAGCGGGGGTGGTTTTGCAGAAACAATGACAAAGGGACGTACTGAGTTCCAGGGTACTGCTTGGATTGGCAGAAAAGACGTGCAGCTAGTGTGAGAATTCACTTTGTCATCTGATTTAAGGTAGTAGCCACACTGGAAGGATGGCTCTCACTCACATAGAATGGTGTACAGTTGCAAGTACCCTAGAGTGGCCCCTTGGCAGCTATGAGGCTGGAGTCAGGCCATTTATAATGACTTGAAACATAATTGTAAAGTATCAGCCCTGTTCAAGCCACTCTGCTTGGGCTGTGTTGTGGGTAGCATGGTCTAGATTCCCTAGCGTCCCAGGAGTTTTCGGCAGGAAGAAAAGAGTGAGCCAAGGACTGGGCACTGTAATCCCAGCACTTTGGGAGGCCGAGGTGGGTGGATCACAAGATCAAGAGATCAAGACCATCTTAGCAAACATGGTGAAACCCGGTCTCTACTAAAACATATTAAAAAATTAGCTGGGTGTGGTGGTGCAGGCCTATAGTCCAAGCTACTTGGGAGGCCGAGGCAGGAGAATTGCTTGGACAGGAGGCAGAGGTTGCAGTGAGCCGAGATCGCACCACTGCACGCCAGCCTGGTGCCTGGTGACAGAGCAAGACTGTCTCAAAAAAAAAAAAAAAAGAAAAGAAAAGAATAAGCCAAGACTGGCTGGGGATAGTAGTGCAACCAACACTTAAATTGTCAAATGTCCAGGGCTTAGAATATTGGCTTTCAAACTTGGGTGTCCAAAAACATTCTCTAGGAAACTTGTTAAAATGCAGATGTCTGGGCTCCACGTTCCCAGGGTGGACCTGGGAATCTGCATGTATTGAGTATCTCTGGTGATTCTGATGTGGATGCTTCATGAACCACTTTGAGAACAGTGGCTCAAGATCTGAGGATGGCTGGCATCAAAATCCTAGAAGAGGCCAGGCATGGTGCTGACACCTGTGATCCCAGCACTTCGGGAGGCCGAGGTGGGAGGACTGCTTGAGGCCACGAGTTTGAGACCAGCCTGGGCAACATGGTGAGACCCAGTCTACAAAAAATTCAAAAATTATCCAGGTGTGGTGGTGTGTGCCTGTAGTCCCAGATACTGGGGAGGCTGGGGTGGGATAATTGCTTGAGCCTGGGAGGTTGAGGCTGTAGTGAACTGTGATCATGCCACTGCATTCAGCCTGGGCAACAGAGTGAGACCCTGTCTCAAAAAGAAAAAACATTCCTAACAGCTAAACTTCTGATATGGGAGCAGCCAGCACTAATGGTCACAGAGCTGCAGAGTGGCCAGGGGCCTCAGGCTCCAGGCTGGGGTATAGAGCTGGGCTTCAGTCCCAATGGGTGAACTGAGCAGCAAGGAGGAGCAGGGCTGAAGGCCATGCAAAGCATCTGATCGCATGGTGGAGTTACACAAGATTTCAACCCACAGCTCATGAGGATCTGCATGGGTCAAGTTCATCTCTGGTACATTGAATGTGGAGCCTGGAATCTGTAGACACAGATGGAGAAGCTGTCACCATGCAGCTCATGGCAAGAGGCCAAGAAACCAGGGTTTGGGATAGTGGTGTGGAAGATCCCTGGAGGAAGGGGGTACTATAGTTGACTTAAAATTTGTTGGTGGCTTTTCATCACACTTAGAATGTAGCTTGCAGTAACCTGGCCCCTGCCAACCTCCCCAGTCTCCCTTAGGTCTTTGTCCCTCTCAATGTTCCAGCCGAACTTTGAAAACATGGTTCTTTATAGATACCAAGGGTGTTCCCCACAAGGTCCTTCCCCATTCTGTTCCCTTTGCTTGGAGACCCTCTTCTCCCCTTTTCACCCAACCATTATTAAAGGACTGATGACGATGACATGCAGTGTCATCTGTCCCTCTTCCTACATGCTCATTCCCAGCCCCTTCAAAAGCAGCTAAAGGAGGGACAAGTCTCTTCTGTGATGCAAATTCTCTGGCGCTTGCCAGGGCCTGTCCTAGGGGACTCCTGTGGCTTCACTTCTGTGCCTAGACGTAGAATTTGGTGTAGCAGTGGAGAGTGCATAGGGTCCACTTAAAACTGTCATAGTCTCGGGAAGGGTGGTGAGGCAGATGCCAGCTGGGCTTTCCCTGCTGAGGAACCAGAGTTCTCTCAAGGGTTGTTCACATTTGGCCCCAGTTGCACTGTGGCTGTAAATCCAGAAATGTGTGGTTAAGAGTTGTGGGCAGAGAATGAGGAAGGGTTGGAGGTTATCAGAGGCTAACTCTAGCATCCTGTATCCCTAGTACCTGCCAACACACACCTTTACTTCCTTACATACACACACGTACAAAGTGCTTCTTGTGTGTGTGTGTGTGTGTGTGTGTGTGTGAGTATATACAACATACAAAGGGGTGAGAGAAGCCAGAAAACATGCCAGGAGCTTTGGGAATGTCTCAGGTTGAGTCCCCAGCAGTTCTGAGTGAATCAACAGGCAGGCTGTCCTTCTAGTTAACTAGCTGGCTGTAGGTATTTATCCAATAGCAGCACCATCCATTGGCCTAACCAGATCCGTGATGGAACAGGCGGTACATCTTCACAAGTTATCTTATGCTTGCAAAAGAGGCAGGTAAACAAGGTTTCTGAGTATGTATTATCTCTTTGGAGAGTGGCTCCTGCTTTGTCTTTCTGTATCTGATTTCTCAGAAGGTCAGACCCCCCTCTGCCTCCCTCACCACATCTGGAGCCTTCATGACTCCCTGTCTCAAGTGGTAAAGACCAACTCACTCTTTAGCTCTCAGCCTTGATGTTGCTGCTCCAGAGATGGCTTCCTGACCGCCTGCTCCAAAGGAGGTGACTTAGCAATTCTCCCTGTATTCTCCTGACTAACCCTTCTTGCATTTGCGGGTAGGCTATTATGGCATTTATAGATATTACTTGATAGTATTTGTATATTTCTTTATCTCTCTCTGTCACTAGACTGCAAATATCACATCTGCCTTGTTCATTCACTGCTTCTCGAGCGTTTTGGGATAGGCAATGTGCTTCTCAGTCATTCTTTGCTGAATGAAAAAATGGATGAATGAATAAGGAGTTGGTTCTTAGAGAATCAATAGGGCTTTGATGGAAGACAGTCAGGAAGTCATTAAAGACAAGCGAAGTAACATGAGTAAAATTTCAGCAACGGGAAGTGATGTGTGACGTCTTTGGGATATGTTGGGTGAATCCGTGGGTTAGAGCACAGGGCTTGTTGGGGGTGGAGTGGAAAGGCAGACTGGGCCCAGGATGCAGGGTTTGAATTCTGAACTAAGGAGGTGGGACTTCATTCATTAGGCCATGGAAAGCCACTGAGGCTTCTGAGCAGGGAAGTGATGAAGACTGTGGAGAGACAACTTAATGCTGGTATCCTGGGTGGATGCAGAGGGGAAAGTCCAGAGGTGGGAAGGGCAGAAGGAGGCTGTGGCAGCAGCAGCCTAGGCAGAAAGCGATCGAGTCTTGAACCAGAGCAGTGACAGTGGGAGGGGAGGGGAGAAACAGATGCGAGAGACATTGGGAAGGAAGAAATGGCAGACTCCAGAGGCTGATTAGATGTGGGGGCGAGGGAATTTCTCAGCCATTCAAGGGAAAAATGCCAACTCCATCCTCCTGCTAACTTCAGCTCAATGGCAGGAGTGTATCAGTGACAAAGAACTGGCATGACAGGACCCTGGAAGCATCTGTAGAAAGTCATGAAGTCACATGCCTGTAGGCTGCTGAGTGTGAATGGGAACAAAAATTGTGTCACTAAATGGTCCTCTTGAAAAATGTGGAAGGAAATGAGCATTTATTTTAAAAAAAATCTGCTGGGAACACGTTGCCCCATCTCTTGCAGTGGCTGAATTGCTCTGGAGGAATTGCTCCCACCCACCTGGCTGTGGTGTGGGCTGCATGTCCTTGAAAAGAGGATTAAAATCATGGCCAGAAGCAGCCCCTGGAGGTTTCCTTCGAGCTTCTCTGCCTGAACTTCAATGATGTCCGAGATGGGACATGCTGTTCTGCTAAAATATACACATGACTTTTAGAGAGATTTAAAAAATGGAATTTATTAAAGCAACAGTTGGCCAGTTCCATAGCAGTGGCCCCACTAACTTACCTCCATCTCCTCACTTGTCAACATCAGGGTCTGGACGAGATAGAACCTCCATTGTTTCTCCCTGGGCTAACATTCTGTGATTCCATGTGCCTGATGGAAGCTAACCTATTGAGGGTGGCTTCAATCAAAATGCAGTTGAAAGGAGGAACATCTTACGGATTTTTTATTTAGGTGCCAAGTGTTTGGAGTCAAAGCTTTAGGGGGAGTGGTTTTTTCCCCACTGAGCTCCAGGATTAAATAATGTCCTCTGACTGCCCCTCACTACTTTTGCATTAAACAGAGCCACTGGCTGACAGATAACCTGCTTTTTAGGCTGAGGATATTTTATATTTATCTTTCACTGGTTGGTATGTAGGGTTAATATAATTTTGACATAATTTATACCCATTGGAGTCATTTGGCATTCATCAGGCAAGCAATAGAGCATCATGGTTAAGAAGCTAAGGCAGGGGAGATGCGGAGATGCTGGTTGAAGGGCACAAAGTTTCAGTTGTACAAAAGAAATAAATTCTGGAGATTGAATGTACAATATGGTGACGATGGTTAACCAAACTTTGTTGTATTCTTGAAATTTGCAAGTGTTTTCATCATTCACGTACCCGATACTATGGGAGGTGATGGATATTAATTAACTGGAGCATGGTGATTACTTCACACTGTATATCAAACATCAAGTGGTGTACCTTAAATATATGTAATTTTTATTTGTCAGTGATAACTCAATAAAGCTAAAAAACAATAACACACAACAGAAGCCAAGGGAGTAGGTAATCTATGAAGTGCGAAGCTGGGGTTTGAACTCACAGTCTAGCTGGGAGGACCCTGTTCCACATGCTACTTGATTCAGGTGTCTTTGTATTAGTGTGCTCAGGCTGCCATAGCCAAATACCGCAGATTGGGTGACTTAAACAACCTAAGTAATTTTCTTACAGTTCTGGAGGCTGCAAGTCCAAGGTCAAGGTGTCGCCAAATCTGGTTTCTACTGAGGCCTCTCTCCTTGGCTTGCAGGCCATCTTCTCTGTGTCCTCCCCTAGCCTTTCCTCTATACACACATGGAGAGAGACAGCTGTTTTCTCTTCCTTCTTTTCTTCTCTTCCTCCTCCTCCTCCTTCTCCTTCTTCCTCTTCTTCTCTTCTTCTTTCTTTTTTTTGACAGGGTTTTTGCTCTGTCAGCCAGGCTGGAGTGCAGTGGCGTAATCTCGTCTCACTGCATCCTCTGCATCCTGGGTTCAAGCGATTCTCCTGCCTCAGCCTCCTGAGTAGCTGGGATTACAGGTGCCCGCCACCACGCCTGGCTAATTTTGTATTTTTAGTAGACATGGGCTCTCACCATATTGGCTAGGCTGCTCTTGAACTCTTGACCTCAGGTGATCCACCTGCTTTGGTCTCCCAAAATTCTGGGATTACAGGCATGAGCCACCGTGCTGTCCTTTCTTCCTCTTCTTATAAGAACACAGGTTCCACTGGATTAGGACCCTACTCACATGATTTCATTTAATCTTAACCACCTTCTTAAAGGTCCTAACTTTAAATATAGCAGCATTGGGAGCAGGTCTTCAAAATATAGATTTTGGGGGATCACAGCTTGGTCCTTAACAACCTTCCTCATGGAGTCATTGAGAAGATGAAATGAGATTGCATGTGAAAAGGACGTGATGAGTACGGTGCCTGGCATACACTTACTGCTCAGAGCTGCTGCTCCTGTTATTATCATTGTTACCTTTTGATGTGGCCACAGGGAAGGGACTAAAACTCTTACAAGGTGCTGAGAACCCTCAAGGGGGGTTTTCTCTTATCTCCATTCTTACCACCTAAGCCACCAATATCTCTTACTTGGTGGCGTCAGACTTCTGACTGTTCTCCCTGGTTCCACACGTGTCTCCTCTGTCCACATTAGCCACATAAGCATGAGTTTTTACCATATAAGTCAGGTGATGTCACTCATTTACTTAAAATCCTCTGACTCTCCATTAAACTTTGATGGCTGTGCTTACTCCCAGTCATGGCTTCCAACCCCTCCTTGATGCAGCCCTGCCCTCTTCTCCCATCTCGTTTCCAATCAGGATTCCCCTTGTTCTCTATGGTTTAGCGACACTGGACTCCTTTTAATTTCTTGAAAACATCAAGAAAATTCTAACCTTTAGGGCCTTCACCCTCACTTGTTTTTAATTCCTAAACATTATTTCCTCAAATTTCTATTGGGTTTGCTACCTTATCTCATCTAGGTGTGAGCTCAAAATATACCTCCCTGCCACTCTCTCTAAAGCTTCTCCCTCTTCATGGTTACTCTCTACCTTATTGCCCTGGTTTATTTTCTTTATGGCACTTAGTACCATCTAAATGACCTCATCTTATTTGTTTATTTGCTTGTTTATTACCTTTCTTAGTAGACTATACAATCTCAGAATGAAAGGATCTTTTCTCTTTGGTTCATTGCTGTAACTCTAGTATCTGGCACAGAGGATAAGCTCAAAGTACATTATTTGAATGAATGAATGAATGAATTTGAATATGAAGATTCAAAATAGGAGGGAACTTCTTGGGATAAACATCCACAAATTGAGGACAAAGATCACAATGGCAAAGTGGAGGAAGGGGTATTTTTTTTCCCCCCATGTAAGTCTTATTCAGAAAGCCCATTTTTGGACCAGGTACAAGCATTTGAATTTTGGTTCTTATGGTGGAATGTAATATTAATAAAATTTTGAGTTTTGTAATTTGGACTACTTTGGTCTTTCTTTAATTTCTTGCAAGCCCCCAAAGGGTATGGCTGCTGAAAAAAGCATCCAGTCATGAGTTATAGAACTTAAGTCTTGTCTTATGAGCCTTGGCTGTGGCCATCTTAACTCTTCTCTTGACCCTGATGGCCTTCCCCCACATGCTTAGTCCTGCCCATGCCCAGGGGTCATGCTTTCTAGACTAGAGAGTATACTATGCACTCTTTCTAGGGTGATATTCTAAGTATTTAGCAACTAGTTTAACAATGACCCTGACCATTCAGCTATAAACAACCAGTACAGCGAACTAATGTGTATTAGTTGAAAGTCAGCTCTGACTACCCCATCAATCCCCTCCATAGTAAATATTTTCATAGACAGTTTTCTCTATTGCCAAAGGGGAAGTGGCTGCATCGACCTGCCCATCAACCTTCGTCTCCCCACCTACACCAGCCCAGCCTTTTCCTGTGAAATGCTTCATTTTCTCCATTATAACCAGAGTCCCTTTGTCTTTCTTGGGATCTAGTACCAACAGCCTGCCAAGTATACTCATTCATTCAATGAGTGTTTATTGAAAACCTTGTATGTTTCATATGTGTGTTGCATGCTGGAGATAGAGCAATGAACAGACATGAGTCATCTCCCTTGTGGAACTTACATTAAGGATATTCCAGTATTTCCGCATAGTTTTTTATAAAGTACAAGCCATCCATATCTGTGGGTTCCACATCTGTGGATTCAATCAGCAATATCTAGTTAAAAAAAGTTTCACAAAGTTCCAAAGAGCAAAACTTGAACTTGCTGTGTGCCTAGTACTATGTTGAATCAAACAAACAAAATGATGTGTAGGCATTGTATTAGATATTATAAGTACTCTAGAGATGATTTAAAGTGTACAAGAGGATGTGTGTAGGTTATATCCAAATACTAAGCAATTATATAAGGGAGCATCTGAGGATTCTGGTGTCCCTGGGGGTGGTCCTGGAACCAATCCCTCACTGATACTGAGGGATGACTGTGGAATATTGAGTTACTAAGTTATTGAAGTGTTGGGGATGGAAGTGAAGAAGGAGAAAACATACTTGAGATATAAGAGGAGGGGTTTACTGCTCAGTTCTCGTGAACTTCAACCTTCTGCCCCAAGAGGTGGCACCCTTCTCCCTGTACTTCTCAGTTTTCCCAGGTCTTATCCACAGATGGATTACCCACTTGAAGCCACACCAAATCATCTGCATGTATTGCTGCTGTCTGGAGGCTTCTCCCCCATAGTGCTGTGCACTGTGGGTACTGATGCTGGCTTAAGTCATCTTGGACATTTGCAGGCCTTTTTAAACAATGATCTAAAATTTTCATCTATCAAGCCTTACCTCACTTTTTGCCTTCTCGCATTTTTCTCTTGACAGAACACGGGGTTTTGATACAACTCTCAGTGGAGTTGCTCCATGTTTTGGCAGACTGAGAGTCCCACACGCGTCCTGCCTGTACTCCGCCCACATAAGACATCCTATTACACCAGGAGAGAGTGTGGGCCTGCTCTTTTAAATGGATACGTGAGCCAGCTACTTCTAGTGGAATTCTATCAGCCCCCTTTCCCTCAGGCTTGCTCTGCTAGTTCTTTTCTGCTAACTCATTTTCTTTTGGTAATTTTGTCTCCTGAATCACGACTCAATCTGATATGCAGACTCATTTGGCTCTTAATATTCTCCATTCCAACAGACAGGAAAGTATTTCAGCTAAGAAGTTTTTTGTTGCAAATAATGAAAAACTCAATCCAAATTGGGTAAAGGTGAAAAAGGGAACCTGTTTGCTTTGGAACGAAATGGTTCGGGCAAGGCTTTAATTAGGACTTAAATGAAGTGACCAGAACTTGGTTTCTTTCCCCATTTATCGGCTCTCACAATCCTTGAGAGTGGCCCCATTATCAAGTAGACTTTCCCTTCGTGTGAGAAGATGATTGTGAACATCTTCTGTGCAGTTTTGTCATTTATATCTGAGAGAAAGAGAAACTTTGCCTCCCTGAGGGTTCAACCCAAGACTGAGTCTTGTTCGTTTGGATGGGCTTGATTTTGATTAAGTACCTTTCCTCAACCAATCACTGTGGTCATGGAGTACATAGAATGGCGTAAGCCAATCAGGGTTCAACTTCTGTTACTGGGGGTGGAGCCAAGCATACCAAATTGCTTGGCTCAAAAATTCTCGACAGTGTTGGGAAAGGCAAAGTGGGAATAAATGCTGGGGCTGCAACAGATGTTTTCTACGGCAAGCAACTTGACTTTGTCTTGTAAGTTTACTCTTGCCTCCAGAATTGATGTGGCATTCTACTTTATTTTTTCTTTTGAGGAGCGTATGGTCTTGGAGATGTTGTGCCATCTTCCCTGACCCCATACCAGGTCATTGCAATAGCTTAGATATTTTAAATGCAAAAGACACCCTTTTCACCTTCAACAAGAAGGTGATAATCATGGTAAAAAGTAAATGCTAGTCAATAGTGATAGGTACATCAAAAGTAGGTAAAACAGTCCAAGTTTGTCAAGGTCTAGAGGACAATCTTATTGATTTTATTTGGCTTGATATCTGTGACATTTATCACAATTTATATCCTATAACTTTTAGTTTTATCCCAATAGGGGAGTTCTTAGAATGATAAGATAGAATTCAAGACCCTCATTTTTCTTGTAAGAAACAGACCCAAACAGGCCACATGACTTGCCCAAGCTCACATGGCAATACCCAGTGCCTGGAATTCTGATCTTAGTCTCCTGCCCTCATTGTCCTTGTGAGTGTCCACCAAGTGGCAGTAAGATGTCACGACTTGGTCTTCTGACCCCAGGTGCTACCTATGTGCTTCTGTTCTCACTGGAGCTACTAAGACTCTAGTTACAGATTTATAAAACTTCTATTTCTTTTAAAAGGAAAAATATAATTTTATTATTAAAACCGATAGAGTTAAACATTATATTTTTCTTTTTTTTTGAGACGGAGTTTCACTCTTGTTACCCAGGCTGGAGTGCAGTGGCGCGATGTCGGCTCACTGCAACTTCTGCTGCCCGGATTTAGGCAATTCTCCTGCCTCAGCCTCCTGAGTAGCTGGGATTACAGGCACGTGCCACCATGCCCAGATAATTTTTTGTATTTTTAGTAGAGATGGGGTTTCACCATGCTGACCAGGATGGTCTCGATCTCTTGACCTCATGATCCACCCACCTCGGCCTCCCAAAGTGCTGGGATTACAGGTGTGAGCCACCACGCCCGGCCAAACATTATATTTTTCTAGCAGATCACAAAAGAAACATAAGTCAGATGTACCATTACATATTTTCTCACTATTCACTAATTGTAATTTATAGCTAAAATAATCCTAGCAGTATTTGCAAACTTTGACTAAAATTTTTGAAGTCTATGTTACTCTTGGGTGTCTTACCTGAGACTTACAGGACTCTGAGACATCAGGCCTGTTAAGTGCCAAAAACTGCTGCAGCTTCTGTTGGCTGATGGCATTCATTCATTCATTTAACCAATCTTTGGTCAGGTCCTTCAGATTAGAGAGTCATTCATATGGGTGCTTTTGTTCTCAGCTTGCTAAACTGTATCTGGAGAATTGGGTTTTCCTTTTCTTAGTTTTCTATTTCATGTGATCATGGCTGTCACAATAATGATAACATACATGTGTATCTGTATATGTATGTATATTTCTAAGCACTTTATATATATTAACTCTGTTAATGTTCACGACAGCCTTATTAATAAGTATTACTACCACATACACATTTTATAGATGAGAAAATGGAAGTCCAGAGAAGTTATGTGACTTACCCAAGGTCACACATCTGGTAAGTGGTGGACCTGGGATTTGAACTCAGGCAGTCTGGCTCCAGAGTCAATGCCTTGAGCCTTTGGAGATAAGGAAGGCTCTGTACAGAGGCTGTATAGACTACACAGACAAGGAACTGTCTTTTGATCAATTTTTCTCAAATAAGAAGCTGGAAATTTTCTACTTTATATTAAAGAATAAAATCAACACCATTTCCAGCTTACTCTGGGAAGATTGCTAAAATGATGTAATAAACAGTTGTTTCTGACTTCTGGTTATAGAGGTCCATGAGTGCTTGTCTATCAGGGAAAGGACTATTCTAATAGAGTTTTTGAATATGTCTCTGTCCAGATACTGCATCTGGCCTATTCTCACCCAGAGTCACTTTTATCTGACTACCCAAGAGATGGTTTTCTTTGTAGTTCATTCCAAACTCGAACTCCTCAGGGCAGGCAATGTGGGTTGGTAGAAAGACCAGTGGACTGAGAGGGCTGAAGTACGTCTCTAACCCAAGGCATTTCCCTTCTCTAGTCAGCCTTACTTTCCTCATTTGATCAAAGATGCATTTCTATTAGATGACCTCTATAGTGTGTTCAGCTCTAGACACCCAAAGTCTTGGTTTTTTTTTTTTGAGATGGAGTTTCATTCTTGTTACCCAGGCTGGAGTGCAATGGTGTGATCTCGGCTCACCGCAACCTCCGCCTCCTGGGTTCACACAATTCTCCTGCCTCGGCCTCCTGAGTAGCTGGGATTACAGGCACGCACCACCATGCCCAGCTAATTTTTTGTATTTTTAGTAGAGATGGGGTTTCACCATGTTGACCAGGATGGTCTTGATCTCTTGACCTCGTGATCCACCCGCCTCGGCCTCCCAAAGTGCTGGGATTACAGGCTTGAGCCACCGTGACTGGCCTGGTTTCCTTTTTTTTAGTGTACCTTCCAAGTCTCTCTAATGGTAGATAATAGAAATTCTGACTTCGATGAATGAAATGAGGTGGGCTATTTCTGTTCACACAGAGAAACCTGGCGGTGATGGAGGGGCTATTTGTGGCTGGTATAATTGCCCATGGTTGTCATCCAACACCGTGGTTTCTTCCATTTTTTCCTGCTTTGTCATTCATAGTATGTGCTTTTCATCCTCACAACTACAAGATGGTTGCTGTGCCTCCAGGAGTTGTGATCATGCTCCCAGCAGAAAGAGGAGGAAGGAGGAAAGAAGAGAAAGTGCCGGTATTGAAAAGATAGAAGTTTTCCTCAGAAATCCCTGATAGACTTCTGCTTTTGTCTCACTGGCCAGAGTTGGCCCATATGACTGCTCCTTTTAATGAAGGTCTGGAAAAATAAATGTTTCCTGCTGAGTATATTGTAGCCCTGAACAAAACTGAAGTTTTATGATGAGGAAGAAAAAGAGACCACAATGGGGAAATTACTAGCAGTTCTGGCACATGCCAGGGTCTTATAAGCTTAGAAACAGACAGATAGATGAACAGACAAACAAACAAACAAATCTTTCTCCATTTTCTTCCTCTCTGGCTGGATATAGAAATATTCCTTGACTAACCTCTATTATTGTTCAACATAATCAATTATTGTTCATATATAGTTGATAAAGTAATTAACCACTAATTTATGCACAAAGACATGAACAATTAGACTAAAGTGTTCTAGGTTTCACTTGTCAAGGGAAGAGATGGGCATAATTCACCACAGTAGGTAGAAAACAAACTGAAGAAAGAACAGGACTGACTCAAGAGGCCCAACAGCTGGGTTTGGATTCTAATTTCAGTTTAGTGTGTCACTTGGGAGATACAACTTCACCTATGGATTACAGCTTATCCTACTTTATTATATAAAAGTAAATGAGATGGTGGACTAAAACTGTTAGCATTCCTTGAAAAAGAGCTATTTAAAAAAGTAAATCTGAGATAAAATATGTATTCACTCATATAGATCCTCCTGGGGAACCACTAATTTGGAGTTTGTCATCATTCAGGCAGAAGTTGGATTCCAGAGGGGCTCTTTCATCTTCTTAAGAGAATAAACTGTTTGTAGGCACTAGAAAAGCACTTGTATTTTGCAAAAGTAAAAGGAATGATAAATAGAATTTTTCTTCTTAGCTATTCAAGATTTTTACTTGGCAATGCATCGTTACCTTAGTCTACTTTTGTGTTTTTCCTGAAAGTGAAAAAATTCTATTCTTTAAAAATGTTTTATAATTCAGACTTTTAAAAATGCACGCAGAGTCGTTATTTATGTATCTCAGTGAGTTCTTGCTGCATTATTATCCCAATAGGAAAACCCATTGTGGTTCTGTGTTAGGATTCACTTTGGGTCAGTAGAAAGAATGACCTTCTTGGAAGCAGTGACCTTTGTTTCCTTTCCACTTAGAAAACATCTTGGCAAAGTATATGAAGTCAGTCCTCAGTAGGCTAAAGAGTTGCTGACTTACTCTCCTTACTGTGTTATGAGATGACATGTATCATGTGCCCATCACTAAGCATGGCATGTAAGTAGGTGTTTAGTAGATGGTAGCTATAATTGTGAAAGGAAGAATAGTAGAGTGATTAAGGAAATGGGACCTGAGATGTGACACCCTGAGATTGGAATTCCAATGCTAACGCTTACCAGCTGGGCAACTAATTTCTCCCTGATCCTCAATTTCTCGTCTGTGCGATGGTGATAATAATACCTACACCATAGGGTTGTTTTGAGGATTAAATGAAATATGGTAGGTAAGGTCCCTGACGCCAGGTCTGGCACATATTAAGCCCTCAGTAAATGGTGGCTAGTAGTCATTTTGCTGTAGCCAATGTGAATGTGTGTCTCATCTAGACAGCAACAGATTCAAATGTGCCTGCATGATCCAAATCAGACCACCACAACCCAGGGTGTGCTCCTGAGTGCTTCCCAGACCGTAATTTGGGATGTCTGGAGTCGAGAAACTTAATGCTGAATCCTCCTTCAGTGTCGAGGATGTTGGCTCCCACTGTACTGAGGGTCATTTGAGAAAGTCTTCATTTGCCCTCCAAGGAAGGGAGAGAGAAAGGTGCTTTGGCTGTTAACTTCCTAACACCAGGTGGCTCAGTTGAGAAACCATGATATGCTCATGATATGCCTAACACCAGGTGGCTCAGTTGAGAAACCATGAAATGCATTTTGCAAAAGGCTCCATCAGAGCCTTTTGCTTATTGCCCGGTCTATATATCCCATCTAGATTTTGTTTGAGCCCCATCTGTTGATTGTAAAGGGGACTCATTTACTTATAGGAAGAAGCTGAATCCCCTTTTGATTCCTAACACAGTTTTAAGCAAAGGGATGGTGCATCTTTGCACATGCTGCCAGGGGAAGGGTGAAAGCGTTCTAATACCACCCTGGGAAAGAGGTATAGATCTGCTATTGATTGGCCACATTTTCCTTCCATGTTAGGCAGCTGCCTAGATGAGCACTAGTCCCAATATGATTGGTGTTTAACATTGGCATCATACTTTGTGTTTTTAAAAAGCTTCAAAAATCAATTCCTCATTAACCTGATTGAAAGAGAAGTGATGCCTCCTCTGCTATGTTCTGAACAGGACATAGATCACTGCAGGTGCTCAATAAATATTAAGCATTTAATCCTTACCATGCCTCCCACCCAAATAGGTCACTGGAATTCATTTTCCTAGAGATGAGAGTCTTCACTTCTAAACCAATGTTGCTTTCTGTAAATCTCAAATGTTCCCAAACATGAGGACTCTCTTGTAGACAATGTTAAGACCTGCCTAGTGATCACCCTTTTCAGAAGGTTGTGGGGTTCATTTTGCTCTCAGCACTCTTTCTGGTAATCTCTGAAAGGAAGGAAGCTGAGCAATGGAGTTACCTAAAATTACGTGGCACGTATTCCTGTAGTTGAGTAGAATCTCTCCTTGAAGGAAGAAGCTTGTATTACAGTGGACAGGATACTAGGAAGTGGAAGCCTCAGTCATAATGCTGCCATTCTTTTAAGACTATTCACACATGCACAGATGACACAGATATGTCCTATCTAGTCATCTGGATGCAAGAACATTTTGAACTTTGCAATATTGTCCTACATAAGGAACTGTGATATTCATTTTATTCCTTTGAAGTTTCCATAACGGGATCCTTCAGTTTGGAACATCTACATGTTCAACCTTTCAGAAAATGCAACTGTGGAAAAAGATGTGCTTGTGCAGGAGTGTGTGGGAGGGCACTATTCAATCTTGCTTTCTGGCCCCCAATCTTCATTTCTCAGAAGAAGGTTAAGAGTGTGACTGAGCTAGTGATAAGACCCAATCTGGAGAGGGAAGATACATCTGGATAAGATGCCTGTTTAAGGCTTAACTCCTCCAGGGAAATGCAAAAGCCATGCTGCTGAGGCATTTTCAGGCTGCCTCTGTGGTGCAGCCTAAGCAGCATATAATAGGGAACAAGTGATGTTTGCTTACAGAAAACACTGATAAATGTCTGGCCATTAAGGTCAGACCATGGAGAAGGGAACAGCACACAGCTCTGAAACAACTGGCATAAAATTCAGCAATGGACAGAGACACTCTCTTACATTCGGTTTAATGCAGTTTGGACAAAGCTTGAGTTCAGCGAATGATGTATCAGAGTGAAATATTACAATTTATTTTAAGCCCTCCATTTTTTTCTTTGTCTGCTAATTGGGTCTACCCACCTGTTTAAAAAGAGCCAGAGAACAGACTATAAATTCTTTACTATAGGAATGCAAGAATATTCTAGATTTTGGTAATGACATCATTTCACACTACAGTGATGTTTTTCATGAGAGTTTTTTTGAGGACTTTCAGAATGATAATTAAACTACACAACATCACACAAACTTAGAAATTTCTTTATTTTTTTTTCTTTTTCTTTCTTTCTTATTTTTTATTTTTATTTTTATTTTTTTAGCAGAGGGAAGAAGAAAGGGATAGCTAAGAATGATTAAGCCAGTCAGTGGTGCTGGACTCAGGACCATGACTCAGGACCCAGACGTCTCTCTCTAAATATTCCTTTTGATAGCCACTCATCCCTGTGAAACCCAGTTTGATCATCATCTTCTGTGTGATGTCATATGGGGCTGTCATATATATCTAGATAAGGTTGGAGAATCATTTTGCCAAGGACTCTTGTATCTATACCCTTCTTTCACTCATATTGGGCAGGCATTCATTCTGGGTCATTGTATGGGATTAAAGATGGCCATGAGCCTTGCATTCTGTCCAGGGCTGTGGTATTCTGGTGCTCAGTGATTGATTCTTTCACTATGATTATACAGCTGTGCCTTTGCTCACATCACTCTATCTGCCGTAAGTGCCCTTATTTCTCTTTTCTTTTGCTTAAATGCTTTACATCTTTAAATCTTTATGTCTGTTTCCTTTGTAAAACACAAGCCCATAACATGAATTATATTATGCATTTGCCTATCATCATATCCTGTATGTGACACCACTTGTACCCTCATTTTATATTACATAATGATGAGACAGGGTGATTAACACACACTTCATGGGTATATAGGAAGGTTTGAATTAATTTATATGAAAGTGATTATAAACTGTCAAACTATTAAAGTATATATAAGATGAATTGTAACATTTTTTGAAATGCTCAGTGTTTAATGAGTAAGTCGTCTCGCCAGGAATGACCAAAAAGTTAGCAAAGGCAGAACCCTCCCTTGCCCTTGGTCTCCTCCAGTGTCTAGTACTGTGTCTCTAAAGAACATATGCTCAGAAACTTAGTTGGTTGGTTGATTGGTTGATTGTTTTCCATATTTAAAGTTCTACCATCTGCTGAACTATTATCAGGCACATCCCATGATGCTTTCCTGATTTTTAGATAGACAGGTAGCCCAGTGAAGTGTGGATGAATTCATTTTTAAAAGGTTAGGTGGTGATTGAATGATTAGCTCCTTGGCAAGGAAAGTATTTCTCTTTTACATCATTACAGATGCACAGTGGTACCTTTCAGGAGTCTGTTTTTGAGAGGTACAGAATAGTTTAAAGATGTTTCACAGTAGGGAGGCTTTTATTGCCAAGGAAGACATTTAGTGGCTTCAAGGCTCTGTCAGAGCCTCCCAATACCTAGGCCAACTGGAAAGAGAATCCTCATAGAGGATTCTATGACACTCACCATCTCTGTGAAGCCTGAGAAGCCCAGAGTGGGATTTCCCCCCATGCACCTTCCTCTTCATTACTAGGAGCTAGTTACATGGGGAGGGGGTGGAATTCTATACAAAAATGTCTGCACTCTCTGCATTTGGTGTCTTCTTTTTAAATGTCAGGTATAGTCTATATACAGCAAAATTACATATCCCCCTTTTAGGGTTCACCTTATCAACAAAGATGTGATGTCAGGTAGTTGCTGTATCGCTTCTTCCTGGTGAGCCTCCCCCCACAACATGCCCTGAGTTATTTTCTGGAATCTTAGGCTTTTGTTAAGAGTTTTTATAAATTAAAAATAATTAATAGGTGCATTTCAACCATTTCTGTTAGCTTCTTTCTGTCTACCTCCTCCCTGACTCCTCTCCTGATCTGAGCTGCTTCCAGGTTCTATCACATGGGAAAGAGGTACCTCTAAGTTTCAATTGGCCAAAACCACATAGGTCATTCTACAACTCATGATAATGATCCCTTTCTTTCCTCTATTCCCTTTTTTCTAAGAAGTATGCAAAACTTTGTTGAGGTTGTCGTTGAGTATTCTTGGTGATTCCACATCAGAAAGATTAGACGAGATAATGTCATGAATTAGACAAATGTGAGGCACCAAGAAAGGGAAAATTTGGTTCCTGTAAAAAAAAAAATGTGATTTGGTGGAAATCTTCAGAACCCATCTTGGGAATCCAACTTCTCCCTTTTCCTTACTGCAAGAATCTTGCCCCTTTCTTGCCAGCGTGGCCCTGTCTCACCGCCCTTTGCCCTCCCATTTGCTGGTAAGCATCAACTGTTATGTCATAAAGCAATTTGAGCCTGGGGCAATTGGTTCCTGAAAAAGAAGCAGAAGTTCCCATTTGCTTATAGTACCTGAAACGCTGGGGGCTGTCCTGCCACTCCAACCACTGTTACTGTTATTGCTGTTTCTTGCTGATACTCTTGGATATCTTGTGAAAGAGAACATAAGAAATTGCATTTTAGATGGGGTCATGCCTTTTTCTCTTCTCCTGTAGAAAGGTTTCTCAAGTGAGGTGTAGGGTTTTTCAAGGGAAATTTGCAGGGGCCTTGCTCTGGACCATGACCCTGTGTAGTGGGGTGGCGTTTGGCGCAGTACAGGTCTGTCTTGGGCTCTGTCCACTGGGGTTAGTGACTGCATGTACCCGAAGGTCTTCATTATAGTGCTTACTGTACCACTGGCACAGATGGAATGACATTATACGATGTGGCCTTAAGTTAATGGAGAGTGATTTTTTAAAAAAACAGACATAATGGAAGTTGTACCTCTAAATGAGGGTTGTGCCCTTCGAAAGTTGTAGCATGGAAAGCAATGCGTTTAATCCGTTGGTGCTTTCCTGAGCCAAGTGTTGTTGTGACTTCTGATTTGAAGTTGCCTTCAGGGTCTGTGGCGCATTAAAAATATCTTTATAAAATATGTATTGTGCTTTTTTTTCCTGATTACAAAAGTTGTATAGATTTGTTGAAGAAAGTTTGGGATGTACAGGAGAACACAATTAAAAAATAAATTATCCATAATCTTGGTTTCCTGAGATGGCCTCTGTCGAAAATGAATGTGTACCTTTCTGGTAATTTTCTGTGCATCTGCAAATATGGAAGTAAATACACATGTGGTTACATATGCATGTTTATTCGTTGAACTGGGGCAATAATCTTCATACTGGCTTCTTAATTGTTGTTTAGGCTGTTTACCAACAGGTTGTGGTACATTGCTTTGAACATTCTCAGTGGTCCAGATATTCTTCTGTAAGGGGGTGGATTTTATATTTGGAAATGGCCAGAGTCATTTAGAGGCAAGCCTAGGTATCTCTGCTATCAAACTAGCTAATATGTTTTGGGAAAACAAACAGACTGCAGTGACTATAGAATAATAAATCTGGTTTTGTTGGGTGGATCAATCTGACTTAATGCTATATCCAAAAGCAGAGTTCCATGAATGTTTTAAGCCATGATATATCATTGGCTTAAGTGTATGGATTTCCAAGGTGAATAATTTGAAGAAGGCACTCTTTTAGATATAAAACTTCTGTATTTAAAGGAACATGTGTTCACTCACTGAAAGCGAAGCAGGACATTTCTGCCATAGTCTTGAGCTTCTATGTTTTAAGCAGTATGGTGGCCGGGTATTAATAGCATCTTTATGTTTTTGAAAGCCAACTTTTGCAGGATCCTGAACCCCTCTTAGCCTGGCATGGATGTTAGTCCGATAGTTAAGACTGCTCCTTACTTCATGAATGTTAGCTGGGATTAGTGCTCCTCTAGTTTGTATAAAGCTCTGGTATTCCTTGCCCTGAGGAAGTAAAAAAGGTGAGCTCAAGGGGGCTGCACTTTTCAAATAGGACCTGTTAAGTACTTTACAGTTTACTCATTCTAAATAATGAAGTCTCCAATAGATTGATTACTATGCATTAATAATTAAATACAGTTAGGGTTGCTTTATAAAAGAAGACAGAATTTATCAGAATGAGGACCCTGAACTTTACTTTCCTGTCACCACCCACCAGCCCAAATCTGTTGTGCTGATGATGGTCTCCTTGTTGGCCCTCTGGACAGTTACTGAGATCCTAGCAGGCAAGACGGGGCTTATTCATGCAAATGTATTTGTAGCCTCTTCTGTATCATGAGTGGTGATTTAACACCGGAAATTAATATCGTGGTCCCCAACCTTGCCAATCCCTGTTTTGTCTCTTTTTTTTTTTTTTTTTTGAGATGGAATTTCACTCTTGTTACCCAGGCTGGAGTGCAATGGCGTGATCTCGGCTCACCGCAACCTCCGCCTCCTGGGTTCAGGCAATTCTCCTGCCTCAACCTCCTGAGTAGCTGGGATTACAGGCACATGCCACCATGCCCAGCTAATTTTTTGTATTTTTAGTAGAGACGGGGTTTCATCATGTTGACCAAGATGGTCTCAATCTCTTGACCTCGTGATCCACCCGCCTCGGCCTCCCAAAGTGCTGGGATTACAGGCTTGAGCCACCACCCCCAGCCTGTTTTGTTTCAAACAGATGTAGATGTAGATGTTTGGGGAAAATGGGAGTCAGGAGCTGGCTTGGCTCTGGAGTCCTTCTAGTCTAAGAAGGTAAATTACCCTTTTCTAATTTAGCGATTAGATTAGAGTCAGCCACTTCTCCAATTCTAAGACTCATCTGGTTTCTCTTCATGAGGCTCATGCTTTGTGGGGATCCGGATTCAACTAACATTTAATAAAGTTCTAGAATATAGCAGAGAAGGTGAAAGCCTGTTTTACAAGTATCCTAATTTCATTCCAGTTTTACAGCTGATGGAATTGAGGTTCAGAGGGGCTTAGTAACTAGCTCAAGGTCTTATTGTGTCATGGAAGAGGCAGGGTTTAAATCTAAGTATCAGGACTTCAAGGCCAGTGTGTAATCTGTATTGCTTTACTTTACATCATACAACTCCCATTGCTCACTCATCCATTCAAAATATGTGTGTGTGTGTGTGTGTGTGTGTGTGTGTGTGTGTGTATTTGCTTACTTATTATTATCTCCTTCTATCTCCTCCCATTCAAATGGAAGCACCTCAAAGGCAGGAACTTTGTCTTTGTCATACTGTATTTCCAGCACTTAGAGCTATATGCCTTGCATATGGCAGGTGCTCAATAATGGTTTTGTGTTTTGTGGTGGACGTAGACCACCTTAAAATCTTGGCTTAGCCATTCTCTAGCTGTGTGACCCTGAGCAAGTGACCCAACCACTCTGTGCCTGTTTTCTCACTTCATTGGCTGTTGTGAAGATTAAGATGCTTAGAATAGAACTTGATTCATATAAAGTACTTAATAAGTGTTAACTACTATTATTACCTGTTGAATGAATGAAACGGTTGAGCATCTACTGTTTGCTAGACTTGGGATAGAGCAATCAACAAAACCTTTACTGTCCCAGTCCTCATGGAACTTACGGCCTAGGGAAGGGTAGAGTCAAACAGCAGAGTAAGCACTGTGAGTGGTGAAGTACAGGATGCTGTGGGAGCATAAGTGAGAAGGTCAGGGGTGGCTTCCTGGAGCAGCCGATATCTATCCTGAAACCTGAGAGATGAGTAAGCATTATCCAGATGGAGGAGGGCTGGAGAGGAAAGAGAGCTCAGATGGAAGGAAAAGCATGTGCAAAGCTTCTAAAGGTGAGAGCAGTATGGCATGGCCGTCAATGAGCATGCTTCGAGTTGTAGGTAATAGAAGACTCAAAAGTGGCTTTCCATTGGGAGGCCGAGGCTGATGGATCATAAGGTCAAGAGATCGAGACCATCCTGGTCAACATGGTGAAACCCCGTCTCTACTAAAAATACAAAACAAAACAAAAAAATTAGCTGGGCATGATGGCGCATGCCTGTAATCCCAGCTACTCGGAAGGCTGAGGCAGGGCAATTGCCTGAACCCAGGAGGCGGAGGTTGCCGTGAGCCAAGATCGCACCATTGCACTCCAGCCTGGGTAACAAGAGCGAAACTCTGTCTCAAAAAAGAAAGAAAGAAAGAAAGAAAAGTGACTTTTATAATAGGGTAAATAGTATGCTATTTCCAAGAACAAGAAGTCTATATAGGCAAACCAAAGTTGATTAAATCTGCGGCTCACACATGCTTCAAAATTCTTTCCCTCATTCCACTCTGCCATCCTTTGTGTCTTAGCGTATCCTGTTGGGTTGGCTTCTCCTCATGGTCCCAAGATGGTTTCAAGATGGCATCACATGAAGATAGCTGCATGCTATATGACTATTTTGAAGAAGAAAGAAAAAGTTTCCCAGAAGCCCAGGTTTCTCCTTCAAGTCTCATTGGTCAGAAAGGCATCATCTGCCTTTTTCTAAACCAATAACTAGGAAGAGGAGTGGAATGACTTGGCTTGGACTGATCAAAATTCATTCCCTGGGGCTGGGGTTAGCCTTTCGTAAAGCTGTGATTGCCTGACACTGGAACAAATCTGAGCTTATTTAAGAGACATGATAGGAGGTGGGGGTGGCAATGCTACTGGGTAGACAAGCACCAGAAACCCAACAGTTCCCTTTGTGCTCTGAGCTGCAGAGCTCATGTATCAGACAGAGGAGACCCTTATAGCCAAACAGTGACCAGAATGTCTTGCCCACCCCCTGCATGAGGGCATAAGAACACTGTGGCAACACCCAGATGGTTATAATCCAAAGAAAGAAGACAGTCTCAGGTTCTGGCTTTTGGACCATGGCAGATCCCAGTTTTTATTTGATAGAACACTTCCTTGCATTTCAGTGGACTTGTGTATATGTTTGAAACATTTCCCTCTATTATCCAACCAGTTTATCCTATTAATTTGATGGCAGGAGTGGTGGAAGGTAACTATGTATGTATATGGGGGTTGGATTATGGTAGGGTGGGTAGGAGGAAGAGAAATGTCATGGAGTCATGGGATCTTCAGTTTTCATGTGGAACAACTGCTACCTTAATGTTGGAAATCTCCTCCACTCAGATGCTACATGAACACTGCATGGATGGGGACACATGTTTCACATGGCAGCCTCCCTGTTGGAAGTTTAATTTTCTGTCCCTCTGTCATCTCTCCAAGCTTCCAGTAAGAAAAGCTCCTTGCCGTCCCACGTCTCCCATCCTTCCTCTAGATCCCTGTAGTTCTACGTTCACCAAACAGTCCACTCATTTCCTAATTCCCCGGATCTACTGCCCAAACCTGAAAGCCCAGGCTGGCTCTATGCAGTTCCAAATGCTGACTGAGTCCACTGTGTAAGCTCTGCTGCAGCCTTATCATCTGCTTATTTTATCTTAATTTACTTGGCCCATCTGTCTGGACTCTGCACCTTCCCATATTTCAGGCTCTGAGTCCCACACATCTCTCCAAATCTGCATTTCTGACCCTCAGCTTGTTTTGACTGGACGACTATAACTACAGCTCCAAGACTGCTTCTCCATTCTGCTCTGCTGCCTCTCCCATCCCAGCATAACACAGGTTACAGTGGCGAGGAGAGTTCATGCGTCCCTGAAAGGACAGAGAGGGCCTATCTGTGTTTTGTTCAGTTGCTTCTTTTATCAACCATGGTCCTGAATCTGCGTTTCTTGCCTTCCCTCTTCTCATGAGACACTGAACATTTCATGCTGAGCCGTGCCTGGCCCTTGGAGGCAGAGCTATTGTGGCTGGCCCACACTCTGCTGCTGTTGGGCTTCACTGCCTCCTCCACATTTCTGCCTGGTCCCCTTAATGGCCAGTGATGTGCATTTCAGAGGCAGTGGGCTGGGGCGACGAGTACAGTCTGGCCCACTAAACAGAGCCAAACTCCCCAGCCCACACAGGCCCTGTGACCTGGGCTTGCTGCCTCATCTCTCCAGTCCTCAGAGATGAATGCATCCTTTCCTTGGATACATCTGGCATGCAGCATGTTGGTGTGGCGTGGCCATGTCACCCACGAAGCCGGAGACGAAAATGCCCTCCTGTCACAGACTGGCTTCCTGCCTTGTTTACAGAATATTTTAATCTCAGTTTCAGTTTTACTTTTTTCCTTTATCCTCCATTTCTGAAATTTAAATATTTGATGTCAGTTCAGTTATTTTTATGCCAATCCTCTTTCCTTTCCAGAAACAGAAAGCAAAAGAGATGCAAAACCCACTGGGGCATCTGTCTCCCACTTTTAATTAGTCCTTTTTCGTCTTGCGTGACACTAGCAGTAGTGACTGCAGGGTGCTCTGTTCTAACCCTCTGGCCAACCCCTCGCCATTATTCTCCTCCCTGGATGGACCCCCCAGGGGTCTCCAGTGTTCCCAGTTACCCTCATATGGTCCTGCTGAGCTACAACAGGACAAGGTTTCAAGGAAGATTTTGAGCCCTTCTTCTCTGAACCTGAAAGAAAAGGCAGATCCTGCAGCAAGAATTTTATTTCATGTCAGTTAATTCATTGTAGACAGTCCCATCTAATTAATAATTTCCCTAAAGTAAGAGTTACCTCTAAATATTTCTCTTGAAGACCTGGCTTCTAAGCAAAGGAGGCTGGATTAGAGGCCAGTATCTGTGTGTCCCAGTCCTGGTTTACCTCCTGACTTAGGTAAGCTACCTATCTGTGTCCCATCTATTACACAGGTAGAAGACTGTCTCTTCCTTCCCACCCTCCATGGAATTAGAAAACATAAGGAAGAGGCTCAGTGCTCTCTGGTTGAAGGGAAGGTTATAAATTTCAGCAAGATTATTTTATTTAGTGCTTCCCTTTCGGAGCCCACATTCTCTTCCTCCAAGTCTTTGTGAGCAGAGGGTCACTGGGTTTTCTTTTTCACTGGTCGAATTCTACTGTCCTGCTTGTATCTCCTGGGCCTGTATGGAAAAAGCCTGGCATGTCCATTTTGTCAACTCCGCTCCAAGCCCTGGCTTCTCTGAGCAGTAGGGACGACCTCCCTTCCCACCCTCAGACCCCTGCTCTGCTGAGCTAGAAGATGTTGCATCTGAGCCCTGTGGTGGGCTGAGAGCTGAGACCCCTTCCTTCTGAATCACACCCTGGATAAAAGGATATGTATCTTGTGTTGGGATGGCATATCTTAGTTTTCACAACATTTTATATTACCTGCCTTATCTTGTTTTATTCCTTGTCCCCCACCCATAATCTTGTGGAAGATTAGGACTATAGAAAACATTTGGGGGATGGGCCTGGTGGCTCACTCCTGTAATCCCAGCGCTTTGGGAGGCCGAGGTGGGTAGATCACCTGAGGTCAGGAGTTCACATCCTGCCTGGCCAACATGGTGAAACTCCATCTCTACTAAAAATCCAAAAATTAGCCGGGCTTGGTGGCACACGCCTGTAATCCCAGCTACTCGGGAGGCTGAGTCAGGAGGCAGGAGAATTGCTTGAACCTGGGAGGTGGAGGTTGCAGTGAGCCAAGATCACGCCACTGCACTCCAGACTGGATAACGGAGTAAGACTCCATCTCCAAAAAAAGAGAGAACATAATTGGGGTTCTGAGAGGTTAAATGGTATGCTCAGGTGAATGCCTCTAGTAAGCAGTTGGACCTGGACAAGAATCCAGGGCCCCTGACTCCTAGTCCAGGCCTCTTCCCACTGCATCCCATAGGCTAAAGGGCCTGGAATCATGACACAGTGATCCCTTTGTCTCTCCACATTTTACTTTGCACACTGCCTGGCCTTCCTACAGCCTCTTCGCCTCACGCTCACTCAACTTCTGTGTCCTATATCTTAGCAAGCCCTGAGCTGTCAGCAAGGCAGGTGGGCCAATGAGCTGCATCTCCAGGTGTTTGTGTGGGGAAAAAGGTATGGGTTGTGGGGTGTGTGGGTGGGAGGAGGCTGAGGAACACATGCTTCATATTAATCTTTATTTCAATGAAGTTGTTTGAGTTCATGCTTTATTGCGGTGCTTTAAAATAATGTGTTTCTAACAGTGCCCCCGGGGGTAGCACTTGCACTTTTGAGATCCTATTGCTGGAGTGGCTCACGAGACCAACCACAATAATAGAAAATGAGGCACCCCCTGGTGCACCATCTGAATTTATAATAGCAATTTCTATGATGCCCCGAGGCCAGCTCTGTTTGTATTTGAGAACATGCGTGAGCTTGGCAGTGAGGGGGTGGCTCCTCCCTTCCTGCTCAGTGTTGATCTCTGCTCCTCTTTTAACCCGGTGAAAACTCCTTCCTCGGCCTCGTGCATCTGGGTCTCATTTTTAATCTCTGAGGAAAGGACTCATCCTCTACCACTTTGGTTGTGGTGTGGGCAGGGAGGCTGATGAAGGGGGGAGTGGTCTCCTCCTGTGTGTCAGCCACTTCCCTCCCTCCTCCTGCTTCTCAGCACCCTGCGTGCAAAGCAGAAAGTGGCTCTGGGGCCTCCTGTGCCTTCATCATCATAGCGGTGAAATATGAAATGACAGCTTCATGAAATGGACTTGGTCTCATTAAGATTCTAAATGGCAGTCTGTTCCTCTCCCCCGGCCCACACAATTCAGTCAGAGACCTATACCACATTGCAGAAGGTAGAAATGGGTCACTGCTGCTGGGGATGGGAGTGGGGGGTCTGGCAGGAGAAGCAAGGATAAGAGGCCAGCATGGTCAGGCTGGGATAGCAGGTCCAAGGACAAACTAGGGGACTGAGAGGGCTGAATCACCCGTCACAACTTCTGGAGACAAGAACATAGGATTTGGCTGGTGCCTCTGAAAACTCACCCACACAGAAAGCTTTCCTGGACCCAAAAGAGGGTTGAGGTGGAGCGGCTACACAGAGACAAGAAATCCCCATTGCCTTGCAAACTGCTTAGTGATTTCTAGGCAAACTGCCCTGCAAATATTTGACGTGAAAAATGAACAACAGCACCCCCTTCCCTTCATGCAACAAAAATAAAGCCTGCTTTACAGAAAGTGTGAGCAGCATTTGCACACAGGTTATGCATTCTCCATGGGGCTGTGTGTCATTTTGCCTGATGGCAGAGGCCCATGAGAAAGTCAGTGCCATTTATTCATTCAATCATACATTCATCCGATGCGTTCATCTCCTACTATGTGCCAGATACAGTGAGAGGCAGCAGAGATTCGAAGAGGAGGATGAAATTGTTCCTGCCCTCAAAGAGCACATGATCCTCTGTGCGTGTAACTCATGACCAAACCCCATCGTGGTTTCTTTATCAGTGCAGCCAGATAAAGCTAGGCCAGTTTAACTGTAAGCTGCTTTCACACCTGGAGGAGCCTCAGTTACCGGATATTTACCCAGAGGCAAAGTCTAACCCAATGTCTCACCACTCTGCACATTAGAATCACCTGGGCTGCTTGACTAACCACCCACCTTGGCTAGGTTGACATCCAGTTTGTCCACGCAGGTATGGTGTACCTGCCAGCATGCCCCAGACTGGTTGGGACTCATGCCTTACTGATCAGTAGATATTTTAACTATTATTCTTGGCCCTATACCAGACTCACAAAATAAAAAATATATATAAAAAATAAAGATTCCTGGTAATGGAGGCCTAGGCATAAATAGTTCTTTTTAAAGCATTTTCCTTGCGGAAGTGATGGTTCCTGCCTATAATCATAGCACTTCGGGAGGCTGAGGTGGGTAGGAGTTTGAGACCAGCCTGAGCAACATGGTGAAACTTTGTCTCTACAAAAAATACAAAAATTAGCCAGGCATGGAACTATAGTCCCAGCTACTCAGGAGGCTGAAGTAGAAGGATACACTGAACCTGAGGAGATTGAGGCTGCAGTAAGCTGTGATCATGCCACTGTACTCCAGCCTGGGTAACAGAATGAGACCCTGTCTCAGCAAACAAACAAGCAAAGATACAAACAAAAAACAAAAAACAAAACCAGGATCCAATGTTGGGGGCAGATGAACTACTCAGATTCCCCCCCTCCACGGGAGGGTCCCTGGCAGTAACATGATGTCATTTCCTACACAGATTGCTCATTGTGGACCTGCTGCTTAGCACAAGGCGAATGAAGGAAAACCAGAAACTCTCAGCTGTTGAATCTTAGTGGTTTGAGAAGCAGAAGTGTTCTGATCATCCAGCACCCCCTTCTTACATGTGATGCAACTGGGGTCCAGATGTCTGAAGATAGGTATTTGACCCTTTCTCCAGGACACTAGAGATTTATTTTTGTAGCTGGAAAATATGAGACAAGGAAGCTGCAAGGATGGGTTTTTTAGCAAGGGCTTCAAGACAGGGGCATTGTCAGCCCAAGAGAAAGTCTTAAACCTTTATAGTTAGGCTAAGGGTGTGAAGTATTATACATAAAAAACCCAACCTCTCTCAACAAAATGATTTTGCTGATGTGGGCTGCCTGTGTTGGAGCTGACAAAAACCTGTTTTCCATGGTGTGGGGGCTCTGGGAGGCACTCAAGGGGGAATCTCTGTGACTGCAGGGTTCTTGGCCTCTGTTAGGCACCCCCAGGCTCTCCAGCTGACGTAGCTGGCTCTATGGTGCCAATCTCTCCTGAATTCCAGACACCTGTCCTCACAACCCACTGACTTCAGGTAGACCTCTGTGTGCCTACCTGGGCCTCTGCCCCACCTGCTCTCTCTTCTGTATTTTCTTGTTAGAGGATCCCACTCTCCTTGATATGTCTGCTCCTGGAACCTGTCACTTGGAATCAAGGATTCGGAAGACCCAGACCTCTTATGCCTATCTCACTCCCCGAGTGGCCCTCTGCTGCCCCCACTTGCCACAAGTCCACACTAACCACAGAAGTCCTGCGGGTCTGCACCACAGGGCTCAGCACAAATACATGGTGTTTTTGCTGTGTTCCTGGTATTGTCCCAGGTAGTGGCACTTATATCATCTGACTTATAGTCATTGCAGTCCTCAGTTAAATATGATTTCCATTCTACAGATGAGGAAACTGAGGCTCAAGATAGGTAGGGCCCAGAGCTTGAAGCGGCAAAGCTAAGTTTAAACTCAGTGTAATGTTGCATGTTGGCTGATTCTTTTAACTCTTTTGGCTCCAGAGGAAACAACAGTTACTGGGAACAAAATGAGAAATGATCTTAGAATATTGAAAATTAACCATTAAGTCTTCAGAAAGTGGTTGCAGTGAGACTTGATCATTCAGAATCTAGGATTGTTGCATCCATTAACCCATTTATGCCTAAGATTGCAATTTTTTGAATTTTTGCAATCAGACCTTGGCACTGACCTTGAGAAGTAGGATATAAATAACTCCCACATGCATAGTGTTCCAATAATGGAACACCAGGCATATTAAGCACAGTGCTACTTTCCCCCCTTCCTTCTCATTTCAAGTTCCCTAAATGCTTCTCATCTTGCCATAAGTGTAGGTGGCAGGAAAAGCAAGATTCTTGCACTATCCCAGAGCACGGAGCCCACTTATAGCTCAAGAGTCAGGAAGTAAATAAACAAAAAGCAAAAAACACGGACTCCAGTGAACTGAGCAAGGTAAGATCATAATTCACCAAAATTCAGGCAAGAAATCTGAAAAGAACTGAACAAAATGAGGTGGGGAGAAGGAAGCATGAACAACCAGTGATGAGAGGTGCATGGAATGGGGACACTGAGAATCTGGGAAATAGACCCCAGCACCAGCCTCTCCCATAGGCTACCAATGATGAGGCAGCCTCTCTCTGAGACTCAGCAGCCTTCACTTTCTCCTCCCATTGGTCAGACTTCATCTTGAGAGTGCTGAATGTAGAGGATGCAGTTTCTGGGAAATGATAACTGCTCCCTGACAGAGAGGTTATGAGGAGGTGATGGAGGCATTTCTCTGGCATCAAGTTTATCAACATTCTTTCTGTGAAGAGTTGCAAAGTGAACCATTCCTAATGGGAGTGTGCACCGACCTTTGTGTAATAGCATGCAGAGTGATGTTCTGAGTGTAAGGAATTGAATATAAATATGCTGTGTCTGGTCATGTTTACATCTACACTCACACATAGTTACTCTGGGGTGATACGTTGCCATGTGGCACAGAGGTGCTTTGAAGGATTCATCACCTGAGGCTAAGTGAGGCAGTAGAGAGCTAGAAGGTAAGAGTAAGAATTTTGAAGGAAGAGCTAGGACTTTACCTTTCTTTCCTGATTGTTAAGCTGGTGGGAGAAAACCAGCACCAGAAAAGGCCTGGCCATTTGCAGGTTATTTATAATACAAGATTTCAGGTGAAAGGTGACAGAGGAAAATATTGTGCTTTATATGGCTAAGTTTTATGCAATTATTTATTGACTTAAAAATGTATTGTGATGTGTCTGTTAAATCAGGGAGACACCACAACTCTTGAAAGGCTGGGCTTTTTATCAAGGGCCTCAAGACAGGGGCATTGTCAGCCCAAGATAAAGTCTTTAACCTTTATAGTTAGGCTAAGAGTGTGAAATCAAGTTCAGATAAGCTTGCTAAGGGAGGGAGATATCAAGTGAGCACCTCAAGGCCAAAGTAGAGGCCAGAACCTATTAGCTGGACACATGTCACCAGTGGCACAAGTGAGAGTCATTGAGGTGTGCTGTAATTTTATGGCAAATCTTTGTCTTAGCCAGTGACACCAGAGATTTCAGGTCAACTCCTTTTCCTTTCTTTCCTAATTGTCAAGCTGGTGGGAGAAACCCAGCACCAGAAAAGGTGTAGCCATTTGCAAGTTATTAATAATACAAGATTTCAGGTGAAAGGTGACAGAGGAAAATATTGTACTTTATATTTTTAAGTTTTATTCAGTTATTTGTTGACTTAAAAATGTGATGTGTCTGTGATGAGCAAGAAATGGTGTGCAAGGGGATGGGATACACACAAAGATTAAAAAGAAAAATTCCTGCTCTCAAGGAGTTTAAAATCTAGAGAGGAAGAGACACAGAGAGACATGCAAACAGATATTCTAATATGAGTTAAAAATAGCTTGCTGTGAGAACAAAGAGATGAGTAATTATTATGGAGGGAGAGTTAGGGACAACACCATGAGGAGGTGAACTTTGATCTAGGCCTTGAAGCACATATTTTTAAAAATAGAAACACACTTTTTAATAGAAATAGAAATATATTTTTAATTGGGTAAGAAGATGGAGGGAGGAAGTTGAGGGGAATTTGGGGATGAGGGAACAGCATGAGTAAAACATGGAGATGTGAAAGTGTGTAGCAAGTTCACTAGAAGGCAGTTAGTGCAGTGGGTTAGCATTTAGGAGGTAGCTTAGGAAATGAGACTGGAAATACTTAGCATCCCCTATGTGAAGATTCCGGGTAATTATATAATCCTCCCACTTAAGCTGGCTAGTAGATAGGGATCTAGAGTGGGGACCAGGTCTAGAAATAATGTATTATCTTAAGCACACACAGTTGCTTCAACACATTTCCTCTTTCCTCCCCTTCTTGCAGCAAAGCAACTCTATTCTTTGTGAGAGTGCATACACATCTTCTGTGCTTGTACACTCACACTCTGTTTTCTTTACCTACACACGCTCAGATGTTTGTGAACACCTGTGACCCACCATATGACCTCCAGCCTGTGCACCTTCTCACACAAGCTCAGTAGGATATGCAGAAGGCCAAGTGGTTGTTAAACAAATATCATTGAGCTTAGTAGAAAGAAGCAGAAATGGATTGCAAATCAGGTGCAGAGTGATGCACTTTGCAAGTCAGCTAGAATAATTTCAGACCCTGGACCTCCTGCTAGAGTGAAGAATGACGTTTATTGAAGGGAAGCTTAGAATTAATCCTCCAAAATGATAGTAAAGTGAATTCTTTCCTGGATCTGCTGTGATTGCTCTTCCTCCCATTTCTGTCGCTCCTTATTATTGTAATGAGTTCTGTTCTCCAAAGTGAATAAAGTCACCAATCAGATAAGATCAGTTTCGTCTGGTACAGCCAAGTTGATCTGATCACAGTTTGGACTTCGGCTTTTGAATTCACCTTGGGCATTTAACTGCTGGGAGCTGGGGGGAATAAAAATGCTGATCTGACACAAAAGCTGCAATCATTAGTCAGCTGCCTTCAGGCCCATTCTCTCCAGCATTGCTGCAGGATTGTAGATTCTTTGCATTTTTATTGGACGTTGGGGGCACCTTGGGGGGGCCTCAGGTCCTGTAGACATGCTGAGTCGCATGGAGCTCTCCGTGGTGCTGAGAAGACGGAGGCGGCTCCACGGAGACGGTAGCTGCTGGGAGCTCTCCGTGGTTCTGGAAGCAATGCACTTCCACAGGAAATTTGAGGGGAAATTGCCCACAAGAATTCTAAGGATCATTATTGCCCCACGGAGATGGAACCAGAGTAGTAAGATTTTGAGGGCTTGCCGGATGGATATCCACTGTACAAACTAATGACCACTTTCACATTTGTTTTTATTGTATGATGCCAACTTACTGTTTTAGGATGCTTTGTTTAGTTTTCTTCCTGGTGGTGAGGGGCAACAGTAGCTGCTTTATATTATTGTCCACTTGAAGCACAAACATAATGAAAAGGCTACAATTTATTTATTGCACAAGCATTTGTTGGACACCTTTAATATGCTATCTGATGTGTGCTGGGAGCTGAGCCTTGGGCAAACTTATAACTCACACGGGAATCAGATAAGTTGTGACTCCAGGACAGCTACTTTGTGCCCTGACAAATACTGATATCTGGTGGCTGACAATGTTGGACTTTAGATAGTGATTGTAGTCAAAAAGAGACCAGGGAAAAAGTCCTGGGAATGCTGGGCTCCCTTTGTGGCTTCTATAAATGAAATGTGAGTGTTATTAGTACATTGTGTGCCTTGAGGGGGTTATAAAGGAAGCAGAAGTTTTGACAATTTTACACACCCTGAACCTTCATCTCTGCCTGTTTTTTTTTAAACCTCTTCATGCTTAGGCCTGAAATCAGCTTCCTGCTGAGATCTGTCTTCTTCAATTTGCACAGGGGTCTTTGTAATGATTGCCTTGAGGAGTGATCTGGGAGAGTGCCTGATGTTGTTGTGTGCATGGGTGTTCATGAAGGGATATACCCAGCAATGAAGATGGTAATATTTATATAGCACTTATTAGTTTCTGTGATTTGTTCTGAGTGCTTTACATATATTATTTAATTCTCACAACAATGTTATGAGGTAAGTACTATTATTATAACTATTTTACAGATCATGAAAATGATGCACAGAAGTTAAATAACTTGCCAAAGGTCACAGAGTTAGTAAGTGGTTGAACCAGAATTTGATACCAGGTAGTTGCTTTCAGAGTTTCTTCTCTTAAACATGATGCTATAAAATGTTGAAGATCATGACTTTGTGGGAAGTGATTGCATATTTCCTGAGGCCAAAAAAAGTTGGTTCCTTGATTCTCCTCTGCTCTTATGTTCTTCCTATAGTAAATGTCTATCACTTCCTCAAATAGACCAACTTCAAAGAATGACACACCTTAATGCTACTTCTGGAATTTTATTTATTTTTTTAGCTAGAAGTTTACCAAATAATATTTGTCTCATCATCCTGAAAAAAATATTTGTGCTTCATAGGCTTCTTCTTGTCAAAGATTCAGGTCAATTTTTCTCTTTCAGTGAGGCCTTCTGACTGTCCAGTGCAAAATGGCTCTTCTTTCCCCTAGCTATTTTTTCACCACATCTTATGACTTTGTTTTCCTCATGGCAGTTATCACTATTTGAAGTGTCTCATTTGTTTATGTGTTTTCTATCCATCATGTCTACTAGAATATAAGGTACATGAAAACAGGAGCTTTGTCTGTCTTGTTTACTGCTGTATCTCCTCTAATCAGAACGTGATACAATTAATAAATAAGAATAGTCATCCTCAAGAATAGTTTGGCAAACTCTTGGAGTAAAATTGAGAGAGAGAGAGAGAGAGAGAGAGAGAGAGAGAACGAGAGCTAATAGAGTCCTTTGGATCAGGATAGATTTTTCAAAAGCAAGTATAAAAGGAGAAAAATTCAGCACATGGCTTATAAAAGACATCTGGATGGGGGATGACTTCCAATCAGCAAGGGCCACAAACTCTTGGGAGCCAAAGCAAAGACATGTTCCTGTCTGTATTTGTGAGTCTGCTATGTCTCATCTTTCCACTGTAGTTATTCTGCATGTTGCCTCAATTGGAGATTGACATGAAGGAAGACAGGGTGTGGCTTAGGAGAGTAAGACAGCCTGACCCATGAGCTTGCCATCTATTTTCCTTGACTTCTCCAGAAAATAAAAAGGGCATCCTGTATTTTTCCAAAGTCCCTACTGTACCAGTCTCACTCATACCCAGCAGCATGGTCCTCATGTGCTTCAAGCCTGAGCTCTAAGGGGAAGTGGGATCATCAGGGTTCCAAGTGAACCATACTCGTTAACATAAATTACAGATAAATTGTAGACAAGGTGATGGGGCATGGAACAACAAGATAGAGAATTAATATTTAAAAACTAAGAATGTGAAGCTCTTAATATATTTGGATTCTTCAGAAGGTGATTTGTACATATCTGGTTTATTTTCTAGACTTCTAGATGATTTTCATCCTAGTTTCTGGCATTGATAGTGCCCATTTACTCATTTATTAGAGGCTGCAAAGTAGAGAGAAGTGTTGAACCAGTTAACTTAGAGTTTGGAAGCAGAAGCATCAGAGCATTTGGTGGGGGAAGAGGTTGATTCCCTGGTCCCCATAGTTACATGCCAGATTTTTATATTTTGAGGTTTTCTTAGTCAACAATTGCTTAAAATCTATTTTCATCACCCATGTGCATAGGGCATTAATCACTGAAATCTGTTTCTCACAGTTACCTTTCACAGAGGACTCTGGTTTGCTTCCAGAGCAGCCTTTAGTGCAAATATTGTGTCTGCTGATGTCTGCATTACTACATATCCAGTGGGGAGTAAAGAATGGGAGGTCTGGGAGGGAGAGCTTCTCAAGGGACTGGAGACACGGAAGGCAGTGGTCAGAGAAGAGAGTAACTACTGATGAGGAAAGGGGAGAAAGAAAGTAGGAAACTAAAACTGATATCTAGTAAAAGAAATGAGGAGATGAAGGATATAAGGCTGGACTCCTTTGGTGAATACTTTTGCATGTACAGGAGGGAGAGGGAAATGCATAGATTTAGAAGCCAGTAAGCTTGAGGTATAAATTCCTTCCCTGAGCCTCCTTTTCCAGATATATAGAATTCTTCTGAGTATTAAATGAGATAACACAGGTGAGATGTCTGGCACTGAATAGGTGTCAAACAAGTGGAAATTGCTATGAACTTCAAAAGTGCCCAAATCTTTTTTTAAAGTCATTTCTCACATATTTATTAAGAACTTTCAGGTATGGCCATGATTGTCTAAATGTGATCACTGTCTTCTTATAGTGCAGAACTCTCTAGTGAGGAGAGAATCACCCATCATCTTTAGCTTACAGGAATGTTTCTTAGGGACTTGGTAATATCAGTCTGCATTTACCTAACACCTACCGTGTATCCAGCCCTTGCCCATTTTGTAGGAAAGCAGTATTCTTGTAAGAAGGGGGACTAGTGGGCTTAAGTGTTGGTATTTCAGGATATGGAAGCCATGCTGGAATAAAAAATAGTAGGCAGAAAGAAAGTGCTTCATTTATTTATTTGGCAGACACGTATAGCCTAGTGGCAACATATCAGCCCAAGCAGTGGCTCTGGTGGAACTTTCGGGCTACTGGGGGCTTGACATGAGAGAGAGTGAGGAAGCAGGAGACTATAAGCATGCAAGGTCTTGACACTGTGGACTGAGGAAGTGAAGGTGGAAAGGGAAAAGAAAAGGAAATTCATAAGCTGCAGTGGAGTGGCTCAAGCAGTGGGCTAGGAAACTGAGCAAAGTGCTGGGGCGGCTGAGTGGTATCAGGAAACAGATGGTGATCCTGGAGAAGGAGGGTGCAGATGGCAGTGGTGGTGAGGAGGCAGCGTGGGGTGAAGAACAGTCCCAGCTCGGCCACTCCAGGAGGAGAGAGGCTGGAACACAAAACTCCCCACGCTGAGTTCTGTGACTCATCTGGCCCCCAGTGTGGCATCTCACAAGGGTCCCGGGAGAAGAATACGGGAGATCCTGTGGTTTTTCTGTGATGACCCTTGGAAGTTAGATACGAACCTCAGACATTCAGAGATTTCTGGTAGGGAAAGAAAGGTCTCCTACCAAAAAAGAACAAACGAATCCTGCTGTATTTAAATCCCATCTTCCAGGTTAAGTTTCCACAGTCTGTTTGACTTTGGGCAAAGTATGTGGTTGCTCTTAGGCCTGGTTTTATTTAACTCATTTGTTAAATAAAAGGATTAAATTAGCTGTTATCTAAAATACTTTGAAGCTTTAAACATTTTGTGATCCTGAGAATATTTGAAGGTGTGAACTGTAGAGGAGAGGATAGACTTAGAAGTTGGCTATTATCAGAGTCATATGTAATGGGGAACTGTGAGATATAAGAATCAATTCCCTATGCACACGGGTGGTAAAGGTAAACATTAGGCAATTGTTGCCTAAGAGGTTATGAGGAGGATGATTCCAGCCTAGTATAATAATGTTTTTAAATATTGGAGACATTCAACAGGGAGTTGAGTTGCTTTGTAAGGTAGTGAGCTCCCTGTTACAGGAAGTGATCAATCACAGATTGAATGATGACACTTTGGGGGTTCTTATTAAAAATTCCTCCCCTGACCCCTACCTTCTTTCTTTCAGAAACATTGTGCTTTCCTGCAGACTGGTTGAGCATATAATGATTAGATGGGAAATACTGGTGAATTTCAACATGTATTTCTCAGAACATCAAAAAAAAAAAAAATCGTGTTTTACTTAAGGCTATTAGGTCCTTGGTGGGGAAAAAAGAGTTTAGTGTTGAAATAAGTTTGGAAAACTCAAGAGTAAACAGTGTTATGCAGCTTTCTTTGCTAGAGGACATCTCAGAGATTTTAATATATTAATTTTAATGCTAAAATTCCTAATGTTATGAATTTTCTAAGTACATTTGATGATAGACTATTTTTCACAGAGTGACTGATGGGAATAATGATCTACTGAACATAG
This sequence comes from Callithrix jacchus, assembly GCF_049354715.1. Lineage (NCBI taxonomy): Eukaryota > Metazoa > Chordata > Mammalia > Primates > Cebidae > Callithrix > Callithrix jacchus. The sequence goes on from NC_133509.1 coordinate 113,137,766, forward strand.
TTTGAGAAACATCGCTTTCAGACTTATGTTCTAAGCCCTTTGCCCCTAGGAAGCACACATCACAACTTCTCTGTTATCTTTGGCTAGGGCTGATGATGAAGGCTAATTTGGGCCCTAAAGCCTTAGAAGTTGAAGTGGGGCTCTGGCTGATAACCATTAGACGTGACTCAGCTGGTGATCTTAGATGGGTCTCTCCATGTGTCTCAGTTTCCTCACATGTCAGATGGAGAGAAATCATGCAAGTCCAGCCTTTTTAGGGATGAGGTATCATGATAAAGTCCAGGGTATTATGCATGGAATTAGAATTTGAATCTGAATCACGTGACACCTTGCTAACGTGCAGATTCTGGTTCAGCAGGACTGCTGGGGAGGGGGCCAAGATTCTGCACTGCTCACACACTCTTAGGCAATGCTATTGTTGCCACACTTTGAATTTTGAGGGTCTATGAAGCCTCACAGCATGGTCCATATCAGGAGCATCTGCCCATTCAGAGCAGCAATAAGCCTTCTGGTATTGCTCCTTTCCCTGGAGATCTGGTCTGTGCTTCTGAAAGGTATTATTCATGAGGGAAAATTAACTGGGCATCTCTCAAGTATCCCTGTGGCAAGGTTTGCCGTGGCCCCCTCAGAAGGGAATCCCTCTTCCTCTTCCACTTCCCCACCCCCACTCTCTACAGCTCCCCAGTTAGTTAAGCTATTTTTTGAGTTTGAGTTAAAACCATTTCAGATATATTTTTAACTACGTCCTGTTTGAAAAGCTGTTAGCATTTGGCAATCATTCCATCTTCAGCTTGAATCCTGGGGAGGGTGTTTTTTCCCCCAACAACCAGGCAAAAGTATATAATTTAAAATGGTTCTGGTGCATGGGTCAGAGGATGGTTGACAGAGCTGTGGCTAGGGTATATTTTGGCCTCCACAAAGCTGCCACTTCTAGGGCTGCCTTTCTATGCTTGCACCTGAGGCTGAGCAGTTGCTGCTGCGTAAATATGAACGGGTCGGCATGAGTGCCGTCCAGCAGAGGGAGAGAGAGAGGCAATGGGAAGGAGAGGCAGAGGCGGAGACAGGTCAAGGGCATCAGAACCCGGCCTGGTTGAGCTCCACCAGCAAGGTCACCACAAATAATAGAAGAGTTAACATCTTTCCTGCCACATTCCTGAGATACTTCAGGAGCAGCACATCACCATTGCCATTATGATGGGGGATTTACTAAGGATAAGGATACAGTGGAATAACTGAAAGAGTAGTACCTTTGGGAAATTGTTTTATTGAACAAACACTTATATAGTCCTTACATCATGACATCAACTGAGTGCTTTACAAATATTAGCTCGTTTAATCCTGATAACAAGCCTATGAGGTAAGTACTATCATTGTCTCCATTGCATAGAAGGGAGAAGTGAGGTGCAGAGAGATCAAGTAACTTGCCTGAGGTCCCAGTGCAGTAAGTGGTAGAGCTGGATTCCAGCCTTCAGAGTCTGGAGCTGCAGCTTGTGCCCGCTGCCATCATAAGTGTACTGCTCTTTTCAGCAATGTAGGTTCTGCCCTCTCAGCACTCGATTTAGAGCAGCCGTGCCAGCCCAGGCTGCTCTTCCCTACTTGGTGGGAGAAATGAAGTTTAAAACAGATGAGAACTTTCATCATAGACTGGAGAAATGAATGATTTTTTGAAAGCAATTATCAAGTATTAATCATTAACTCCTTGCTGCTCAAACATTCAAGCCCATTAAACACTCCAAATATACTTGGACCATGTTAACATTTGATCTCCAAGCGGGAAATTCTAGAATTGCTTTGAAAATTGTTAGAGTGAGAAGAAATTGTTTCCTCCTCATTTTTTCTCTCTCATAAAGTTGTTATTGTTTTCTTAGTGAGATATTCTGTCATCGTCAATTTAGATGAGTTGCTTGCTCCTGGGCACTCTGGGAGAAGGATGAAGCCAAAGGGCAAGCATTCTACTTCCTGGCCTGGCTCTCCCCTCCTTGAGACTGGAGTTGGTAGTCTTGTGCAGAGGGCTGGCAAAAGGCTGCTGAATTCAGGGAGTTGGCTGGGAGGCTTCTGTTGGCTGTGAGCCCCTGAGATGATTTTATTCCCATGGAATAAGCAGGATAGGAACATGAAGGTAGAGAGTTCCCCACTGGAGTTAGAAGTTGGAGACCCTTGCTCTTTCTAGGAGCTAGCCCTTACTGCAGCCTCTTTGGGAACAGCAGATACCCTGGTGGGAGGGATGCCTGGACTGAGAAACATTTCACGGGAAGTGACCTCCTCAGGGCCTGAGTGCTCAGGTTTCTCTTTGGGCTTGTGTTCTCACATGCCTGCAAATCTCATATTCACTTATCCTTCCTTCCCTTGCCAGACATAGCTGTCTGGATTAGGTGCCTGGCTTTTAGAATTTGGGAAGCACTGCAGTTGGCTCCCCATGACTCACTGTGGGGCCTGTGTCCTTTTACTGAGCCCCAGGGACAAGTCTTTTTGTACAAGTCTTTTCCTTGAAGGATGCCAGTTCCTTCTGTGGTACTGTCTGCACTGCACGGCACATGTCTAATAATACTAATTAATAAGCAGTCACCTATTAATAACACTAGAATCATCATCACATAGGTGACAGAAAGCCAAATAAACTCCAGGAGGCCAGCATCGCAGCACAGTTCTTGGGGGAGGAGAGGAGAGAAGAGCGTGGGAATGTTTGAAAGAGCCTTAGGCAAAATGCTTTGGGCCAACAGCACTGGGACTGAATTTGAAATCTGCTTAGGGATAAGGCATGTGTGGACCTTAGTGACTAAAAGTCCAAGTTTATGGGGCAGTTTGGGAGCCTGGAGGGTTTGACGTAACTGAAGTGCTAGCTGAGGGATTAGAAGAACTGTCTAATGCCTGATTTCTAGTGGTCTTGGCTGGAGAAGACTTTGATGTTCTCAGGTTTGGTTGGAGTCGAGTAGTGGGAACTTAGAAAGAAACACCCATTTAATGGATGAAGAAACAGCCATGGAACATAATTTTTTTCCCCAAAGTTTACTGAAAGAATGAGTAAGTAAAAGAAGAAACCTATGTAGTGAGGCTAAAAATGTCCCAGAAAAAGCAACCCTTGAAATTCACATACTAAGAGTCATTAGGGTGGCAGGAACGGATATACCAAGGCTTTTTATGTAGAACTCTGATTTTATAGGCATAATCTTATTTACAAATGTGCAATTGCATGTATTTCAATACATAACATAATAAAACCCAGTTGCTGTGAGGATTAAATGAGAGAATGCATTAGTGCATGCCAAATGCCTAGCTTAGTACCTGCAGTTGGTAAAGTGCTAATAATCAAGGTGGGTAGCTGGTATGCCTTGGTAAGGTGAAGGAAGTTGCTTTTGGTCACCTTCCAGTCTGATTGGTTGCTGACTGGACCATCTCAGACATTAAATATTTAAAATTCCACTCTGATCATAATGACCAATACTCGCCATTGTGGACTTCCCATGTGCCATTCACTACTGTTGGTGCTTTTGATACAATTCTCACAGGAAGCATTTGGTACCATTACCATTCCCGTTTAATAGGTGAGAAAATGGAGGCTCAAGATGTTAGGAACTTGGCTAAGGTCTCATGGCCCGCAAATGGTGGAGCTGGGATTTGAACCCCGGTGTCCTGTTTGCAGAGCCTTGGGCTCTTAACCACATGCTTCTAGGTAGAGGATTGGCAGGGGGTCATTTGTGATAGCAGTTATTATTATTAATTATATTTATATTATAATAATCATTAATGTAATTGTAATGTATATTATTATTATCAATGTAATAACTTTTTTTTTTTCAGAATGCCATGGGCAACATATCCTTTTGATTGGTAATAAAATTTTTTCTTGCTACACGCTGAAAGCATTGGTCTGGCACATTTGAGAAAAGCTGAAATAGTCCCTGGTCTATTTGTTCTCTCCCTGAACTGAGTGAAGATGGAGCTCCATAGTCGAATCAAAGGAAGGAAGATAGGCCTGTGAGGAAACCTTCTAACCTAATGACCTCTGATCATGGCCCTCCTTAGCCCAGGACAGAGCTGAGAGCTGAGAAGGCCTAGGGTCTCTGAGGGCTTCAGTTGTATTCATTGAATTCTCCCTTAAAAAATAAAAATTAGTACCATTGCTGACCACAGTGGCACCATCATTTGGGCAAACACCTGATAGTGCTTTTTGCCTATGGTTGCATTATATGTCTGCAAGGAGACCTGTCTTATTCTCTTTGATGTTGGCTTTCCCTGTTATTTTGTACATAACCCTCTTTACAAATATGGAGCTATCTGGGGAATGCTGGATCACTAGAATGAGCAGAGTGGTAGTTAGCTAAAATGGTATGGAGGGATGAGACAAAATGAACCCACGGGTTTCATGATAAAAGGCAAACTAAAAGGCTACACGGAAGTAGTTGAAAGATAAATAACACCTAAGAAGTCTAAGAAACAACAAAACGGAATAAAATAACAAGCATATTCAAAATATACAAGTTAAAGTCGGTTAGAAATCAAAGGGGCTAAAATGAAGTAAATAATAGTGACTACAGTGATACCCTAAATAATAAGCTAAATTATTAAAAGGGACATATAACTTGAAATAAAGGAATCCCAACTATAGGGGGCAGTCCAAAGTTAATAATTCCATGCAGGGGCAAATGCAGACCTTTGGGCTGAGGGAGCGAACATCTGTTGAGTACTTCTGTGGGGCAGGTGCCCTACAAGTATTTTATTACTTATTTCTCAAAACAACTCTATGAAGTAAATATAGGTGTTACCTCTATTTTATAGATGAGGGTGCTGAGACTTGGAGAGGGTAAAGAAAGTTATTCGAATCACAAGGAATTTAGGTGGCACAGATGGGATTGGAATCCAGGCATGTCCCTGAACCTCTAGGCTGTCCTGCAGACACACTGTGGACTTCTCGCAGGGATGTCCCTTCGAGGCTGGTGTTTGCCACAGGACTCCCATGGGCGCTGACATCTGCAGAGCACTGAGTCCTCAGGCTTTCCCTTGAGGCTTCTGACCTCTTGTCCCTTAGTAGGTCTCTTCCTGCTGGCCCCAAGATGAGCTTACAGTTTCCCTGGCTGTTCCCAATGTCCTGCTGGATCACAGTGGCTCCTTTACATGGTTCTTCCCCCGGGAGCTCCTGATATCTAGTGCAATGTCACTGTGCCTTCTGAACTTCCCTTCTACATTCTGTGGACAAATTCGGTGCAGAGCCTTCCAGGAATGCCAGGTAAGGAGGATAGGGAACTGGTGGCCAGGGCAGTTCAGGTCTAGATTAAACAGGTGGGAGGTCAGATGTAATATAAAATTAATCAATGAGGGCATGTCTGTTTGTGTTCCTAAAACTGCTGGGTACTGTGGAGGTGTTGAAGGCTGGAGACCCAAAGACACATAAGAAAATGAGATTGTGATCTGAAAGGTAAAACAGATGGAAAAGTAGCCTAGTAATGCTGGAAGTGCATGTGTCCATCTAGTCTCAGCCCAGATGCCACTTTGGTCCACCAAGCTTGCCTTGATATCTCCTACCTCCAAACTGAAATTAATCCCTTGCTTATTGACAATCCCATAGAGCTTCCTTTACATTGCTCTCATGATTATTTTCCCCTTGCTTTATAGAAGCACATTTCTGTCCTCCTCCAATGCTTCGTGGAGTCCTTGGGGTTCAGACCTTGATAGATTCATTTTGTTTCTTGTGAGCATGATGCCTGGTACATGTGCTATTAAAGTTTGCTGGGTTGGGAAAGTGCTAGAATCCTGCAAGAATGTCCAGTAAAGGGCAGAAATATAAGAACTACTATCCTTGGCAGCAACGCAGTAGAGTACTGTGGCTAAACAGGCAGGCTCTGGAGTGGGATAGACCTGAGTTCCAGTTCATTCTCAGCAGCTTCCAGCTGTGTGACCTTGGGCAACCTCTCTAAACCTTTGATTTTTAAGACTGTAAAATGGGCCTCAACTGTCAAATAGCACTGTCCTAGCTGGACTGAATGAGATGACCCACTTGGTGGCATATGATAAGTGCTGGACAGCTATTAGCAAATTGGTGCTGCTCCATGGACAGACAGGCACTGCAGCCCTTAAAAAGGGGAGGCTGAAGAAGAAAGAAGTTTGGGGTTGCATTTCCATATGAAGTACCAGGGTCTGATGCTGAGCAAAACCTTTGTATTGGGAGCCACCGGCTGTCATCTCTCAGTTAGGTTTGACTGGGGAAGTATTTCCACAGACATGAACTAGTTTGTCAAGGCTGACAATGGATTTTCAAGGGTTTAGGGGTGCAGTGGAATTGCCTAGGCTCAGAGTTCAGAGTGCAAACCACAAAGGGAGCTATCTTCCTGAGTCACCAAAACACTTGATTCCTGCCTGTGACTCTTAGCTGGTAGCCCCTTAGGATGGGATGGGCTGTGCCTGGGTCTGTTTTGCTGCTAGGGGGTCTGAGAGAGGAAGCCCCATTTGTCACTTTCATTTCTGTGTCCCCAGCCCCTTGCACTGTGCCTCATCCAAAGCAGGCATTCAAAGTGCTTGTTGAAGAAATAGATTTGTGTCCTAGTTACAGCCCTGACCTCCAGCAGATGCTCAAGGATTGCCCTGATTTTGCAAGGAAGAGCAACTACTCAGGGAAACTGAGGCACACCTGTAGGTTAGAGTCCCTCAGTCTGCAAGGAGACACACACTTCCTCAACAGTGGGGAAGTGGTTTGGTCTGTTGAAGCTGTAAATGAGTATTTTTGTCTTAATATTAATTCCTGCTTCGGTTCTAAGGAAGAACTCTCCTCTGAGGCTGGGTTAAGGGGAGAACTGAGCTCAGACACTGCCTCTTAGTTGTGGGGGCTGCAGACTGCGCCTCCCTGATGATATCTTTTCAGCTGTTTGCAAAACAGTCAGGGAGGAGGTGAAGAAATGAGATAAGCGGCCTGACTGTCTCTTTAAATGCTGGGGTCTGTGTGGGAGAGGGAGGGGCCGGCTCTGGAGTGCGTGAAATTCCTGGGCTCCTCCGGCAGTCTCAGGCTCAGCGCTCAGCCCTACACATCGCCTCTTGCATGCAACTCACTGAGAGGGAGAGGCAACCTGTCCTCCCGTCTCTCAGCCTCGGCATCTCCAGCCACCAAGGACCTGCTTTTCGCACCTCCAACAACCCCTCCCTTCTTCCCTGCCACTCCCTCCCAGAGAGAGAGGAAAAGAAAAGGAGAGAGAAAGATTCTGGAATTTGAACCTCCCCAAAGAGGAAACATACCCAGCAAACTCAGTTGATTAAACATCAAACAGACACACAGACAGATCCCAAATCTTCTGTTCAACTGGAAAGGTAAGGTTTGCGGGCAAAGGAAGGCAGGCAGGGTATGAAACAACTCAAGGTTCTCGTCCGTTCTGGGAAGAGGCTGCTCCTGAGAGGGTAGAAGTTTTCAGTTGGGAGCGACCAACCTAGATTTTTTTTTTTTTTTGAATGCTGTATCCGCGAGCCTTGGCTGACTGTGGAAATGGCTTTTTAACTGCCTTTCTTTTTCTTCAGTTTCTCCTGGAAGTTGGACCCTTTTCCTCCAGATGTTAGAAAAGTCAGAGAATGTTTTAGATTTTCACCTTCTTCTTCTTCTTTTTTTTTTTTTTTTTTAAGTCTTTCTCCTATTTGCTTGAATTGTTAGTACGAAACGATGTGTGCTCATCACTTCATTTTGGGCAGATACTTTTTTTTTGACATTTTGTAACCACTTTCTCTCTCATTTATTCATTTATTTATTTGGGCTGGTTAAAATGAGAAACAGAAGGGACGCTCTGAGGATTACAAGAAAATAAAATTGAGTTGAGACAGGGATTTCCCTAGCGGAACTGGGATATATGTGAATGTGTGTGTATGCTTTTTTTTTTTTTTTTTTTTGAGAGAGAGTGTGAGGAGGTAGTTCTAGAGTCTAAAAATTCAGGTTGGACTTCTGTCTTGTGAAGGTGGGCATACTTGGAGAAGGTGAAAAGGGAGTGTGTGTGTGTGTGTGTGTGTGTGTATGTGTGCGCGGGTGTGCTCTCCTGTTTGGATCGGTTACAAGGGAATCTTCCTCCACTGCCTTCCATTTGTTTATATTAATGATTTAGTAGCAGGCTTGCCTGAAAACTTCCACTCTGTGTAAGCACTGTGGGTTTTGCAAGCTCTCAGTGACCTTAAAGCCTGGTTCGATGTATTGTTTTTTCCAGGCATTGTGCTGTACCCAGAGTTTCAGCTCTTTCCCTCTCTCTTTTTTAACCACAAAACTTAACTGCTTTAGAAACATCATCCTGATGACAAGGAAAAAAATGTGTCCCCCCACCCCCCATCCCTTCCTAGGCCAGTGATGTAATACCAACCTAAGGGCTTGGCTGCTTTGCAGGTGACTTACCCTGTGATTACTTGTTACAAATAAAAAATAAAAATTTCCCTTCCTCCATTAAATGCCTGCCTCTTTTAATTTGGATGTAGAAATATCATTGTGCGGTGAGAAAATCATATTTTTGCTAACGATTATTGGGGTTTAGGCAAAGTAGGCTTCCTCTTTTCTGATCTTTATTTTTAATACTTTTTTTTTTTAATGCAAAGGTCAGAGATCATTGAGAGCTAGTTTAGGATGGAGCAAGACAGAGTCAGGGCAAATAAGAGAGCTGGTAGGACACGAGCTGTCTTCTCCCCGCTTCCTTCGCTTCCCGCTTTGGGGAGATAGTTCTTCTTTTACCACTACAAGCCACCCCCACATTCTTCTTTCTCTCCCTGTGCTGGGTCCTGTGGATGGCCCTGGGAGGCAGAGGGGGCACTCCTTGTCACACCTGGAGGACGGTGTAGTTTTGGGGGTCAGATGACCGTTTGCCTTTGTGATGAAGGTTCCAGTGGAAATTTGAACTCCCAGTGCTCTGGGTGACTTGGTACCCAGGATAGTCTATCTGGGAGCACCTGGAGGTTAGTCTGGGGAGCCTGGAGAACTAGCTCTTTATTAATTTGCTGTTCTGGGTAGAGCCTTCTTTCATCGTTCAAGGGCTTCTGCATCGCCTTTCAAGTTAAAATGGTCCCGCTGGTTACGATGGGCAAGTTTACCTAAGGGCTACTGGGTATGTGGCAGAAGGATGGAGGGGAGCAAGAGGAGGCAAGGCTGGTATTTATTTTTTAATCTTCGTACTTAATCTGCCTAAGTCATATGGGACAAACGATATTTCAGACAGGTGCTGGTTGTGCAGATATTCCTATTGTTTGATTTTTCTCGTTGTTGGGGAGTGGAGTAAGGGCTCTTGGCCCATTTTCTGCAGCCCGGGGTTCATCCTGTGAGTCAGTCTTCCTTCTGGAAGAGGGGGAAAAGGCTGGACACTGGAAGTTCGCTATTAAAGTGAGCAACAGGGCTGGGTTTATTTTTAAAAAACAACTGGACTGTGCGAATGCCCTTTTTCTGGAGATTTCTGGCCCTTTCTAGTGAAATAATAATTTTTTAAAATTGCTTCTTAAGAAGAGGAAGGGGCAGAAATGAAAGGGAATCTAGATTTTGAGAGACAACTACGTCTTTGCTTCTCTGGTAGTTCCCTGTTATTAATTATCGGGGATTTGACGGGGCTCTGGCCTCCGTTTTTGTTGATTTCTTTTTAGTGCTGCGTTTCTCCTATGTTGATGATTTGCTGCTTATATAAGGGAAAGGATGTATTGAGGTGGACTGATGCTTGGGGTTTGAGATCGGCTACTGAGATTGGGTGGCGGTTGGTGTGTTTGTCGATGTGCATGGTAGGAAGGTCTTTTCTTTTGGGTGGTAGGGGATGAGGGAATGGTGGGAGAGCGGTAGATGAGATGCTACAGCAAACGGGGATGTGAGGGGAGACGGAGGTGAGGTCGGAAGTCACCGGTTTGCAGAATTTCTCTTCTGCACCCCCCTTTCTCTCGCTCCTTGAAAAAAAATCCATTATCTATAAAAACACATTATTTTTCAATTGGCCTTTTAGAGAAAAAAAGAGAGAGGGAGGGGAGGGGTTAATTTGGTGAGGGGGCTTGGTTGTAATTAGCCCACTGCTGCAAAACTGAGATACAGAAATCCATCGGCACCAGCTTTGGGGGCACGGAGAGGCAGCGGAGAGATGGGGGACGGGTTGTCAGTCTTGGATGAACAGTGGAGTGGTCGGGTTGGCGTTTGGGTATTGTGTGTGTTTGTCTTTCTGTGTGTGTGTGAAATTTTGTCACTCCACCACCAATTTCCCCCTCCATCCTCCCCCAATTCTGCCATGATCTTGCCTTCTATTTCCACACACGGCTCCCCCGACCCTAGATGCAGCCTCCTTTCTCCAGCCCTTTCCATCTTCATGAGAAAATTCTGATTCTGATGGCTCTGCGGCTCTTTTTTCCCTTTTTCCTTGCCTTTTTTTTTTTTTTGCAACACAACAGTGGTGCGATGGCCTTTCCTACATGCCACACGGATGCAGCCTTCTGATAGGAGGGCAAAGTCGGCACATCCACACACACACCGGCACACGCTCTTGCACACACACTCTCTGTCACATACACAGGTGCCCAAGGGCTTCATTTTGCTCGGTTTTATTCCCCTTAACCTCTTTCCCCGCTCTACCTCCACCATGGCTCCTTCCCCCCATCTTCGCATGGGGACTGCAGTCACGTTAGAGCCTCCTTTTCTCTCCGCAACCGCGGTCTTCTTTCTTCTCGCCATTATTCTTTCCCTAAAGCTGTAGTGTGTCGCAGTTCATGGGATTAGCATGTTGGAGAGTCTTTGTGGGAGGGGACCTCATAAGCAGGGGATTGGAATGGGGGTAGATGACATTAATAATTTTTTTCGAGACCAAATAAGCACCCAGTGATAATGATCCAATTTAACCATCCATGAAATATATGTTTGCGGTAGATCGGAGGAAGGTTATGTGGGGGAGGCAGAGTCTGACTGGGTTACCTCCAGGGAGATTTGATGCCTGGACGTAGAGCCACAGCCCCCTCCCCCATACACATGTGTGCTCTGTCTCACACACACCAACACGTACAGCTCTGATCAGTGGGCTGTGTCGAACCAGAGGGCACTGCAGAATATCCCAGAGAGTTGTTATGGTTAGTTGGGAGGATGGAAAGATGTCTTTGTCTGACCCAGCTCTCCTCTCTACAGACAGTGCCTGGTCTTGAAATTCTTGGTGGCCTTTGTGTTGGTTTACGGGTGGGGACTGGAAGGGTGTTTGTGTTTTGTCAAGCACCGGTGTGCCTCCAATTGGACAACATGGGATCGTCAACACTCTGCGTGCGGTTAGCAGGAGGCTGCCTGCCTTTTTGTGTGGTGTGGCTGTGCTTGTTGGCTATGTGTGTATCCAGCATCCTACAGTGGCTCCGTACAGGTGTGGTAGGGATGGGGGAGGAAGCTTTTCTTCCCTCACTTGGGGGAGGAAGGCAAGAAGCAGGGGTGGTCAGTGGGGGAGAGAGGCGAACAGAGTCCTCAAGGTAGTTGAAAGGAGGGGAGAGGGAAAGAAACTGCTCCTGCCTCCGGCAGGAAGCGTCAAATGAGATCTGCACGTCCACCAAGCGAACCCGTGGGTGGGTTGCTCATGGATGACTGGTGGGCGGATGCAGATTGAAGGGGGAGAAGGGCACGAGGTGGGCCCAATTGAGGGTTTTCCCCGCTGCCTTGACAGAGCCTGGAGCTGAGCTTAGGAGGATGGCCCTGCTCCCCTAACGTCAGCCACCTCTTGGGCGACTTGGCCTTTTCGGAGGCTGCAGCCTGAAGGAGCTGAAATCACCCTCGGCTGTGAGAGCAACCCAAGCCACTGTTTTCTTTTGGGCTCTGGCTGCCTTCACTACCAGACGCCATTTTCCCTTTTTCAGCTGAAGGTGTGTCCCTCTTTATTAGCAATTATAAGTGAAATTTGAAAACATGTTGCCTAAAAGAAAAACAAAATTCTCAGAGCAAAATGCTGATTGTCCTACCTTTCCAGCATCCCTCTCCCTTCCTGGGGCTAACCTTCAGGAGTTCGGGAGACAGGGTTTCATCATTGCTGGAGAAAGGGGATAAATGGGGAGTAGGATGTATTAGAGGCAATTATCAAGCCAGCCGTGTTCTCCTTATATGACCCCTCAGGTGTGGAGGGGAGACTTGCAAAGGAAGAAGCGTTCCTTCCAAAACTCACTGCCTAGAAATGTGCCGGTCTGTGCGTCTGCTCTTGCTGTGGTCCAGCACCTGCTGGGGGAAGAGCGGTCGCGCTGTAGTTCTGACTCTTGAAGGCCAGCTCTGTTACTCTGCAGATGAAGCAGGTGTGGTGCTGTGGCTGGGCCAGCCACAGGTGGCCATGCTGAGCTCGGGGCAGGGACTATGCATGGGGCCTGCTCTCAGCCCTTTCCTGTAGGGTGTTCCTCAAATTGTATACCTCAGAGAGAACTTTCTTGACCTGCTTTCTAAAATAGTCCCCTTACCCCAAACCCCTGGCTGCTTTCCAGCCCATGACTCGGTCTTTCATTTTAATTGGTTAAGCACTACTTACTTTATATCAAGCTCTGAGAGGTCAAGGACTTTGTGTTCATTGTGGTGTTCCCAGTGCACAGGACATTTCCTGATGCATAGTAGGTGCTCAATCACTGTGTGTTGATTGGAGGAAAGAACCACATGCATTTAGTGTTGGAGTTTTCTTCTCTAGTACTTGGGTCCTGTCTTCTGGGAAGGGTGGACTTTGCCTCTGGGTGTCTTAGCCCTGCCTGAATGTCTAGATCTGCTGGAGAAATCGCAACATGCTAAACTTCAGTAGAGTTTAGTAGAAAGGGCTTTTCTCTCCCTAGCTCAGATGACTCTGCCTCCTTTGAGATTCCTCTAATATTAGTAATCACTGTTCTCACCATCACTGTACTGGTAGTAGTACTAGTAGTGATATAGCCATCATTTCTGCAGTAGTTGCTATACACAAAGTTCTCTTCCAAGCTGTTTTCTTTTTACATTTAATTTAATTAAATGTAATTAAATTAATTTAATTCTCATTTAATTCTCCAAGCAACTCAGTGCAGTATACTATTATTACTTGCGGAGACTGAGACTTAAAGTTACCTAATAAAATGACAGATCGAGGGTTTGAATTCAGATGTCTCATGCCAGAGCCCAAGCATGGGACCCTAATATTGTAGTGTAAGAGGAAAAAGGGAGATGAATCATCCATTATCTTATTCAGTGCCCTCAAATACGAATGACAAGATGGAGGCCCAGAGAGACTACATGGACATCATGTTTGATGCAAAGACAAAACTAGAATCCAGGTTTGCTGGCTGCCAGGGTAGGGCTCTTTCTACTCCATCATGCTGTCTCCTGGGTTGTGGGCCCTTTCCCAAGGGCACTGCAGCTGCTGCCGTGGCGGCTGCCTGGGGTGCCCTCTTAGTTCTCCTCCTTCATAGGGGAGTGAGGTCTTGGTGGGGCGGGTGGGTGGTAGGTGTGTCTCTAAGGAAGGCACACCTGCAGAGCTGGAGGTCAGGGTTTCATGGCTAGAAGAGGACTGGTGGGCTGCATTCCAACCGAGTGCTGGTTAAGGTTGTCCTCTGACCTTCCCAGAGGAGGAGAAACTGGAATGGAAGAGGACCCCCATTCCAGTGGGGTGCTCAAGGTTCTCAATCCCATGTAGCTCTGTCCATCAGGAGTACTTTCAGATGCAGCAGAGGCTCCATTCGGAGATCTAAGCAGCTGGCATCTGGATGCTGATGACCCTGGGAGCCTGTCGCTTCTCCTAGACTGGCCTAGCCTTATTTCTCAAGAAGAGAGGCATGAATCCAGACACTGGCCCCAGGGTGCTTCGTTTGTGTTTCCAGAGGCTGGTTGGGGAGCATGACATCATACAGTGTGGATGAAGGCCTTCTACTGGTCTCTCTGTTCCACTCTAGGGTTGGCCTTGACCTTGAATGGGAGAAGGATTAGACATTCTAGACAAGTATGAGTGTGTGCTTTCTTTGTAGGGGTGGGTTGGGGCCAGAGCAAAGTAGATTCTGAGAAGCAAGGAATTCTTACCTTTAGCCAAGACCTTGAAGCAGAGCATGAAGGCATTTCTGCATGACCTTGAGGTGGTGTAACCAGACGCCCTGGTTTGGGGAGACAGTTCCTGTTTAGGCCTTTGTCCTAGTGTAATTAGTAACTCTCAAAAGAGTCCTGGTTTGGATGATAAAATATATGGCCATCCTCTTTCAAGACAGTATCACATACTTTCTCTCAAAGGAATAGAGAGAGGCAGGGGGCATACTAGAGAGGGAAATCTAATTTTAGGACAGGAGGGTGGCTGGGAGTACAGTCTTTCACCTGCCCCCACTTTCTAAAGGATAAAAACCTGGATCTTCCGAGTATTCCTTCTACCAACGTGACTACTACTTCTCTCCCAACTACTCTTATTCCCATCCAAGTACTAACCAGGCCTGACCCTGCTTAGCTGATGAGATCAGGTGCATTTAGGGTGGTATGGCCATAAACCCAACTACTCTTACCAAAGCTGCTTCTACTGGTCAACATTTGAGCCTGACTATGGGCCAGTTACTATGCTAATCACTTGACGTACATTATCTTTTTTTTTTTTTTTTTTTTTTGAGACAGAGTCTTGCTCTGTCACCAGGCTGTAGTGCAGTGACACAGTCTTGGCTCACTGCAACCTCCACCTCCCGGGTTCAAGCGATTCTTACACCTCAGCCTCCTGAGTAGTTGGGACTACAGGTGTGTGCCAAACACCCAGCTAATTTTTGTATTTTTAGTAGAGATGGGGTTTCACCATGTCGGCCAGGATGGTCTCGATCTCTTGACCTTGTGATCCACCTGCCTCGGATTCCCAAAGTGCTGGGATTACAGGCATGAGCCACCGTGCCTGGCCTCATTACCTTATGTAATTCTCCAATAATCCTGTGATGTGAGTGCTATTATCATATCTGTCTTACAGATAAAGTAACTGGGACCTAAGTAGGTTAAATAACATGTCTGAGGCCACTTGGGTAGGGTGATGAGGTCATGATTCAAACCCAGAGGGCCTGGCTCTGAAGCCTCTGGTCTTAACCACTGTGCCACTCTTCCCCCCTGGGCCTGTCCTCTGGTCCTCCAAGTCTGGGAACTTGATTCTAAGAACTGGCCCATTTGCCAGGTAGTCAGCTCACTCACAGCTCTGGGACTTGCTGAAGGTGCTGCTGCCAGTTAAAGACATGTCAGGCTTAGGAGGTGGGGGCTGCTGGCCGAGGAGTAGCGCCGCTGGTTGTCTGATGGATGGCACTAAGGAAATTCGGTTTCCCGAGGTGTTCCTGTTACCTTCTTCCTTGCTTCATGCACCTTGTCTGAAGAGGGAGTTGAGGTGGTTTGGGAAGATGATGGATGAGTAGAAGGTAGAGAACCTGAAGCCCATTGTCTCTACTTTGCTCTGTGGCCCTGAACCTGCATGGGCCAGCCATATGCCCCATGGCCCTTGCATCAGGGATTGGCCCTCAGCGTGAGATTTCAGTGAAAGGACAATTATCCAGCACCCGCTGTGAGCAGAGCATTGTGCTCTGATATGTTTCATTTAGGTTGGTAGTGTCCTCATTTATCTCTTGAGGAAACTGGTGATCAGAGGAGTTAAATCACTTTTTTAGGATTACACAGTGAGATACTGGGTCCACACTTGGGTCTGAATCCAGGGACTCTGCCTCACCCTCCATCCTGAACCATGGAGAAGAGGAGATGGAAATTGAATCATCTAAACTAGGAGCGAAAGAGGAAATATGCTAGACAGAGGCCTTCCAATCAGCTCCTGAGGTCTGGATAAGAACTCTGGGGATCATCATCCTTATCAGCCACCTCTGAGCCTGCCCCTACCCCCCACCCACCCAGGGGAACACATCTGCGGAACCCTGAGCTAGAGGAGTGCTGGTTCTGGTCTGGAGAGAAGGAGGAGCTGGGACTATGCACAGCCTCACTGGTAGAGGCAGGACATTCAGAAGGAGTTACCTCCTTCCCCCATGGAGCAGGGAACATGTACGCTGACAATATCCCCCTACATCTGTGTTGCAGGGTAAAGGTGGGAAGGGATGCCAGGTCTGCTGCCTGGATACAGGGAGGGAGGATGCATGGAGGTAACGAGTGGGATCCCCCAGGCTGGAGGACTCCAGGGAGAAAGAAGGAACTTTTTCTTGGTGGAGAGACAAGGAATAGGAGAAGAACAGTTTTCTGACTGAGGGGATGGTCTGCAGCCCCCAAGCTGAGCTGCATCAGCTTCATTGCAGTCCCATTGAAGACTCTGTTTATTTTTCCAATAATGTGTTAATTAAACATCGATTTCTGGGTGGAGGAAAGGGAATTGGATTGCCAGAGCTAAATGGAGTGAGGCAAATGGGGAGTGGATGAGAGGGGCCCCAAGCTGGAGTCAGCATTCTCCAGTGGCACCCCAGGAGGTACGGAAGGGAAATGGGGCTGCCTCTTTCCTTGGCTCCAAATTTGGAATTGCCAACTCTCCAACAGCCTTCAGGAGGCACCTTTTTTAACTTCTTGGGTGCCAGGGCAGGTGGAGAGGGCTTTTTGCTGAACCTCAGTTCAAGCAGGAAGGAACAGTTATTCACCTTCCTCAGCATCTTTGGTTTGTAGAGACTGTGTACCCAGCCTCATGTTTAGCATATGACATATTGTTTGCTCATCTTTTTTTGTTTTTGAGACAGAGTCTTGCTCTTGTTGCCCAGGCTGGAGTGCAGCAGCTCAATCTTGGCTCACTGCAACCTCTGCCTCCCGGGTTCAAGTGATTCTGCCTCAGCCTCCCAAGTAGCTGGGATTACAGATGCCTGACACTACATTGGGCTATTTTTTTTTATTTTTAATAGATACAGAGTTTTACCATGTGGGCCAGGTTGGTCTTGAGCTCCTGACTTCAGGTGATCCACCCACCTCAGCCTCCCAAAGTGCTGGGATTATAGGTGTGAGCCACCTGCTTTCAAAAATAAACACAGGGGAGGGCACTTTTATATTTCCACTTTGGAGATGTGGAAACTGAGGCTCAGAGAAGTAACAAGTTCAAGGTCAAAGATGGCAAAGTTTCACAAGAAAAGGGGTCCAACAGGAGTTGAAGGTATGTGAGGGGCCGGGCACAGTGGCTCATGCCTGTAATCCCAGCACTTTGGGAGGCCGAGATGGGCAGATCACGAGGTTAGGAGTTCACAACCAGCCTAACTAACATGGTTAAACCCCATCTCTACTAAAATACAAAAATCAACCGAGCATGGTGGTGCATGCCTGTACTCCCAGCTACTTGGGAGGCTGAGGCAGGAGACTCACTTGAACCCAGGAGGTGGAGGTTGCAGTGACTGGATCGTGCCATTGCACTCCAGCCTCCTGGGCGATAGAGCGAGACTCCTCAAAAAAAAAAAAAAGAAAGAAAGAAAAGAAAAAAAAAGTGAGGTTGGAAGAATAGCCATCTAGAGGCCCAAGCCCCTTTAAAGGGAAAAAAAGAAAAAAAAAAAGCAGCATCCAGTAGTAACAGAAAGAACCATTTAATATTTTCTTATTGACTGAGCTAGCAGCTGCATTAAGTTAAGAGCTTTGCACGTGAAGTTGGGAGGATTCTGTAAGTGTTAGGTAATTATTCCCGTTGTACGGATGAGGAAAGTGGGACTTGGAGGTGTTAACTATCTTGCCTGTGGTTGCAGAGCTGGTAAATGGTGGAACTGGAGTACATTTCTGTAAAAAGGATTTTGAGGCCTCTTTAGAGCTGTGTTCTATTGTCCCGCACACACTGAGGACGTAGATACTGGCTCAGTGAGTCCCCCCTGACTTCTAGGAAATAGAGATGTGGTGGTCTCAGGATGGATCCTCTGGCCAGATCCTGGGCCCCAGAAATCCCAGGGTCTTGCAGTATGGACTCCACCACTCCTTTCTTTCTCAACCCAGGGAAACTCAGGCCCAGTCTCTGGTTCTGGGGTGTTTGTGGTGGTTGGAACTGGGAGTTTGAGCTGTTGTCCTCAAACTTTGCTGCATATTGAAATCACCATCTTAAAATCCCAAACCCATGCTGCACTTCACACCAACTAAATTAGAATCTTCAGAGGCAAGACCCTGTCCTCAGTGTGTTTTAAAGCTTCCAGGTGATCCTACCAGGCTTGCTAACTGGTAGTTTGGAACAGCCTCCCCTGCAAAGCAGGTGTCAGGAGGCTGGGCACCTCTTCCACAGTTAGATAAGAAGTGTGGCGGTAATTGGTCACACACATGTAATATCCAGTGGGGCAATGCTTATGGTGTATCGATCGGTTTTCTTCTCATTAGAATAGCAGCTTTCAGACTTTGATATGCCTCGAAATACCTAGGGAGTTTTAAATTTCATTTTATTTATATTATTATACGTTAAATTCTGGGTACATGTCCAGAACGTGCATGGTGGTTTGCTGTATCCACCACCCCATCATCTACATTAGGTATTTCTACTAACGCTATCCTTCCCCTAGCCCCCCACCCTTTGCTGCCCTTCCCTAGCCCCCCACCCCTCGACAGGCCCCAGTGTGTGGTGGTCCCCTGCCTAGGGAGTTTTTATAAAACACATATCTGTAGGCCCCACCTGTAGACCTGACTGAAAAGTTTTGAGTTGGGGCCCAGGAATCTGCATGATAAGCACCTTCTGTGGCTAGGTGAGGTGGGGCTCTTTAGGGGTAGCCCAGGTCTCCTTTGTTCCGTGTCCTTGTGAAGTCCTCTCCCCTGGGCGGGGGGTGGGGGCAGGCTGAGGACATGGGTTGCCATGGTCACCTGTTGCTGTGTGAGGTTTGGTCTCTTTTGCTCAGGACTGGCTGTCCATTGCTGACACCAGAAGGCCGGTTTGCCCGGCCGGGGTCCCTGCTGCCCGCTGCAGTGGCTCTTGCTTAGTGCCTTGTGTGTGAGCAGCCCTCAGGGAGGAGAGGATGATCCCAGCCTAGAAATTCAGCAGACTCCCTTCTCAGTTTAAAAAAGGACTCAAAGTACACTCTGCACAACTTGAGTGTTCAGGAGCCTGTCAGCAGCAACCATCCTGAGTCTTCCCTGTGGGATTGGTGAAACAGCTTCTTTGGGGCTCATTTTAAATTTTTCTTCTAAGGCTGTCAAAAAATAGAGAATAGAGTGCTGGAAGGGGACCTGGGCAATCATCTGTGCCAATGCTAATATTCTATTCATTTTTTCATTCATTTGTTCATCCAGCAGATATTTCTTAAACACCTATTAGATGCAGGCACCATACCAGGTGCTGGAAATACAGCCACCATCAAGAGAGACGTTTAGTTTATCCCTGATGGAATTTAAGCTTAGGTGGAGGGGCAAATAGTAGACAGCACAATTAAGCCTATAATTACACATTACGATGTGTGTTCTGTAGGCAAAGTACTGGGGGGCGGTGAGATTATAGAGGCCTAATTTAGAATGATGGGGCCGGGGGAAGTGGGGAAATGATAACTAAAATTCATTGAGCACTCACTGTGTACAGGCACTGTTGTATGGCTTGGCAAGTATTACCTCATTTAATTTTCACAGTGAGTCTTGGAGAAGAGGTAGTGTTATTATCCCTGCCTTGTTACGGAAGGGGGAACTGATGCACGGAGAGGTTCCCAGTGCAGAACTAAAACCAAGGGCTATGTCGCTCTCCTACCCTTAACATCCCACGAGATGCTTTTTCTGGGAACTGAAGTACAGATGAAGGTCAGAAAAAAACCAGAGAAATTAGGAAAGTACTGATAATTCTGGCCACGTCTGGAGCGCGTAGATGCTGAGCACTGTGCAAAACACTTTATTGAAATTATCTCTTTTTTTTTTTTTTTTTGAGACGGAGTGTCGCTCTTGTTGCCCAGGCTACAGTGCAATGGCGTGCTCTCAGCTCACCGCAACCTCCGCCTCCCAGGTTCAAGCAATTCTCCTGCCTCGGCCTCCCGAGTAGCTGCCATTACAGGCATGCACCACCATGCCCTACTAATTGTTTTTGTATTTTTAGCAGAGTTGGGGTTTTTCCATGTTGGTCAGGCCAGTCTTGAACTCCTGATCTCAGGTGATCCACCCGCCTTGGCCTTCCAAAGTGCTGGGATTACAGGAGTAAGCCACCGCACCTGGCCTATCAAAATTGTCTCACCACATCGCTTCAGCAGCTAGGATAAGTAGGAATTCTTATCCCCTTTTTGCAGGTGAGGAAAACAAGCTTTTGGGAGGGTCAGTGACTTTCAGTAGGAAGCAGCTGGGTGTGGCAGAGCTGAGTTTGGAGCTAGGGCCTCTTGTCTCTGGGCTTCTGTCTGTGCAGTGGCACAGTTCACAGACGGTGGACCTCTCTGTATCCTGCCCTGTCCAGGGCTGCCCAGGCTTCACCTGCTGGGTAATGCTAACCATGGTAGGTTGAAAGGCAAGGAGAATCCCTCACAGTCCATTGGCTCTTGTTCTGGGCCAGGGAGAACCCAGAAGGATGAAACAGCTGCCCCTCTGTGCTGAAAGAAAGCTTCATTTTTATTTCTCCTGGCAAGAACCATCAGGCCAAGCCTTCTTCCTGGTCTGCTTTGTGCCCTGGAGACTACAGAAAATGACTCTTTCAGGTGACTACCCTCTGTTGCCTTTTTTCTCTCCTCTCCCCTTTCATCCCTAGTTGCTAATTAGTGAGATGCTTGTTACTTGCAGTTTTGTCTCTCACTCTGTGGTACCTACTGGAACACCCTCCCTGCCTGCTTACCCCAAACTGTGTAGTTCCATGGTCCCCTGAGCTGACCAGTAGATATGAGCGTAGGTGGGAAGAACTACAGGGTCTTAGTTGCAGACTCTGTCTAGAGCCAGGAGAAGGAGGCAAGGAGGTGAAGAAAGAGAAAGGAGATGTGTCAATGAGGCATTTATAAACTATTAAATTCCTGAAAGGTTTGCCAGGAAGTGGAGTTCATTTCTTTGATATCCATTCCCCATCCTGTGGGTGAGTGAGATGGAGGTTCCTCTGTTCTGACCAAAACCTCTTCTGGGGTTTGAGGGACTGGTTCTGGCGAGGGGAGAAGCTAGAAGTGGGCTGGCTAGCTTTTGTCTGTTTTTCTTCAGGTCTTGGGGTAAAGGGAGCTGCCTCCATACTGGGCCCTGATTCTGTTGAGACGAACATTTGAAAGCAATAGCTTGACTCTCCAGATTTCTGAAATCAAGATAGAGAAGGGAAGGCGGGGAAGCTTTCTCCGAGAAGGGGCGGATGTGTGGGAAGTAAGAAGGTTGCCTCGTGTGTGGGTTGTGGAGTTTGGATGACAGTCACTTTTTTCTTTTTTTGTATATATAATCATTTATTTATTTATTTTACAACAATTAACTCCTTACAAAAGTGAGTCGATGGCTTTCTTATTACAAAATAATATACACTTGTGATAGAACATTAAGAAAACACCAAAAACAAAAATAAGTCACCTGTAAATCTCCCTGCTGGAGATAACCAATGGGATAATTTTGATATCTGTCATTCCAGCCTAATTTTGAAGCATCCGCAATCCAGGGTGTGTTATTTTGTTTTTAAGGAAGTTCATTCACTCATTTAACAAGTACTAATTGAGCGCCCACTTGATGCCAGGCACTGGCATCGCATTTTGGAAGCTGTCACACTAGCCTGATTTTTCACATAAAGATGCATCACGAACACTTTTCCACAACAGCCACTCATGTCTTTGAGCTTCCAGATTTAGCTTTTGGGTGTAATGAGGCAGTTGGCAAATTTTGGCATCTGAAGTCTTACGTCTTAAGAGAGAAGGAAACACTGCAGGGCCTCTCTGTCTTTGGTATCTACGGCAGTCCCATGTTAGACTCTTGGAGAGAAAACGTGTCTTTTTACTCAGAAAATAAGCAAGGGACAGGAGAAGGTTTAGAGGGTGGGAAAGACTCTAACCTTTTTATTTCCTATTGGCATCTGGCATTTCTCCGAATGAGACGTTTAGAGAGGCAAGATTCCATTTTCCTACATGGACTCTTGGCTCCGTAGAGAGTGCATAGAACTTTAAAGTCTATGGCTAGCTCACCTCCAGTGTAGAGATGAGGGCGAGGAGTGGCTAGATGACATATCCAAGGACACACAGGTGGTTGGGAGTAAAGCCATGTGTGGAGCCTGGGGAGCTGAAATTAGGGAGTTGCACAGGAAGTGGTGCAGCCCTTGCTGGGTGGATGGAGGAACCCTGCTGGTGTTGCTTGAGTTTGGATGCTGTGCTTAAAGGAGGTTTGTGATACAGATTTGATTTCTTCATCTCTGAGCTGTACATCTGAAGGCTGTATAGAGGCCTGAGGAGTTACAGAGAAGAAGGGAATGCCTTCTGTAAAGCCACTGCTACTCATGGACCAAGCTGGTCCAGCTGGCACTGTGTGGGCTTCCTGCAATATCTATTGGGGACTTCCTTTGCCCAGGGTATTGTATTGAGTGCTAGGAATACAGAGAAGAGTCATGGTTGATATTCTGTAGTGGAGGGTGATATGAATGTACGTAATCACTGCAGGAGGCCTGGATCTATTATAGGATAGAGGGAATCCAGGGGTTTCCATAGAGGGAGTAATGGCCTCCCGCCGGTGAAGGGAGTGTGAAGAAGGCTTCCCCAAGGAGGTAGAATTTAAAGAATATCAGCAGATGTGGAGAGAAGGACTAAGGATGACAGGTCAGGCATATAGCATGATGAAAGGCAAAAAATTGAGGGATTCTCCCAAATACACAGGACATCAAAATTTCCAGCACATGGGTGGAGGGCTGAGTGAGAGATGGGGCTCCAAGGGTATGCTGAGGCAGGTTTTTGAAGATTCAGTTAGGAAGATCCCTATTTTAAGAATCCTACCTTAATCTGGCTTTATAATTGAGGAATTTGTAGGTGATGGGGTTCACATAAGTAAAATGTCAAAGAATGGACCTCAGCTTTGGTTTAGTTAGGGGTGCCTGATAGCATCTTGGCCTCAGGCTGGCTCTGCTCATGGGAGCGACGTGCTTCTGCAACTTGAGAGCTCATAGCAGCACACCTCACTGTCAATATCTAGAGAGCATGGCTTGTCCCCCGTCCACTGAACAAAATCGCCAGACTTTATTTTGGTTGGACCAATTTGGATCTTGACCCATCTCTGGGTCAGTCACAATGGGATGCTCATGGAGATAGACCATGGGTGGGGACTGGAGTCGACTTGGGGAGATGCAAAAGAGTGAACAAAAGCTTTTGGACTTCATTCTGTGTGTCCTTGGAGCATGGTATGTATTGGTGCACTGGGATGGCTTGTTCATCTTTGTGATAGGAGTAGAACTCCAGGGGTGGTAATGTCCCTGGATTTGTCAGAATTAGGGACAGGGAGACCACTGCCTGGCTGACACTGGCTCTACTGTCTCAGCAGAGGCCACCAAGCGGGGCCATTGAGCCAATTCCAGAATCTGGTCCATGGAGGTACATCTGATGCATCTTGGCAGTGGGCAGGAAGGAGGGGAGGCAGAGGGCAAGGGTGACAATAAAGGACTCAGCCAGTCTTCGTTGGTCAACATTGTTCTCCTGTGGTTTTCATCACTCTTCAGAGAAAAGAGGCTAAGAATATTTTAGGGGAGCCTGAGGGTTGGTGCTTTCTGCAAAATGACTCCAAAGGGCCTTGTGGTTTCCCAGGCAGAGCCTGAGGTGCAGGAACCTGAGTTCATGCTTTATGGAGTTGAGTCTTTTATTCTTTTTGCAGTGTGTACATGCAGAAGTCCTCTAGGATTGGCTTTGATTGATAGGTGCCTTCGCAACGTTACCATTTCCTCAGGGATCTGATGTCTTCAGAATCACTGCATTGGGTCCATTTGTATTTAGTGGGTCCTCACTGGGCTGTTGTGTGCTCTGGACTGTGTTTGGAAAATTAATTTGCTTTATGCTTCAAAGTCAATAGGACCCTTTTTGTTTCCGCTCCTTGAAGTGGACGTAGGAGGCTTTTTACTAGGGGGTTCCCCCGCCCCTGAACTGGCAAAAGACTCTTCTGACTTGGTGATTTTCCTCCTGTGTATGGATCTGTTGAGGTGGCTAAAAACTAAGCTGGAGCAGGGGAGATAAAAGTGGCAGTATGGTGGTGGGGACATGATGCTCCCTGATTTCAGATGGCCACGCTGATCTAGCTGGCTTTTGGGGCAGCCCTAGACTTGGGAGAAAGGCGATGCTGGCAAAAAAACTATGATTATCAGCTTTGTCATTACAAGCCATATGACCTTGGACACTTGGATTTTAAATTTCAGTAAATGGTCATGGAATACCTGCATGCCAGTGGTATCTTGGACATGCACATGCTTCTTATTTTGAAGTAGCCCTAAGGTGACAGTGAGCATGAAGCTCGGAGCTATTGAAGGGGCTACTTGTGCACGCATTGTGCCCAAGCTTTTCTTGTGCGGTCCAGATCCTCAAGAAGGCCCATGAGGCAGGTATTAGTGTCTTTATGAATGACAAAAAACAGAAGCTCCGAGAGGTTAAGTAATTTGCCCAAGATGTCTTAGTGAGTATGTGAGATGTAAATCCAAGAGTTGTTTTGGTGGTGGGTTTTTTTTTTTAACCCCCTCAAAGCTTGCAACACTCTGGGTTTCAAGATATGAAGGGAAAAGCATGAGCTTTGAGGTCACTCATGCACACTTGGGTAACTCCCTGCTTTTTATTTACTGGCTGAGTGATTACCCCCTGAATCTATATGCCATTCTGTATAAATCAGAGGTAATACCATAA
Organism: Callithrix jacchus; assembly: GCF_049354715.1. Taxonomy (NCBI): domain Eukaryota; kingdom Metazoa; phylum Chordata; class Mammalia; order Primates; family Cebidae; genus Callithrix; species Callithrix jacchus. The sequence goes on from NC_133509.1 coordinate 113,162,336, forward strand.
TCTTTGTAGTTGGGGATGGCTTAGAATCAAGGGACTTGTGCAAGGTCATCTAACCTACTATTTGGTGCAGCCAGGATTTGTACCCACATGGTCTGACGTCAGAATCCACATTCAACACTTCACATCACTCTGGTCTTAGTATATAGGAGCTGTGGCCACAGCAATAATGATGGTGATATTTGTTATTTTGTGTTGACCAAATGCTGCTAATAGGAAGTCTTTGCATCTGGTAATGGATGGAGCAGGCATGGAGATTTTCTTTTCATTTTTCTCTTTTCTTCCTAATAATCTTTAGCAGGGTTTTCTTGAAAGTAGAAGTTGAATAAGTGAGAATTGGGCTAAGTGAGCTCTTTTAGTTGTGTTTTTTTGAGAGTTGGGGGGGATGTGGGATAGGTTGAGTCGGGAGATACGAGAAATTATCAGACAGCTGAGTGGAATATGCTGGCGTCTTTCATGTGTACTGTGGGGGAAGGGGAGTCCCTAGATAGAGTTGGGGAATTTAAGGTCTAATTACAACTTCACTACCAATTTACTGTATGCTCTTTAACTTTTCTAAAATGAGTATTCAGTAAATTAACACATAGGGAGCACTCATATGCCATGTGACTGTCCTCCACATACCCCTGTAAGGCTGATGTTGTCACCCTAGCTTTAGAGATGGAGAAACAGGATGGAGGGATTAAATGGCTCGTGGCTCCCCAGCTAGTAAGTGTTATATCCGGGACCAAACACAGGACTGCAGGATTCAAGGCTTTTCCCCTATAGGATACTTGTGTTTAGAAAAACTGGCCCTTTCTACATAATTTACAGACTCTTAAAAGATTCTAATCTAACTCCTTTCCTACCCCATGACAGTTGGGAAGGCTGAGGCTTAGAGGTCAAGTGATTTGATCAAGATCCCGCAGTGGGAGGAGCCATCTGAGATTAAGGTCATGGGATCTCCAGGTCAAGGTTACCAAGGTAGAGCAGCCACCTGGAGTGCAGATGTGATCCCAGAGAGGGAACTGAAAAGACTGACAGGGCATTAAAAATACAGTGCAGTGTTTAGAGCATGATTTCTGGCTCATTGGAAGACTAGGGGGCAAGTCAGGAAATAAGGCAGAACCTACGTGCAAGAGCTAGACAATTTGGGGTCAGATGCCATGGAAAACTGGGCAACGAGAACGATTGCAGATCTTGTGAGTAGGCAGAGCTCTGCCTATGGAAGGGGAAGGGGGAAGGTATAGGCTGCTATGTTCATTGAGTTCTTGGCAGTGTGGTGTATTATAATCTGGATTTCTTAAGGCCTATGACAGCCAAGGGCAGCCAAGTGTGAGTGCAGGTGAGTTTGTTCTGTGTGTGCCAACTTGGGCAAGTAATTTCCCCTCTCAGAGTCTCAGATTTGTCATTCACAATGTAGGAATGGAGTCCTACCTACCCCACAGATTCCTACAGATTAGTTGGGAATATTGAGGAGTCGTCAGTAAATTACCTACTTCAGTGCTCTCAGAGTGATGACTGGCCTGGACCTCTCACCAAACTCACTCTGCTTATGCACCTGCTTGATCATCTCTCCTTGCGTATCTAATTCTAATTCAACTCAAATCTTCCTTGCTTTAACATCTTTTGATTTTACCTCCTGCCCCAATCTGCTCCTCCCAGACTTCTCTATTTTAGAAATAGGCAACTCCACCCACCTAGTTGCTCAGACCTAACAGACTTAGAACAGTTTTCAACTCCTTTCTTGCTCTCACATCCCACATCCAATCTACCAGCAAATCCTGTCAGCTCTGCCTTAAAAATGGACCTGGAATATGACTATACTTCTTACCTCTGTGGTCCAAGCCGCCCCCACCGCCACGTGTCTGGATGACTGCGTGACCTCCTTACCGTGCTCCTGCTCCCACTCTTGACTCTCTACATTTGTTTCTCCACTCAGCAGGCTGGAGTAATCCTTTAAGATGAAGGTCAGATCATGAGATTCTGCTCAAAACCCTCTGCTGGCCTCCTGTTCCACTCTGAGTGAGCCCCAAGGTCTTCACAACCACCTGCAGTGTCCCACCAGGTGTTGGCACCCAGCACTTTCCTGCACTCCTCCTCTTCTATTCTCTTGCCTCCTCTGACTCAGGCATGCTGGCCTCCTTGCTGCCCCTTGAACTCTCTGAGCCCAGTCCCACCTCCAAGCCTTTATCCTGACTGTTTTCCAGGCCATTTTTTTTTCTTTTTTTGAGACAGAGTCTTGCTCTGTCACCCAGGCTGGAGTGTAGTGGTGAAATCTTGACTCACTGCAGCCTCCACCTCCCTGATTCAAGTGATTCTTCTGCCTCAGCTTCCCGAGTAGCTGGGGCTTACTGGCATGTGCCACCACTCCCAGCTAAGTTTTGTATTTTTAGTAGGTATGGGGTTTCACCATGTTGGCCAGGCTGGTCTCAAACTTCTGACCTCAGGTGATCCATCCTGGCCATTTCATGTTCCCAGGTCTGTGCATAAATGAGCCTCACTGTGCAAGCCTCCCCCAACTACCCTTTCCACAACAGCACTTTCCTCCCCCAGCTCTCTGGCCATCCTTACCATACTTTGTTTTCATAGCCCTGGCCACCATCGGACGTGTTACACACGTGTTTATTTTGCTTATCACCTGTCTCACTTGCATAGGGCTTCCTCTCCCTGAAGGCTGCTTGGGGCTTTATCTGGTTCACAAACAGCACCTTGTACATGATGAGCCCTCAGTGAACACCTGCTGAATGAACAAATACCTCTCCTTCCCTCTTCCACAACTGAGGCACATTATTACATTGGGTCACTTCTTGTCTAGTCCTTAAGGGCCAGATGAGAATGTCTCGCCATCCTATCCTCAGTTCTCTTTCAGGAACTGCCTTCTGCACACAAAGCCTGGAACTTTAAAAAGCAGTTTTTCATCCTTTCTCATTGTGAACAGGAATACACGTCCCATGTGCATTGCAAAACGACAACACACACAAAAACTAGAAAACAAAAGCAAAATTCAGAAAACAGAAATTCAGAGAAAAGAAAATGAAGATCATCTAGAATTCTACTTCCCAAAAAGAACTGCTGTGACAGCCGATGCCCACCTTTCAGGCTTTCCTCTAAGTCACAGATTTCTTCCTGGGAGAGGACTGGGAGGAGCATTGTACAAATGAAGCATATCTAAGGAAACTGGTGATAGAATGACAATGACAACCAACAGTGTTGTCCGATGGAGAGTAGTGGTAATGGGAATTGGAAGAATACGGCTTGTGTCAGTGACTCTCGTTTATTTATTTATTTAGGGACAGAGTCTTACTCTGTTGCCCAGGCTGGAGTGCAGTGGTGCCATCTCGGTTCATTACAACGTCTGCCTCCTGGGTTCAGGTGATTCTCGTGCCTCAGCTTCCTGGGTTGCTGGGTGCAGATGCCTGCCCAGCTAATTTTTGTATTTTCAGTAGAGATGGGGTTTCACCAAGTTGGCCAGGCTGGTCTCAAACTCCTGGCCTAAAGTGATCCACCTACCTTGGGCTCCCAAGGTGCTGGGATTACAGGCATGAGCCACTGCCCTCAGCCAGTGACTCTCTTTTATATATGAAAGGAAATAGGTTTGTTTCTAACCAGGTAAGGGTCTTATATAAGGGAAGTCAATGAGATTTCCTCTGAAAAGTACAAGGAAAATTCATTTTCCCTTATTTTTCAAAGCATTTACTTTGATAGAGCTTTAAAACCAGAAGACCTGTGTGTTTCATTGCAAGCAAACTCACAATCGGTGGGGTGTGGAGCTGGACCAGGGGGATGACAATTGGTGAAGGACTAACTCACATGTTCAGAAGATTTGCACATGGTAGTTACCCCGTTGCTTTCTCATGGTGACCTTGTGAGGTGGGGATCGTGGGTTGCATTTCACAGACAGAACATGGAGGCTTAGTGAGGTTTTATGTTCTACCCCTTCAGAAGTGTGATTTGAACCCAGATGGACTCCAGAGCCTGCATTTGTGACTGTGATGAAATATGCTTCAGAGCAGTCAGAATGGAGGGGCAGATGGGCCCACATGGAAGTGCATTTGATGAGGCTGTGGGAAGAGGCTGGGATCTTCCAGGGGAGGACCTCTGCAGGCATTCACCCCCACTGCAATATGCCCTTTCCCACTGCTCTCCACCCTGACCCAGAGTTGCTTGGCTGTGTGGCCAGTGACTGGGAAAGCCTGGTTTCATCTCTTTGGCTTGGTACTTTCCTCTCAGGCATGCCTAGGGCTGGCACAATGGAGGTGGGAATGTGGAGGTGGTCCCACCAGTGAGATCTAATGAGAAAAATCTTGAGATGGAAATGATGGGGGAACCAAAGAGACACCTAGGTCACCCTCTAGCTCAGGCCTCTTGTCACAAGTACCTCCATGCAGATGGGTCAGAGTTCCAGAAACTGGGATGAGCAGGGGATGTTAAATCATCCCTTTTCCTCTTTGAGCTGTGTGCCAGCTCCTGGGTATCTGGCCCTGGTGAGGGGGGGAGGGTTGTCTACTGAACTCATTGTAATCATGCCAGCTGGGCCAGTGGACTGAGGCACACAATCCTGGTTGGGCCTGTGGAGAGATCTGAGCTATATCTCTGCCCGCTTCTGCTGCCCTTGTGTGTGTGTGCATGTGTGCAAGTGTATGAGTACAGAGTGTGTTGTCAGGATATTGTTACATTGCCTAAGGGCAGGAGATGGCTCCTGGCTATTCATACTGCTCAGATGTTAAACTGATACTGACACTCAGATCTTATCCATAGAGTGAGGAGATGCCTATGGTGTCATTGTCACTCCTGAATTTTGAGACCTGAGTGGGAAGGAGGGAGAGAGGGACTCTCCACTGGGGTGATGGTGCAGGGCTTGGGGTGGGGTGTTTATTTATGCTTTAGCTGGGTAGGAGACACTGAACTCACCACTGCTCTGCAAAAATAGCCTCTCTATCAGTTCTGTTTCTCAGGGAAAAAGAAAACTTCTTGGATTTCATTCAATTCAACAAATCTTTATTGAGTACCCGCTGGGTCCAGACACTGTAGTAGGTGCTGGAGATGGAGAAGGGGTAGCAGTTGTGGGTGACAGCTGGCAGAGTGAAGACATATTTTGGTGGTACTGTTTGAGCAGAGTTGCTGATGGATTGGATATGAGGATGAGGGAGAGATCAGTGTGGAGAAGGACTCCCTGGGTGTTGATGTGAGGAGCCGTCAGAAGCTTGGCACCAGAATTCCTCTCCCAGGGAGGGTGGCATGGCTCCAGAATGCTGGGGCAGACTTCAACCCAAAAAGGGCAGGGGTAGGAGAGGCCCTGGGAGGTGTCAGCCACTGAGCATGAATTTTGTATTTTTCTCTTTCTTACAAAAACTTATCATTACCCATACTTTCAAATTCTTCTCAATCTGCCCAGTGCCCGCTACCTTCCTGATACCCCACCTTTAATGAAATGGGAGTATGGGAAGAAGAAATGGACTTATTTACAATATTTACCAAGCTGAGAGAAACTTCAGAAAGCCTGTTAAGCTTGGGGCCCCCGAAGCCAAAGAAGTCCAGGTCCATTTCTGAGATAGTGGATATCATTATTGCAGACCCCTAAGGCTCTTGGGTAGAGCTTTAAGGCCATGAGACTTGTGTGATTCAGTGCAAGCAGATTCATAACGAGTGGGATTTGGGACTGGGGGGCCAGTGGATAAACTTTTCTTTCAAATAATTATGGAATATTAGTGCTAAATTAAACTTTGAATGAGCTTGTCTCATTTAACCCCTCATTCTGGAAATACTTGAACTGAGCCTCGGAGCGGCTTAGGTTTGCATAAAGTCACACAGCAGGTTGGTATGACTTGGCATCCAGACACAATTTTGCTTAAATGACTCCATAAGTTTGGGTAGGGGAGGCTGGAAATGCACTACACGAAGGGTTCCCAGAGAGTCAGGGCAGTGTTCTTTAGGAAGCACAGGCTAGGCAAGGAGTCTGCTGGAGCATAAGGGCTTATGTCTTACAAATAGAATTGGCTCCTTCTTTTACTATGAAACTCGATTGCTAAGCACAAGTGGGACTGAAGAGGTCAAAATTAGGTGTGATTCAAAACCATCCAGGCCAACATGGTGAAACCCCATCTCTACTAAAAATACAAAAATTAGCTGAGCGCAGTGGCGCACACCTGTAACTCCAGCTATTGGGGCTCAGGCACGTGTGAGCAGAGATTGTGCCACTGCACTCCAGCCTGGCTGACAGAGTGAAACTCTTGTCAAAAAAAAAAAAAAGTTATACCTGAGCTGGCCAGAAGACAGAGTTCAAGGTCTGGCAGCCCCTGCCCTTAGAAAGCCCTCCTGCCAGGCACTGGAATAATCAATGCATGGTGCCTTGAGGGCTCTGCCTTTCTCTCCCTGTGCCTTACCCACCTGTCCTGCTAGACGTGGTATCATAGTGCTTATCCTCTGCAGCTGGCTACTAGGCTAACTCTCCCCCTCTGCATCTGGACTCTGACCCATACAGATGGAAAGGGGGCTGTGTCTATACTCTATCTAGTCCAGTGGAGGTAATGCACACTGGGTTTGGAGCAAGGGCATGGCGTGCAACCCACGTCGGTCCCTTCCATCTGTTTGATAAGGATTTTCTGGGTGCAGTGGGCTGAGCACAATCATGAGAAGCCACAGATTCATCCCATTGCTGCCTTGCTTTGGCATTTCGATGGGCAACATGGTGTTTGAGAGCAGAGAACTGCAGTGCTTTCCTTTGACATTTACCATGGAGGCTCATATCTGGTGCTCCTTATGTCTTTGCCCTGCCGAGTTGGGAGAAGGTCAGGGCTGTGAGTTTTGGTGAACAACTTGAGGTTAAACTCAGCCCATTGCTAGGGAGTCCAAGCTCTGAGCACTACCTGTGTGAGTCTCGTGATCTCTGATGTGCTACTTCTCTTAGCTCCAGGGAAGCTGTTGCTCAGTGTGGTGGGCTCCTAGAATGTGTGAACTAGGTGAGGTCATTTCCACCTTGACCCTCGATAGTCAGGGCCTGGCCTGGAGGGTCTGTCTGCATCTGGAAGCAGGGAGGGCACACTCATCTACCTGGTGGCATAGGGCCCTTGTGAAGAGTAGGAGAGCTACCTTTGCTGGGGGTGGCTTAGAAGGAGAAGGGTGGGGTGAGCCAGAATGAGCAGATGGGCTCCAGAGGCAGATGGCTACGGGCAGGGGGCAGTAGTTGCAGAGGAGACGAGGATGATCTAGCATGCTGGAGTAGATCTCTCAGTCTTGGTCCTGGTCAAGCTTGCATTTCAGCCTTGAGCCCTCTCAGGGGCCCAGCCAGCAATCTACGCCCCGGCTGGCGCTGACCCCCTTGGCACTGGTTTGAATGCCATTTGTCTTTGTGTCTAATCTGCAATGTGTGCAGATGCAGAAGTGGCTCAATTGATGACCTGTCTTCCAGAGCACTCAGGGGATCCTGGGAGGCTCTGTTGCTCAGACATTTCAGAGGTGTTAAGAAGCCCTTGGTGGAGATCTATGTGGGGAGGTTAATTATGACTGTCCCCCCGCCCACTCCCCACCCTTTTTTTTCCCTGTCTGGTAACCTTGGCTCAATTTAGGTAAGTTTTAAATTTCAAGCTGAGATAATGTTTAAGAACTGTAGTTCTTAAAAAATTAGCTTTCAGGGAAAGCAAGAAAAATTAACCCAAAGAGGCCAGTATGAACCAGGCACCGTGCTAGGCATGGTTGCTGGCATTATTCATTTGTTTCTTCACAGTGACCCTGGAGGGTGTTCGTTCATTCATTCATTTGCTCATTCATTCATTCAATGTTTGTTGAGTGCCTAAGATGTAGCATCCTAGGCATTAGTGATGTAGTGAGTACAGGGAAGATCAGATTTTCTGCTTTCACAGAGCCAAGATTCTGGTGAGAGGGGTGATAGACAATAAACACATGACAATTAGACAATTTCAGACAGAAGTGACTGCCAGGAAGGAAAGAAAACAAAGCAAAGGTGGGTGTGTGACTCTGGAGAGGTGTGAGGACAGCCCATCTGGGGAGATGACATCTGAGCTAAGACTTGAGGGATGAGAGAGCAAGAGCAGTGGAAGAGCTGGGGAGAGCAAGTGCGGGCGTCTTGGGTGGGCGTGAACTAGGCCAGAGTGAGAGAGACTGTTTTGTTTCCTCCATTTTCCAGACAAGAAAACTAAACCATGGAATGCAGCTTGTCTGTAATTACCCAGCAAAGTGGAAGAGACCTTTCTTAGTCCAAACCCATGGTTTTTCTACAATAACCTGTTGCTGTCAGTAAACTGCTAGCTGGGCTCCATTGTGACAAAGTGCTTTTCCTGCATTATCTTATGCAGTCCTTGTAAACCATCATCAGCCCTATTTTTCACGTGAGGAAACTGAGTCTCAGGTCAGCACCTTATCTAAGGTCACACACCTGGAAATCAGCGAATGTGGGATTCAAACTCGGATCTGTTTAATGAACCTGCTGTGGTTTATCACCACAACATAGGATGATAGATTTGTTTCCTATGGGTCAAGGGATATTTCCTCTGCTTTTAGAGTTGTGAGAGTTTGAGGCTTTTCCCACATCACCCAGCCAGAAAGTGTGGGTCTCCCATCCTCTGGGCAGGGCTCCTTCTTCTCCAAGTGCTGCCTTTGTCCATGTCTGGTGGCCGCAAGGCACTATTTGGCCATGCCAGCACCACTCAAGGGCCTGTTTGCCAATGTTTGGCCATAGAGGGCAAACTCTCAACCTTAGGCAAGGACTCCTTAAAAGGTAAATTATCAGAAAACAGACACTGAGCACCTGTTACAGGTTAGGAATTATGCTAAGCATTGGGAAAGAACAAAATGAGGTGAGTTTGGTTTATACTGGTGATGAAAAGTCATCTCCCAAGGGTACCACTTGACCCCACTGCCCTTCTTATGCTGGGTAGAAAACACCAGCTGCCACTCTCTGTGCCCTAAAGGATCTCACAGGCTAGGTGGCAAGAAAGAGCAATCCATATGACTGTGGTACGGTGTGGCAAATCTCATTCACTTATCATTTTAAAAATCACTCTCTGTCGAGCTTCTACGCAGGGCAGATGCTGCGATAGGTGCAGGAGATACAGTGGTTCAAAGGGCAGACAAGGTGCTGTCTTCATAAAGGTCACATTTAGGGGAACTGAAAATACAAGTACAAATAGGGATGAAGATATAAAGGAGAGGTATATGGTGCTATTAGAACCTAATGGGAGGTCCATCTTAGTTGAATGGGAGGAGGCTTCCTTACAGACATGCTTTGACCTGATGGATGAATTGGAAAGCTGTAATCGAGGCAGCCCTAGGTTATTGGGGGAGCACCAACCAAGGCAACTAGCCCAAGCTGGGAGTATAGATTAGGCTTCTACTGGATGGAGAAGTCAAAGTCTGACCTGTGAGAGGGTGACTTGGGCTTGGGGCCGGAGGATGTGTTATGAGCAATGGGAACTGTGTGTCATTTGGGTACCATTCCTGCTTGCTCTCTTTAGGATACCCTCCCGCTCCACAAACTGGAGCTGTAGAAGTGTAGCAGTTTGCTTCTATCTTGAACTTCCGTTCTTCACCTCTTTCCTTTGAACTCTGCCCATGGCTCTGTGAATACCAACGCCAGCATATAAATTATCCAGCGGGCCTTAGCCCTCGCCCAGCCGGCCTCTTCACTCAGTGGCACGCATGCATAATCAATACAGGAGGCTGTCACTGCTTTTAGCTGGGGCGCTAGAAAAGAACTTTGGCTTTCAGAGCTTGGCTGCGTGCCTGCATTTACTCCCCGCATCTCCCTCCTCCTTGCTTCTTTGGTCTCCTCCCAGTTCTGTAAGGCTGCATGGCAAGAGGTTGAAGGTGGGCCGTGTCTCCTGTGACTGCCCCCAAACCCTCCTGTCCAGCAATTGGGGAGGTGCTTGGTTATGCCGTGGCCTAACCCAGAGAACTCCCAGGCAACTGGCAGGCTGGGCCTCTCACGCTGCTTTCCTCTTGATGATCTTGGCACTCCCAGGATTTCTGACCATGTCTAAAATATACAAGTCTTGGTAAACAGGCTGGCAAGAGTGGGTATAAGTCCCCAGCTTCCTTCCTGGTGGAGTAGTATTGGGTGGTACAGTCTTAGCTCCCCACCTCTTGATGGAAGGAGCTGGGTTGACCCGGACATGCACCACCCTGGGTTATTCATAACCAAGTATTACTCCTTTGAAACATTACTGGGGTCATTTTCTTCCAGCTTCTTTCTTTCCTGTCCAGATGAGGGAGGAGAGGAGATGGTTTCTAAAACACTTCCATTCCATGGGGGATGTAGTTGTCTCATGACACCTTCCATTTATCCTTTCCTGTTGTCTATTTCAGAGCCTTGATTGAGTGCTGCCCATGTGTAAAGCAATATGAACCATGGCTCAGCTCCCCCTACCCAGAGGCAGGAATCATTTGAAAATGTTTTCAGTCGAGAGATAAGTATGGTTCAGAAAGGATCTGTGCCCATCTTGGAAAGACAGGACCAGGACCTGCTCTCCACACTCATCCTGCAGCCACTACTCTGTTGGCCGCTGTATTGGCACCGCTCTGGATGGGGAAATGCTCTGCTGGGCTGGTTTCTATCTGGCACATGAGTTTGATTTTCCTTTTTTGTTCTCCCCCTGCTCAGAAGCTGCTGCTCCCATCATTCTAGATGAGTGAGCAGCTGCTCTGCTATGTACAATGTCACCTGCCCCTGCCCTCCTCCCAACTCCTAATAGCCGTGGCTTATTATGGCAGAGATGAGCACGCAGAACTGCCCAGCCACATCCTGGCTTGCAATCGAGAGCTTAAAAAAGACAAGTCAGGTTGATGGTTCTGCTCCCTCAGGAGTTTAGAGTTGGAAAACTGAGTGGGGATTCTTAAATTCTAAGATCATGGAAATGACTTAGCTCGAGCTGAAGTTAGGAGATGATGACCCTCAGAGTGGGGAGGATGACGCACACTACAGAAAGCAAAGTGGCAGTGTCATAAAGGAAAGAGAAAAGAGTGCAGCCGCCTCCTTTGCTAATGACTTGTTGTCCTAGCCTGTTCCACTCCTTGTATATGCACAACTGTAGATGGAAGGGACCTTTGCTTCTTACAAATCAAAAGTTTAATAATAGTTCTATCCTCTTTGAGTTTTCCAGCACTTAGATGAGACCAATGGAACAGAATTTTCTCAAATGAATGGGCTAGGAGTAGGATTTAGATTTGTATTTCCTTCCAGGTAAGCTTCAGTCAACCTGTAGCTTTAGAAAAATTTCTGGAAGATTCCTTAGCTTGGTTCATGGTAGCAGATTCCTGTCAGGGCCAGCTAATGGGCATGTCTTGGTTATAGGGTGGCCGAGGAAAAAAGCCTCTGACCAGTTTCTGGCTGAGGAATAGGACTCCTGGCTCCAAGGAACGTTCTAGTGATGGCAGAAATGGGAAAAGTGTTGAGATCAGCAGACGCACATTGTCAGAGCTGCACTGTGGCTTAAAATGGACGTTGATGAGAGGCCAAGAGTAGATATCTAGAAAAACATCAGGAGAGGCCTCTACTAAAAGGAGTAAGTGCAGCAGCTAGAGGGCAGGTGAGAGTCTTGGTCAAAGCTGTTGGAGGTTAGATAAGGGGCAAGTGGGTACCCAGGATGTTCACTAAGGTGGTCCAGCCAGTTTATTTGCGGGGCCCATTTAGAATCTGAGACCCGCCATCCCACAGCCTTTGACACATGGCAGTTTGAACTAGGTGTGGAGCCTCCTGGGTTTTCTTGAAAGTAGCAATAATAAGAGCCTCTAACATTTATTATCTACTTACTGTCCCTAGTGCTCTGCTAAGTATTACATATACATCTGTATATTTTTTTATTCCTGTGAACAGATCTATAAGGTAGGTATCATTATTTATCCATATTACATATAAGGGAACCAGTGTTTTGAAAACTTACCTGACTTTCCCAGGGCCACACAACTAGCTCCAGGTGAACTGGCATAATGTGGATCCTGGCTTCCCTGACCCCATGCCATGCTCTCAGTGAACCCACTCTGCTACTTGGTTGGTTAATGCGAATGTGTGCAATGGGGCTGGAACCTCAATTGGGGTTTGTTTTCCTGCTCTATCTGTGCCTCAGTGAACCAACCAGTCTCCCAGGAGGTTTGACGAGCCCCGAAGGCTGTTGTGTTGGAAGACACCTGCTGATGTGAGCAGCTGCCTTGCCCTTTTCTGAGGTGGAAGAATTCCAACCTGCCGTGAGCCAGGGAGGAACTCCATACATTATGTAGGAGTGGCTCTCCCCTGGAGTGGATATCTTATACTTTTGTACCTGCAGCAGGCGAGTGCCAGCTGCTTTAGAAATGAAGCAAAGCCCTGGAAGCTGGGGGATGAATGGAGGAGACCAAGGGTAGGTGCTACTTTGGGGTCCCTCCCCTCCTGATGTTCAGCAATCCCTGGCAAAGCTGGTGCAATGAGGTGCATTGCAGGAATAGTTTACTGTCAGAGCAGTGGTTGGAAAGACCTTGCTAGTTCATCTGCTTTGTGTGGTTTGGGGGAACTTGGTATAGCACAATGGCAGGCAGTCTTGGGAAGGAGGCCAACCCAAATCTTCAGCCATCTGTTAATGGGGTAATAGATTATGTTGTAGCATGAATGAGTTGTCTAAATTGGGCAGAACCTTCAGTTAGGGTTGCTGCTGTGGGAGGAGACTGAGTGACTGTGCATCAGTTGTGAATGTACAACTTGGGGATGGGGTTTATAGAAATGGATGTCAGTCCTACTGAAACTCAAGTGCATGGTTCTCAAAGTCACCTGGGGTCCCAGAATCTTCTTGGAACTTGTGTGAAATACATATTCTCAGGCCACACCCCAGACTTCCTGAATCTGATACTGCACGGATGGGACCCAGTGAGCTGTGTTTCAAAAAGCCTTTCAGGTGATTCTGATGCACGTGGATGAAAACCATAGCTGTAGAGTATGTTGGGGTAAGTGATGGTGTCCTGGACAGATCCAGCAGCTCTCAGGATGAGAAGAGAAAATCCTGAGCTGACTTGATATTATATAATTTAAAATATGCTTCATACATACTTTTTGGATTAAATCTGATTAGTAACAATGTTTATCCAGTAACTCAGGCAAAATTCCTGGGTCTCACTACTTCCCTCATTCTTGTCATGCAAAGAACCTTCCCCCAGACTTTAGTGGGATATCTGTTGTTTGATCATGTGCTTTGCAGGTGCTTCGGTAAGGTAGTATGGTGTAATTTTCTGGATTAGGGGTCTGGCCCTACTGTGTATCAGTCTCTTGAGCTATGGGGGGCCTCTCCCTGGTTCCAGGGCTCAGCTTCTTCATCTGTGCAATGAGGCTGGATTTGGTCCCTTGAAGGTCCCTCCTCGGGGTGACACTCCATGGTTCTCAGAGACGTCCCAAGGAAGGGCCATGGTTACGTCATGCTGGAAGCAGACATGTTGATGCTGCCATAGTTTCAACATTAATATTGAAAGCGACAGCCTGCTGACCATCTGGAAGAATCTCCCAGGGCACTGAAGGCTCTGGACCCTGATTTGAAAACTGCATTTTAGGACAGGTGCCTCATTAATAGAAATGACTTCTTCCTGGGGATCATAGCCAAACAGGCTCCCTGACTTTGTACAGCCCAAATTGTCCACACTGTCAAGCTGTTTGACCTCTGTGGTCAATCTGTACAAAAGGGCAGGCTCCCTAACCCTGTACCTTTCACATCTGACCTCTCTGGGGCTTGGAGATCTGATTGCTTCTGCTGGGCAACTTTGATGGGAATGTGTGCCCAGATCTCGAGCTGGTGCAGAAAGGGTGGTGAGAGGCACCCAGCCTGTTCACGTTCTGTCCTTCCTTGGCTGAAGACACTGTTCAGGCGTGGGGGCGGTGGTGAAGGAGTGAGAAGCTGGGAGTGGGAGCAGGGGGAGCCTGCATCGAGGACTGGTTGTACTCCCTTGGCTTGCACGGGACTTCTACGTCAGAGTGAGAGAACACGCACAAATCTGCTGCAATTGACCTTTTAAGTCAACCCGATTCGTATGTTTGCTACATGAAGGGACTGCTGACAAGTCTCGGGCTAGAGACAGAAGGTGGAGAAGAAAGGAGAAATCTCACCATCACGGGTTGGTGAGACAGAACAGTGGGCAGAGGCAGAGCGGTGGTGATGCTGTCAGCTGCTCCCGACGTGCTGTTCTTCCATCTTCTCTGATGACGCGCGTCTGAAGTGTGACTTGGGGGCCGCAGGAGGAAATTGCGATGAGCGTGCACCATTTAAAACCTCTCTCTGAGCAAGGTTGCCAGGGTGGAAATTGGCTACAGCAACCAAGGCCATTGAATCTAAGGTCCATTTCTGGCTAGGGCTTCCACCAGGGAAAGAATGGGTGGCTGGTTCAGATGCAGCCCTGAATGAAACCAGTGGGGAGAAAGAAACCTTCGTAGCTGCCACAGGTGAGCTGCGACACATTCTCCAGGACTGGAGAACCGAGTGCCATCCTGGGTGAAGTAGGAGGTGGAAATGAAAGGCTGGGTGATTTGAGACCAGCTTGCCTCCATTACCCTGCCTGAAAATGAAGGGAACACCTGTTCTTGTCTGCAGACAGAGAGGATTTGACAGAATTTTAAAAATAAAAAGTGAAATGAAGGAAATTTAGATCATTCTCTGCAAAAGGACTTTGTGGATTTCCTGTCGGTTAAAGATGTGGCAGCATTATTGTTCCTGTTTCTGGGGATGTCAAGAGTGAAGTGATGTGATGTTGTCAAGTGCTTGGACTTACTGTAACCAGACGTGCTGCCCGGGGCCTTCCCCAAAGGTCACCTGTCAGGGCTGTAAAGTCGGGGGATGTGGGGACGGGAGGAAGTCAGCTAGGACACCTAAAAGTCCCTCCTAGGTCTTAACTCTGATTCTTGTGAAAAATCTGTTACTTGGAAAAATAAATGGCAGGGATGGACTTTCTGGTTCTATGTGTGTGGCCAAGTGAGATAAACAGATCCCTCATGCCAATGCCAACCCCTCATTGACACCCCAAGAAGAAAAACTTGTTTGCTGTGGGTGGAGACAGTGTCCCTGCCTTTTTCCAGAGACAAGGGCAAGACAGGAAAAGGGGACCAATTTCTAACTACCATGTGCTAGACCCAGGTTTGTGATGCGTATTATTTTAGTTTTATGATCACAACCCAATGTCATAGGTAGAATTGGCATTTTCTGTGTTACGGATGAAGACACAGAGGGGCAGGGGCATTAGAACACTTGAATAAAGCAACACAGCTAGCTGGCAAGTGGAGTTGGACATCCAGGACCACAGTTTGGTCAGGGCCACCATCCCCATTGGGGCTTGTTGGCTCTTTGAAGACATGGGCATCCCAAGGCTCACATCTGAGTCCCCATGCCTTTCTCTTTACACATGAGATGTTTTCTTTTATGCTTGTATCCATAGAGAGGGCTTTCCCCTGGGAGTGTGCCCTGGGGGCCTGGGGCTGTGAGTTACTGTGCAGATGTGAGGCGCCAGGTGTGCTGAAGGCAGCTCAGTTTGTGAAAGGGGTGACTCCTTTGTTTCACCCCCAACCCCCATGTGAGATGAGGCTTCCTGGGGCCCAGGGGCAGTATTATTAATAACTACTCATTGTTGGCATTTTGGAGCTAGGTAAGCATTCTCTCATTGCTACTGTTCAGGGTTACACATCAGTGACGCATAGCCTGGGATTTGGCACTGGCTCCCAGGTCTGATGGATTTCTTTGATCCTAGTCTTTTTCAGCTGCTCGGCTCAGTTTCAAAACTGGGTGGGAAGTGACACAGGCTCGTTTTCTGGTTGTTTTTCTTGTGTCCCCTGATGGGTATGGCCATAGTGGAGTGGTAGAAAGGAGGGACAGGAAATGGGACCAACCCATCTGAGTTTGGAAACCTCAGTTAAACGTTGCTTTGTTTCCTTCAATCTGATAGTGTTTTCCATTACCACTATTAATACATAATACTGTATGTGATAAACTAATAAACAACAAATACTGAAAACTTTAAAAAGACAGAAGCAAAAATCACTCTTTTCCTACCACATACCATTGTTGATGTTTTTGGTGTAGATCCTTCCAGGGTGTGTGTGTGTGTGTGTGTGTGTGTGTGTGTGTGTATTGTGTATTGTGTATGTGTGTATGAAATAGTGTACACTTCTTTTCTGTTTACAGAAACACACTATGTTGTCTGACTTTTTTCCTGCTTTTGGTATTATAATGTGAGCTTGTTACTGCACCAGTAGATATTCTTTAACCTTTTATTGAAAGGGTTGTAAAGATGTAAAGTACCCCATTACAGAAATGTAACAATTTTCTTTATTCCTTACTGTTGGGTATTTAAATTCTACACTTTTTATAATTAAAAATAATATTGTTTCTCTCTCCAAAGTTTATGCCATATTACCATCCCACGTGCAGAGTATAAGAATTAATATTTTCCAGCACCTTTGTAATGTATTTTCCTAATCCTGGCCTATTAGGCCAAAAAAAAAATGACTTTTTTTTTTTTTTTTTTTTAAACCTTGGCCAGTTTTAAGAAAGAGCATGAGCATGTATGAATGGGCTCTTTGGGGGTGAGGAAAAAATATGTCAGCCACCTTGGTTTGTGTATCTTTATTTGCCGCTTCATTTTTCCTTTGCCAATGTAATGCAAAAACACTAGGTCCTAGGTCTCCACCCTAACAGAAAAGGTATATAAAAATATATTTTTAAGGATATTTCTCACAGTTTTATTTCTAATGTTAATGTGAGAAAAGATTTTAAAAGCTGAAATAGCCTAAGTTCTTATGGTGGATGATTACTTGAATTAATGGTGGTAATGGAATATTATACAATCACTGAAATCATTTAATAGCATAGAGAAAAATCAAGCTATAAAATATGTACATTATGACCTAAATTAAATATGTACATAGAAAAAAGACTGAAAGGGTTAATGTTAATCATTTCTAAGTGGCATAATTGTACTTTTTCTCTTGTATTTTCAAAAGTCTCTAACCGGTACATGTATTACTATTATAATCATAAACAAAACATGTTAGCATAAATTCTAAAATATTATACATGGCAATAAAGAGCTGTAAGTAACTGGGTTTTGGGTCACTAGGATTCTATTGAGAACATTCTTTGAGGTGTGTGGAGTTCTTTGGAAGTTTCCAGGACCATTTCATAGGAGGGGCTTCTGAGGAGGCCAGAGTCAAAGTGCGGAGACCAAGGGTAGCTTTTCTGCCCTTTGTGTTGAAGGGGGTGCAGGTGGTGCAGGAGAAATCTATACAGGTGCCCGCTGCCCCGACCCACAGGGCACGCTGGACATGCCACCCAAAGTACCAGTAGATCTCAGGATCACCGCAGTTGGTGTTTGGAGGCTGGAGGGATGGGGACGCGAGAGGGTTAACATCTAAATGTCATTGGGGGGACCGATTGGATGTGTTTAAGTATTTCTGATAATGACAAGTATCATGGGGACAGAATTCTATGCCAATCCCCTTACCTACTGATGAGGAGATGGAGGTCTGGGGGCTTTAAGTCACTTGCCCATGCAATGGTCTTTATTTTTTTTCCCCATCCCAGTGTCCTCTCTCCCAGTGTCCCACTGCCATGGTGCAGTATGTCATGTGTTTGGTATTTTCAGATAGGCTAAGATGATGCATGGCATACTTGGATGGTGTTGAAGTACTTACACATTGCTTGAGTAGCATTTGAATAAAAGAGGATTATTTAACTCTTTGAGTAGTGGGTTTGGGATTTGAGGAGGTCATTGTTGTTTTTTTCTCATTATATTATGAAAATTATTCAGTGATATTCAGAGGAAGAGAAAATACTGAACTTTGTAATAAACAGCAGTGGGTCAATGGTAGAATGGATTTATTTTTCCCAGACTCAGGTTTCCACATGCAGCTGTCCTTATTTTCTGATGTTGCAGGCACTTGATGGCGTGGCATTTTCTCCCATTACGGCCTTCATCTGGAATGAATGATGAGAACTCTGAGCACTGGAGCTTTCATCCACCTTTATGACTTAAAGCCCTGAGCTGTGCCAACCTGTTTGTCTTTGGATATCTTTGCTCTTAGGATCAAGATTTAGAATTCACTTTGGTCATCACTCTGAGTGTCTGAGGGTCTGTCCAGAAAAGGCAGTGGTTAGGTGGGAATGGACTGGGATTCATGGCCAGGGAGGAACTCTTAAAATAAGTGACATGTGTAGTAGAAATACAGGTAAATGAGGGAGTGAGCAGAGCATGACAGCTGCCTTCAAATGTGTCACAAGGAAGAAAGAACAAACTTGCCCTTTGTAGCTCCTGAGAGTAGAGCTGTGACTGATGAGGGAGATGCTATGGGGAGACTTGTTTCAGCTAAGCATAAGGAATATTTTTCTAGAAACTAGAGTTTACTGATAGTGGTCAGTGACTAATGGACAAGTCCAGCAGAGCCCCCAGATGCCTGTCAGAGGAAATTCTTGTACTAGATGACCACTAAGGGCCGTTCTAAGCTGGTGTTTCTAAATCTCTGTGTTCTATGTTTAACCACAATTAACAGAACAATAAATGATTCACTATTAAGCACTGATTCCATTTGTCATATGAGCTTACCATCAAGTGAAGAAGATAGACGGTAAACAAACCATTTCAAGCTATAAGTTTGGTATAGTAAAGTATCAGGTGCTATGAGCTCACATAGGAAGGGCATCCAGGTTAGCCTGGGGTAAATTATGGAGGCTTCCTGGAGGAATTGAGGTAAAAGATAAAAAAGTTGCCTGTGGCTTGACTTAGACCAAGAGGGTAAAGAGGAGTATTCCGGATCGAGGGAACAGTCAGCGCAAAGGTGGAGGGACAGCAGAGTGCACTAGAGACAGATTGCTCAGGGAAGAACTAGCTGCGTGATGAGATGCATCTAAAGAGGTGGCAGACAGCTGGGAAAGGGTCTCACCTGCCAGGCCAGGGTTTACACTCCCTGTTGAGAGCCACTGAGTCACTGAAGAGCTCTAAGGAAAGGAGTTGTGTGCTCAGACTGAAATTATGCCAAGGCCACTTTGGCTTTAGTGTGGGAATGGGTTAGAGAGGACCAGGACAGAATGCAGGGAGGTAAGTGAGGAGTCTAGGTCAACAGTTCACAAAAGAGATGATGACGGAATTAAGTGGCAGTAAGGATAGCGAGGGGTAGGCAGGCAGAAGGGAAGACTTTGTATTGAGCTGTTGGAAGGCTCTGGGTACCATTTGATGAGGCCAAGGAACCAGACCACAAAGCAGATGTGGGGGCTGCTGGGAGGCTGATGAATCCGGTTTGGGGCACATTGTGTTTGAGGTACCTGTGAGGCACAAATGTGGAGATGCCCTGTCTTTTTGTTTGGTAAAGTACCCAGTAGAGGCTCACTTTTGTCCTCTGACACCACGGAGGACTTCCTTTACGTACAATGAGACTTTTCTTCCAAAACCTTTTCATGACTGTTTCTCCCAGGTGCTCACACCATTCCTGTGAAGTGGACAAGCGGAGCTTCTCTCAGAGTGAGTGTTCAGCCCCAGTATCTCATGAAATGATGTTCGTGCTTTCTTGAGATACAGCCATACAAGGGATTTTCACACTGCTTGGATCAGTCATACCCCAGGAATGCTAGGTTTCTCCTCCTCTAGTCCACCCAGAGGAGGGTGACCAGGTGGGGAAGAAACTCTCTGTTGTGCCCCGAGAAGAATGCTTCTCTCTCTGTAAGTAAAGAGGAACAAAGGCACAGAAGGCCTAAGAGAGAAAAAAGAGTGAAACACTGAGATGGGATTGCCCCCCCTTGCCTAACTAGTGGCCTCCTTGGCTGGCAACGTAGCTGGCAGGACTACCGCCTGCGCTCCTTCCCTGGAGTCACTGTCCTGAATGTTCTCAGGGTGGTTACACAGACTCATCTTGTGGTCACCTCATGGTCCTATTTCATAACTGGCAGGGATGTTGGAGACATCCAAACTGTGGCTCAAATGGGCGGCGAGCAGTTTGTCCAAGGTTACACAGTGAGTGGGCCTCCAGGCTTCTGTCACCCAGGCTGGAGTACAACGGCATGATCTCAGCTCACTGCAACCTCTGCCTCCCGGGTTCAAGCGATTCTCCTACCTCAGCCTCCCAAGTAGCTGGGATTACAGGCAGGGATAAATGGCTAATTTTCGTATTTTTAGTAGAAGTGGGATTTTACCATGTTGGCCAGGCTGGTCTCGAACTCCTGACCTCAAGTGATCTGCTTGCCTTGGCTTCCCAAAGTGCTGGGATTACAGGTGTGAACCACTGCACCTGATTTCACCACATTGGACTTTCTAAGGAGTATTACCTAGCCACAGATCTGTAGGGTGTGTTTGTTTCTTAAAGCCTATCCCTTCTTTTTGGTTTGTTTGTTTTATACAACCCTTAAATGTCTTTCTCCAGAGCCCTGCCACCCCCTTCTTCCTCAGTACTCTCCCTTTTCTCTCTGGGATATCTTTTCTAGTCCTATGCTTTTCACTATTATTCAAGGGTAGAGGACTCCCCAGTTGATACCTCCAGCCCTGAACTGTCATATACCTTACATTACCTGGCTTCTGGTCCTATCCACCCATAGGCACATCAAGATTGACAGCTGCAAAACCAATAGTGTTGGCTTCAGAGCTACACGGGCAACTCCTACTTGTTCTTGCAATTGAGAATCCATAGTAAGTTGAGAATCAGACTTAACACACCTAAGTCTGCTTGTCATCATTTCCTGCATATCTGAGTGGGTAGCATCTCCATCTATCCAGAAATCTGATCTGGAAAGGTGAAAGCCAATTTGGATATCCCCCTCTCCCCACTACATTCGTCATCACGCCCTTTTGGTTCTTTCAAAATATCTTTGAACTCCATTTGTTCCTCTGTGTCTTTCTTGCCAATGGGCCATTATCAGCTTTCAACAGAACACTTTGGTGCCTTCTTGGGTGGTCTTCCTACCACTCATTCTTTTTCTTCCATTTTCTCTTTTTCTCTGACATATGGTGGTAGAAATCTTAAGTCAATAAAACTAAGCACAGCATTCCTTGGGTGAAATACTGCCTCCCCTGTAAAATCTCATTAATGTAGCCTAGGTAGTAGCTGAGAGCCTGGACTCTGGAGCTAGACTGCCTGGATTTGAATTCCATCTAGATGCTGAGTTAGCATAGGTAGGTTATATAATCTTTCTGTGCTTCAGTGTTCTCACCTATAAAATGGGCGATAATATTCATACCTACTTTTTAGCGTTGTTAGAAGGAGTCAATGAGTTAATATTTGTGATATGCTTACAACAGTGCTTAGCACATAGTAAATACTACATAAATAGTATGTACTATTCGTGATGTGCTTAAAACAGTGCTTAGCGCATAGTAAATACTATTTATGTAGCATTTACTGTGTGCTTTGTTACTGTGTGCGTTGTTAAATAAAATAAATATACATCCTTAGCTTGACCTAGCAGCCTTTCAGAATTGGACACTGTTGACCTCTCCAAGCTCAAGTTCTCCATCCTCCTGCCCTTGACACTGTGCTTCCAATAAAACTCAACTGTTTGCCGTTTTTCAATACCATTATGCTTTTCCTCAGGTTTCCTTTTATCCCTGGATCATTCTTCTTCCCTATTCCTTCCCACCTCTCCTCCCCCTTATAATCCTTCAAATCAGTTATTCATATTTTAAAATCCAGATCAAATACCTCCTATCTGAGGCCATCCCTATACCACTGGACACAGATAACACTTCTTTCCCTGAGCTACTTCTTTTTTTCTTTTTTTTTTTACTTTTTTCATTATCAAATCAATGGTATTGCATCCCTGAGCTACTTCTATGCCCATGTGCATTTTTTTAGAGTGGTGAGGCTGAAGCCTTTGGAGTGGGACAGACATAATTCTAATTCTGATTTGGCCACCTCCAAGCTCTGTGACTCTGGGCAAGTTACTTAACCTTGCTGAGCCTCATCTGTAAGACAGGAGTGGGTTACCTACTTGATGACGCTATGTGAGGATAATATGGCAGTATGTGTCCTAAGTGCTGGGTCCAACTCCCAGCACATGGTAAGCTCACAGCAAGTACTGTGTTGTTATGATTTCGACTAATACAGACATCATGTGCTGTTTAATTTGCTGTTTGCATATGTGTCCCCATGATGGTTGAGGCCCTGTTTTCTTAAGCTTTATAATCCCAGTATCTCTGGTAGTAGATGATCACTAATACTGATGGTTACCTGAGTTTCTGGGCCTTGAAATTTCTCATCCCACTTGAGATGAAATCAGTGTCTTGGCCACACAGACCTCCCAAGTCTTGCCCCCAAGAGGTCGGTTTTGTTTTCTTGAAGCTGGTCTGAAGGAGGTGAGTCTGCACCTGGAAGGTGACAAGATGTTCTAAACCGAACAGGTGGTGTGCAGCAAGGTGTGAAGACTTGCCTGGGAGATGTGGCTGGAGGTATGGGGGGGGGGCTCTGAGACTTTGGTGGACAGGACTATACCAGCTGTGGGAAGAAGAGGCAAGTGAGACAGGAAGAACATGGAGAACCTGAGGTAAAGGAGAGGGCAGCCATGGGTGGAGGATTGTAGAGCAGGGCGGAGGGAGAACACAGAGGCTGGATAGGTCTGCTCTCAGGGCAGGTGCAATTACCTTTCCCACCTTCCTATCTGCTCATGTGCCATATTAGTCGGTTCTCACACTACTATAAAGACTTATCTGAGAACAGGTAATTTATAGAGAAAAGAGGTTTGATTGACTTACAGTTAGGCATGGCAGGAGAGGCCTCAGGAAACTTACAATCATGGCAGAAGGGGAAGAGGTACATTTTACATGGCATCAGGTGAGAGAGAGCTAGGAAGAGCAGGGAAAACTGCCTTCTAAACCCATCAGATCTCTTGAGAACTCACTACCACGAGGACAGCATGGGGGGAACCACCCTCATGATCCAGTCACCTCCCACCTGGCCCCTCCCTCAACACGCGATGATTATGGGGATTCTAATTTGAGATGTGATTTGGGTGGGGACACAGAACCAAACCATACCATGTGACTTGCTGAGAAGGGTACTTTCCCTGAACCCTTTGTTTTAAATTGCAACCCTCTCCCTCAGCACTTTTAATTCCTTCTTCTCTATTATTTTTTCCAGAGTACTTGTCACCATTGGGCATACTATTTGTTCTATTTATGTATTTGCTTATTTTCTGTCTCTCTCCACTAGAATTTAATAGCTACAAAGGCAAGTATTTTAATCTATTTACACTGATGTGTCACCAAATCTAGAACATTACCTGACACATAATAAGTGCTTAATAAATACTTGTTGAATGAATGAATCCCACCACACAAGGACCACTGCCTGTCTTAGTCTGTTCAGGCTGCTATAGCAAAATACCTTCAACTGGGTAATTTAGAAATGACAGAATTTTCTTTACTTATGGTTCTGGAGAGTGGGAAATCCAGGCTCAAGTTGACAGCAGATTCAGCATCTGGTGAGGGCCAGTTCTTCATAGGTGGTGTCTTCAATGTGTGCTCACATGGCAGAAGGGCCAGAAAGGATAAATAAGCTTCCTCTGGCCTCTGTTGTAAGGGCACTAACCCCATTTATGTAGGGCCCACCCTCATGACCCAATCAATTTCCAAAGGCTCCATCTCTTATTATCACACTGTGGATAGTTTCAACATATAAACTTAGGTGGGGGAATATAAGCATTCAGACCATAACACTGCCATTTATATTTTTGCATTCATTCATTTAGTAAGTAGGTTTCTAAAAATTTGTGTGAGGTGTAAGCTATGTACAATAAAGTACCTCAATTTTTTAAGTATACAGTTCAAGTACTGGCAAATGTATACATCTGTGTAACAAACACAATAGCCAAGACAGAGATCATCCCCATCACACCCAAAACATTTTTCTGTGCCTTTTGGTGGTCAGTCCTTGTCCCCACTCCTGGCCCCAGGCAACCACAGATGGAGTTTTTTTCATTATTTATTGACTTTTCTGTTCTGGAATTTTATATAAATGGACTTATGTCTTGTTTTGCTCAGCATAACATTTTAAAGATTTATCTATGTTGCAAGTAGCCATGGTAAATCTGATGTTATTGTCGAGCAAATCATGTTTTTAATTTGCTTTGTGGTGTTTTGTGACCACGAGGGAGCATGTGCTCTAGATCCAGGCTGCCTGGTTAGAGTTTTGGCTCTACCACTTACCAGCTGTGTGGCTTTGGGCAGGTTTATTCTCCCTGTGCCTCCAGCCTATCATCTGTTAAATGGGGTAATGATCATACCTACCCTATAGTAGTGCAGAGGGAAGGATTAAATGAATTAGACACATAAAGTGCTTAGAATGGTGCTTGGTACATAGTAAGTATTCAAAAATTGTTAGCCATTATTACTTCCATTTTGCAAATGAAGAAAAAACTCCTGAGGCACAGAAAAATTAAGTTGTTTGTCCAGTTATTTTGATTGTAGGAAGAATGAGAATTCAAGTCTGTCTAATTTCACTTTCTGTCCTGCCACCTCCCAGAGTCTGGTCTTTCTCTTTTGGGTTAGGCTCTTGTGGGTGGCACACACACAAGGGGAATGAAGGGAAAAAGCAGGTACTCAGCTTGGGGGATGTCTGACTCCCCACCTCAGGGTTCGCTTAGTCTTTCTCTACTATTTCACACTCCCCACCACTGTGGGTAGAGTTTTACCCCCTCCTCTGATCTGCCAAGGGAGTGGGGTTGGGTCTTTTTGCCCTTTGCTCCCCTCCTGGGCCCTCTCAGGCAGCTGAGCCTTGCATCAGGAACACCTCTTGCAATCACACAGCATCAGCCCGGCAAGAAGCTAATTTGATAAACCCCACTCCAAAGCTCATTGAACCTGTCTATAACGATGCTTAATTAAAGTGCAGAAACTTTGAAGAGATAGCAAGTTACTGCTTAATGCAATACCAGAGTGCCACTATTCTACCATCTGCCTCTTTCTCTGCAGTAATTGCTTCCTGACATTTGTTTATTTTAATTAGGAGAGCAGTCTTGATCAAGAGGGAGGTCAGAACTGTTAGGGAGGAGGAAGAAAGTAGAAAAGGGGGGCTATGATGTTGTAGTGGTGGCCTGAAGGGGAATCACTGTTGTCTTCATGGTGTAAGTGGTTTTATCATTCTATAGGGATGGAACTGCAGAACTTTCTCCCTATGGTGAAAGCATAAGGCTGACTCTGTGTTTGTATGTTCAGGGTCTAGGGGTGTCTTTTAGGAAGTATGAAAGCTTTTGGCTAGCAAATGGAGCCTCCTACTTTGTTTGAACGGAGAGTCTAGATGGAGCTGACAGATCCCAGAGTAGTGTTGCTAACACAACTAACTACATTACTGTGACTCAGTGGAGACACTTGTAGTACCAATAGGGTCTCAGAGCTAAGAGAGAGATGCTCACTGATATCTTAGTTCTCTTGGTTCTCACTGGTGGTTTCACAGTGTGTCTGGTTATCTTTGACTGCATGCTGGTCATTGTACATGAAAATGATCTATAGGTATAAATTAAGCCTGAAATGGAGAAGGTGCCTTCTCTACAGAAAAGTTTTATTTTATTTTTCTGGCAGACACTTGAGGACGCTATAAATCTTGGGCTCCACCCTACCTTAAGTAAAATTAACAGTGTTAAGTTCCCTCAGAAACAAGTGATTCAAACCCAATCTATAGATTCTCTTGAGGACTAGTCAATTTCTGATTTATCCTCACCCTTAGGGGCCCAGCTTATCGTAATGAGGGTCTGCTTTTTCTCTCCCCGTTGTATGTGGATTCTGGTTGTGAATTCTTTTCTCTTTAGCTCTTCCAGGCTGTCAAAATGAAGATCAGATTTGCAGACTCAGATGTCTTCAGGGCAAAATGATTTTCATACTTGTCTGGATTCCTGTTTCCTTTCAGTTTTAGACTAGTCTTTCCTTACTATCTGATCAGCATTTTGGTGATTTTAAGAAGATACATTGTGCTTTTTATCCATATATTTAGTTGTTTTTAATGGTAATAGCCTGCCATTACCAGAAAGAAAAAGTCCCTTGGTAGCAGTTTTTCAATTAGATATATTTTTACTTTTGGCAGTGGAACCTTTTTTTTTTTTCAAGCAAAATCTTACTTAGAATCTCAATATCAAAAACAAAAGAAAATGAAATAAAAAAGATTAAAGTGGAGCTTTTCTGGTTAAATTGCTGTTCAGGGGTCCACCAGGCCTGCCAAATAAGCCTCTCTTTTGTTACACTCACAGCATCTCTAAGGACCTATGGGCATAGCTTAAAAAATGGTTCAAGGAGCTCCCTGTTTGGCTGACTTTGAGGAACCACAGCTTTGGCAAAACTCATCCAGTGCTTTCCTTGGGAACAAATAGTTCTTGATAGTTTAGAATGGCGAAGCCTAGGCCTTGGGCAACTTGCTATAAGAAATGACGGGATGTGCTTCCTGAGTCTCAGAGAGCACCTGCAGAAGTCAAACCAGGTTAGTGGGGATCATCTTAGTCCCCTTAGGAAGACTGATCTGAGATCAGGGGAAGAGAATGGAAGGAGAATTAGGATGAGTCCTCTAAGAGGCAGACATCAAAACAGGATTGATTAGACATGCAAGAGTCTTATTGAGGGAGACGCCTAAATAGGATTAAAGGGGAGGGAACAGGAAGGAGGGAGAGTGTTCAGACCTTGATGCAGACCTGACTCCGGTGAAAGGAGAGAGGGAGGAAAGATTGAATAGGAAGAGCACCCTCAGCAGCACAGCTGTGAGAGAGTCTCAGCCAGGCTGATGGGAAATCCCCAAGCAAAAGTTGATTGTTAGAGGAATCCTGAAATGGATGGGAATGGATTGACATGAGTACTCCAATGTGCTTGGTTGTTGGCTGGAAGCAGCTTTGAGGGAGTGGCTGCAACGTGAATGCAGTGATGGATCCAAAAGGTGGCAGCTGGGCTGTTGTCAACTCTGCTTTCTGTGGCATGTCCTCTTGAAGGAGATCTCAATGGTGCACTCCCATAGCTACCCTCATAGGGGAGGGCCAGTCCACCCAGGGAGCAATGAGGCATTTGCTGAAACACAGCAGGAGTGGAGGGAGAGCAAAACATTTTTCCAGACCGGGGGACAGCCATTGTGAACTGTTATCCGTTTTTTCACCAGAAACTCAGTGTTCAAGCAAATGGGATTTGCTCAGCTCATGTGAGCATGCTTTCTGAGTTGGTTGGGGGCAGGCCTATAGTAGCAGATCCCTCTTCATTACTTAAGAATACCCTGATGCGTCTGGTCCTGTGGTCCCTTCTACTTCACCTCCAGGTTCCTAAACCCTTCCAGTGGTTTCAACTGCTCTTAGCATAAAGGCCACACCCTTTATCCTGGCCTTTTGAGCTGGGTCTGGGCCCTTCCTACCCCTTCATTCTTATTGCCTACTATGCTTTCCTCCCTGTCCCTGTTCCAGCCCCACTGGCCTTTCAGTCTCTTGTACTTGCCTTGCTCTTTCCTACCGCAGGGCCTTTGTCCATGATGTTTTCTCTGCCTGGGGTACTATTCCTTCCCCTCTTCTCTTTCCTTCATATCTCTGCACTAGAGTAACTTCTTCAGGGAGGGCTGCATTCCCTCCTAGTGCTCTTTAAATACTGTGTTCAGGCATGTATGTTGTGCCTTGGTGGCATTTGTCACAGTCACAGTTTCAATCTTTCCTGGCTGGAATCAGGAATTTCCAAGAATTCCTGATTCTTCCACTAGGCTAAAAGCTCCATAAGGGCAGGGGCTACCTCTGTCTGTGCTGATCATTTTCCGTCTGTGCCGGACACACTGGGGATGCTTAGTCACAATGCTTTGGTCTTGTGGATAATCTACAAAGAGGGTGGTAAAGAGAATAAGTGGATGTTCAATAAGTAAAACAAGAGTGGAAACAAAGTAAAAGGCAGAGCAAGACACACTCCTCCAGAGGTGGGAATGACTTCCAAAGTCCTTCTTAGCCCAACCTCCTTGTCTCTTGTTAGAAGAGACCAGGCATCGGGAGGCTGGTGACTTCCCTGTGTTTACACGGCAAGGGGTGCCAGAGCTGGGGCCCACGCCTTGGTTTCTCGACTCCGACTCTAGTGAGCTCTTTGCTGTGGGGGGCCTTGCATGGTTATGGAACATGAGATTTGAAGGCAGATGCCTGGGTTCCATATGGGCTCTCTTCTCACTGTTGATCTGACCTTGAGTAAGCCATTAACCTTTTGGACTCTTTCCTCCTCTGTAAAGTGGGGGTGATCATGTACATTTTAAATGGAAATTTGAAGACTAGATGAGATAATATATGAAAGAGTGCTTTTTTGTAAACTCTGAAGTATTTTACAAATGTCAATACTGTGCCACATCGTAGTGTGTTCAAAGAAGCCTAAACCCACTGGAGATAGGAGTGGATGGGGGTACTGTCCAGCCCCCATTGCTGATCCTGTTCCCAAGCCCATTCTGGCCCTCTCCCCCTGACCCTGTAGCTGGAATCTTTCTATGTATTTCTAAAAAGGAGCTGAAAAGTTTTTGGAGCATCAGCTCTTTCGAGGAGAGAGGAGGCCTGTGGGATGGACCAGTGTTTTAGCTTCTGGGTCCCGGCTTCCTCATCAGTGGAAGGAAGGCGTTGCCTCGTGTCTAAAGGCTCCACTTGACAGGAAGTTCCATCAGTCCTCATGAACAGGACGAGCTCAAATCAGGAAGCGAGGGCTATTACCAACAGGCTCCCAAACAGGGCACAGAGCAAGAGGAGGTGCCACGGCCTCCAGCTTGAGAGATTTGTTAGATCCCAGAAAGAACTTTCTGGCATCCAGAATGTTTAAATGCTGGAAATAGAGAAGGCAACAAAGGTTGTGGAAATTGCATTCTGGAGGTCTTTATATAGACAGGAAAAATTCAACTGCAGCTCTGTGGGGACTGGGGAAATAGACTAGGAAGCACCCTTGTCCACAATTGTTTCCTGCTGCTGCTTTGCTGGTGCTCGGAAAGTTTTGTCTGTGGGGGAGGATTCGTTTATGCATCTGGGTGGCCACTCTTGGGACCTCCCACCTCTGTTCTGTGTTCTGAACTTTGACCCCTTTCCTGCTTCTTCCTTCTTATGGGCCTCCCTGCCAGGGCTTGGTCTGGGCACCATGGCTCCAGATAGTAAATGCTCGGCATGGTGATTGATAAATTGCTCTGTGTGTTGTGATAACATGGAGAATTTCCTGCAAGACAACCAAAGAGGAAACAGAGGAGCAAGTTTTTTAAAAAAGTTTTAGGGAGTATGGTATAAAACATTTAACTGGTTTTATTTTTGCTGCTATTTTCAGTGTGTATCTGTCTCCCTTCCTCATTTTTAACCCTCTTGAGACTGGATAGAGATTTCCCAAGCAAGTATAAAAGTAATTATATTCAAAGACAGATTTTTTTTTTCTTCCTAAAGGTATCAAGTTAATTATCTTTTCTGGGGCTAAGTGTCTTTTCTTCGGTTAAGGTGTGACATGATAGCTTGACGCTGATGATAGTTTGCATTTGTAAGTCCTTTTCATATACATGGTCTATTTTTGTCCTTCAATATCTCTGTGGCTCGTTCTTTTTGTTCCATTGCTCAGATGAGTAAACTGAGGTTCCAACTTGGCAAAGCTCACAGAACCAGTGCCAGCTCTGCTGTGAATGCTTCTCTTTTCTTACCTTGTTCTACATGACAGGGTACAGCCCTCACCATGGGGGAGCTGCAGGGCTCCTTGCTCTCTAGCTGGCCAGAGCCTTGGAGTTTCCCTGTGGCTGGCAAAGGCAAGTAGGCTTGAGATAAGGTTTTCACTGGTTGGTAGGAGAATGAAGACTTCCCCCAGCAATCCAGCGAGTTTGAAAAGGAGCATAGCTTTATGCATTAGTTTCCTGGGACACCTCTAACAAGGTACCAGCAACTGGGTGGCTTAAGACAACAAAAATTTATTAGCTCATCATTCTGGAGGCCAGAAGTCTGAAATCAAGGTGTTGGCAGGGCCACGCTCCCTCTGCAAGCTCTAGGGAAGATTCCTTTCTTGCCTCTTCCTGGCTTCTGGTGTTACCGGCAATCCTTGGCGTTCCTTGGCTTGTAGTGGCCTCGCTCCAGTTGCCACTTCCGTCATCACATGGCCATCTTCCCTGTGTCTCTGTGTCCACTCTCTCTCTCCTTCTAAGGACACCAGGCATTAGATTTGTGGCCCATCCTAGGCCAGCATGACCTTATCTTGACTTGATAACATCTGCAAAGATCCTGTATTCAAATAAAGTCACATTCACAGGTGCCAGGTGTGAAGACTTCAACATGTCTTTTTCAACGCACACCACCTCATCTTAGTCTAGCCTTCCTGCTTGTTTGATTTAAAAATTACCTTTTTAATAAATGAAATTATGGTTCTCATAGATGGTAGCTTTTATAAATGAGACTCAGAAAAATAACATACCCTCCAATTTCTATCACTTAAATGAACGATTGACATATATTTGTTTCTAGTGTTTTTTAAGAACAAAAATATTACAAATATAGATTTAAAAATTATTGTTAACCATCTTCTCACTTACATTATCTTCTCTTTTTGCTGAGAGCAGTGGTTCTCAATGAGGACAGTTTTGTGGATATCCTTGCATTGGTGGATGTTGTCAGTCATCCAATAATGCAAGGACAGCCTGCAACAAGGAATTATCTGGTCTCAAATGTTAATAGCACTCAGGTTGAGAAACTCTGTTTTACAGAGAAGAATTAGCATGATACTGACATGTATCATTCTAGAAATATCATTCACATTTTTTATACCTTTATACGCCTAAATGGTATTGTATTGTGCATAAGTATTCTCTTAATGTATATAAACAGTATTTTCTCTCTTTTTTTTTTTGAGATGGAGTCTTGCCCTGTCACCCAGGCTGGAGTGCAGTGGCACAATCTTGGCTCACTGCAACTGCAGCCTCCATCTCCTGGGTTCAATCGATTTTCCCATCTCAGCCTCCCAAGTAGCTGGGATTATAGGTGTGTACCACCACACCTGGCTAAGTTTTGTGTTGTTAGTAGAGACAGGATTTCACCATGTTGACCAGGTTGGTCTCAAATTCCTGACCTCAAGTAATCTGCCTTGGCCTACTAAAGTGCTGGGAGTGCAGGCATAAGCCACCATGGCCAGCTTAAATAGTATTCTCTTAATATATACAAACAGTGCCATCACATATTCTGTGTCTTGCTATTTTCCTTTCTTCAATGTTTTTAAAGATTTTTCCATGTTCATATATGTATGTACATGTAATATACTTAGGTGATTTAATGGATTTATAGTTTGTTGTTTTTTAAAAAGGCCTTTATTTGAGGCCCAATGTTCAAAACCAGCCTGGGCAGCATAGCAAGACCCTGTCTCTACGGAAAAAAAAGAGTTATCTAGGCATGGTGGTGCATGCCTGTAGTCTTAGCTACTTGGGAGGCTGAGGTGGAAGGATTGCTTGAGCCAGGAGTTTGAGGCTGCAGTAAGCCATGCTCATACTACTGTACTCCAGCCTGGGCAACAAAGAAAGACCCTGTCTCTTTAAAAAAAAAAAAAGTCTTTACTTGATGAAATAAAAAATTAACAACCTTATGTTCATATTAGGCACATTGTCTTTTTGTGGGGATGAAATTTTATTTCCTCATGACATCTATAAGTTTGGAAACCTGGCCAGATGCCTCAGGGTAGACCCCAGTCCTGGTTGCAAAGCAGCTCCATTTTCTGGGATATTAATTCTCTCTAAGAACTTAATCCTTCTAGTATAAAGCAATATCAAAGGCCCCAGGAGTCCTCAATCAGTTGCTAAGAAGAATGAAATTGCATCACAGTTCTAATTTGTAGCATCTGTAATGCAGTGCCTTCCTTGGCTTTTCAAATTCTCTACCTTCCCTCATTTCTTTTTCTTACCTTTGGGATTGGAAGAGTCAGAAGTGCCGGGGTGCCTAAGCTGTGAGAGTTCCTTTAATGCTTGAGGATTTCTGAAAAAGACAGCCCCTCTGTATTGGTTTGAAGGCTGCTGTAGCAAACTATTACTACTGAGTGGCTTAAACAGCAGAAGTTGGTCTTCTCACAGTTCTCGAGGTTGAAGTCCAAGGTGTTGGCAGGACTGGTTTCTTCTGAGGCCTCTCTCCTTGGTGGTCAGATGGCTGTATTCTCTCCGTGTCATTACATTGCTTCCCCTCTGCATGTATGTGTGTTCAAATTACCTCTTGTTATACGGACACCCATCAGATTGGATTAGGGCCCACCCTGAGGACCTCATTTTAACTTAAGTAGCTCTTTAAATAATCTACCTCCAAATACAGTCACATTAGGTACGGGGGATTAGGAATTTGGTGGGGGGGAGTGTAGTTCAGCCCCTGACAATCCCTGTCCAATATACAGGGTGACTATTTCCAGGGGATGGGGAGAATCACTGGAAATTTTATGTGACATCTGATTTTGAGATTTTTAACCCAATGTTAAATTTAAGGTTAGTAGGATTAGAAAACTCAGGATTAAAGTGAGGTCCACTGAAATTTTGGTTTCTAGGAGACATTGACTAGGGTGAGAAATTTGAAAAAGACAGGCCACTGTTGAGAAACGTCTTCAGATAAGCACAGACTATCATGCAGGCCAAGTCCAAATTATTGATCTCAAAGGCTGACCAATAAAGGACTCATTGGACAGCACCCTGATCCAACTTGGAAGGCTTGGGTTTCATCCTGGCCCTGCCTCCTAGCTGTGTGACCTTGAACAAGTTACTTAGACTTGACGTCTTAATTTTACCCATCTCTGAAGTAATAATACATCTCTGAGGTAATACATCAGTGGATTTGTGCAAGGGGAAGATGAGCACAGTGCTGGGTATCTGGTGAGTTTTCCAAAATGTTATTTGTTCCTAGAATCTGAATCTAAGGAGCTTGGACTCTTTCCTATTGGCAGTGAGGAGCTTCTGTAGAAGTCTGGGAGTGATCTGTTGAAATGTGAGTTTTAGAAAGTTAATTCTGGCTTGGAAGCAGTTTATTAGCGTTGGAAGGAGGGAGAAGTTTGAAGTACAAAGATCAGCTATTAGGCTTTTGAAATAATTCAACTGATGAAGACCTGTTTGAACTGAGTTACTGAGGTAGATGGGGATGGAGGGTAGAAGTGGAGAGGGGTATAGAAAGAGACAGCGAGAGAGAAAGAAAGGAGGGATGCTTAGGAGAGAGCATCAGAACATAAGACAATTGACTGGATGTAAGGATGTGAGAGAGAGATGAGATGAAGAGAGTCGGGTAATGCCCAGGTTGCTAGCTGGGCCTACTGAGTGGATGAGAGTATTAAGGAAGATAAATTCAGGAGAAACACTTAAGGGAGGATGTGGAGGAGGAAAGCAATGAGTTTGGTTGTGATCAGAGTATGTTTGAGTTGTCTGGGGGGCATCCAGGACTAAGAGGGTTAGGGAGAGTTGGTAGTTTGTGAAGGGATCCAGAGACGGAGCTCCAGGGACACTGACATCTGAAGGATGGGGGGAGAAAAGGAGCACCTGAGAGTGACTTTCAAAGGTGTGCAGAGATGGAGGAGGGGGAGCACAGGAATGTGCCAGGAAGGGAGACCAACAGCGGCAGATGCAGCAGGAAGGCCTGGGAGGTGGGAACTGAGAAGCAGCTCTGGTTTGGTATTTTGGAAGCCACTGGTAACTTTAGGGAGAGCTGTGTGAGTCAGGGACATGTGGGGGCAGAAGCCGGAATGCAGAGGATGAGGATAGAAAGGGAGACATGGAGATGATGAATTGTGATGAAGAAAAGGATTACAGAGAATATCTTCAAGGCGAGGGAGGAGTCCCGTTTTCTTCTAAGGTAACTGGAATGCTGCTGAGGGCAGGGGGCAAGTGGGGAGCCTATAGAGGTTTGAGAAAGTGTTGATGGAACAGGGTCCCAGGGAGGTGGCAGGGCTTGGAGAAAGAGCACTGGGGAGAAGGTAGTTTTAAAGGGAACATTTTTCATTGAGAAAAGAAGCAAGGAAGGTAGGTAGAAGAGAGAGTGAGTAGCCAGAGGGGAGAGAAGCACAGGACTTCATGCCTAGAGGTCTCAATATTTTTTTCACTAAAAAAGGAGCCCCTGTGGCATCTGCTGAATGAGGAAGGGGAAAAGGGTTTGGAAGAGCTGAAGAAGGGAGTGTACTGGGGAAAAGTTGAAGGATTGCTAAGTAGCTGAGGTTAAGAGTGTCAGGATCATACTGTAGTTGCATTTGTTGGCATAGATGGGCTGTTGGTTACTAGTACCTACCTGTTGCTCAGGGGCAGGAGAAGTGATCACTTAGATTCCTCTAAGATAGAGAACTGGTAGGTGGTGGAAGTTCAGGGAATGAGGGAATGATTGACTGTGAAGCCTCTTCTAGGTAAGAAGTGAGGGGAATGGGGTATGGAAGGGGTGATAGACTGTGAGTGAAAAGATTAGGGTGCTATATAGCTTTGAACAGGTTGGCCAGGAGGGTTAGGAATAAGATTTTCCCGAGATAGGTATTTATTAGAGAGGTGGGGCTGAAGTCCAGGTTGGTGATAAGGTAGGGGGGAAAATGGTGTAGATTACTGGAGAAGAGGCATAAAGGCCATGAAGCCAGGGCACTGAGCACATGGGCACTGATCACAATAATGGGAGTCAGGGTGCAGAGGGAAACTTATCCAGTTAAGTATCTCAGTGGATGTGGGAGAGTAATCTTAGGGTGATGTATTGGTCAGTTATTACTGCGTAACAAACAATCACAAAAATCTGGCTGGTATGCGACAGTAAGCCTTGATGTAGCTCCCACATCTGGAGGCAGTTGATCTAGGCCATACTCATCTGGGTAATCCCACTGATCTTGCACCTGCAGGTTGGATGGGGTTTGGCTGATCTAGGTTGGTCATAGTTGGGGTAGGTGGCTGGAATAGCTCTAGCCGTTGACCTCTTGGGACTGATGGGCTAGCCCAGGTGTGCTCATCTCATCGTGATGGCAGAGGTGCCAAAGAACAAGCACTTTTCAAACTTCTGGTCATGTCACACCCACTAACATTTCCTTGGCCAAAGCAAATCATGTGGTCAAACCAGAATGCAAGAAGTGGGGAAACACACTCCACCCATGCAAGCAGGAGGTGACCGTGAGTGAATGTTTCTGAACAGTAACATGATTGACTACAAGTGGTAGGTAAGAGCAATGAAGAGGGAGAGAAGTGGGGTCATAGATGGCATGGGGACCTTGAATGATGACACAAGCACAGAGGGGAAGAAAGGATGCTGTCACTCTGCTCCCATCCTGAGATGCACCTGGCCCCAACACAGAGTGTTTGACAAAGAAATCATTTGATTAGAGAAGACACAGTTTTCTGTATTGTGAGGAGTCAAATATGAACAGTGGGAATTCTAGAGGGCACAGAGGGAAGAGTTCAAAACAGGTATTGAGAGGCAGTTGGCTACCCAGGGCCAGAGAGCAGCTGCTACAGCAGGGAGGTCCTAGCCTTAGGAATAAGGGACACACACACACACACACACACACACACACACACACACACCCCTACCTGCTAGAAGAGCGTGGGCTCACCTGAGGTAAACTCTCTCAAAGCCTTATTATTTTGGGAAGGTGTTGTAAAGACCAGCCGCCACATTGCCTTGAATGAGACTTTGGGTGCTTCTCTCTTCCGGACTAACTGAGGAGGGCAGATGCTTCCTGGGGAGGAGACAGTTTTAGGGGGAGGTGGTCACAGATCTGTACTATACTTGGGATTTCACAATTGCTTTTACTCTGGCAGGGTGTTGGGAATTTTTTTTTCCTGGCACTACAAATAAGGAAGCCAGAGGGTGAGTGTGGGAAGGAAACTATTTAAATGGAGATACAGTAATAGAAATAACATCCATCCTTGGAAAGAGAGGCTCTACAGGAAAGGTGGATGGGGTGGGGCACCTCCAACCCACACTTTATCTCTTTGCAGAGCCTCACTACTTTTTGAATGTTCTTGATCTTCACTTTCCCACTAGACTGGAAGCTCCTTGAAGTCAAGGCTGGACTTGTCTTATTCATAGTTTTATGCCCAGTGCTAGCAGCACACTCAGAACATAATAGGTGCTCAATAAATATATTTGAGTGGATGAGTAACTGCATGATGAAAAATTTACAAATTAGTATATCCACCTCCACTTGAAAGAATTCCAAACTTACTTTTGGTAACGTCACTCAACAACTATTTACGGTCCTCTTGAATATTAGTTAGGATGACTAGGCATTGGTGAGCTGTGAGACACAGTGCTTGCCAGATGGTTGCTTGACTTCATTTGCAGCTTCGGGAACACCAACTAACAATGCAGAGGAGCATGAAAATGTTTCAGACCTTAGTTTGTCCACCTGCGAAAGGGGGAGGCTGAAGCATTCATTTAATTTCTTTCTTCCAAGGCCTCTTGGAATCTTTAATACTCAGTTGTTCACTGTGATCTCTAAAATGGAGAAAACAGTTTGATGCTTCTAAAATGTATATATTTCTGTCTTTTCTCTTTTTGCCTTCAGAGCATTCTGTGGGACTGGTTTTCTGTGGAGCACATGTTTGGAAATGTGGGCTTGACTAATTCTGCTGGATCAATTCTTGTCAAGTTTCTTTTGACAGTCCTTCCCCTCGCACCCTCCTAGATGCACTTTTATCAAATGTAATAGTGCTTTTCCCCCTGATGTTTAGAATGGGATGGCTGCTTTTTAGAGCACCCAAAGGATCCAAACCTTTGGTCATCCGTTGTTCTGATGTTGGAGGTGGATGCTCAGGTTTCAGCGTTGGGTTGTGCCTGTTAAGCTTCTGCTTTGGTCCACGATCCCCAGAGCACCCTGAACTCCATGGAGGACTTGAGGCATCCAAGACAACTTTCCCTGAGGAATAGGGGGACAAAGGGACTGGCTTATGTAGAGATGTGGCTAGAAGTTGGAAGAGCTGGGCATGCTGACCTGGGACAGGATCAGGAATTCTGAAAATCAGGCAGTTTCCAAGGTAAGGTACGGCATCTGCGATGGGGCCGTTTTGCTATGTTCTCGCTCTTTTGGATTATATACCTGGATAGGATGTGACCTCAGGTATTGGGTCCCCCTGGCTGCTCAGGTGTATGGAGAATGGCCATGGATGGTTGAGAACCAGACATGGGATCAAGCTCGGGCCCCTCTTCTACCTCCCCTGGATAAGAGCCATGGCCTCCTTATTTGTTTCTGTGTCCTGTTGTGTTCCTTTCAAATCCAGGTCCCACACCATCAAAAACACTGACTTTGTGTCATCATTCTCTCTTTAAAATCTTCCAGCAGCTCCCAAAGACTTTCTTAGCTTGGCATCCAGGACCTTTGGAACTCTGCCTTCAATGTGACTTTTTAGCCTTACATTTTTTTTCCCACTCCTCCCTCCCACCCATCCTACATTCCAGCTATATAGAACTTCTTATGGCTTCCTGGACACCCATGATCTTTCCTATCCCGCTGTCTTTATTTGCTATTTTCCTTGTGCTGGGGCACCAACCCTGTGGCCTAGTCTAGCAAAACCACTCATTCTTTAAGTATCTGTCACCTCCCCTTGTGATTATTGCTCACACATCTATCTCCCTTCACCCACTAAATCTGGCTGGGATCTTTTGGACTCCAGGGACTTACAGGGTACCTGGCAAGTAGCAGGTATTTATTAGAGGTTTGTTGAATGAATGAATAAGTGTCCATTGTGTTGAATGAAATGGCGGTTGTGACCTCTTAACTCCCTCTTGTCACCTTCACCTTTCTGCATGTATTAAAAGATTTATCTAACCTGGAATAACAAATGCTCATCCTGGCATAGCAGAAAGATGGGTACTTTAAAAACAGAGGCACTTTTGTTACCTTTCAAGCATAGCAGATTTTTGAATGCTAAGATATAAATAGGTACTAATAAGGAAAGTGGGAAAACGAATGCAAAATTACAGGTTGTTTTAGTCCTGATTGTATAATAACGGATCATAAACAAAAGGACCATAAACATTCCAGAATTATCCAGCGAGCCCAGAAGTTGAAACCATGCTGATAGAATAAGTTTTTGAGCCTTGGGTTTGAAAAATATACTGACTTTTTGATTTGAAAAACTTTGAGGCTGGGCGCAGTGGCTCACGTCTGTAATCCCAGCATTTTGGGAGGTCGAGGCAGATGGATCTAGATGTCAAGAGATCCAGATCATCCTGGCCAACATGGTAAAACCCTGTCTCTACTAAAAATACAAAAATTAGCTGGGTGTGGTGGCGCGTGCCTGTAGTCCCAGCTAATTGGGAAGCAGGCAGGAGAATTGCTTGAACCCAGAAGGCGGAGGTTGCAGAAACAACTTCAAAATACTTTTTGCTGTTAAGTAAAACCTGAAACTTGGTAGAGAAAGATGTAATTGGGACTTCTACCTTTTGAGGATCATGGAAACTGTATTTGAATTATTACAATTCTGATTAGTAGCCCTAGGTGAGAAAGTTTGATACAGTATAATAACTCACTATTATAGGGCAAAGTCTTGCATAGGTGGGTCCACTGTGTGCCATCCAAATGCATTTAATTACTGCAGTGTGAGCCCATAGGTTTTATTTCATATGTCTGTCGCAGCTGATGGGAAGGTGTTGGGTTGAGAAAGATTCTGAAGCTCCCTCTGGGCTCAACAATATGGTACCATGATTGATTCATAATTGATTAGTGAAGTGTGCTGTGAACACGTGATGGGGAGATTCATGTATTTTGCTGCCTTATCTAACATATCCCAGAAACAGTGGCATAATGCAAATCAGTACGATATATGATAGAAATATGGGCCTTATCATTCATAAGCTTGAATTTAAGATTCAATTACATCACTTACTGTTTTGTGACCCTGAATGAATCACGTTCTGTCTCTGAGCTTCAGTTTCTTCATAGGTAGAATGGAGTTAAAAAAACAAAACAAAACATAACACCTTGTCCTATGGAGGTTAGATGACAGAGAGTTACTTTATACACATCAGTACCTAACTTTTCAAATCAGGCTTATGAGATCATTGCTGTGTGCAGTTAGTACTTACTTATAGGCTCTGTGCACGTTGCATATGATGGTTTCTGTGCGTACTGCCCGTTTTCCATTCTCAGCTCACAGCACAGGAAGCTGTGCTGGCTTCCTGACTTTGCACACCCACCAGCCGAGGGCTCTCACCAGAGCACCTCCCGCCTCCTCGGTTCTCTGCGATGACGTCCTTCGGCATAGGCAGTTAACACTGAAGCAGATGAGGCTGAAGTACGTCGTGGAGCTTATAGGCTTGGAAGTTCCATTCTTCTTAACTTACTATGTTCAGCGCTCGTAGTAAATTTGGAGCTAAGACTTGGACTTAAGTTTCCTTAGCTGCCTCGGGATTGCGTCTCTAGAACCTCATAGAGTTTAAGCCTTGGCTGGGATAACTGGGATGACAGTTCTGTTCTACGTGTGTCATCCTCTAGGAGGCGAGTGTGGGCATGTTCTCATGGCAAAGGAGCAAGAGTGAGCAAGCAGAAAATACGAAAATGCTTTTCAAGCCTCTGCTGATGTCATTTTTGCTAACATGCCATTCAGCCAAAGCAAGTCACATGTCTGAGCTTAGTGTCCAGGGCTGGGCTCAGTGGTGTTAAATTGCCAAAGTTATGGAGATGGGGAAAGCAAAGGATTTGGGATTAATATAATCAAAACATTGTGGGAGAGATCTCTGAAATAATTTTTTTCTTTCTATCTTTTTTTTTTTCTTTTTTTTGAGGCAGAGTCTCACTCTGGTTACCCAGGCTGGAGTGTATTGGCGTGATCTCAGCTCACTGCAACCTCCCAGGTTCAAGTGATTCTCCCTCCTCAGCCTCCTACATAGCTGGGGTTATAGGCGCCTGCCACCATGCTCAGCTAATTTTTGTATTTTTAGTAGAAACGGGGTTTCACGATGTTGGCCAGGCTGATCTTTAACTCCTGACCTCAAGTAATCCACCTGCCTTATCCTCCCAAAGTGCTGGGATTATAGGCGTAAACCACCATGCCTGGCTTAAATAATATTCTCTTAATGTGTATAAACAGTGAATAGATTTTCTTCAGTCCTTAAGAATTCAGCTCTTACATGGACTTTGGCAGAGGTCAAGGGTGTATGTAGCACCTTGGCTCTAAATTAGGATGAGGGTGTTTGGTCCTTCTAGGCATTGCAAGGACTCCTGACTACTTTGCTATAAATGGCACTACTCATGTAGTAATGTGGTTTTGCATACAGCTTGGGAGACATGTAAGCATTGAAGCTACGTGCTTTACACACGTCCCTGGTGGCTGCGGCATCTGCTGCATTTTGGATGACAAGCTTCTCAATAGCATTGTCCTTGGCTACACATGGGGCCAAATTCGTGCAATAAACAGGCCGAACATGACCGTGATTTATTTATTTATTTATGTGGTTTTTTTGGCCATGACTATTGTTCCTTCTCTTCATTGTCATTTTGGAGTCAGGAGCGGAGAGCTGCACCCTTATTAGCATGTGACTTTGGAAAAATGACTTCACTTTTCAGAGGCCTCAGTTTACTCATCTCCCAGAATAGGGATAATCATAGTTCCTACTTCCTAGAGGTTTTGTAAGAATTAAATGACTTCATGTGTACCATGAAGTCATTCATAACGTCTTGCCCAGGGCAAGTGTAATATGGGTGTTTGCTGTTGCTGCTGGTGTAGTAAGATTTGTGTGCTGGAAGAACTGTGTAGCAGCCTTTCCAGTGGTTTTCCAAAATCACAGAAAGACCAAATTGCCCCGAGTTTGGGTCCTGAGTGCACTGATCCATACTTCCCCCTGTTTAGGGGCTGTGTGTCATCTGCTTCTGGCTCCCAGGCTTAGCCCTCACCCTCACTGTAAATCTTACTGGAGATACCATCTGTAGGTACAGTCCTGCCCCTGCTTCCTGCCCTCTGGCATCGCATTGCCCTGCAGGAGGTGTGGTCTCTGCCTCATACCTTTGAGGTGTGCCCTGTAGATGGGGCTGTGCCAGGCCCCACGTTCACCCTGTGGTGAAGCTGGGGGCTCTCTGGTCCGGGTTCACACAGTGTGAGACTGTCCGGAGCCTCTGCCAGTTTGTTCTGTTCTCCTTGCCAGCTCTGGCACCTCTTGCTCCATTAATGGAGAATTTGTCAAGTAATGGGAATAATTAGCACAGTGGGGGCTTTACTGTGTCCTGGAAAGAGAACAGAGAGAGCCCTCCCAGCACCCCCAGACATGATTGCTGGGCAGGCTTATTTTCTCTTGTCTGTGCTTCTCTCCCCTTCTCTTGTATGTGTTTGATTTTTCCCCCCTTTGTGTGGAGAGAGTTGGCTAGGAGAAAAGACTCGTAAATTGCACTCTTGCTGGGCTGCTGCTGTGAGAGCTGGATAAGATTGTCTTCTAGGGCTGAATAATTTTCCACTCACCTTACCCCCTTTGTGGGGAAAGATCAGCTAAGCACCTAGTTCATATTCCCCCTCCTTTTCCCTCTCCATTTTTTCTCTCTGCCCCAGCCCTCCCCACTTCCTTTCCCTATCCCCTCATGTAAAGGACTCACTGGCTTTCAATTGAATCTTTTTTAATGGTCCCAAGAGGCGAGGATCTTGAAGGGTGATTATCTTCATTATAAATTATTAACTCTCCCGGCAGCCAGATGGCTTTCCAAACCACGTCTGGGAACTCCAGGCTAGGGAGGCCGACTGGCCAGAGAGGAGGGATTGAGAGAATGGAGGAGGCTGAATAGTAAATGGCCACAGCTTCTTGCATCCCTGGCTGTACTGAGGTTGCTGGGGAGCCTGCTGGCACCTTACAAGGCCTGAGTTCTGTGGTGTGTGGGGAAGAGTTTGCAGTGGTGGTTGTTGGTTTTTACCCACTAGATAACTCAGGGTACAACAACAAGGCTACCTTGGGGATGGAGTAGAGGTGGTAGGTGGAAAAGAGACTGTTACCATGAGTAACTTTTGGTGTATACCTTAGAAGATTGTCAAGGCATGGTAAGAAGGCGTGATTATTTCCTACCTTTGTGTAGTCTTTGATGTGCAAATCCTGGAAGGTGTATTTATGGTTCTTCCCAATTTACAGGAGAAGAACAAAAAATTGAATAGGTCCACAGGTATCCAGATGGTTGCTTGGTCAATTGTTAGTGGAAAGACGGTCTGGTTCTGACTCCCAATCTGGTGATCTTACCCTGACACCAGGCTCCTCTTCCCCAATTATGCCCTACTAGTCCTTCAAGTTTCCTTGCAGGTTCCTCTCCTCTGAGAAACATTCTCTGACCACACCAGCTCTGAGTCATCTTGTTCCTCTGGACTGTATAGTACTCCACACATAGACCTATTTTGTACTGACATACAACCCCTAAAGGTGTCCAGTCTCTTCTGGGTCATCCCCAGTGACAGGGAACGCACTTCATTTGTATATAATCTGCTTCTAAGATAAAGGCATAAATTTTCTTTGTAGAACTTCCATTCACTTAGCAAAATTCTGTCTTGGAGTGCAATAGAGAAACTGGGGGAATCTTTCTTCCAATTTAAGAATGCTTCAGATTCCTGCAGACACTGCTCCTGCCACTGATGCATTTCCTCTGTTAGCCCAAACACCCTGACACCTCCAAAGATTTCTCCTATGAAGACTCAGACATGACTCTCCATGCTGTCTGTGACATTGGGATGAAATTGAGAAGAAGTCCATCTACCCAGCTTACTCTCCCCAAGCAGTCCCCATGATATGGTTTGGCTGTGTCTGCACCCAAATCTCATCTTGAATTGTAGATCTCATAATTCCCATGTACATTGGAAGGACCCAGGTAGGAAGTAATTGGATCATGGGGGCTGATCTTTCCCATGCTGTTCTCATGGTAGTAAGTAAGTCTTATGAGACCTGTTGGTTTTTATAAATGGGAGTTCCCCTGCACAAGCTCTCTCTTGCCTGCCACCACGTAAGATGTTCCTTTGCTCTCCCTTCATCTTCTGCCATGATTGTGAGGCCTCCCCAGCCACAGGGAACTGTGAGTTCACTAAAGTTATTTCCTTTATAAATTACCCAGTCTCAGGTATGTCTTTATTAGCAGCCTGAGAACAGACTAAGGCACCCTGTGAGACACCAGCATTAGCCATGCTGCTAGCATGAAATAATAAGCATCAAGGACAACAGTGGACAGCAACAGCAATAGTAGATAACATTTATTTGATACTTACCTGTGTTGAGCATTTTCCTTAGGGCTTTCACTTGTACTAAGTGCCTATCTATGATAATTGATTGTTATCATCTCTGTTTCACAGATAGGATAAGTGACTTGCTCAAGGTCACATAGGCATCAAGTAGTAGGCGTGAGATTTGAACCCAGGAAGTCCGACTCCAGAGCCCATGCCTTTAACCACTACACTATCTGTATGAGAAGGGTGCTTATCCTATCACCAGTGTTCTACTTTGGACCCTAGAGGCTGACCACCACCATATCAAGCCCACACTTGGCACAGTCTGCTTCTCACATTTGACCCACCTCCTTATATTATTTAGGCTCATGTCTTTCCTTTCTACTAATATATAAGTGCCTTTCAGGGCTTGAGCTATTTTTTTATTTATCTTTATGTCTGGAATATGAGTGCTCCATGGTTAAACAAAATGAATGAAAAGCTTCCTTTCCATATCTTCCAGCTTTCCTACACCTTTCTTAAAGAGTATAAGTCAAAATAAAAATTCAGTAACCAGTGTCAGATTGACACAGATGATGATCTCTTTCTTCCTGTAAGTGATATTTCAATTAATGCAGTCTAAAACTGTACTTGATTATCTGGCAGCCACAAATGCGTGCATACACACACAAATATATATACATGTAAATGCTTATACATATATATGTATATGTGTATATATATGTGTGTATATTTGTGTGTGTCTTTTTGTCTATTTAATTTCTTAATTCTTATTTACTATATAGTTACAAATTGTACCTTCCATCCTTATGGGTTGTTTATATTGGAGGATCAAGTTATATTACTTTTGATTTATCTCCATCAAATTTTGTCTTAATAGATAGAGGCTGTAGTTTTAGCCTACCATGATCTCTTGGGGTCCCTTCAGCCTCATCTGGCTCTCTCAGTGTTAGTTCATTCACACACATGACTATTTGGCTTTCTCCCTCTTCATTGGGGCTCCTGATAAAAATGAGGGAGGAAATCAGGCCTAACTTCCTACAAGCCTGTATCCTAATGGATTCACGCCTTCTTTGAAAGCTGTTCTTTAGCCAGTGACAAGGCTTATTGGTTCTATCCGCCTCAAAGTCCTCATATCATGAGAATATCTGCCAAAGTCCATATATAACTCCTGTGTGTTTCTACTGCAACAGATCAGTATTCTTGACAGAAAAGGAATTTAGGTTAGCCTGACATGACTTCTTAGTTCTTGTGAAAAACTTAGTTTTTAGTATTAAAAAAAAAAAGCGTTATAGTTCAAGGTTAAAAAAAGTCTCTTCCTGTGTCTCCCCATCTCTGTCTCCCTTTAGCACAGTATAAACTTCAAATGCTATTTTCTGTGTGTCCATTTGATAGAACGGAATTAAGGTCCTTGGAGGCTATTTCCCCTTCTTTTTCTTAAAGTGCAAGGATGATGAGCTCAGGATGGTATAAACTTGGTGACTGAGACTGGGAGCAGCTTCGCAGATTTCAGGAAAAAAAGAAGGTGCAAGAAGGGTGGGGTTCCTAGACGTGGCCAAATTTAGGGTACAGAGTAGGCTGGGAAGAGAGGACAGTGAGCTCCCTATCGCAAAGGATGGTGGATATTTGCTCCTACTTTTGGAGAAGAGAGGTTGGGTTTGGCTTGGGGAACTGTAAGACGGAAGTTAAAAAAGAAAACAAAAAACAGGAACTAGTAATAATTTTCTTTAAAACCTTTCTTCAAGTGACATAACAAAAATAACAGATTAACATGTGTATGTATCAGGAAGTGCGTTAAGTTGCTTTTATTGAAATATAGCATACATATAGAAAGCATACACGTCAT
This sequence comes from Callithrix jacchus, assembly GCF_049354715.1. Classification (NCBI taxonomy): domain Eukaryota; kingdom Metazoa; phylum Chordata; class Mammalia; order Primates; family Cebidae; genus Callithrix; species Callithrix jacchus. The sequence goes on from NC_133509.1 coordinate 113,207,158, forward strand.
AAATATACAGCTTCCTTGTTGCATTTTCACAACTGAACACACTGCGCAGCCTCACCCAGATCAAGAAAGAGGATTCCTTTACCTCTTTGCTTGCTTCTAGTCATTAACCACTATTCTAACATTTAACAGCATAGAGTACATATTTTTGCCTCTTTGTATGCTTTATATAAATGAAGCACATACAGTCTGTATTCTTCTGTGTCTTACATTGCTCAGTGTTACGTATGTGAGATTCATCCATACTTCTGCCTGGTGATGAAGAGCAATCATTCCCAAAGCTGTATAGTCTTTTGCACAAATAGGCTACAATTTATCCACTCCACTGTAGACAGACATCAGGTGATTTTCTAGGTTTTGGTTCTTATGAATAGTGCTGCGATGAACATTCTCACGCATCTTTTCAGTTGGACATTTGTAAGCATTTCTGTTGGTATACACCTAAAAGGATAATTGCAGAGTCCTGGTGTAAAAGTGTTCAGCTTTAGTAGATACCACCAGCATCATTTACCAAAAGTAGTTACATTTCTATAGATTTTAAAATTTAATAAAGTTCAAAACTGCCCTATGAGATAGGTATTATTCCCCCCCCTTTTTTTTTTGATGAACAAAGACTCAAGAGAATTGCCCAAGGTTCAGTAGCTATGGGAATAAGAGTCCGGGTTTAAATCTAGCTCTGCCTGCCTCCAAAGCCCATGTTCTTTCTCATTACCCTGAACTACTTTTATATCTTTGAGAGAATTCATGCCTTAACCTCCCTCACTGCCTGCATTAACTCAAATTCAACTTCAAGTTTGGGAGAGAGACCCATCTTGAAACTAATTATTGTGGCCAGGAAATTGGAATGTCCCAGTTGACTAAACTGGATCATATGATTTGGGATTGGGATGACCCTCACCTGAATGACACAGAGCAAGATTGGTGGTGAAAATCATTTACCTGCAAAGTGGGGTGAGGGGTGCAGTGAACATTGGGCAAAACCAACCAAGAGCCATTGGAGAGATTTTTCAGGCCTGGTGAGGGCAGGTCATAAGAAGCTTCCAGAAGAAAAACTGGTAAGCCCTGCCTGGGGACTGTGGCATGCCTGCAAGGGCTGGGTACAAGGACACTCATGATCATAGCTTCCCAAATCAAACCCACTTCTAGATGCTGTCTGACTTCCTTTCTTGAGTCTATCTCAAGCTCAGCTAAAGCTCTAGGCAGTTGGAAAAGGGAAATATGGAATTGGAAGCAGGGGTGGGGAGGGCAAATGGCAGCCAGATCTTCTGAGCCACGCTTGTGGCAAATAGTCCACATGTCAGAATTGTGTGAGCCCCGCACCGCACCGCCCTGCCGCCTCCTAAGCAGCCGGCTTATGAGACATTTGCAAAGATGTTAACCCCACATAAAAAGTGTGCCGTTCGATAATTATGTAAATTAGCTGGCAATTAGATAATGTCACTCACTTTCCCTCTCTCACTTGATTCCCACACAACAGACAAGTGTTCTGAGCTTCTGCACCAGCCTGGTTCCTGCCTGGAAGCTCTGGGGCAAACCACCTGTGTGCATGGCTGCCTGTGTTCACCTGTGGCTCAGTAGAGGGTGGCAGTCGTCTGCCCAGGTGAAGAGGGCTCCATGGCTCCTGTTTTCCCATTTCTTGAGCATGGCATGCCCCACCAGAGGGCTAAAGAAGGCTGGAGGATAAACTCTGGCAGCAGTTGGACACCTGTGATATATAGTGTAAGGGGATCTCTAGCTTTTGGCCATTTTGGCAATTTCCCAGGGGCTGCACAAATGTCCAAAACCAAAAAAAAGATGGAAGGGCTTCAGGAAAGAATATGAGTAGACCACAGAGGGTTAAGTCTACATGAGCCCAATTCCGATGTTACTACTTCGGAAACGATTCTGCCTGTGGGAAAGAAAGCTTGGGTTTCCCCAGTCAGCCTTTTCCAGTCCCCATGAGGCAAGGCAGGGAACGGTGGTATCTCCAGGGCTGGTCTGGGCTGCGGGGAAAGGATGAGGGACTGAATGAAAGGGAGGCTTAGCCTGGAAGAGGTGTGTAGCCCCCACAAAGCAGGTTAGGTCAGTGCCCATGATCTTCCCTCACAAGGGAATGTTTCTGGGCAGCATAATTTTTCATTCATGGGTTTCCCCAGGTCACTAAGTGTGTGCTGCTTTGCTCATCAGGGTCATGTGAGGTTAGCATCTGGAGAGGCACGGGGGCTCAGTATGGCTGTCTCTGTGTAAAGTGGGGTTGTCTGGAGGCCACTGCATGGAACAGAAGTCAAATAATCCACAGGAATGCTCCGCTTCTGCTTTACTGTTCATTCTGTCTACAGTGCCTCCCAAACTCCAGCGCCATGACCAGGTCCTGTGGCAGGCGCTGTGCTGAAGCAGCCACTGCCTCCAGGGAGCCCCCCCGATAAGCAGTCTGGTTCCAGAGCCTGGGCTCTTAATTGCCGCACTTTACTGTCTCTGAAGTAAACTTGTCCTCTTCTAGTTTGTGACGCCCTGGAGGGTGAGATTGGTGTCTTTATTCTGCTCTGATCCAATAGTGCCTGGAATGAATTGGAGCCCAGTAAACAGTTGAATGGAAGGATTTTCTTTTTTCCTTGAGAGGTGGCCCTTTGACTCCGTCGGCATACCTCACCTCATACAAGGATCATATTCTTAGAAATCGTGTCACATTTCATGCCCTGGTCTCCGGTCATCAATGTCTGCCTTCATGTCTGCCACTCACTCCACTGCAACAGCACCCACTTCCTGCTCTTCTTCAAATATTCCAGTTTGCTCCAGCCTCAGTTCCTTTGCATTGACTTTGACTCCCGGAATATTCTTCCCAGATGCTTAGATGGCTGATTCCCTCACTCTCTTTCAAGTTTCCTCCCTCCCTCTCTCCTTCCCTCCTTCCTTTTTTTTCCCTTCCTTTCTTTCCTTGATTTTCTTTCTCTCTCTCTCTCTCTCTCTTCTTTCTCTCTTTTCTTTTCTTTCCTTTCTCTGCACTCCAGCACCCATGCTGGAGTGCAGTGGTGTAATCTCAGCTGACTGCAACCTCCACCTCCGGGATTCTAGTGATTCCGCTGTCTCTGTTTTCTGAGTAGCTGGGACTACAGGCACATACCACCATGCCTGGCTAATTTTTGTATTTTTAGTAGAGATGGGGTTTCACCATATTGGCCAGGCTGGTCTCGAACTCCTGACCTTATGATCCACCCGCCTCGGCCTCCCAAAGTGCTGGGATTACAGGTGTGAGCCACTGTGTCTGACCCCAAGCCTTTCTTTTCTTTCTTTTTTTTTTTTGAGATGGAGTCTTGCTCTGTTGCCCAGGCTGGAGTGCAGTGGCACGATCTTGGCTCACTGTAAACTCTGCCTCCAAGCAGTTTTCTGCCTCCAAACTGCCTCCAGCAGTTCTCCCTGCCTCAGCCTCCTGCGTAGTTGGGATTACAGGTGCCTGCCACCACGGCTCATTTTTGTATTTTTAGTAGTGACAGGGTTTTGCCATGTTGTCCAGGCTGGTCTTGAACTTCTGACTTCAGGTGATCCACCCACCTCAGTCTCCCAAAGTGCTGCAGTTATAGGCATAAGCCACTGGGCATGGCCTCAAGTCTTTTCTTAAATCTCACCTTCTCAAAGACTCTGTGGTATTTGCCTTTTTTCTGGGGTGTCAATACTCCTTGCCTGCTGATTTTGTGCTACCAAAGTCATGCCAACCAGGTTAAAGTTTTTGAAATTTTAGCAGTTGGCTCTCACAGGCCTGTGTGAGTTGGCACCAGCACACTCCTGTGTCCATGTCTCAGCTGAGCATCTCTTGAATCACTGGGGTACCTGCATGTATGGTCAAAGGACTTGATAACAATAACTTGGGCATACCCTGAGAATGACCCTGCGTGGCAGATGCACCTGAACGCGTGTCCCTAACTAGGGAATCTGGGAGTGGCCAACCCGGAGATTTGTTCCTTTTCTATCAGGAACATATGAGCCACTGGCCAGTCCCATGGAATGTGGGCTATACAGGGAATCAGTGCCCTTTGTTTTAGGGTAAGTGAAGGTTGCCAGGTAGGGACTGTTCGGGGGAGGATGCTAAGTAAATATGCTGTATAAACTGCACACCTTTTGCAAGCAGTTGAAACTCTCCTACCCAGGTCACTGCCACTGGACTCTCTCCTCTGGATTTAAGCTCCCAATAAAACCTCATGTCTCACTGACTGGCTCTGGGATACTTCTTCTGCCTCTCGAATCTGGTACCTTCCCTGTCAGAGTCTGTAGAAGCTTGGCACAGTACCTGTGCCACACTTCAGGGAACGTTGCTTGGACAAAGCCTTTTATAGAACAAAGGCTTTCCTTAGGATAGATTTAATCAGCTCCTGTTCATTGGGTTTCTTTGTTCACTGGGAATAGGTGTTTGTTCCTGGTTCGGGAACAGCAGCTTCCTCTTCAAAGAAGGGGTAATAACTAGCTTTGCTGATGTGGTTATCATAAAAATAGTGGATAGTAATGTTCTGATAGAGACCATGGTGAATTATCAAATGTGCCAGGTAATGAGTGACAACCTGCACAGCTCCTAGAAGTCACACTTGCTGTTTGATCTGAACAGAGAAGCCGGTTAGGTGGGCCAGAGTCTGCCCTCAGAAACCAGATTGCATGCTGGTGCATTTCTAACTGTTTCTAACCATTGGAAAATACACATAGTATACTCTAGGTCATTCAGAGCTATCCACTGTCACTCTAGCATTTCTTAACTATTCGGTTGTCATCCATTCTGCAGTTTTCATCATCTTTTTCAGTATTTTGTTTTCACACGTTGCTCACTCTATAGCTATACATATATCCACACATACATAGACATACACTAAGAACCCCTCCTCCTATCCCTTCTGACTTCAGAAATAAAGAAACCTAGGATTTGTTGGTCACCTACTATGTATAAAGCCTCATGTGGCCGGCGGCAGTGGCTTACGCCTGTAATCCCCGGCTGGGGCATTTGGGGGTCCGTTGGGAGGAGTGCATCACTGAAGGCATTTTGGGAGGCCTAGGCAGGCAAATCGCCTGAGGTCAGAAGCTTGAGACCAGCCTGGGCAATATGATGAAACTCCATCTATACTAAAAATACAAAAATCAGCTGTGCCTGGTGGCATATGTCTGTAATCCCAGCTACTTGGGAGGCTGAGGCAGGAGAATTGCTTGAACCCAAGAGGTTGAGGTTGCAGTGAGCTGAGCTGGTGCCACTGCACTCTAGCCTGGGCAACAGAGTGAGACCCTGTCTCCAAAGGAAAAAAAAATTGGCAGGTGCTGTGGCTTATGCCTGTAATCCCAACACTTTGGAAGGATGAGGTGAGCCAATCATGAGGTCAGGAGTTCCAGACCAGCCTGGCCAACATGGTGAAACCCCATCTCTACTAAAAATACAAAAAAACTATCCAGGTGGATGCCTGTAATCCCAGCTACTTGGGAGGCTGAGGCAGGAGAATCGCTTGAACCCAGGAGGCAGAGGTTGCAGTGAGCTGAGATTGCGCCACTGCACCCCAGCCTGTGCCAGTGCAAGACTCCGTCTCAAAAAAAAAAAAGCCTCATGCTAGGATCTTCCTATTCCTGATTTCATTTATTCCTCTCCTCAATCTTGAGAAGAGGCTATTATTTTCTCTACTTTACAAATGAGGAAATAGAAGCTCAAATAGTTTAAGAAATTTTCTCATAGTGCCACATACAGGAGCTAGGATTCAAACTCAGCTTTTTTTCCTTTTTTCTTTTTTTTGAGGCAGAGTAAAATAATCCTCCTCTCTGGATATTCAGTAAGAGACAAGGGTTATTTTACTCATTACTCACCTTCCAGTTTATTTTCATGGATTTTTATAAACATTTCTTTCACAAATTTAGGGGCAGCAATTTGCCTTAGGCTTCCGATAGTGAGTTGTCAAATTGAAAAGGAAAAATCTAGAAAAAAAAATGAATGTCATTTGCATGCTTTTAATAGGTAAATAAGTAAAAATTAGGTGTGAGTATTTGAGTCTGTAAAATGTTAACACTTATCTTAAAAATGCATTTTGGCCATGTGACCTTGGGATGTGACTATTGTAACAATGTGCTGACATGGCTTTGGGGAATTTTCTTATTTTTACTTTTCCATATGGAAAACCTGAGTGCATCATTAGGACCTGAGCTCAGGTTCTATAGTGGCTCTGGAAGAACCCAGGGCCTCCCTCCCGTTTGAAGCACTAAGCACTGTAGCATCACTAGAGTAGCTTGGCTCACAGTCAGCATTCCATCAATACTTGTGAAATAGGATGCAATGTTTTCCTAATATATGGCCCTAATCTTCCTCTCCTTCTCCCTCCCCTTCTTCCCACAGGTCTTTTCTCTGGAGTCCTGGGAGGCAAGTTATGGGCAGCACTGCCTCTGGCTGCACCATGAAGCCTGAGTCTGCTTGCGCTCTGCCCTGGGCCCTGCTCTGTCTGAGCATTGGGCTTCTAGCTGACCCCCTCCTCACAGCCTGCTACTGCTAGGAGGTAGAACTTTGGGACTGGTCCTTGGCCTGTTTCTACCTGTCACCTGGCTCACCTCACCACTCACTCCTCCTCCATCACAGCGCCCCGGCCCTGTCCCTGGCCTCCCTGGCTGGGGCATTTGGGGGTTTGCTGGGAGGAGTGCATCGCTGAAAGCGTCTTCCCACTCTCCTGCACCTTCTCTTCCTTGAATCAAGGCCTCCGGATCCACATGGATAGCTGAGATCTTTTCTTGGAGAAAGACGCTTTCCTCTTCACTTCAGCCCCTCACTTCCCCACCTGATTTTCCTCTTCTTCTGCTGGTCCTGTTTTTTTCCATTGCCTGTTTGTTAAATTTCTTGCTTGTGTGCCCCTCTGGGACTCTCTTGTGCACTTTCCTCCCTCTTCACCATCTCAGGATCTGTGTGTGCTGCCTTCCTCCTGTGTGCTTTCTGTCCCCCCATCTCTGCCTTTTCTTCCTCTCCCATTTCCATTACCAAAGGGAGAGAGCCTCTCTGGGCTGTTCCCTGGCCTGTCTGCTCCTCCAGGCTCTGTCCCAGCAGCCACAATGAGCTTCACACTCCACTCGGTTTTCTTCACCTTGAAGGTCAGCATCCTGCTGGGGTCCCTGTTGGGGCTCTGCCTGGGCCTCGAGTTCATGGGCCTCCCCAACCAGTGGGCCCGCTATCTCCGCTGGGATGCCAGCACACGTGGTGACCTGAGTTTCCAGTTCAAGACCAATGTCTCCACGGGGCTGCTCCTCTACCTGGATGATGGCGGCGTCTGCGACTTCCTATGCCTCTCCCTCGTGGATGGCCGCATTCAGCTCCGCTTCAGCATGGACTGTGCTGAGACTGCTGTGCTGTCCAACAAGCAGGTGAACGACAGCAGCTGGCATTTCCTCATGGTGAGCCGCGACCGCCTGCGCACGGTGCTGCTGCTTGATGGAGAGGGCCAGGCTGGGGAGCTGCAGCCCCAGCGGCCCTACATGGATGTGGTCAGTGACTTGTTCCTTGGTGGAGTCCCTGCTGACATACGACCTTCTGCCCTGACCCTGGATGGAGTACAGGCCATGCCCGGCTTTAAGGGATTAATTCTGGATCTCAAGTATGGAAACTCAGAGCCTCGGCTTCTGGGGAGCCAGGGTGTCCAGTTGGATGCTGAGGGACCCTGTGGTGAGCGTCCCTGTGAAAATGGTGGGATCTGCTTTCTCCTGGATGGCCACCCCACCTGTGACTGTTCTACCACTGGCTACGGTGGCAAGCTTTGCTCAGAAGGTAAGACCTTCTCCTTCTGTTGCTAGAGACCCATCCATGGGATGGCTGAGGCTGGGGCTCCTGATAGAAACCAGCTCTATATGGGTGCGCATCTTAGCTGCATGTTAGATCACTGGGCCCCTTGCCCCAAGGAGGCAGTAGAAATCCTTTGCCTACTCTCAATGGAGAATCTGTCAGATCTCAGCAGGAGGAGAATCCCGGCTCCTGAGCCCTGGGGTCTGTACTCTACTAAGAGGATTAGATGAAGTAGGCTGCAGGGTCTGCCCCAGCTTAGCCCCTCCCACTGTAGCACCGTTTATCATGGTCAACCCAGGGCAAGAAAACAGATAGAAATTAGCAAATTTCAGCGTGTATGGTGGCTTATGCCTGTAAACCTAGCATTTTGGGAGGCCGAGGTGGGTGGATCACTTGAGGTCAGGAGTTGGAAATCAGCCTGGCCAACCTGGTAGAACTCTGTCTCTAGTAAAAATACAAAAATTAGCCAGGTGTGGTGGCGCATGCCTGTAGTCCCAGCTATTTGGAGGTTGAGGCAGGAGAATCACTTTAATCTGGGAGGTATAGGTTGCAGTGAGCTGAGATTGCACCACTGCTCTCCAGCCTGGGTGACAGAGTGAGGATCCATCTCAAAAAATTAAAAAATTGGCAAATTTCTACCTGTGTCCCTCTGACCCCTTAAGGCTTGGACCCTAAAGGATAGTTGGGAAACTCCCCATCACTTCCTCTTCATCATCCCTAAACTAAAGAATGCCTGTGTAAAGAAAAATGAACTCGGTTCTTCTTTTGTTCTTCTTTTGTGGCCCACCACACTTCCCAACCCTCTGGGAGGCATCTAGAAGGTGGATGAGGCACCTGGGCCAGGCCCTTCTTGCCTCTTTGTTTTGGTAATGAGGATTTCTCACATGAGGTACCTCTTTAAAGGTGGTTCCCTTTCCCATCCTCTCCATGTAATGAGAACATTGCAAAAAGGCACGGAGATTGACTGTAGCCTTGCTCAGCCAACCATCCAAGGGAGTTGAGAGTATATAGCACAGCCTGGAGAACCTCCCGGATTCAACTGTGACTTCCCAGGGAGAAGCTGGGCTGCCCCTGCTTGTTCACCAAATCCTGACTGTTTGGGATTAGATTTAAGAGAAGTGGCTCAGAATTTAATTTGACAAATACTTAAAATCCTAATTCCTGGACTCACTCACGGCTTAGATTTGGGTAGGAGGAACTGCTGAAGTGAGAAACTGAGAATGGCCATGCAGGTATGTATGATAAGAGATGAGGATGACAGGAGGCAAGGAAGCCACATTTCCTCCTACCATTTGGGTTAAGCCCTGGATTCTCCTACATGGGTTTTATGTTGCCGTAAAACCGGTCTCTTTGTGGACGTGGTGCAAGGTATAGGGCAGAACAGTGGTTTTCAACTTAGCTGCACATTAGGATCATCTTGGGGGAATTTACACTCCAGACCACATCCCAGGCTAATTAAATCAGAATCTCTTGGCATGGGATCCAAGCATCTGTACATTTTTAAAACTCTCCACATAATTCCAATGTGCAATCAAGGTTAAGAACCAACTAGTACAAGATCAAGCAAGGCCAGGTGGCTGGTGCCAGCTGGGTGGTGCAGGTGGATGTGGCCAGGTGACTGCCTTGCCACTGACTCCCAAGATTTCTTCATTCAGGTAAGGCCCTGCTACCTTGGGATTTGTAATTAAAAACTGCAGGTGTTCCTTAAGCGTTTCCAGAACATCCCAACCCCTAAAGCAGGTTGTCTTTGATGTACTTTAGCTACCAGTGGCTATTTAAGAATATTTAAAAAATTAAAACAAAATTTATTTCCCAGGTGGTACCTGCTGGAGACCGGAACACCCTGGAGGTCTTGTCATGCAGGGGCTATTGCCTGAGTCTCCACTTCTTTCTTCTAATAAGTTGGGCATCACATCTATCTCCTTTCCTGCGGGTGGGCTGTCAGAGATGGAGATGCCAGGCATATATGTTGTCCTTATTTGGCTTCTGTTTTTCCTTCACCGAACCCACTGGGAGAAGGGGTGGGGAGGAGGCAACCCCAGTCTACGAACCATTTTGGGAGTGTGGTTATTGAAGTGCTTCTCACAAGCAGGTGCCTTCTGGAGCTGACTGCTGTTCCAGAGCTTCTTGGCTTTGGAGAAAGTTCTGCCTCAAGACGCTGACATGATCACTTGTTTTCTCATTCGCCCAAAGGATCTGTTCTGTTCTCAAAACTTGCATTGAAAGCTGGCATTCTTCCTTTCTAGGGACCAGGGTGTTCGCAAGTGTGTTGTTAACTTGCTGATTATCTCTGATTGCATTTTTGTGTTTAAAAAGAACTCATTTCCTTGGGGCAGGTTTGGATCAGCACTTTTCTGCAGGAAAAAAAACCTCTATACTGTATATGTATACAATTTGCTTTTCTCTTCTTTTTCTTTTTATATTTTGTGTGTGCTCCAGTTCCCAGTGGAATTTCTTCAGAGCAGATTGCGTGCCGTTGGTTTTTAATAGCTAAATGCAATATGTATATTTTAATAATTGTTTTTTTTTCCCTACAAGGTTCAGATCATCTGCTGGCTATGGATTGATGCTTCTATCTGTAGAAGGCAAACACGCAGCCTAACTCATTTATTCTCCTGATACGTAAATAGAGTAAATAAACTGCCATAACAGTAACACTTGGCTGGCTTGGAACAGAGCAGTGCAAAGGTTGAGGTGAGAGAGGATGTTCAGAGAGGTGACAGAATCTACTTTTGATTACTTGGAGCCTGTCGATCCTGGTAATTGTCGTCATGTCTAATCAATCACACAAGTGTATCACAGACTATTAGAAAGTCACTGTTGCCTCCACAGCTAGTTAGTTTTTAGAAAGTAAGCAGGAAAAACTTACCTGTGGAATGTAATGGGAAAGGAAACCACAGCAGCTGCTAAGTGTCAAACAGATCCGCACAAAACAGGATAATGTCTGCCCATGTTTCCAAAGATAATGTGGTGAAGCGGGTAGAGAGAATGCACCCATTCTCCCCACCCCACCCCTGCTAAATTGTCCGAGTCACAGAACTGAAACCAGGAGGCTTATTCCCAGGAGGCAGAATGTGCACCAAGCACCCGCTTGTCTCAATTTGCAGGATAGGCTCTGCTATTTTGTTGTGTGAGGCCTTGCACCAGGCGTGGAAGGTCCATTTTGTACTTTATGCTTTGGCAGTTCAAAGAGCAGGGAGAGCTGCGAGGGCCTCTGCAGCTTCAGATGGATGTGGTCGGGCCATTGGAGGCGCTCTCTGTGGTCCATTAACTCCTAGCCCACCTGCGGTGTTGCTGTTTGCTTGGCCTGTCTGGGTCTCCATGCCTTGATGGCTCCAAAATGTCATCATGCTGCGCTCCAGGAAGAAGGTGCGGATAGGCCATCTCTTTTATGTGCTTTGGGCTATTTTGATTCTCTGTTGGGTATATTCCCTAGGTAAGACCCAGAAGACACAGGAGATAGTTGCTTTGGGAGAGTTTGGACTTACGGGCATGAGGTAATAGACACAGTATCTTCTCTTTCATTTGGTGAAAGGCTATTAGCTCTGGGTGCAGGCAGAATTCCACACAGCTTACTTGGAAAAACCTTATTCCAAGGATCCCAAGCTAAATAATAGTCACATTGAACATTGTAGCGCATGATGGACAGAAAAGTGGTCCCAGATTTTTACATCTGGGTGTTATGTCTATGAATAAAATGCTTTGGTGGTCAACCAGACTTGTTCATATTGACATTGAGTCTTGCCTTTTCGGTGGTGATTTTTAAATTATGTGTATCTGCTTTGGGACATAGTGGAGCTGTGGCATGCATTTTCATCCGGCTTTTTGTTTAGCTCAGCCTGTCCCGTTATGGGCAGCCTTGAAACTCAGTGGCTAATGAAGAGGTATCCTCAGCTTCCTCCCTCTAGAGAGCAGTTCCCTCACGGGTCATTGAGAGTTTGTCAGTACCTTGAAATGAGTTTAAACTTGTTTATTTTTAAAACATTCTTGGTTATGAATGTGCATGTATTGAATTACTCAAACAACCTTATGGTTGTGAAGAACTGATTCGCTGCCAAGGTGTATAAATTTCAGTCCCAGTGTCTCTGGAGAGTTCATTTAGCATGAAGTCAGCCTGTGGCAGGTTGGGTGGAGCAAGGGAACAATGTAGAAGCTTTCATAGGTAGATCGCTACTTCCAAATCGACCCATGTCACAGATCACTCGTGCCATCACATTTGACGTTGATTCAGTTGAGAGGCACAAGCTTCTAGTCTACCGGCAAAGATTAAGTTGATTCCTTGTCTTCTGTCTTCTCTTATGGACTTGGGTGAGTGCCCAGACCAGAAGCAGTTTGTCTTGAGTCTTAGCTGTTATGTTTTTAGAGGTTGGGCTCCTCTAGTGAAGTGTTGTGGTGGGTGTTGGTAATAGAGACCACAGCCTTGTTATAAGCATGCAGTTGTGTGGTCCCCAGCTCAGCTTCAGGACCATGTTCTGTAGTGACTGTCCCCCTCCCTCCCACTGTCTGAAGCTCGGATCCTACTCAGGTCAGTCTGATTGATGGCTCAACACCACTGTGTGGCCTTCCCATGCCTTCCTGAAAGTGAATTACAATTACTTTTTTTTTTTTTTTTTTTGAGAATTGTATGACCCATCTCTCAAAGCCAGGACTAGGACGGAATGGCATATGCCAAGAAGAGGCTGCTTATCCCTGAGCAGTTACTGAGATCTAGAGATATCAGATACTGTAGTGAAGGGACCAGTGGTTGCCTCGGTTGGATCCTCCTGTTTCGGGCACTTGTGTAACAACCCGGCCATTTCCCCTCCCTCACCACAGTGCACATGCTGCTTGAATTATAACATGGCATTGTTCCTAATCTGTGTCAACTCTGAATGGCCTTGGGAAGGGTGAACTGCAGGAGAGTGGTGCATACCCGGAGAGTAAAGGACTACTCCTTTCCAAGTCTTCCCTGTTTTGGAGAGGAGAGAACAGAAGCAAGGCCTTAAAATGTACACAAAGGGGGACTGCTGCTTCTGAGACTTGATTCCCCACCCAGCATTCAGACCAGCCTGACTCTCCACCAGCCCAGCCAGCAGGGGCTGTCACTAAATGGAGCCTGAATAGGGGTCTGATTGCTCCTTTTTCCTCCTTCCCTCCTGATTACCAAGTGAGATTTCCTGGGTATACTGTATGCTAAATGGCGGAGCAGCCGCCTGCCACTTGCTTCAATTATCCCTCTTTTAACTGCTGAGGGAAAAGCAATTTTTTAAAATCTCCCCCCTCCCCTAACATCTCTGCCTCCTTTAAAGAAATAAGACCCTTCTTCCATGTTCCCCGCTTCAATGAGGTGAAAGCAGCCTTCTCCTTTTGCAGAAACTGCACACCAGCTGCAGGCTGCAAAGAGGGTGGCCTTTGGATAATGCTTTGGTCCAAATTCAGCAAGGCTGAGGGTCAGGCAGGCATTTTGCCAGGAGCCTCAGAGTAGCACGTGAACTTGCATTTGCATTTGGTAATGAGATACCACAGGCCCAATGCTGGGGGCTAATTATTTTCAAGACCCCATCTCCCTTTGCAGGCTGCTCTAGAAAGATGGTTTCCAGTTTCTGGGGCGGCTGTCCTTCAGCTGGGTCCTCTCCTTCACAGGGCAGATGAGGTGGGGTGGAGGGTTGCAGGCTGCACTTGGGGGATGGGACTAACGTCGCCCCCTTTACTTGCAGTCACTGGCTCCTGAGTGTAGGTCCATCACAGTGAGGCCCCAGGGCAGAGCTGGAGTAAGGGAGGCTTTAGGGCAGGGCTCTGAAGGTCAAGTGCCCTTCCTTACACAAAATAATAATGATATGATTGCCATTGTTCTTATTAAATATCACCACACGCCTGGCATTCTAGGTGCTTTTTATATTCATTGGCTCATCTAATCCTCACCAGACTCCTATGAAGTTAATATCATTAGCTCCGTTTTACAGATGAGAAAACTGAGGAACCGAGAACTTTGGAGCTTAAATCACATTTAGCATAGTACTTCAGAGTATAGCTGCTGGAGGGAAAATAATTTGGACTTAAATTTGGGTTTGTCTGCTTACGTGTCATATGGCTCTGGAGAAGGTTTACGAAGCTTCAGTATCTTCTTTAGTAATAATAATAGCTAATAACCAGAGGGCACTGACTCCAGGCCCACACTGTCTGAGGTGCTCTGCACGCACTAGCTTTTGAAACCCTTGCAACCACTCTTGACATGCTATTATTATTCTCATTTCTTTTGGATAAGGAAACTGGGGGGCAAGAGGTTAAATAACTTGGCCAAGATTGTGCAGGTATTGAGACAGAGCTGCGGTTTGTGATTAGGCAGTCTGGCTTCAGAGCCTACGCTGCCAACCGCCATGCTATCTTGACTGTCAGTGAAGTAGGAATCATAGGAAATCATACCTCATGGAGTTGTTGAGAGCATTAAATGTGATAAAACAGGAAGTTACCTGCCTAGACTCCAGGAAAGAGCAAGTTCTGACTCTGGTCTGTTGGTCTCCTGGCCTGTGTGAGCACAAACTGCACATCAATTTGGTTTCCCAGGAGATTTGATGCTTCCTTTTGAGCGACCCCCACCTCCACCAGTTTCCTTTATTGCAATCTGTAGAGATAAAAGGAGGGGAATTTTGGAAGTGCACAGAATCCAATTTCATTGTCATTTGCTCCTGCCCAAGAGCGTGGGGCTGCTGACAATGCTTGTGACTGCGGGATCCGATTCAGGGCTCTGCCTGCAAAGGTGTGGGGTTCTGGCCTCAGCAACCACCCAGTGAGGCAGGTAGGGCAGGCCTTAGCATCCTACTGAAGAGGTGAGGAGACTCAGACCTTGAACTTGTTGTGGGTACAAGGGTTTGAGGACAAGCTTGGGCACTGCCTCTTTGGCAGCTGTCTCTGGGCCCTGAGAGCCCAGGCCCCCAATGTGGCATGTTACCTCTGCTTGTGGGCCCCCTTCATGAACACAAATGGCCTGTGTCTCTGTCGTGAAATGGAGCATTGCCTCCCTGGATGCAGATGATAAGCAAAATGTCAAACTCCTGGTGCAGGAGGCTATCAGCTTGGCCTGTCCCAGGGGCCTTGTTCCTCCTAGCCAGAGAGAGAGAGAGAATAGGAAAGAAAAGGAAAATGAATGAATATGAGTACAGTATTCAATTCCCAGCCTCTAGACCCCTGTTTTAGTGAAGTGATTGGGACTGGACCCAAGGGTCCCAAGGCAGTTGGAGCACAGGTTCACTACACTGGAGCTTCGCCGGACAGGACGACCTCTTCAGACTTACCTTTGGTTTCCCAGGTACCAGGCACTGCCCATTACCTCACTCAGTGCTGGTGGTGAGGGTTGGAGCTCTTGGATTCCTCTGTCAGACTCTTCCTATCTTTCCTGCTTTCTGCTTCTCTCCACACCTAATAAAACCAAACTTTCTGTGTTTCTTCTTGTCTTTTCCTTTGTATGTGTGAGACGGGGAGATGATTACAGAGGCGGATTTACCATGAAACTAAGCCTTTCATACCTTCTCAGTTGCATGGGTCCCTCCTAAGGCCCCACACCTCATTTCATATTTGCAATTTTTTAAGGACTCCCAAATATCGTCAGCTCCAGGCCCCACCTCTGTGGATCCTCCTCTGTTAACACAACTTGTTGCTGTCCGGTGACAGCAATGCTGCTCTGGGTGTATGTGTGGTTTTCATTTTTATTTCTAACCAGTGACCATTCATCACAGACACATTTTCCACTTCATAACCATTACAGGTGAACGAATCAGAGCCAGGGAGTACAGGAGGGTGGAGGGAATATAGGAATGTCACTTGGGATGGTGTGGTGGGAAGAGGAGACGTCTAGGCTATTCAGTGGGTAAAGGGAGGAAATGTTTGGAAATATTTGCTGTGGATTTAGAGGGACAAGGTGGTATTTAGACAGAGGGATCACTCTAGTCATCCTCCTGAGGTTTTTTTCCCCGCTGAAGTTGGGAGGTTTAGTTTGCTGTGGCTCACAAGGTAAGGAGGAATGGGGGATGCACTGGGAACAGTGTTGCAGGTGTCAGGCTGTGGCTGGCAGAGGAGAGGGACAGAGTGTGACTCTGCAGGTCTGTCTCCCTGATCTGTTTGGAAACTGACATTTCCAGTGGGTTGTCATTATTGCTGTTGTTCTCCAGAAATTGATGTCTTTGGGTGACCTATTTAAAAGCAATACGGGGCTCCCCTTTAAATGTGTCATTGTCTGTATCTGCTCTCAAACCTTGACTGTGGCCACAAAATTCCTAAATCATGTATTTCCCAAAGATTTTTTTCTTTCTTTTAAATCCTGGAACTGGTACCAGTAGCTTTTAAAAGCAAACTGACCTCATAGTCATCCAGAGAAACTACCCAGTTGCATTCTATGACAAAACTTATTTGGCATCTAGTCCTAGAAATTGTGAAAGCTTTGGCTCTTTGGGGTAAAAACAGTGCACCATGCGAAGGTATGCAAGGGCACAAGAAGGTAAAGATGAAAGAGAGGGAGGGGCAAGAACTGTAGGCATTGTAAAGCTCCTGGCTCAAGTTTTCTAGCTGGGAAAGGCATGTAGATCTTTTTGGTTTTACTGAGAGTCTTATTTAAGTACAGTGTCTTTGTAGCTAAGAAAATGACTCTGGGGAGTTTTCCTTCAAGTTTCTTGATGAGACGCTATTCATCCGATCCTCTCGTGACACCTTTGCCTCCGATCTGCCAGTTTGATTCTGAAGTTGTTCTGTTTGCCCATGTGAAGTCCTTAGAAGACAGAGTTCCAACAGTCCTGTGGGTCGTTGTTGGCGATATAGGACTGGCATCTCCACTCTAGCAAGCAGTACATTTCAGGCAATTCTGCAATCTCTCCTCCAGGTATGATTGGAAATGTGTTGCCTGCAGCTTCTGAAGAATAGAAAAAGTGCAGTGAGAGTGTGTACAGCTTATTTGCTTAATAAGTCGCTTTCAAATAAAGAGGAGTACCCCACTTGTGAGGAGAGAGATGCTGGAAAGCAAAGCTGAGTTCACTTCTTTGTGATCCACATCATGGGGAAAGAGCTGGACAGGCTGGGAGGTTAACAGACGCTGGGTTTCTTCTTTCCTCCTCATTCTCTCAGGCTTCTTTTCTTTCCAGATGGGGCCCTTTATCTCGCATGGTTAGCCTTGAGGGTTAAGGGAATGGAGAAGAGCGAGCTTGAAGGGCACCGAGCCTCTGACCTGTGGAATCCTTGAAAGACAAATCCTCCCACAGTGTATTTGCTCTTTCTGGGTCAGAAAAGACAAGGCTAGAGTTTAGGCAGAGGTGTTGTATAATCATGTGATGTGTTTTGAGCCCCTGCTTAGTTTTAAGGAAACGCACTAAAACTTGGGGGGATTCTGGTATTGTAGAAGTCTGTGAGGGATGAAGTGTGGATCATGTGACCGTCTTGGAGGATGCCAACACATTTATTATAATACATTGCTCTCTAGCTATGACTTTGCCCTAGGTAATGCATCGGAAACAAAGGTACATTATAAAGTATCATGGGAGTCTGGGATTGTGGCTCATGCCTACAATCTCAATACTTTAGGTGGCTGATGCTAGAGAACTGCTTGAGCCTAGGAGTTCAAGGCCTGCCTGGACACCATAGCGAGACATCACCTGTACCAATAATTAAAAAATTAGTTGGGAAAGGTGGCACATGCCTGTGGTGCCAGCACTTGGGAAGCTGAGGTGGGAGGATTGCTTGAACTCAGGAGGTTGAGGCTGTAGTGAGTGAAGATCACGCCACTGCCAGCCTGGGCAACAGAGTGAGACCCATCTCAAAAAAACAAAACAAAAAAATCATGGGATAATAGTTTAAAGGGGACTTCTAAAGTCATTAGGTCTGACTATTCATTTCTCATCCTCCACTGCACTATATAAAATGAGCCTACCCATGCCCCCCCAAAAAACACCTAGCCAACTGCAATAGTGTGAGCTTGGTATTTTTTAAGGCAGCCTAATATATCTCCGATCAATGCTGATAATCAGGGAGCTCTTTCTTATATCAGCCCCAGCCACTTTCTCATTGGTCCTCTTTCTATTTAAAGTAATCTGACCTTTGCAATGGGCCAAGTGGGTGAGGAAGATGGGCGGGTTCATTGTAACAGTTTCGAATGATGCTTTGCAGGAATTAACCCTTGTGCCAAGGTAAAATTCATAAGGGATTCTCTGATGCGGTGCTAGCAGTACACATACCACTGAGTTATTTAGAATTAACTGCTTGTGATTAATCTTAAACAATGTGGGAGGGCTTGATGTGGGAAGAGATTTGATGTAAGCAGGTGACTCAGACTCCAGTCATTTTGCCCCTGGGGAGCTTGCACTGTGAAAGATTCGTGGTTAGCCCAATCTCTGTTTCTTTTGTCGGTGCCTCATTTTATTCCCCTGTGATGTACCATCTTCTTCCATACCCAACTAGATTTTTAAGCATCTCTGAATTTCCGAGGAGCTTCCTGGAAATCCTGAATTTCTCTGCAATAAGATGGGGGCCGGGCGTGGTGGCTCACACCTGTAATCCTAGCACTTTGGGAGGCTGAGGTGGGTGGATCACGAGGTTAGGAGTTAGAGACCATCCTGGCTAACATGGTGAAACCTTGTCTCTGTTGAAAATGTAAAAATTAGCTGGGCATGGTGGCGTGCGCCCGTAATCCCAGCTACTTGGGAAGCTAAAGCAGGAGAATCCCTTGAACCTGGAAGGCGGAGATTGCTATAAGCTGAGATTGAGCCACTGCACTCCAGTCTGGTGACGGAATTAGACTCTGTCACTCACACACACAAAGATGGGAAGTTATGGAATAGATGAAAAGGGGATTGGATTAGACTTGCCTAACAAGCCCATCCTGGTTGCCAGGGTCAGACATCAACAAAAATGAAGATTTCGCTAAAAAGCCTAGCAGTATTTTTTTTCTTCTTTTTATGTAAGGACATGACAGGAAGCAGTATTGAGTAGCCGCTCCTGGAGACAGGCCTTGGAAGCATATGCTCTATCCAAAAATGCTTTCTACTCTGCCAGCTTGCTCTGGATATTTCATGTTTTTGGCACCGTTGGGCCGAAGTCTCCCAGGGAAAGGGCTTAGGCAGGGCTGGAAGATCTTGCTCTCACATTGGCATGGACTGGAAACCTGCCAAGAAAAAATTCTCTTCTGTACCCTAAAGGGGATGAGGCTAGTCTTGGCTGTCAGCCATCTCTCCATTGACAGTCATTTTCCTGACACAGCAGCAAAACAAAAAAAAAAAGGAACTCGTCTCATAATTTTGTGGTTTAAAATAGTTTACTTTTAAGAGCAAAGCCCACAGACATCATTTGGAGTCCAAGCACTGGCATGTAATGAGAGTCGCCAACTTGTCTGTGGTCTTATTGTGCAGCCAGGCTTCGGACCACATGCGTGTGCTGAAGTGGGTGTGACCACCTCATACCCTCATGTAGTCATTGCCACATGGACAGAGGATGATTAGGTTTTAGTTGCTGTGGAAACTTTGCTATTTGTTCAACCTGATGTTGAGTTTTCAGCCTCTGTTAATGCAGATTGGGGCTATTTTTTCCTAGTGTAGAATATATAACCAGTGGCTACATTTTAATGTATCTCTTGGCTCCCTTTGGCTTTTCTATCCTTAATGCAAGTTGTGATTGCTCAGCTGGGTTTCCTGATTCCTGTGGCAGGAGTATGTGAGGAGGTATTCTCTTTGGGAACTGTAAGGCGTGAAACCAAGGATGGGTTTTCCTTAGTTAATGCACATACAGCCTTGTGTGCTAAATGTTATGTCTCTGACAAAACGCAGGTGCTCAATAAATGTTTGTCACCTTAATAAATCACATTGTGTATATATACATGTTCTGTTCATGTACATATGTGTCTGTGTTCATATATGTGTGGGCATATATGTGTGCTTGATGAATGCAAGTTCCCAGGAATATAAGCTCAAGAATGTCTGTTGAATAAATTAATCAATGAAGTCAGGTCCAATCGGACCACACTGGCCACTGTTAGAAACATCCTCTTTCTTTTAATGGGGAAAGCATCAGGTTTATTGTGGGACAGGTTTTGTTGTATCTGTATCAAGCCATACACATTCCACTTGGTTTGATCTAGTTGAGGATGAACTAGGAAGACTTTTTTTTTTTTTTGATTTGTTTACAAGCGAATGATTTCCTGTAACAATTGTAGGCAGTAGCCAGCCTGGGACTGTCTGCAGTGGAATGGCTGTTTGAGGCAGGCACGTTGTTGTCACTGGAGATGGAGAGGCCCCACTCACTCATGTGGATTCCCTGGAGAAGATGGAGCTCACTAGAGACAGGATAATTATCCTCAGATATTGGAGGTGCTACGATGCAAGGGAGGATGATGATACCCAGGCGGGAAACTTGAAGGAATCCGAGCCACAGAGAAGAATTCTCTGATGGTTAGAGGTGTTGGACCACAGAATGCACAGCTTTGGCAAGCTCTGTTCCCAAAAAAAGTACAGCAGGTGCTTTCATGAAGCCATCAGGAGCATGTGCCAGCATGTGCATGCCTTCAGTCCAAGGACCCTGCGGTTCTGAGGGGCTCAGTAGCCAGGCCCACCCTCACGTTTTATTATGCATCCCCATTTATGGGAGGAAGAAGATTATTCTCCAGATCAGTGGTCTCCAAATGAGGCACAGGCAAGACCATTCTTTGTAAATACAGGACCTGATTTCATTGATTAATTTGGTCAACAGAGGATATTGAGCTCATATTATTAGGAACTTGCATCCATCCAATGCACAAAAATTAACAATGCATTGATAATGTATATGCAAGTTTTTTCATAAGTAAATATGCATCTGTTGTGAGAGTATAATAAATTTTTCTTTCTCATGGGGAATTTGTTCAGAGAGGGTGGGAGGCCACTGATCAACACTCATATGTACCTTTATCTCTCTTTAATTGGTTTTAGTTACTCCTGACTGCCTGTAGCATCCCTTACCCCCAGGGCTTTCAGCTTTCTAGAGCAGGTGTCACCTAAGGCATTCCTGCTGCCGGTGGTATGTGTGTTGGGCTCCTCGCCTCTGCCTTCAGCTCTGCCTGTGGTGGTCTTGATTGACCTGCCAGGTGGCTCTGACGGCTCCATGGGGAGATACTCCAGTCACAGTTCCTTCTTCAGAGGCCTCACTGTGTTCAGGATTACTAATGCCATTATTTTTGGTGTAAAAACTATGGAATGAACATTTGCTGGGGCAGCTTTGTTTTGGGTAAGAGAGCAAAGTGTCTGAACTATCTCCAAGCTTTTGCAAAGGAATCGTTGATGTATAATCATCTGCTTGTCGGAATAGGCCCTCTCTTTATTGGAATAAGTTTATTCATCTGACATGCACTGTGTGGATGTCTGTAATCTACCAGTGTGATCCTTGCCCTTAAGGGGCTTGTGGTCTAATTGGGAAGCTTGTCAGGCAAAGAAGTATATAGCACACATCAGAGTTGCTATAATAGCATAAAATGTTTGTAAAAGGGATTGTGTTATCCTACTTGGGTGTGGGTTTGTGCATGTGCACTTGGAGTGTGAGTTAGGGATTGGAGGCAACTTTGCAGAGCAAATTCTTGGGCAGGACATAGAATATTTAATTGGATGACTGGGGGGAAAGCATATTCAAGGCAGCTCTATGAGAGAGCAGCATGCTGTTTCCAGTTGTTTCCAGTAGTTAATGTGGCTGGGCCAAAATTGAGGTCAATGAGAGATTGATGAGAGAAAGAGTTAGGCAGGGAAGGTCTTAACTGCTTTGTAGGAATTTTGGACATTATTTTTTCCACAACTGGCAACCATTGAAATTTTTTCAGTTGAATCGTGACAGAGTCAGATTTGAATTTTAGAAAGATGACTCTAGGGCCAGTTTGTACAATGGATTGATGATAGGAAGGCTTGAGCAGAGAAGGTATACAGAAGCTATTGTGTGGTTTCGGTGAGGGGGAGTCTGTATTGAGGGGTGGGTAGTGATAGAAGAAGGGCTGATTGCAGAGATATCAAGGAGAGGAACTTAGTAATGGACAGGCATTGGTATTAGTTTTGGAACCAGATTGCCTGTCACATACTAACCTGTGTAAACTTGGGCAAATAATTTCACTCTTTTATATTTCCTTTTTGCCATCTGTGAAATGGGGATGATAAATAGCGTGTACCATTTAGAACCAGTTAATGTGGCGGGGCTGAAGATTTGAGGCCAACGAGAGAGAAGTAATGAGAGGAAGAGTTAGGTAGGGAAGGTCTTCACTGCTTTGTAGGAATTTTACTATGTGCTTAGTACATAGCAAACCCTTAGTGAATATTAGCCATTATTGTGATTGAAAAGAGAAAGAATTTCATTAATATGCTCTTCTGGTTGTAGGAATATAGGACGGGAAAGCCATTGTGAGGAGCAGGTTTGGGGTGAAGAAGAGAGAGGAGTAAAATTAGATTTTGATTTGGCCATATACTGCCTTCCCTTAAGACCCTATAGGACCCTTGTGGGGAAATGTACAGGGCCAGGCAGGGGCAATGGTTGGCACTCGCTGGGGGAGGATGGGGGCTGCCACAGGTATCAGGGTGTTTATTGTTGTGGGTGGGAAAGGCTTGGATGTGGATGAGGCTGCCCAGGGAAGAAATGTAGTTCAGAGGAAAAGGAGCCTAAATGCAGAAACTTTAGGAACTGTAATATTTAGGATGGTGGGGGAAAGGAATCCATAGGAGAGACTACAGCAGATGCCCAGACATGTAGAAGGAAACTAGAAGGGAAAGAAAGTTCTTTAAAATTCTCCACTGGTGAATAAATGAAAGAATATACCTTCTTAACCTGGTTGAAGTTGGGGCCTGCATTTGAAAGCAATAAAATGACAAAGAATTGCATCCTTTATTTCAAAAAACTGTTTACGTTGGTTTTTCTTCTACCTTCTGTGTAGTGTGGTCTGTCCATTTAAGAACATTCCTACAAATGTAAACTTATGTCTCATATGTAGGTGGTGATGAACCTCAGGGTTTTGGATGTTTTTGCACCTGACGGAGTTTCTGGCTCTTAGAACATCAGGATCCCATAAGAAGCAAGAACTGAAATATCTGAAAGATATAAATACAGAGAAGTGAAGTGGCTTGCCCAGGTTCAGCAAATTGGAATTCTGTTTTGAACCTTGTCCTTTTTTGAGACCATGTGAGTTAAACATGATTAAACATGAAATGCTTTGGCTAAGTTTCTCCTGGGGTCTGGCGTAGAACTCTTGGGGGTGCCGGTGCTAAAGCTCAGCTCAAAGCCACACACCTCTAGGGACTGAGGGAAGAGATTCCCCTGCCTCTGGTCTCTGTGGGCTAAGAGAGCAAGATGCTCCACATAAGAGCTGCTGGAAGCCCTGGCTCAGCTAGCAATATAAGTGGTGGTAATTAATTTACTTGTGGTTTCTTTATCTCTGCCCAGGGGTGGGATGCTTGGAAAGACAGCAAAATAATTTAAGGAAATTGAGGCTCAGCTCTTGTTGTCTGCTTGCTGCCCTTCCTTCTGCCTTCAGCTCTCTAGGGCTGGGGGTGGGGGCTGTGTCTGTGCTCTGAATGCTTGCTGTACATCAGTTTTCCAGGAATTTCAGGACACAGGAATTATCACCCAGCTGTGTTGTGTGTTGCTGTTCAGCAATCTGAAGTTGCTTATCTAGCGTAAGTCAGAATGGGTAGCCTAGGAAGGAGGGGGAGCGCCTTCATTTTTCTAAGCAGAAGAAATTGAGGTGTTAGGGGCCCAGCTGGTATGTGACAGGAACCAAGAAATGGAACCTTCATGGACATGCATGCTTTACACAAATTCTCTTGCTGAAACTTGGGATGTTATCAGGAAGATACCTCTTTCTACCTCATCCAACAGCAATGCACACTATTTCAGCTTCGCTCCATGTTGGGAGAAGCACTAGGGGTAAGAATGGTGAGCAAGACAGGCACATCCTGCAGCTTAATTCACCAAGCAAATATAGAGTGGTGTGTGCTTTAAAGGAGACATATGCTTAACAGTGCTTTCTATAGGTTTATTGGTCCCTCTTCACATATGGCAGAGAAAACACCCCGTGCAGTTCAGGAGTGTGATTAAGATACTCCAGGGAGTCACACACAGGAGGTCCAGGGCTTTTTCTGGACTCACTGTTCTTGGACTGGCTCTCCTAGCCTGGGTCTGTTGACTGAGGATCACAAATGAAGCCAGTAGACTTGGGAGTTATACTTCTAAGTTTACTGCTCAGCTCTAATCATGCTCCTAAGTAGGCCTTGATGATGCATTTTAATTTTGTGCAAGTTGATATGGTTTGGCACTGTGTCCCCACCCAAATCTCATCTTGTAGCTCCCATAATTCCCACCTGTTGTGGGAGGGACCCAGTGGTAGACAATTGAATCATGGGGGCAGGTCGTTCCTATGCTATTCTCATGATAGTGAATAAGTCTCACAAGATCTGATGGTTTTAAAAATGGGAGTTTCCCTGCACGTGCTCTCTTCTCTTGTCTGCTACCACGTGAGACGTGCCTTTCACCTTCCACCATGATTGTGAGGCCTCCCCAGCCACGTGGAACTGTAAGTCCAATAAACCTCTTTGTTTTGTAAATTTCCCAGTCTCAGGTATGTCTTTATCAACAGCATAAGAACAGACTAATACACAAGTCTTAGGATTTATCACCTCCTTATTTTGATTGGGTAAATTTAATAATAATGACGGTTAACTAATTTGCATGAAACATTTACTATGTGCTGGGGACTGGTCTATGTATGTTCATATGTGACTTATTTTCATTTTCCCAATTGCTCCTACCAGGGAGGGAGGTGGTGGTTTTCCTGATTTTGTAGATGAGGAAACTGTAGTTGAAGAGAGAAAGCAGTCTATCTAAGGGGAGAGTCCAGGCAGTGGATGTGGAGTTTGAACTTTTCACTCTTCTCTCTCTGCTACCCCTCTGTTCAATCTGGCATTGAATGGGGGCTCCTGTGGCTCTCGGTGACCCAATCCTGTCTTCAACTGGCCCAGCTGAGGTGTCTCTAGCACGCAAAGATACTGCCAGTATTCACTGACCTGTCTTTTGACCATCTGCCTCTCCTACACATAACTGATTTTGCTCTGCTCTGATCCTGATTCAGAAACATGTTCTCCAAAGAAAAACATACAAGCTGCCCTGGACCACTTTTTATTCTAGTATCTTATTCCATCTCATTGGCCATCTTTGTGATGGATCTAGAGCTATGAGTGGTCTGGAATCCCATATTGTCTCCATCTTTAAAACCTATGACCTCCAGGTAATTTTTGCTACTGTTTTTGTTAGTCTGTTGCCCACCACTATCCAAAAGGCTTTTTTTCAAGCTTTATTGAAAATATTTTATTTCTATTAAATTGTAAAGTGAGTATTATTTCAATTAAGTTGTAAAGTGAATATCATTTCAATTTATATATTTCCCCAACTCAGGCATTGTATTACTTTACCCCTTCTCCCTCTTAAGCATCACAATCCAACCTCCCTTTATGACATTGACTCAGGGAGTCAGGGTGACTTACAATGGGTCACTCAGGTAGCAAGTAGCTGGGGATTGGGACTAGAACCCAAATATCCTAACTCCCAGCCTAACACTCATTCCCCTACATCACTCTGAAAAAAGATTTGTGGCTAAGGAGAATTGATTCAAAAGAACATCAGTTTCCAAGCATAATTAGGGGTGATAAAACAGTTATGGTGACTCTCTGCAATGGGCTTACAAACGAGTGGCATTTTTAATGGAAAACATAAACCAATAAGTGTGTAATTACTTGTGATGAGTGCTGTAGATGGAAAGAACAGGGTATGGGGAAATCTAATGAAAACCAGGGTAGTCAGGGAGGTATTTCTGAGAAGGTGACATCCAAAGACGAGAAAGAACAGGGAGAAAGTCAGGGAGCGGGGCTGTATGTGTTCATTGTCATTTGCTTGGCTGAAGAACAAGATTGGTTAGTTTAATGTCCTTGGCCAGAACTGTGTCTTTTACTTTTATGTATTTGCTTTGAGTATGGTTGATGGGTAGTGATGAATGGTTGGATAGAGGGATGGGTGGAGGCCTGTCTGGGGTGGGGAAAGAGAGAAGCCATCAGTGTGATAGGATGGGGGCAGCTTATCTTGCCTGGTAAGTGGACACACACATGGAACTCTCTTTCCAGAATATAGAATCTTGGAGGTAAGGATTTGGTGGTAGAATGTCTATGTAAAGAAAGCTCTCTTGTGGAGAAGGATAAAATCAAGGGCTGCTGGAAAAAGAAAGCCATAGTGTCATTTGCCACCAGCCTTAAGAAACTTGTTGCTCAAATAGCTGCACCATTATGTGGCTCCAATCTATAGCACCATAGATGAGCCTGAAAATTCCCAGATAGCTGTCCCTTCTTCTTAATGCTCAAGGTCTCAGTCCTGCCCACCTAGGTCCTCCCACCTGCCACAGTGTGTTTTTCTGGGTACACGAAGAAAAGAGGGATGTTGCCTTGATAGATCTATGCTCTTCAGCTGTTGTTGTCAGGGACATTTATATTCCGGAACATCTAAAGGGTTCTCGACTTAGAGGAGCAGTGGAAAATCTGAGGCTGGGGAATCAGCCTGATTCTTGATGGGCCATTCTTCCTTGGTTTTAGGCTAACAGCTTTTGACCACTTACTATGTTTCAGGCACTGTGAATAGGCACCGTGAGTTTCAGTCTTCTCATCCTTTTATTCCCATTTTATGGATGAGGAGACTGAAACACAGAGACTTCCCAATCTACCCTCCACCCAATAATACAAAGATACACATGGAGCTAGAGTGAAGCTTTTCCATTCTCCATGAAAATAAAAATAAACAATGTAGTAAAGTTTTTTTGTGAAGTCACTTTTTAAAAAAAATCTTGGATATGCCCTTTTATTTTTATTTTTGGGGCATGAAAGGACTTTTTCTTTTTAAGAAAATACAATAATATAAAGTGTCATTTTTTAGTTTTTGTTGTTAGCCAATGTTAGTTTCCAAAATTGCTTTATGTTGCTTTAAATATATTAGACTTAAATAAACTCTATTAATCTGAGACCCACTGTTGCAGATGTTAGCTTAGTTTCCTTTAGGAGTAAAGTATTTATTTGATTTTATTCACTTTTTATTCTGATCTTTTATCAGAAAAATAGTGCAAATAAACAGTAGCTCTGAGATCATATAATTTATTTTTATAAAGCATTTATCAAAGTATTTTGATTGTACAGTTTGACCCTGAGACACTTTACCTCTATGTTGGCATAATCAGAATTAAACAAAGACTGCAGCATTTTTATCAAGGGAGTATTTTTCAGAAACAAACAGGGCAGGGGTCATATAATTCCTCAATTCATTTTTTCTTCAGCACAGTTAAACCATTCCTTATTTTTCCAACTCAGTTTTATCTTACTGAATTATTTTTAACAAGATCAATTCTGCTCCATGTGTATTCTATAATGAAGATTTGATTCATCAATCAGTTATTTTTCATGTGCCTATCAAATTTTACCCACACAGCTTCTACCATTGTGAATGTTCTTTTGTGGCCATTATTTCTACCCCATCCAATTTTCTCACATTAGATTTGCAGGTGTAAATTTTGTCAAGAATGTTTGATTTTTCCTTCAATTTTTTAGCCAATAACAGATTTCACCATGTGCATTTTTTAGCTGCTGTCAGTTCTATTTTGTGTGTGTGTGTGTGTGTGTGTGTGTGTGTGTGTGTGGTTTTTTTCCTGACAGGTCTAATTTTTTTCTGGGTCAGGTTTTGCCATTTGAAAAACCAAATCTTTTTCCTAAAACTAAAGTTGGTCCCTTTCCTAATGGTTTCTCAGTTTTGCAGTTTGAAAAACCAAATCTTTTTCCTAAAACTGAAGTCAGTCCCTTTCCTAACGGTTTACCCCAGAAGTCAAAACGTCAGGGTAAAAGTAGACTGTGTTGTTTATAGAGACCAGCCACCCAGAAGGATTAAGAAACTTATCCGAGGTCATACATAAAGTGGGCAGCAGATATATCTGTTGGGTCACTTCAGAATATTCAGCCCATCTTGTTCAGTGAGGGGCAGAGTAAGGATGTAAAACTCGGATGAGCTTGATCCTGTGCCTTCCTCCTTCCAGCTTCTACTTCCCAACCCCTCTGCTGAGCTAACAGAATTTCCACTGGCCCAGCCTCCCCAAGAAATGGCAGCTGGGGCCACAGTTCCAAGCCTCTTGACTTCTTCCTGCTTCCTAGCTAGGTCCGCCTTAAGCTGTGTGTGCACTGGGGTGGCATGATTTACAAATAAGCACGACCAAAAAGGAAAAAATCCTCTCTTGTGGAAAATTAGGTCAGTGGCAGAGTTGGGGAGGGGAGGAATCCGGGTCCTGCTCTTCCATCCTTTGGTTCAGTCCCCTTTCCTGAAGCCAGCAGGGCAGAAGCCGATGATGCTGTTGGGAGCAGACATCTGGGGTTGAGGGGGTAAGGGGCAGTGCCTGTGTACATGTTCTTGTGCGGATATGTGCAGACATGAAAGTGGTCTGTTTTGCAGCCACTCGGGACTCCCCTCTCTCTGAATGTATTTGTCTGGATTACTCTAAGGGGGATATTAGTGTTGTCTAATAACGGCCTTAGATTTATCAGGGGATTTGTTTGATTAATTCCAAAGCAAAGTACAGCAGATAGATTAGAGCTCAGCCAGTGTAGTGGGTCTTTACCACCCTCTCTGCCCTTTCTAATTCCTGTTGTGGGGGCTCCCCTTTCTTGTCTTTGTTGTCCTGATGGCTGAAGGCTCTAGTGTTTAAGACCCCACTGTGTGATAGTTAAAACCATTTCCCACTGCTAAAATGCACAAGTGAGTGTCTGGGCTTATAGATAGTTCTCCAAGTTCACACTGTTGTTTCTCTACAAGAGCTGCAGAGATTTGGCTACTTGCTTTTCTTTCCCAGTTGCCACTGCTATACTCTCTTTTTTAATACTCAAAATATTTTATTACATTTACAAAAACAAGCTTTTGATGATAGGTTGGCCCTGAGTCTTGTCTTTGTTGGGAAGTTGTGGGTCAGGAGCAGGAGTAGAGAATCCTGTAAGTTTGCTTTACAATTGTTTTTCCAGGTGCACCTGTTTAGGGGTGTGTAGAGGAGAATGAACTAGGGGAGGTAGAAGTAGGTTAGACTTAATAGATTTTGGTCAAGTTATCCAAAACCAGTGGTAGCAGGTGGAATTGTGGGGCCTGCTAGAGTTGAGGAGAGGGAAGAGGACATTGATGAGGTGATGAGGCAGAAGGTGTATTAAGAGTTAGCAATAAAACAGGTTTGTATATTTTTATATATAAAATTTGGCATTTTGTATTTTTAAAGCATTTTTGTATACATTATTTCATTTAAGTATCAACCCCCTAAAATATATTCTTCTGTTTCATATAGAAGAAAATACTGACACAAAGAGTTCAAGTCATTCAATGAACTAGTGGCTTTTAGAACTGAGACCACCTCTAAATCCAGTGCTTGCTCCCACCAATGCTGGGTTCTTCTTCCAGACCCCCAGTCCAGGGTACTGGTACCTCAGCAGAGGCACAGTGGGAAAAGGAATGACCTGGGCTGCAGGTGACCTGAATTCTGGGTTCAGCTCCGACGTCGTCCAGCTGAGTGGACATGTTAATTCCTCTCTCTCCGGTCTGTGTTTCCTCTTCTGTGCCTAAAAGTGTCCTGGACAACTCTGCAACACCAATCACAATTACAATTGATTAATTGCTTGTCTGATTATTTGTGGTCCAGCTTCCAGGCTAGACTCTAAGCTCCGAGAGTGCAAGACCTGTGTCTGTCTTGTTCATCTGCCATCTCCCCAGTGCCTAGCACCGTCCCTGGGACATAGATAATGTGCAATGAATATATGTCAGTTAAATGAACTTGTACAATGAAAGGAATCGACCTTACTTGACATCCTAAGACTCTTTCACTTCTCAAATTCTCTGCTTTTTCTCTATTATCCCTGAAACAATCTCAAAACACCCCCCGTTTTTGTTTTTTACTGTTTTTAAACTGTCTTTGGAGTACAACAGAAGTTATAAGATAAAAATAGTGATTAATAATAATTCTAATTATAACTCACAAAGCATATTATTAATATGTGAAACTGAATTTCTTTTTAGGGACTCTCTCTCCTGTTACTTAATCTCTGTGGTTTCAGGAAGCAGAATGTCTCCTTGTCAGGTTTCTGAGCTCCCTCTGGAAGAGCCTGAAGTCCTGTTGAGCCCTTCAGAATGGGACTGTTACTCATTTGTAGGCCATGTGCATGGGCTTCAGACTTAAAAAAGATTCTTTTACATCCAGAGCCTTACAGCACCTTCTTACTTTATAAAGGAGAAGAAATCAACCTTGCTCAGTTTTTTTAATGGGGGAAGTGGAGGGTTGCAAGTGAAAGCAGCAAAGCTGCCAAGGGGCTTAGAAGTAAGAGAGTCTTCTAGTAGGGCTACTTGCTCTCTTCTGGGGTTCCCCAGGTCACTAAAAACTCATTCTGTCAGGGCAAGGACCCATTGGGAAGCATTCAGTTGAATGCTGTCTTGAGCCACTATGTGACACCTTCCTTCTTAAGTTCATTGTTAACAGTGCTAATCAACTGTAAACTTCTTTTTATCTGGGCCCATGTGTAGCTTCAGACTCCTTTTTTTTAAAAAATTTTTTTATTGCATTTTAGGTTTTGGGGTTCATGTGCAGAACATGCAAGACAGTTGCATAGGTACACACATGGCAGTGTGTTTTGCTTCCTTTCTCCCCTTCACCCACATTTGGCATTTCTCCCCAGGCTATCCCTTCCCAGCTCCCCACCCTGCCGCTGGCCCTCCCCTTTTCCCCCCAATAGACCCCAGTGTTTAGTACTCCCCTCCCTGTGTCCATGGGTTCTCATTTTTCATCACCCGCCTATGAGTGAGAATATGCGGTATTTCATTTTCTGTTCTTGTGTCAGTTTGCTGAGAATGATGTTCTCCAGATTCATCCATGTCCCTACAAATGACACGAACTCATAATTTCTGATTGCTGCATAATATTCAGTGGTGTATATGTGCCACATTTTCCCAGTCCAGTCTATCATCAATGGGCATTTGGGTTGATTCCAGGTCTTTGCTATTGTAAACAGTGCTGCAATGAACATTCGTGTGCATGTGTCCTTATAGTAGAACGATTTATAGTCCTTTGGATATATACCCAGTAATGGGATTGCTGGGTCAAATGGAATTTCTATTTCTAAGGCCTTGAGGAATTGCCACACTGTCTTCCACAATGGTTGAACTAATTTACACTGCCACCAACAGTGTAAAAGTGTTCCTTTTTCTCCACATCCTCTCCAGCATCTGTTGTCTCCAGATTTTTTAATGATCGCCATTCTAACTGGCGTGAGATGGTATCTCAATGTGGTTCTGATTTGCATTTCTCTAATGACCAGTGATGATGAGCATTTTTTCATATGATTGTTGGCGTCATATATGTCTTCTTTTGTAAAGTGTCTGTTTATATCCTTTGCCCATTTTTGAATGGGCTCATTTGTTTTTTTCCTGTAAATCTGTTTGAGTTCTTTGTAAATTCTGGATATCAGCCCTTTGTCAGATGGGTAAACTGCAAAAATTTTTTCCCATTCTGTTGGTTGCCGATTCACTCTAGTGACTGTTTGTTTTGCCGTCCAGAAGCTGTGGAGTTTCATTAGGTCCCATTTGTCTATATTGGCTTTTGTTGCCAATGCTTTTGGTGTTTTAATCATGAAGTCCTTGCCTACTCCTATGTCTTTGCCTAGATGGTTTTGCCTAGATTTCCTTCTAGGGTTTTTATGGTGACAGGTCTTATGTTTAAGTCTTTAATCAAACTGGAGTTAATTTTAGTGTAAGGTGTCAGGAAGGGGTCCAGTTTCTGCTTTCTGCACATGGCTAACCAGTTTTCCCAACACCATTTATTAAACAGGGAATCCTTTCCCCATTGCTTGTTTTTGTCAGGTTTATCAAAGATTGTATGGTTGTAGATATGTTGTGTTGCCTCCGATGCCTCTGTTCTGTTCCATTGGTCTATATCTCTGTTTTGGTACCAGTACCATGCTGTTTTGATTACTGTAGCCTTGTAGTATAGTTTGAAATCCAGTATTGTGATGCCCCCTGCTGTGTTCTTTTTGCTTAGAATTGACTTGGCTATGTGGGCTCTCTTTTGGTTCCATATGAAGTTCATGGTGGTTTTTTCCAGTTCTGTGAAGAAAGTCAATGGTAGCTTGATGGGAATAGCATTGATTCTGTAAATTACTTTGGGCAATATAGCTATTTTCACGATATTGATTCTTCCTAACCATGAACATGGACTGTTTCTCCATTTGTTTGTGTCCTCTCTTATTTCGTTGAGCAGTGGTTTGTAGTTTTCCTTGAAGAGGTCCCTTACGTTCCTTGTGAGTTTTATTCCAAGGTATTTTATTCTTTTTGTAGCAATTGTGAATGGCAGTTCATTCTTGATTTGGCTTTCTTTAAGTCTGTTATTGGTGTAGACGAATGCTTGTGATTTTTGCACATTGATTTTATATCCTGAGACTTTGCTGAAGTTGCTTATCAGTTTCAGGAGTTTTTGGGCTGAGGCGATGGGGTCTTCTAGGTATACTATCATGTCGTCTGCAAATAGAGACAATTTGGCTTCCACCTTTCCTATTTGAATGCCCTTTATTTCTTTTTCTTGCCTGATTGCTCTGGTTAGAACTTCCAGTACTATATTGAATAGGAGTGGTGAAAGAGGGCATCCTTGTCTAGTGCTGGATTTCAAAGGGAATGCTTCCAGTTTTTGCCCATTCAGTATGATGTTGGCTGTTGGTTTGTCGTAAATAGCTTTTATTACTTTGAGATACATTCCATCGATACCGAGTTTATTGAGGGTTTTTAGCATAAAGGGCTGCTGAATTTTGTTGAATGCCTTCTCTGCATCAATTGAGATAATCATGTGGTTTTTGTTTTTGGTTCTGTTTATGTGGTGAATTACATTTATAGACTTGCATATGTTGAACCAGCCTTGCATCCCCAGGATGAATCCTACTTGATCATGATGGATAAGTTTTTTGATTTGCTGTTGCAATCGACTTGCCAATATTTTATTGAAGATTTTTGCATCTATGTTCATCATGGATATTGGCCTGAAGTTTTCTTTTCTTGTTGGGTCTCTGCTGGGTTTTGGTATCAGGATGATGTTGGTCTCATAAAATGATTTGGGAAGGATTCCCTCTTTTTGGATTATTTGGAATAGTTTCAGAAGGAATGGTACCAGCTCCTGTTTGTGTGTCTGGTAGAATTCGGCTGTGAACCCATCTGGACCTGGGCTTTTTTTGTGTGGTAGGCTGTTATTTGCTGCCTTGACTTCTGACCTTGTTATTGGTCTATTAATAGTTTCAGCTTCCTCCTGGTTTAGGCTTGGGAGGACACAGGAGTCCAGGAATTTATCCATTTCTTCCAGGTTTACTAGTTTATGTGCATAGAGTTGTTTCTAATATTCTCTGATGATGGTTTGAATTTCTGTGGAATCTGTGGTGATTTCCCCTTTGTCATTTTTTATTGCATCTATTTGGTTGTTCGCTCTTTTCTTTTTAATCAATCTGGCTAGTGGTCTGTCTATTTTGTTGATCTTTTCAAAAAACCAGCTCTTGGATTTATTGATTTTTTTGAAGGGTTTTTCGTGTCTCTATTTCCTTCAGTTCAGCTCTGATCTTAGTTATTTCTTGTCTTCTGCTAGGTTTTGAGTTTTTTTGATCTTGCTCCTCTAGCTCTTTCAATTTTGATGATAGGGTGTCAATTTTGGATCTCTCCATTCTCCTCATATGGGCACTTATTGCTATATATTTTCCTCTAGAGACTGCTTTAAATGTGTCCCAGAGATTCTGGCATGTTGTGTCTTCGTTCTTATTGGTTTCGAAAAACTTCTTTATTTCTGCCTTCATTTCATTGTTTATCCAGTCAACATTCAAGAGCCAGTTGTTCAGTTTCCATGAAGCTGTGCGGTTCTGGGTCGGTTTCTGAATTCTGAGTTCTAACTTGATTGCACTATGGTCTGAGAGACTGTTTGTTATGATTTCAGTTGTTTTGCATTTGCTGAGGAGTGCTTTACTTCCAATTATGTGGTCAATTTTAGAGTAGGTGTGATGTGGTGCTGAGAAGAATGTTTATTCTGTGGATTTGGGGTGGAGAGTTCTGTAAATGTCTATCAGGTTTGCTTGTTCCAGGTCTGAGTTCAAGCCCTGGATATCCTCGTTAATTTTCTGTCTGGTTGATCTGTCTATTATTGACAATGGAGTGTTAAAGTCTCCCACTATTATTGTGTGGGAATCTAAGACTTTTTGTAAGTCATTATGAACTTGCCTTATATATCTGGGTGCTCCTGTATTGAGTCCATATATGTTTAGGATTGTTAGCTCTTCTTGTTGTATCGATCCTTTTACCATTATGTAATGGCCTTCTTTGTCTCTTTTGATCTTTGTTGCTTTAAAGTCTGTTTTATCAGAGATGAGAATTGCAACTCCTGCTTTTTTTGCTGTCCATTTGCTTGGTAAATCTTCCTCCATTCCTTTATTTTGAGCCTTTGTTTATCCTTGCATGTGAGATGGGTTTCCTGGATACAGCACACTGATGGGTTTTGGTTTTTTATCCAATTTGCCAGTCTGTGTCTTTTGATTGGTGCATTTAGTCCATTTACATTTAGGGTTAATATTGTTATGTGTGAATTTGATACTGCCATTTTGATGCTGGCTGTTTTGCCCGTTAGTTGATGTAGATTCTTCATTATGTTGATGCTCTTTAGCATTTGTGTGATTTTGGAATGGTTGGTACTGGTTGTTCCTTTCTATGTGTAGTGCCTCTTTCAGGAGCTCTTGTAAAGCAGGCCTGGTGGTGACAAAATCTCTGAGTACTTGCTTGTTTGCAAAAGATTTTATTTGTCCTTCACTTCTGAAGCTCAGTTTGGCTGTATATGAATTCTGGGTTGAAAGTTCTTTTCTTTAAGGATGTCGAATATTGGCCCCCACTCTCTTCTGGCTTGTAGAGTTTCTGCCGAGAGATCTGCTGTGAGTCTGATAGGCTTCCCTTTGTGGGTGACCCGACCTTTCTCTCTGGCTGCCCTTAGTATTTTCTCCTTTATTTCAACCCTGGTGAATCTGACGATTATGTGCCTTGGGGTTGCTCTTTTTACGTGATATGTTTGTGGTGTTCTCTGTATTTCCTGCATTTGAGTGTTGGCCTGCCTTGCTAGGTGGGGGAAATTTTCCTGAATAATATCCTGAAGAGTATTTTCCAGCTTGGATTCATTCTCTTCGTCACATTCTGGTATACCTATCAAACATAGGTTAGGTCTCTTCACATAGTCCCACATTCTTGGAGACTTTGTTTATTCCTTTTTGTGCTTTTTTCTCTAATCTTGGTTTCTTGTTTTATTTAATTGAGTTGATCTTCGACTTCTGATAGTCTTTCTTCTGCTTGGTCAATTTGGCTGTTGAAACTTGTGCATGCTTCACGAAGTTCTCATATTGTGTTTTTCAGCTCCTTCAATTTGTTCATATTCCTAAGTTATCCATTCTTGTTATCATTTCCTCGAATCTTTTTTCAAGGTTCTTAGTTTCTTTGCATTGATTTAAAACATGTTCTTTTAGCTCACAAAAGTTTCTTATTATCCACCTTCTGAAGTCTAATTCCGTCATTTCGTCACAGTCATTCTCCATCCAGCTTTGTTCCCTTGCTGGTGAGGAGTTTTGGTCCTTTGTAGGAGTCTCAGTGTTCTGGTTTTGGGTGTTTTCCTCCTTTTTGCACTGGTTTCTTCCCATCTTTGTGGATTTATCCACCTGTTGTCTGAGTAGTTGCTGACTTTTTGATTGGGTCTCTGAGTGGACGCCCAGATTGTTGATGATGAAGTATTTCTGTTACTTGGCTTTCCTTCTACCCGTCTAGCCCCTCCACTGTACGACTGCTGAGGTCCACTCCAGGCCCTGCTTGTCTGGGGTGCACCTGAAGCAGCTGTGGAACAGTGAGGGATGCTACCAGTTTCTTTTTCTGCTATCTTTGTCCCAGAATGATGCCTGCCAAATGTCAGTCTTCTGGATTTAGAGGGGTCAGGGAGCTGCTTGAGGAGACAGTCTGTACTTTATAGGAGCTCAAGTGCTGACCTGTGAGCTCTGTTGTTCATTCAGGGCTGTTAGACTGCTACATTTAATTCTGCTCCAGCAGAACTCATAAAGAAAACCCCTTTTTTTCTCAGATGCTCTGTCTCGGGGGGTTGGGGTTTTCTTTATGTGTCTGTTGCGCTGTCCTGCCCAGCTAGGCGGCAGTCTAGTCACTATTTGCCTGCCGAGGCTCCGCCCTGCTGGTGTGAGGTCCGCTCTGTTGCTGCAGGCTCTGCCCTGCTGCTGCGGTCTCTGCCCTGCTGCCATGGGCTATGCCCTGCAGCGGAGTCTCTCTGTTGTGGTGGGTTGCCTCGGCCACAGCAGGCTGTGTCAGCAATGGGAGTGTACCTCAGTAGGGGCAGGTTGCCTCAGTAATGGCAAACGCCCCTCTCCCACCGAGCTGCACCGTCCTGGGTTCAGCTGTGCCAGCAGTGAAACTCTCCACCTGGAGCATTTGGAATCGTTGTTTTGTTTGTCCCACTGTCCTGGCCCAAACGCTGTTTCCCTGGATTCTCCTGGCCTGGCTCACTGTCCAAGTCCCATTCAATCAGATGGATATGCCAATCTGCCCTCTCAAGTCTCAGATTGCCGGTTCAACAGGGCACCCGGACCAGTGTGCTTTGTGCGGAGCGTTGTGGAGGGCCACTGCGCTGCAGCACCGGCTGCCGGCTGCACCAGCCAAACCTGCTTCGCTGGCGTCCCACGTCTCTTTTATACCTGGGAATTTCCCCGTTCTGTGGGCAACAAAGATCCCTCGGGAAATGCGGCCCTGACTCACCCTCCGTGCATTCACCGAGAGCTTCAATCCTGGGTTGTTCTCACCGCGCCATCTTGAGTCGGTCTCCCAGACTCCTTCTTAACACAGTATTCTAGGATGTCAGCAATCAAACAATGGGGAACTAATGTGTGCTGAGCATGGTGTCAGGCAGGTCATTTTATATACAATTGCCTCTTTTGATAAGCTTGACAACTCTGGAATTGATATAATGATTCCCAATTTATAGATGAAGTTTAGGGGACTTATCCAAGGTCACATAATGAATAGCAAGCAATATTGGCACTCGAGCTCAAAACTTTCTATATACCTCTCAGAGAGCCCAGCCCTCCGGGGTGTCCATCTGACCATCGGCCCGTTATGGTAAAATGTTTTTACAAAAGATTCCTCAGCTAGGTGCAGTGGCTCACATCCGTAATGCCAGCACTTTGGGAAGCTGAGGTGGGAGGATTGCTTGAGGCCAGGAATTTAAGAACAGCCTAGGCAACACAGTGAGACCCCCATCAGTACCAAAAGATAAAAAAGTGTTAGCTGGGCATGGTGGCATGTGCCTGTAGTCCCAGCTACTGAGGTTCAGCTGGGAGAATCACTTGATCATGCAGCTGTACTCTAGGTTTGGTGATTGCAAGACACTGTCTCTTAAAAAATAGAAGGTTTCTCTCCACTCAGTTGTTGCTGTCCATCCTGTGGGGGCCACTTAAGGTATCTCCAAAGACTTCGAATTGTTCTCAATCAAGTCTCAATCCCCCATTAGTGCTAAGCATAATAGAAGAGCATGTAAGGCCACCCTATCACATTTACGTCATCTTTGGTTCATGAGATTGGTGACTAACTGCATGCAGAGCCATCTTTTTGAGTCTCCAGTGCCTAAGTCAGTGTCTGGCATGTAGCACCTGGTCAATAAATGTTAGCTATTTTGAATAGAACCAGACACAAAGGCTCATGATGAGAACAACAAAAAAGGGAGAGGATAAAGACTTATGGTAAATTGTAAACCTTCCCAGCTTTTCTGAGAATCCCAAAGCCAGACTTTCTCAAACTGTGTTCTGTGAGACGTTACTCGATGTTTAATTGAGGGGTCGAGGGGGAGTTTTCAGTGATCTAAAAACATATACCCCTTATGGACTCTATCTCCTCTTGGACACCATAGGTTAAATTTTCTGAAGTCTTGGGATATTAACAACAGCAGTAACTTGGTGTTTTCTAAATTAATTGGACCACAGATTTTTTTTTCCAAAGAACACCTGTTCATATTTTGCTGGATGTTGTATATTTATGGAATTTGGTTTTGGATATGCTGCCCCAGCTTGTAATCCTTTCTCTGAAATGTGGCTCCTGAGGTCCCATGTAGCAGCAGACATTGTGCATACAGCAATGCACATTATGCTCTAAAATACTTAATGACCATCAGTTCTTTCCATTGGTCTCAGAAGCACATACTAATTTCCTGAAATGTGTCCTTATGTCCCAAAGGATGATAGATTTGGGTAGTTAGACCCATAAGGGAAGAAATATTTGTGGATGGAAGTATGGTAATGTGGGAAGGAAAAGGAGTTTGCAGTCAGAGAAATTGAGGTTCAAATCCTGGCCATGATTTATGAGTTAACTTGGGGACATTAACTTCCCTGAGCCTTAGTTTCCTTGTCTGCTAAGTGGGCTAACCACAGTATCTACATCAGTAGGAT
Source organism: Callithrix jacchus (assembly GCF_049354715.1). Classification (NCBI taxonomy): domain Eukaryota; kingdom Metazoa; phylum Chordata; class Mammalia; order Primates; family Cebidae; genus Callithrix; species Callithrix jacchus. Next base: position 113,245,444 of record NC_133509.1, read on the forward strand.
TGAAGGAGGTTATTTACATACACGGCAGTTGCTGGGGCCTGGTATACAGAAAGCACTCAGTAAATGATGGGAATTATAATACATAATAATCCCTGCCTGCTCTCTTCTGGGTCATGTTTTTCAGATTTCTTTTATAATGTTATTGTGAATAGGCATCCCACTTAAACCTTTTTGACACTAAGATCTAGCATATTGGCTCATAAGGAATTGCCCCTTGGGTAGTCTTTCTGGAGTAAATAAACGGATGATGTAGCACTCTGTTGTTTGCCAAGCACTTACACGTTTATGGTCTCATTCAAACCTCACAGCAACCTGGTCATACAATTAATGTCACCTTTTCCACTAGTTGGGGATATGGAAAATGAGGCTCAGAGAGGCTCAGCTGGCAGAAGTTACACAGCTAGTAGAAAGCTGGAAAGTCAGGCCTCAAAGTCAGGGCCTCTGTAACTAAAATGAGGACTATACATGCAACCGAGCATTAATTAGCCTCAAAAAGGAAGAAAGTTCTGATACATGCTGCATCATGAATGAACCATGAGGACATTGTGCTAAATGGAAGGAGCCAATCATAAAAAGACACACACTGTGTGGTTCCACTTATATGGGGTACATAGAATGGTCAAGTTCATAGAGACTGAAGTAGACTGGTGGTTTTCAGGGCCAGGGGAGGGGATGCAGGGAATTAGTGTAAATAGGTACAGAGTTTCAATTTTGCAAGATGGAAAGGAGTTCTGGAAACAGGGTGGTGATGGTTGTACAGCATTACAATGTACTTAATACCATTGAACTGTACACTTAAAGATGGTGATGATGGTACATTTCATGTTATGTGTATTTTATCACAATTCAAAAAAAAATCCTGGGAAAACAAAACAGGCACTGGGGCTTCTGACTCCAAACTGAAGGCTCTTTCCCACACTCCTTATCAGCACCTCCTACAGAGGAGCTATAGTATGCCTCCTCTTCTAAGACCCTTTATTTTGTAATGAATTGAAAAGTTTGCAGAACTCACCTGCACCGAAATCCTAGGAGACCCACTTGCTTCTCCTAGAGCATTCATCCAGTTGGCCTAAACTCTGGCAAGTCAGAGTCTTTCCAGAAAGTGGGGAATTCTTTTTGAAAGAGGGCAGATCCTCTGTCTCAAGGAAATCACTGGGGGTCAAGTAATGCAATAATTATGATTGCCAACCTCAATTAGTACTTCCTGTGTGCCAGATACCTTGCTAAGGGCTTTTGCATACATTAGTTCTTTATAATGCTTCCATCAGTCCTACCAGGTAAGTAGACTGTCCCCATTTTACAGATGCGGAGATTAGGGATCAAAGAGTTTAGTTAACATGTCTGAGCTTGCATGTGTGCAAGAGCCAGGATTTTCATCTGAGTCTACCTGAATCTAGAATCTGTCTCTTAACCCCTGTGCTGTCTAAGGGGGTGGGGGGAGAAAAACTGGAGATATGACTATGTCTAGAGTGTTTTCCAACATAGGAACGGACAGATTTCTCTCTCCTACTGTGATATACTTTTCTTTTTCCCAGCAGATCATGGGACATCCTCTCATTTAGGCCAGTTTCTGTTTTGATTTCCTGGTGTCCTCTGAGATGCAGATGTGTATTCCTTTCCCTGGTGGGTCACGCTGCACTGTGGGGAGGACAGCATCTATTGCTTTCCCTAGGAAGTTGATATATGCATCCCGTTCCCTGGCAGTGTTCCTCTGCTATGAGGGCTTTCCCAAGGCCCTCACCCTGTTGTGTGGGAGAGTACTTCAGGTGATAACCTCATGGCCTAAGGCTGGGAAATATTATTTGGCTGGAAATGGCTTTTGTTTGCAAGGCTTAAACAGGTCAATAGCAGCTCAGCTTGTCATTTTCAGTTTACAAGAGATGCGTCAACAAGCCAGCAGAAACAGTAATAATTTCAGTAAGTTTCTTGAATGTTTACTGTGTGCCTGGAGTTGTGCTGAACAACTTTATATGGATTATTTCACTTAATCCTCACAACAGTCATATAAACTGGGGACAGTCCATTCTGTTACAACACTTATTTTGAAAATGCAAATTTGTTCTAATGCAATTGATGTATTAGGGAACATTTTGAGCATAATAATTTTGCTTTTGATTATGCATGATTTTGTCCGCAAGAAACACTAGGTGAAGGCAGAAAAACTGTAGCCAGCAGAAGCAAGCTGTATAGGAACAGTCAAAGTGCACACATCAAACCTGGACCAGCAGCTTCAGTCACCATGTGTTTTATGCGTCCCACCCCACAACGGATGTTTCAACTTTGTGTCCAATTCCAGGAGATCCTCCTCCTACACTTCACAACAGTTCATAAGCTTTCCACTTTTACAAACTTCAAGTCTGTCAAAAGTACCTACCATCTTTACTGTAGTACTTATGTACGTCTTAGTGATTTAGCATGTATAAAACTATTCCTTTATTTTATTATGTGTCACTGATGAAGTTTATAGGTGCTGCCCCTTCATTTTTAACTGGAAAAACTTCGTTTTTCCAGTTAAGCGCTGTGATTTTTACTGTCTGATTTGGCATAGCAAAATGACTTTTAGGATTGCATAGATGCTTCCAGCAGAACTGAATTTACTACCATTATTCCCGTGAGGCAGAAGAGGACCATGAAGCTAAGAAATTTGCTAAACATATTTTTATATTTTAAGTGACAGGTGGCAAAACCAAGATTCAAATCCCAGGCTACTTTACTCCCATGCCTGTACTCAAAACCCCTAAAGGATTAAAATAAATAAATAAATAGAAAGACTGTATGCGCTAATCTCTGATTATATCTGTAACGAGTAGATTGCCTCTTCTCCCAACTGTCAATCAAATCCTGGTTCTTTAAGCCAGAGCCACCGCAAATATGTAAGAGACCCTGAAGGTGTTTGAGTACAGCGGTGACCTGGTCCACAGAAATGCCTGTCTTGGTCCTTCCTCTTTCCCTCCTGGCCGCTGCCTGCCCAGGCTGGCTGGTGCTTGATATAGCTGCTACTGATGCTCCATCATGCAATCTGGAGTTATTAGCATCAAAGAACAAAAGCAAACAGCACCAGGGCTCTGGGGCTCAGTCCTCCATGAAGGTAGATGAATGAACCCTTATGTCAGGGATAAAGCTAACACCACCTAGACTTTTATGGAGACAACTCTTCCTGTGTTTGAAGAGCTCAGACACTGAGAGCCAGAAAGAGTCCTAGAACGGGAAACAGCCTCCTCGCTGCTAGAAATTTGCTTTAGTTCTTAACTAAAAAAATTGTTTCTGTTTGTTCTTGGGAGAAGAAGGGAAAACCGTATGCTTGACTTCCCTGGGGGCAGGAGCCAATAGGCCATTGGGGAGGTGCAGTCTTTGCCTTTTTTTTTCCTTCTAATGTTATGGCTCAGTGTAATCCTCAGTGGAAGACCTGCCCTGCCATCTGAGGGCCTGGGGAAGACTGTACATGGAGGCCAGTGGCTAGCCTTCCTTCTCTCACTGGTAGCACCAGGAAGGCCCTCATGCACATTTCTGTGACGCCCCAGCCTGCCAAAGTCCACAACTGCTGCAAAGGGCTTCTTCTTGGCCACTTCTTGACACTTGAGTGCTCCTATCAGTAGGTTGGGCTGCTTTGAGAGAATGGACCCTGGGAAGAGCCCCCGTCTGGATTTGGGGCAATTGGGCAAGGAATTCTGGGTATCAGAGCATATTCTATAAAGGTGGGGGCAAGTGTCGCTGGCTCCAGGTAGAAATATCGATTTGACCTGTGGACTCTTCAGGTCCTGGGCTGGGATGTGGCTGCATAGTCAACAGAGTGTGGCCCTCTAAAACTTACAGCCCAGGGCAGGGGCGCCAGTCGTTCAGGTCTATAGCATTACTGCATTTACCCCTTTCCTCTGTCCCTTGCAATACCTTTTTCTTACTTCTGTGAGGTGCCTAATATTCTCATACCTAATTTGTAGCTCCATGGGTCAGATGGTTTCTGTCCTAGTTTGCTCTTACATTAAAAAATATAGTTTGACCCTTACCTGGTATGCTACTGAGTCTGAGATATATAATCATAATGCATCCTCTCTAGGTCCTAGTTTTCTTATCTGTAAAATAGGATTAATAATGTCTTTTCCTGTTAAGGTTATAATGAGAATTAAATAAGATGATGCATATGACCTAGGGGAGGATGCCAATTCCCTTAAATCAATCTTATCTGGCTTTAAACTGTCTTTTCTTCTGCAGTTCACCCCTATTTTTGGCCCATTAAAAAATCAATACACAGATATGTATACACACATATTTACATAGATATTTCCTCAGCCCAGTTCTGGGGCCCAGAGCTGCTTTCCTATACCCCAGCCTGTATAATAGCACACAGAGTAAATATGAGCTTTGTTAGGATTAATATTACTTTCATGCAGTTTTGTCTTCATGTTTACCCTCTGATGGGGTGATAGTGCCAGAATGGTGATTGACAGAAAGGGGAATCCACAGCTGGATTTCCATGATTCAGGTTCTGACTCTACAGACCTTTTGCCAGTTACCCAAGCTTTTCTGTGCCTCAATTTCCTTATATGTAAAATGAGTGTGGTAATAGTTTCTACCTCATCGGGTTGCTGTGAGGCCCTTAGAACAAGGCCTAGCACATAGATAGCCCTCAGTCAATGTTAGGTGGTGGTTTTATTACCTTCATATATGAGAGGATAGGAGTATTATAAAAATCAACCCCAAGTCCCTCCTCTTGTCACATAGAAGGAAGGCAGACAGAGGAAGACAGACAGACACAGAAGGGATGCAGCTAAAGGTGTTTCTGACCCCTTGCCTTGCTGCTCCCCCATTTCTGAGGCTCTCATCTGCACAGCTCCCTCTGCCTGTGGATGCTACTGTTAGACCAGATGGGGTCTGTGTATGGGGGAGCAGCACAGGGCCCCAGGACTGGCCTGAGGAAATACATAGGTAAGTATGTGTGTGTGTGTGTGTGTGTGTGTATATATATATATATGTGTGTGTATATTAATTTTTAATAGACGAAAAGTGGGGGCAAATTGCAGAAGAAAAGGCAGTTGACAAACTAGGTACGATTGATCTAGGGGCAGTGGCATTTTCCCCTGTGCCAGCATACTTCCTCAGCTACCTCCTGCTGTTTTATTTTCTCATACTGCTGGGCCTGTAGTTTTCCAGAGTGCCACTGCATTTAAATCCATATTCTATTTTCTCTCCTAGAAAATAGGTCAGTCTCAAGGCAGAGTTCACCAGGTGGGATCCCAGAAGATTTGACTGGGACTTGCTTCCAGGAGGCTGGCTGTGCAGCCTGTCCCATGCTCCCCAGAGCTCCTCCAGTGGCATGGGGGAGTTGAAGTAGTAAGTTGGGGCAATCTTGGACTCATACCTTTCCTGATGATCTAGTACAAATGAAGGGTGAGGTGGGAGAGCTACCCCAACTGAGGTAGCAGTGAACGTCCTTTCTTTTCCCCCCAGTGGTTATGTGTTAGTTCATTCTCATGCTGCTGTGAAGGAATGCCTGAGACTGGGTAATTTATAAAGAAAAGAGGTTTAATTGACTCTCAGTTCTGCAGGGCTGGGGAGGCCTCAGGAGACTTACAATCATGGCAAAAGGGGAAGCAAATATGTCCTCCTTCACATAGCGGCAGGAAGGAGAAGTGCTGAGCAAAAGGGGGAAAAGCCCCTTATAAATCCATCAGATCTCGTGAGAACTGATTCGCTATCACAAGAACAGCATGAGGGTAACTGCCCCATGATTAAATCATCTCTCATGGGGTCCCTCCAATGACTTATGAGGATTATGGGAACTACAATTCAAGATGAGATTTGGATGGAGACACAGCCAAACCATATCGGGTAGAAGAACCACGTATTTCAAACTGCAGAAAATTGTTTCCTTTGGACTTGAGAATAATCATGCTGAGCATATGCATTTGTGGCTGAAGTCATTGTTGCATATGCAATAAGTGTCCGTGGGGTTCTGAATGGAGGCGGGAATGCCCTAATTTACTTCTTCTCTGGTTGTGATGCTGAAGAGAGTAGGTGAAAGATGGGGGTGAGTTTCTAATTCTTTCTTTCCGGTTTTGTTTCTCTTGTTTAGATCATGGAGATCCTAAGGGAGGTGGCTGCAACTGGGCCAGAGCTAGTTATCATCAGGATTATTTTTTCCCTTGAGAATTTCTTGAGTACCTGTTACCTACAGAGGATGTATGTGAGTGGTAGAGCTAGGAAGGTGAGAGGGGGATGGTAATGTAAGCCAGTCCTTGGTTTTTCTGTCATAACAGTAGAAATAACCAACTGAGCAGGTACAGCCTAGATGTTTTGTATTTGCTATTCCCCTGCCTAAATAGTCTTTGTCAGGTATACATAGAGTGTTTCTCACCTTCTTCAGGTATCAGCTCAAATATTACTTCCTCAGAAAGACCTTCTTTAACTACCTTCTCTAAAATGGGGATACTCTACTGGCACTTACTCTGCTTTTCCTTTCTTCTTGGTTCCAATCACTATTTGTCATTATATATCTGTTTTTATTTGCATTAAAACCCAAGAGTATTGACTGTTTCATTCAATGTTTGTGTCTCCAATGTTTAAAGCAGAGTCTGGCCTATAATAGATGCTCAGTCAATATGTATTGAATGGTGAATAGATGATCATTGATAAAACTCACGGAAATAGATACTTTTAGTATCTCCATTTATACATGGTAAGTTTGAGGCTCAGAGAAGCTAAGGCACTTGCCTCTAGATGAGGGAGTAGAACTGGGATTTGGTTCTAGGTCATCTTAATCCCTTTACTATATTAAGGAAAGCTGTTTTCTTCTGTGCTCCCCACATTTTTAGGTAAGCTGTCTTCATATGGTAACAAAGATGGAATATGGCCACTCCAGAGAAATGAAAGCATCCCATTTCCTGATGATTCCAGTAAAGTTCCCTGGGAAGACTCTCATTGGTTGAGTTTGGGTCACATGTCTGTTCTTGAGCCAATTATTGGAGACAGAATATTCTCAAGACCTGACCTGAGTCACATGGCTACTACCCTTGGAGCTCAAGTGGGAGTGGAGGACACCTCTACCAAACCACATGGGCTATGGGTGGGAAGTGGGGTTCCCTGGAAAACAGCTGAGCATTGTTGCAAGAAGAGGAAAAAGATGCTGGACAGGCAGTTTGGCAGATGGACACTGCTAAGGTTTTGATTCCTGCTTGCTAGCCATCCCCCTCCTTCGTCTGCCTCTTGCCTTTGCCATTTCATTCTGTCGGTCAGAATTGAGTCAAGAGATTCAGGTCACTCACTGCTTCTTGGGCCAGGGGCCAGGTGACAGACTGTCTCTATTCCTAAAGTTGGAATAATGCTCAGACCTGCCTCCAGGTCAGTGCCACAGCTAGGAACTGAGCTTGGACCTTGATCCCCAGCCAGAGGGTTTTGTTTGTTTGTTTTTGGTGGCATTGTTTCCCCTCTTTGACAACAATAGGTGCAGTATTTTTTACACGACAGGACTAGAACTATGTCAAGTTGAGACCTGAGGAGGGAAAACAAAAGAAATAGGATGGAATTTGTTTTGATCCTTGCTTCTTTTCACCCCCTCAGTTCATGCTGAGGAATGGGGTGGGAAAGAACCAGAGGGAGGGGAGATCTGGAGCAGATGTCCTTATTCATAGGTAGAAAAGTGGAACCCAAATCACTGGCTTCACTCCTGTGATCTCTTGGTGTTTCCAGTTAGCCATCTGGTCAATATATTTTGATATTTCCATCTGCAGTAATTCAAAGTGGTAACTATCAGAGTCGCTAACGTTTATGTAGCATTTGCCTTGTATTTAGTTCAGTGCTTTACAAGTATTTAACCTCATTTAATTCTCATACCACCCCCACGAGGGAGGCTCTGCTGTCATTCTCATTTTACAGCAGAGGAAGATGACGCTTAGAAGTTTAGTGATGGGTCCAAGGCCACAGACAGGCTGGGATTTGAACCAAAACCTGGTTCAAATCTTTGGAGTTCCAAGAAATTCTGTCTCCCTGGGACTTGGTGTCCCCAAAGAGCCTGTTTGTGTGAACAATGGTGTTGACATTCTCCAGTCACAGAACTCCACCACATGTAAATAGTTTGATATCCTGTTTAATTAAGGGGTATTTTAATAACTGCTATTCTAGGCAATTCATCAGTTACAGTTAATGACCCTGCCTAGTTATTTATACAGCATATTTTCCCTTTCCACCTCTTCTCTTCTTCCTGCCACTCATCCCTAAATCTAACACACTAGGAAACCTGAATGGGGGTGTGGCTGAGGGATGAGTCAGAGCTTTCTACAGGTTTCTTTGGGCAGATACAGCTTCTAGGGAAGGCAGGGTGGGCACTAGAGAAGTGCTCAGCTGTTGCTATGGGTGTGTTTCTTTTTTATTCTGGGGCACAGCTTCGTTGGTCAGCACCTGGATTTTCGCAAGAGCCCTAGGGACACACTGGAGCTTTACAAATCTGATTGCAGGTTTTTCATTATTGGTTGGCATGAAGAACATTACCCATCTTGTTCAGGCAGCAAATTAGAGGCACAGAGAATAAACCATGACCCACTCGTGGGGTAGGTGGGAGATGCTCTCTCAGCTTCCCCAAGGCTTCAACATGATCACTTTAATCTGCAAACTGAATCAGGTCCTGTTTGCTCTTGAGGGACCTAGGCTTCAGTTGAATGGATGATGGACTGGGTGGGATTCAAGAGATTCAGTCTCTGAATATTTTCTAGTCTCTGCCCCTGAAGTAGCTGTGTGACTTTGTACAGGTCTCTCCACGTTTTTCATCCTCCATCTTAACAAAAAAGAACTAAATTGGGTACTTAGCATCTATGGCTACTCCAGATCCACCATTCAGTGATTCTAAGTGAGTTATCAAACACTGCCAGATTGGTCAGTGGTTTCCAGAAGCAGCCCCTTATTCCTTCTCCTCTGCTGTAGAATATCCTCTCAGGTTGGGTCTAGGGTTTTAACAGTGCCTTGGGCTGCTCTGGGTTATGCTTCCCCAGCACGATTCTATTTCACATCTGAGGGAAGGAGGAAGAAATTATATTGTTCATGGAGCTGATAGGAGTAAACCGTTCTTCATTTTTTTTGAAAGTTCATTGGCTTAATTCAAATGTCAATCTTTCTAGGGTTGGGTGTTTATTCATAGTTGTCAAAAGTGATTTCAAATGGCAATTTCTGTCATTAGTGATGGGGTGAAAAGCAAGGAAAGCAATTAAAGGAGGAGGCAGGATTTCAATTTGTATGTGGATGATCTACCACACACAATCTCACGTACACACACTGTTGTCTGTGATGAAGAATGGTCACTGAGTATACTGGGGAGGGGAGGAATTGTCAATATTTTGTGATCTTATGTCCTTCAAGTCCTGTGTGGTGAATAATGCTATAACTTGCTCTTAATTCTTATGCTTCTTTTGCTTTCTTTCTCAAGGGAGTGGTTTATTATTACTTTTTCTCTCTGCTGGGAAACCTTGCTTGACTTCATGTCCAGTGTTTGGTATCCGAAGAGGAGGAGGAGGATTTGCTTTGGTGTCAGTGTGCAGAAATCAACCAGAATATTTTGATTAATATTCTTGCAGGATTCCAGTCTGCTTGGCTTTTTGAAGCCCTATCTGATTCCAGGATGATGTCTTTCCGGACAGATGTGAAGCTTACCTCTCTTGCTACATGCACAGTGAAAAGGGAGCTTGGCTCCTCGGCTTGCATGGGTGGTTTTGGGTGAAGGTAGCGCTAAGTGCTCAGAAAATGAGCACCTTTGGGGCTTGCATGAACTTGATAGTCATGCAAGGGCACATGGCATTGTGTGTGTGTGCTGCTAACACTCTTCTTCCTTTTTCTCCCCTTCTTTCTCCTCTCTCCTTTTCCTGCCCTTTGAAAATGCTGCCACAGATGTCAGTCAAGGTCCAGGTGAGTCTTTGTGTTTGCACAGCTGCTGTGAGAATTTCCCCTCTGCTATATTGTGCATGGTTTGAGTCTGAGTGAGACTTAATTCTGAGTATGTTGCATTTTCACTGATCTAGGTTTAGAAGAAATGCCTTGAATTGATGGATTTGTATTGGTTTTGAAAAACCATTTTAAAACCAAAGGAATATGGTTCTCATACTTAATATAATCTCTTCCTTCTCATTAGTATTTCTGGGTGATTCAGAAAACGAGCATTTTGGGGAAAGTACTTGGAAAGATGTTCTTAGATATGTCTTCCCCAATTTACTGAACAATTTTTGCTTTTTCTTCCATACATCTGCTTATCTTCTCCAGATTCATGTGGTTCAAAGTAGAAGATATGACATACTTCGCATGGAAAATATGATGTGCGTGAAAGGAGATTTCTTTCTTTTTATTCTAAGAAATGTCTTTTTAATAATGAAATCAGCAATATTTATTTTTTTCATGGTTATGTAAATAATACATGTTCACTGTGGAAAAAAAGAGGGATGGTTTGAATAAATGGTTTTTGTCAATGGAAAAATAAAAGAACCCCCTTTATAATAATTATGCCTTTCTCTTTTTAAAGTATGTCTTCATGCAGAGTCCTGGTTTTAGGCATTGTATGTGTACAGACACATTTATGTGTACATATACAAAAAATCATCCGAACTGATGCAACCCTTTATGGTTAAGTATCAGAAGACTTAGAATGGTTTTGAGACTATTCTGAACTGGCTAGCACTTTGAGTTAAGAAGAAGAATTAACTAAATAGGAAGGGAGCATCATCTTAGGTATTTTCATGTGTTTTCTTGTTTAGTCCTTTTAACATTTAATTTTTATGGCATTAATACCAGATAGGTATCATTATATTCATTTTAATGTACAGGAATGTAGGGCCTGTTAGGTTAAACAGTTTTGCCCATGGTAATAGAGCCTGTCATGGTAGCCCTGGGATTTGAACTTCTGATTCTCACTCCATTGGAAAATGCTGGGACCTATCAATGAAAATTCTCAGTGATTGAAGATTTTGTAAGTATTTCCTAATGAGACTATTGCTTATTTGTTTGTTTTTGCTTAGAGATAATATGATATTTTCTTTATTAGCAGCCCTCTTTCCAAATGAATTTATCTTTTATTTGTCTTAAATATCCAAAATAATCTACCAGACTTCAGTAGGGTTCTTCTGATCGTTGTTCTATGTGGGCCCTTACACAACATAAAAGAAGAATACAGCTATTCTACTTAATGCAGAGAGTGTCTCTCCATTTCTTCCTGCCTGCCCCCTACCTTTGAAAATAATTGGTATTTGAACCAAAGCCCAGGACAGCATTTCCTAGGAAGATGCCATTAAATTTATTATTTCTATTTAATAGTATTTTAGTTCACTCACTCACTCAACAAATATTTGCGTTCCAGGAACTGTTCTAGGCCACGGGGACAAAACAGTGAACAAAACAGAAGACAATCAGTGCCCTCGTGGGCCTTTTATTTTTAGGCAGAGGCAGACAGTGAACTAAAATGTACACACAGACACTCACATACATGTGTATGTATACATATACTTTATGTGCATGCATGTATACACATATATATGTATATTTTGTATGTATTACATATATATAGAATCGGGGGGTGGGTGAGAAGTGCTGTGGAGGAAATTGAAGCAGGATAGAGGAGAAGTCCCTAATTTACAATAGGTAGTCAGGGAAGTACCCTCTGATAAGATGATATTTGCTGGGAAATCTCAAGGAAGCAAGGGAGTAAGCCTAACACCTTGTTTTGTTTGTAAAGTGCAATGTGGCTTCTCTTTCTAGGTCCCAGCAGAGATGTGTCCAGGGGTTACCACATAGAGCTGGGCCCTGCATAGGGTCTCTCAGCCAAGGGGACGAATTGAGGTGTGAATCCAGCCTGCGTTCCTCTTGCCAAACCTGACCAAAGGGGCATCTTTTTCTAGAACTCACACAGCACCATATTGGTTCTGGATGAGATAGCATGGCAGAGTGAAAACCAGTGGACCTGTAGGCCTTCTTCCGTCCTTTCAAAGAGGTAGAGGTCTGTGAGTCACCCTGTAACCTGGGGACAGGAGCAGGGCTGTGGGGGCGTCCCAGTGACACTCACTGTTCCCTGATCAGATATGTTTTTTCCAGGTCCTTGGGCTCTCACTCACCCAAGAATGGGGAGGAGACCCAGGCAGCACAGTGATATTGTTTAAGTAAATATCAGATCCAAAGAGCTTTGCAGAAAAGTGATTTATTATGGAGAGAGAGAGAGAGAGAGCAAGAGAGAGAGAGAGAGCGAGAGAGTGAGTGCACCCACACTGTCGTGGGAAGGGATCCAGAGATGAAGTCTGCACAGGTGAGAGGCAGGGGACTTTTAATTTGCGAATTACTCCTGCCCTATTCAGGTTCTTGTCCCATGAGAAGAGTTCCTTTAAACTTCCACTGGAATGATTGATTTTTGACTTTGCTATTGGATTGGCTGCCCGGCCCACAGTCCTCCCAGAGCTTTTCATGGGCTTTGTAAACAAAGGAAGCTCACCTGGGCAGTCTACCTTCCCACCCATGGGAAAATTAGACAAAGAACTCTAGGCTCCCCGATTGGTTTGGGGGTGGCGCAGGTGGATAGAGGTATGGTGCTGGGAAGTTCTGCCTTTGAAACCACGCCCCTTGTGGACCTGGGAAGAGAAATTAACATAGGCCCTCAACCCTTCCTCAGATAACAGCAGCTATGACCAGCCTGACCCACACCATTTCAATTTCATGGCTGCTGTCTCATGTGGTTCTCTTATCTCTCTGAGGGGTGTGGCCTGAGCCCATTTCAGTGCTGAGGAAGTTGAGGCCCAAGGGAGTTAACTGATGTGTGACAGTCACCCAGCTGTTGAGTGACAGGGCCAAGAGGGGATTACAGCCTAATTTCACATCTCCTGCTCTTCATTCTGTCCTTGAAGTGTCAAGGGCTGATTGCCAATCTTGCAGCCCCACCAACCCCTTGCTTTTTTGTGGTTTCTAAGCCTGAAGCAAATCACTGGTTTGGAACCTTCTCTTGTCGTCCTGGACATGGCTGGAGGTGGCCTGAGCATGCCTGGCCCTGGCTGAGGTCAGTGGGGCCCTCCTGCCTCTCTGAGCCCCTGGCCAGGCATTCTGGAGCCAGCAGCGCTGTGGTTCTGAAACAAGAAGCCCTTAGTGGTTCTCTGACTTCTTTTTCCTTCCCCTCAGGAAGACAAATTGGGGATTTTATGAGCTAATGTAACTATTTACCCAGAGGCCGCTGGAAGACTATAAAGGGACAATTGATTAATTGATTAATTTTACATGTGGAGGAGATGAGTTAGAAGTAACCCTACTGTAAAACAGTCTGAGATGAGGCCTGGTAGGCAACACCTTTCCTAAGGTCCCAGAGACAGGATGGGGACTCAGGATGGGACACCCAGGAAAAAGGAGCAGGCACATTTTCTTCCATTTCACGGGGCGAAATCCATATCTCCTTCTCCTAGTCTTTGGGGACGAGATTCAGAACAATAACAGTAACAATAAGCAGTTGGCAGGTGCTGAAGAGGGCCAGGGAGCCCTGCTCTGACACCTCCCCTGCATCTCTTGACCCTCTACGTCAGCCCCTCCAGGTTGGTGTTACCATCCTCAGCACAGAGGAAGAAAAGTTGCCGCAAGGAGCTTCAGTAACTTGCCTGGGTCACCTCCTGCTAATGATTAGGCCAGGATCCCGGATCTGCCTGTCTTCAAAGCCTGTGCTCTTGTTCTTCCAGACCCTGCCTTTCGAGCTATGGGACAGGCTGTGTCCTGTTTGTGTTTGTGTACCCAGCTCTTTGCACAGCACATGGCACTGAGCTTAACCTCAAAAATCTCTGTTGAACAAGAAGTATGGCCACAAGCAAATGGAGGATTTTGAGTTTGTAGGTTCCAAGACATGGTAGAGTTTAACGAGTATCCTGTCCAAAGAGTACAAACTGAGGACCAAGAAGGGAAGGGACCTGTCCAAGGCCATGTAACCCATTTGTGGCCTGGCGGGGACCCCTGTCAAATACCTTATCCCATGCTTTTGTACATTGGGATTTGTCACTGGTCTTCCTGGGTTGCTTCAGGGCAGAGGTAGGCATCTCTGCCCTGCCTTTAACTTTCCCCTGCCTTTTGCCTGTTCTGGAACTCTCTGGAAGCCATTTGGAAGTGAGAAAGAGGGAAGAGTCGTGGGTTAGAGCCCAGGAAACAATTCTGGGACCTATGGGTATGAGGCCCTTCTTCTCCCCTCCCCCAGTGCATCTCCCTCCTGCCTGGAGGGGCTGTTTATGGTTCTCCAATGACAGCCTCTCTCCTCAGAAGGGATAATTTCGCAGGCTCTGCCTGCTGATTAGACCTGGAATTTAAATGAATAACTGTGACCTTGTGGAAGTGCCCTAGTTATTCAGAGGCCCAATGAGGAAATAGGCCTCCTGCTTCCGTCCATCAGAGCCCTGGCAGGCACGGCGGGAGGGGCTCCTGTCTGCCGGGTTCTCGGGAGGCCTCTGTCTGCTGTTGCCAAAGGAACAGACGCCTTTGCAGGAGCCTTCCCCTACCCGCTCTTGGTCCCCGCCCCGTGTTGTCTTCCTCCTCTATTGTAAGTCATCTCAGGCTGTCCTTGGGGAGGGGACCTGATTATGTGTCCCAGGTCCTGCCCTGTCTCCAGGGAGCCACTCAGTCCAGCCTGAAGAACACTGTTCTGAACCCATAGTCTAGAGACAGCATGAGTCTGACTTGTGTTTGTGGACACGAAGGGGATGCACTTGAAGCTTGTTTCTCACAGGGTGACCTGCAGGACTGACCAGGCTCTCAGGCCTGCTGAATCCGAATCTGCATTTTATCCGGACCTCTAAGTGTATATTCATTAAAGTTTGAGCCACACTGACCTCAAATTGCCATTCTCTCCTCCCCTTTGGGGCCCACAGGGCTGTCTTTACCAAGAAGTTGCAGTTCACCTCGCTAAAGCCCTCATCTTCCTCTCCTGTGCTGGGCACAGAATGAGATATCTGATCTGGTTGGCAGGATGAAGGAGAATGAGATTAGGGAAGGGAACAAGAATGCATATTTATCGACTACTTAGTCTGCACTGGTCACTGTCAGGCACACTCTGTCTCACACCTTACTTCTTTCATGTAGATGTAAGACAAGATAGCATAGGATGGAGCAGGAGTTGGCAAACTACAGTTTGAGGGTCAAATCCAGCTTGTGGCCTGGATTTGTACGGTTTGAAAGCTAAGAATGGGTTTTATATTTTTAAATGGCTGGAAATAGTCAAAAGACAAACAATTTGTAAGACAAAAATTATATGAAATTTGAATTTCGATGCTCATAAAGTTCTTTTGGAACATAGCCACACCTATTCCTTTATGAATTGTCTCCAGCTACTTTTTCTTTTTTGAGATGCAGTTTTGCTCTTGTCACTCAGGCTGGCATGTAATGGTGTAATCTCGGCTTACTGCAACCTCCGCCTCCTGGGTTCAAGCGATTCTCCTGCCTCAGCCTCTCGAGTAGCTGGGATTACACGTGTGCACCATCAAACCCAGCAAATTTTTTTATTTTTAGTAGAGATGGGGTTTCACCATGTTGGTCAGGCTGGTCTCGAACCCCTGACCTCCTGTGAACCACCTGCCTTAGCCTCCCAAAGTGCTGGGATTACAGGTGTGAGCCACCGCGCCTGGCCTGTCTTTGGCTACTTTTGAGCTGCACAGGCAGGGTTGCATAGCTGTGATAGAGCCTTACACAGCCTGGAAAGTGTTTACCATTTGGCTCTTTATTAAACAGAAGTTTGCTACGTCTGGGTTAGAGCCAGATGCCTGGTTGACAAGCTGTCTCAATCAATGCACTGTGACCTATTCAAGTTACTTTACCTTTGTGGGGGTTCCACTTTCACCTGCAAAATGGGGACAATAAGAGAACCTGCCTCATGGAGTTGTTTCGAAGATTGTGAGCTTGTGCATGTAAAGTCTTTAGAACGGTGCCTGGCACATAGCCATGTATAAAATGGCTATTACTATAAATGTGAAAGGAAAATAAACCTTGGGATCCTGAAATCACTAAGCTCAAGGGTAAAGCTGGGAGCTGCTTAGGGGAAACCTGCCTCTCATTCTATTCAAAGCCACCCCTCTGCTCATTGAGATATCCAATTGCCTCCTTTGGAAAGGCTCATCAGAAACTCAAAAAAATGCAACCATTCATCTCTCACCTATCTGTGACCTGGAAGCCCCCTCCCCGCTTTCTGCCTTTGCTTCAAGTTGTCCTGCCTTTTCAATATACTTTTTACATATATAAAACCAATATACTCTTTACATATATTGATTGATGTCTCATGCCTCCCTAAAATATATAAAGCCAAGCTGTGCCCTGACCCTCTTGGGCTGAGGCTGTGTCAGAGTGCATCCTCAACCTCAACAAAATCAAGTTTCTAAATTAACTGAGACTTGTCTCAAATTTTGGGGGTTCACATAAGCTATCTCATTTGATCCTTTGAGCACATGTCTCCATTTTATAGATGAAGATACTTTGGCCCAGAAAGTTTTTTAAAAAATGGAAAACCAACCCCCCGCTTGTAGCTGTGTCTTGGTCTCCATAATTGTCTAGAGGCATAGTCCTGTGCAGTGCTGTAGAACCTCCCAGACACACCTACTGTTCTCTCCTGTTGCATGTTCTCTCCTATCGGTCCTGCCCTTTGCGCTTCCAGTGAAGAGGTCCCTCAAACTTAGATCCCAGCCATTGTTTGCAAGTGGGGCTTAGGAACCGGTAAAAGGGGGCAAAGGAGACCAGTATTTTATAGAGAACCCACAGTGTGCCAGGCATCTACCACTTCACAGATGAAGGACCTGGGGCTCCAAGACATTGTATCCTTTGCCCGAGTCAGAAGCAGGTATGGTAAGTTTCAGAATGTAAATTCAGGCCTGGAATTTCTGCTTGGTAGTTCTGCCACTTTTCTCAGGAGCTGTACGCCCTTGAGCAAGTCAGGTAACCTCTCTGGGCAGTAGGCTTCTTTTCAACCTAATAGATTAGCGGCAGATGAGCTTTCAGGTTTCTTTGATTCTGAGGCACTATGCTTAGACCATCTGACTGAGATACCTTGTGGAATAGCAACCAGGAGAATGCCTTCTCCATTACCAAAGACTTAAACCTCCTAACTCCAGTAGTGCCTATAAGATACTTTTTTTTTTCTTTGCTATTCTTTGGGGCAGTAGTCCCTCTTGCTTTTCTTCCTTACTACCTTATTGGAAAACACACTTGACATTTTTGAGCTTGTATTTTGAGCCAGGAATGGAAATGTTAAGCTTTGCATGCCTCATTTAATGCTTCTGATATCCCTAGGAGGTAAATTGCTGTTTGGCCCATTTCACCCAGAAACAAACTGAGGCTCAGGTACAATAAGTAACTCACTGATACAACTCAGTAAAAAGTGATGGAACAGAATGCAAACCCTGGAAGTGTGGCCCAGGAGACATCTCCTAGGGAGTTCCACTAGAGTGTACACTCCACAAAGGCACACTGCTGTTTACAATTGTGGCCTCCTGGCCCAGAACAGTGCCAATAGGTCACAGGCACAGAATAAAACTTCCTGAATGAATCAGCGGTGCTTAGGACTCAGCTCTTAGTTTTATTCCACACCCCGCTGAAAGAAAGTTCACTTTTTATTGGGGTTCACTCTGAGACAGAAGGTAAATGAATGAATCTTTATTCAGTGCCCATCTTGGGCTTGGCTCAGTGGGAGATGCAGGCTGCAGGGAAATCTACCTCCATTGCGTGTAATTAGATTGGAAGGGGGCCCTCAGCTGGGCTAACAGTGCTCAGCTCCCAGCCAATTGCCTGGCTGGGGCCCAGGAAGACCCCCCCTGGCTCCCGTAGCTGTTCTTGATGAGTGTGAGTAAGGAGCTGCTTCTTATCCTGCCTCCAGCATTGGCGCACTCAGGGACACAGATCACTGGGCCTTGGTGCTTTTTTCTAGAGCCTTTCGAAATCCCTCCTTTATTGTCTTAGACAGGCAGACCCACCGGGGTATTTGTTATGGTCACATTTCATTTCCCAGTTCTGGAGGGCAAGGCCGGAGTTTTAGCTGGAAAAACCATGAGTGATATCCTGCCCCTGCCCCTGCCAAATGGGCAAAGGTATTTATTTGCTGTTCCAGTGTTGAGGGGCAGCAGTAGCATTTAGAAGGAAGGGGCAATGAATGCTAAACTTGCCATGATATGCCGGAGAGCCTCATTCAAAGGTTTGCACTGCTCAAAATGTCATTGATGAGGCACTGAAAGAATATTCTAGACCAGCTCCCTCCCTGTCCAGGAGGGGGAAATGAGGCAACAGACCTCCCACGTGACTCAGCTAAGCCACACAGCTAGTTTGGGACGGCCTTGGAGACCCCTCCGAGTCTGCAGACCTGCATAGGGAGGTGTGGTAAGGACAAGGCTAAGCTTGTCAGTTTGCAGGGCTCAGTAGGGGTGAGGAGGTGGAATGCAGCTGAGAGTCCAGGGCATTGGGTCCCTTTGTGGGGTAGCTTAGCTGACTGTGACCATGTAGGGAGGCATCCGAGGATGCACTGGGCAGGTGGTCTGCTAATGCTGCCAGCTTATTAGAGAAATGGTGTTGGCAAGAGATGGAGGGCAGGGCAGAGAGAGGACATAGATAGACCAGTCCCCTAAATAATGACAGCAATAGCTACATGCTTTTGAGCCCTTCCTGTGTGCTAGGAACTGTGCTAAGTGTATTCCATATGCAGATTTGTCCCAGTGATTCTGAAAGGATATTTTACAGATGAGAGGCAGGGCATTTTACAGATATTTTCAAATGAGAGGCAGAAGGAAGCACAGAAAAGTTAACTTGCTCAGAAGTCCCACCATTAGTGAGCGGTGGAGCTGGGATTTGAATCCAGGCTTTAGATGGTTGAGAGCGGTGGTTTGCAAACTCGGTCTGGTATGCATCAGAATCACTTGGAGAGCTATTGAATGAGATCCTGGCTCCTTAAACTAAGATGGTTCTCCCAGGTGGTTCTAATATAAGCAAAGTTTGAGAATCATTGTCTTAAAGTCAAGTCATCATGAAGGTGAAGGGGCTTGAAAGCTTCACTCTTCACCGCAGTTTTATATCCCCATATGTATTATGGGTAGTGTCAGAGACTGTGAAGAGGAGGTAGAAGGGAAGATGGGATGATGATCTTCCTCTGAGTTCCCCATGGCTTTTAGGTCATAGGGCTAGTAAAGCCATCATGATGATACACTATAGTCAGCTGTGTATTTTCTGGCCCCCTTATCTGCCACCGTGGGCACCTGAAGGGCAGCAGTGTCTCACTCTTTGAGAATAGAGACTTATCCATGCCTTTATCCCCACTGCCTGCCACATTGTGGGTGCTCAAAAAACTGTTGTTAGAATCAACATTTGAGGGAAGGAAGAGGCCCAGTGGATTGTCAAGGCCCTCTGTGCACCTAATTTTTGAATCTCTTCTGTAGGAGTTAATTCAGACTTGGCTTGGACTGCTTCAGAGATGAGTAACTCATTGCTCCTTTAGCTTTTCCATTCCATTCCAACAGCACTGAATGTTTGAAAGCTCTTTCTTATCCCAAGTTGCTATAGCCTCCACCACCTGTATGGCTTCCAGCCCTTGGAGACACACAGAATACTCTAATTACACTTCCAGTGTTTGAAGACAGGGCTTTTGTCTTTAAGGGTCTTCTTTTCTAAAAGGGAAAACATCTCCAGTCTTTTCAGGCATTCTCCTGCAAGGGGTTTAAATTCTTTTTTCCAGGTTACTGTTCTCTGAAAAATGACATATTTTATTTTCTGTGTCCTTTCCAAAGAAGGATGCCTGTACCACATAAAGTATTATGAACATGATTGGGATCAGTTCATTATAGAGTGGTCCCAGGATACCTTTTTTCCAGACTAGACATCTATTAATGACAGCACCAAATACCTTAGCCTTAATAAAAAAGATTATAGTATTAATTGAACTTAATGTCAATGAAAGCCTTTACTGTTTTTGTGTGTCCTGCACACATTTCTCTCCCCCTTCTGGACTTGTGCAGTTGGTTTACTTGACTAAAGCTTGGGATCATTCTTTGACTTTGTTAAATCCAGCTTGGATTTTAAAAATCTAGCACACTGTGGTCTATTTGGGTGCAGTGCTTTTATCTAGCGCATCAGCTGTCCCTTCTAGCTTCAGGTCATTCATGAATGATTTTAGGAAAGTTCATGACACTGGAGAGCAAAGACTTTCTTTACTTTAGAATGATTCTATTCTAAGTCATCACTGCTGATCATTTAGCCCTTAGAGTGATGGGCATAACTACG
Source organism: Callithrix jacchus (assembly GCF_049354715.1). Classification (NCBI taxonomy): domain Eukaryota; kingdom Metazoa; phylum Chordata; class Mammalia; order Primates; family Cebidae; genus Callithrix; species Callithrix jacchus. Next base: position 113,265,658 of record NC_133509.1, read on the forward strand.
TTTGTCTCTGTCTTCCATGGCAGTAATGCATGAGGAAACCTCTTCCCCATTAGGAGATGGAATAGCTTGGAAATATGCTGCAGACATTCTTTCCCTCTGCCCTGTACTTAGGCCATACAGAAGCTGTTGGTTACTCATGGGCATCATAGGAAGAAACCCGTTCTGTTCAGTCCAGCCACCATGCCATAAGAACAATATTGGTCTAGTGGCAAACAGTGAGTGAGCTGGTATGTGACCACATAAAGTATACTATACTACACAAGACTAGGTGGTGAGGATGAACATGGTGGTATCATGGAAGGGCAAAACCCAGAGGCTGGAATCTGGGCAACCCCTATCTTGAAGAACTAGTAGCAGGATCTCTCTCCTCTGTGTCTCTGGAAATCATCATCATCCGTCCAACTATTTGATCCATTCTCAGTACTGTGTAAAGCTGCTGAAAAGCCAAAATCCTATATGTAAACAGTTGATTATCCTGCTTGTTAGCTCATAATTGCTGTTAGGTGATTATTTGAATCTTTGTATAGCTTGACTGTAGTGGTGGCAGGCTATTGTTGAAGCCTACCATTCTGATTATGAGTAGTGTTCTCTGGGGATCTCAACCATTTGAAACCACCATTCTTATGGGTCAAAACCAATCACTCATCGGCAATTTAATACAGCTCAGCCCAATATGTTTCTTGGTCTCTTTAGAGATCCTCTTAATTCATAGAGGCAAAGAATCTTAGAGTTGGGAGGTCTTTTTGGTAGTTATCTCTTACAACCTCATTCTGACTCTTTTCTATGGCATTTCTGGCAAATGAAATTTTTCCTTTATTATTTTACTCTCTGTTCATGCCAAATATGCTTGCTTTTTTTTTTTCATCATGCATGTACTACTTTTAAAAACGCCTGATGGTAGCTCTCCTGTTCTTACCTAGCTCTCTGTTGTTTGGGCTGCACATAGTAGTTCCTTGAGCTGTTCTGCATGTCAACATGTTTTGGGTCCCTCACGATCCTAGGTATTCTTTGGAATGAATACCCAACTTGATTAATGCCTCTCCTAATGTATGGCAACATACACTGAACCAAAACCCTACATCTGGTCCAGACAATGCTGAGAAAAGGGGAGACTGTTGAACATTTTTATTTTGGTTGGTTGAGGGCAGAGGATTGTACTTAAGTGCCAACATTTACATTTTGGCTTTAAAATTAAATTTCACGCCGGGCACGGTGGCTCACGCCTGTAATCCCAGCACTTTGGGAGGCCAAAGTGGGTGGATCACGAGGTCAAGAGATCGAGACCATCCTGGTCAACATGGTGAAACCCTGTCTCTACTAAAAATACAAAAAATTAGCTGGGCATGGCAGCTGGTGCCTGTAATCCCAGCTACTCAGGAGGCTGAGGCAGGAGAATTGCCCGAACCCAGGAGGTGGAGGTTGCAGTGAGCCGAGATCGCGCCATTGCACTCCAGCCTGGGTAACAAGAGCGAAACTTAGTCTCAAAAAAAAAAAAAAAAAAAGAAATTAAATTTCACTTTTGCCTGTTCTCATCCATTTGGACCCTAATTCTTATATCTAACAAATTATTTTCAGGTTTAGGTCATTGCAACATCCAGATAGCAAGCCATGAATGACTCTAGACGTGTCATTGATCCAGATGTGGAACAGGCTTAGGCTCTGCTGTAAGGAACTAGCGAAGCCTGGGTGGAAAAAGGATATTTAAGTTTACAATGAAGGTCATGGAATTACTCAGGGAAGGGCTGGTCTAAGACAAATTTATGGATTTTGCCTGTAATCTCAGCTACTCAGGAGGCCGAGGTGGGAGGATTGTTTGAGCCCAGGAGTTTGAGGCTGCAGTGGGCCACGATTGTGCCACTGCACTCCAACCTGGGCAATAGAGTGAGACCTTGTTTCAAAAAAAAAGAAAAAGAAGGACTTAGGTAGAAGGTTTCTTCAGAACCTTCATCTTTCCTGGAAGCATTCTTCTTCTCAGTTCCACCCTGTCCCCTGTGCCCTCTCTCCCGCCCACGGTGGCAGACTTCTTTAGCCTGCATGTCTCTGTCTTTCTCTATTCAAAAGTTCCTGTACATGCCCCTGTCTTGGAGGAGAGACCTTTAGCCTGGCTGCCCTGATGATCTCACACATGACAGTATCCATCACTGAGGAGTCTGAGTGTGTTGAAATTTGCATTTTAAAGAGAGAAGTGGCTTTATGCCACTAGATAACTTGGGGAAGGAAGAATTTCACGTTTTAGTAGATTCTGCGGAGGAGGATTGAGGAGAGGCAGAAGACAGCCTTTTAAAAGGGCTTCCCAGGGCTCTTTTAAACCATGCTGGACCAGGGTCGTAAATGAAGTTGATGTCTAGTCACTGTTTTTTGCTTCTGGATTCTCTGAGATATGCCACCTCTCCTCTCCATTAGCACTGAATTAGTGAGGGTAACTGGTGTCATGGTTACCATCACAGGCTGGAAAGTCCATCTGCTGGTGCAGAGTCCTCACTTCACCCCTCACGAAGGTAGTGTGACTTTAGCTCTCAGCCTCGGTTTTCTCACGTGTAAAATTGATGGTATAGCAATGTCTTTCCCATAGAGTTGTATTTAATGAGATAACACATAGCCATGCCGTGTCTGTGATAAATAACCAACAAATATTAGCTGTCATTGTAATTTTCTTTACCAAGTTAACGGAATTTCTTCTCTTTAGAGCTTAAAATGTCAAGATGTGTATTTCAACTGGAAGATGAAATCCTTCCTTTCCCAGGTCATTTTGGGGGGTTAGGCCCCTTTCCTCTTTAAAATGTAAATCTGAACAACATGAGGTGTTTTCCCCCTTCTTTCCAAATTCTTGGTCACCCTACATACACTTTTGGCTTCTGTATTTTGGGGGGCCCACCCTCTTTCCCCTTCAGTATCTCCCTAGTTCTTCCAGAAATGTCAGGTGAATGTTTCCATGACCTTCTGATTTTATGTAATTACTCATTTAAAAAGTCCTTGTGGCTTCATAAGAATTCATCGTTGGCGCTTGGCACTTGCAGCAATTAGTGACATTTAATTTCTCTACTTCACTATGAAAAAAAGAGATGATATATGTGGATTTTTCACTGGGATAAAAGTTACTCTGAAAGTGAAATGAAAGTCTTGGCAGAGATAACTTTTTTTCCCCCCTGAATCTTTTTCTTTTTTTCTCCCCCTGTGAGTGACTCCATCCTTCCCCTGAAATACTTTCGCCAATTACCCAGCCAGGGTGAAGGAAAGAAGGATGGATTTGAAAACCATCTGAGGTGGGTGGAATATTATAGGTTTGAGGGAGACAGTATTAGCTTAAATGATGGAGACCTTCAACTTCTGGCCTGGTTCCTGAACATTACATCTTCCTCTAGCCTGTTTCAGTAAATGGTTTCTATTCTCTGTATTAGTCATTCTCATGACAGGCTTCATGATGGCCACAGCCGCTTACAAATGACTTTGCTTTCATAGCCATTTCCATTTTCCTGAGCTGCAAAAGCAGCTATAGCTATCTCCATGGGGATTTTCCCAAAGGGTGTAACATAGTTTAGAGGGCCTTACGTGTACTTTGCATATAATTTACATATGATTTGCAGTCTATTCTAAGGCAATTTCAACTTTGTATGTCTTACTTCCTGGTGATCTTTTTCTCTTCTTATTCCTCTCTGTACCCTGAGAGCCTGTACCCCACAGATAGGCAGGCACAAGAAGGGTGGAATATATTAATAGGACTAGAAAGAGGGAGGCGGAAAGGTCAAAAGTATCAGACATATTGTTGGTATCCAGCTGGAGTAGCACTTTTTCAGAGTGTGACATCAAACAGGAGACACTTCCGTTGCTTTTTTTGGTATTTTTGTAAACATTTTTTAAAAAAAGGAATTGTAGTTCCATAAGAATTCTACATTGGCAATTCTTAATTTCCTGCCTATCAAAAGGTCATCCCAGCCCATCTCCTGTTCATCCTTAGGTGAACTTTAATGGTGCTGGATTTTGAGTCATAGTTGAAGATCTGCTCAAAGCCAGACCCTATGGTGAGTCTGTTTTGGAAAGGTATGGTCCCCTCTGTTTTCGTGAACCCCTGTTTTAGCCTGTGACTTTTCTTTTGGCAGCCCTGGAATATCAAGCCCAGAATAAATGCCAAACTCCAAACTCAGCCAGGGTGCTGGTCCCAGTGTGGCCTGGGAGATTGCTGCTGACGGGCATGCCATTTGACCCTCTGTTTCTGAGGTCGACTAGAAGGCCCATCTTCATTTTTACCCCTTCCTCATTAACAGCACCCAGAACGCATACCTAGTGTAGATTCTGTTTCCTTTCTTGCTAATTATATCATCCTCAGTTAAGACTTTTTTGAGCATTATTTTCTATAATTGATGTTGGAAAGCCATATAGTTCCTTTTTCTTTTTTTGAATATAAAATTATTTCAGTGTTTATATCTGAATGTTGAATATGCTTAGAAAGAAAAGAGTCTCCAGGATATCTTAATATCTCCCAACTTCTCCCAAGTTAAGACTAAAGTCTCCATCCCCTTTTTCTTTGAGGTGTCATTCACTTACACAGGTGCTGACCCTCTTGTCCGGGAAGGGGCTGTGAGAAGCCCTTATATTAATATTTGTCCTGACTCTCTCTCAGACCGTAGTCCTGCATTAAAGGCACATTGGATCTTTGGCTTGACTGATTCCTCCTTACAGTTCTTTATACGTCAAACAGAACTCATCCCCACCACCTTAAATTCATCTCCCTACCCCATCCCACCTTCCTATTTCTGTTACTGTTTCCCCCGGTCTCCCATCCACCCCACTCCTAAGCATCTCATCCATCACCAAAGCCTATTCAATTCTCTTTTTCCTTTTCTTTCCTGCTGCCATGATACTAATATAGGCCCTTCCGCTGTAACTGATCTCTCTGCCGCTGTCTCTTTTCCTCTAATCCATCTTGTCCACAGTATTGCAAAAATAATCTTCTTCAATATCATCTTCCTTGGGTTTTTCATTTTGCCCATGAACCCTTGCTCTCTCCCATCAGCAACAAGATCTAGTCCACTTTGCTTAGCCTTGAAATGCAAGACCTCCATACATACTCTGATTCTTAGGATCATCTTTCACTTTTTCCTTATGTGAACTATGCATATGTGTTCATTCCTTTGTTTGTATAGCATGCTATTACATCCCAACTGGGTGCCCGACAGTCTTCTGGTTGCTTCTGAAAAGCTGAACAGAAAAGTCCTTACCAATGCACTTTATGATCCTGGGAGATCATGCTGCTACCTGGAAAGTCCTCCATCTAAACCCTAAATTATTTTCCAGGACCTGTTTAAAATTCCTCTGTCCTCCAGAAACCTTTTCTAAGCACCTGGGACCCTCTTTCTAGTCCCTACAGATCTTATTGTCTGAATTAATCATTTGACACTGATCCATTCAGTCATCAAACACACACACACTGAACACCTATTGTCTGTCAGGTATTATAATAGGTGTTGTCTTACACATCAGTATATTTTCATAGCGTAATAAAAATAACATCAACAACAGCACTTATAAAGCTCTTGTCAGGCCAGGGGCTGTGGCTCGCACCTGTAATCCCAGCACCTTGGGAAGCCAAGGCGGGCAGATCGCCTGTGGTCAGGAGTTTGAGACCAGCCTGTTCAACATGGCAAAACCCCGTCTATACTGAAAATTCAAAATGTAGCCAGGCGTGATGGCACACGCCTGTAATCCTAGCTACTCAGAAGGCTGAGGCAGGAGAATCACTTGAATCTGGGAAGCAGAGGTTGCAATAAGCTGAGATCACCCCATTGCACTCCAGCTTGGGTGACAGAGGGAAACTCCGTCTCAAAAAAAAAAAAAAAGCTCTTATCATGTGTAGGCACAAATTTATATACATTAATTAATCATCAAAATAACCTTTGAGGTAGGTGTTATTATTCAAATTTTATGATAGGAAAATCAAGGCAAGGAGATATTTAACAACTTTCCTAGGGTCACAAGTTAGAAAGTTGCAGAGTTGGAAATCAATTCTGGCTCTGAGGTTCTTGATCTTAACCCCTATGCATCACTGTCAGGTCCCAGTATATATGTCAAATGTGTGTATGTGTGTGTGTGTGTAAATATAAGCCCATGCACACCTTCCCGGCTAGACTGAACTCTAGAGGTCAGGGGTGATGTCCCACACTTCCCTGTAGCCCCACTACCTTATTCAGTCTATGCATGTGGTAGATGCACGAATTGTTTGGATGATTGGTTATTAGTGCTTCCATTCACTCTTGAGGGGCTTGAGATTTTTAGCAGCAAGTAGGAGTGTTTTGAGGTAGAAGGCGGAGAAGCAGAATTTCAAAATAGACCTGGGCATGATGGAATTCTTGGTTTCCAGTTTTTAACTCTGCAAGCGTTGAGGACAGGTTTGTGCAAGAAAATGTACTGATGTAAAAGCCCTTGAAAGTGGAAGAATATTCTTTTCTCAAAGAGAAAAATAAAACAAACCGTATTATGGTTACATAGTTTCTCCCCCCAATCCTGTTTCCTGTCACACTGATTCATATGCATTTTGCTTTATTGCCTATAAAACCAAAGTTTTGACATCAGGATGGCATATCTCCTTTTCTGGCCTAGTATTTCCATCTAAGGTTTTTATAAGTTGAAGAATATCAGCGTTTTATTTGAGTGGCAATACTGCAACTACCTATGTAGTTTAATAAAACCTGGTAAGTACATATTTGAGTTTTAAAAACACAGGTGGTGAGTTATTTGCATTTTAAAAGGATTCTTCCCTGTACAAAAGGATCCACTGCAGGGTTCTATTAAATATCCAATTCCCCTTAGTGCATTTATTATATGATTTAATTTACCAAAATTTGATTTATATGCCACTCTAAAGGGGTAGCTCTCAAGTTCTAATAAGCATAGGAATCACTTGGGCAACTCGTTTAAAATTCAGATCTGGCCCCCACTTTTCCCCAAAATTCTGAATCATTAGGTCTTGGGCGAAACCCAAGTTTTTGTTCTTAATGAGCACTCAAGGTGGCTGACGTAGTTCGTCAGTGAAATACACTTTGGGAAGCACATAAGATAAGGCGCAACTGTAGGGGTTTTTACGAGGTCTGAATCCCCTCTTACTACCAGATGTCTTGTTCACTCTTTATCTGGTAAATTTAAAAAATATTTGTGGGGTCAAATGAAGACTCATCTCTTTCCTACTCACTTCTTCCTGCAGCTGCCAAAAATCTTTAATCTCAGGAGTAAAATGTTTGCCTTTTTTTAACCCCCTATTTGACTCTTAGGTAGCTCTTCAGATCATTTTTATTTTTTTTCCTCTATCTCTTTTCTGTCTTTTTTTTTTTTTTTTTTGAGACAGGGTCTTGCTCTGTCACTCAGGCCGGAGTGAGGTGGTACGATCATAGCTCACTGCAGCCTCAAACTTCTTGGCTCAAGCAGTCCTCCCACCTCAATGCCCACCCGAGTAGCTGGAACTACAGGCATGCAACACCACCCCCAGCGAATTTTAAGTTTTTATTTTGTAGAGACAGAGTTTTGCTACGTTGCCCAGGATGGTTTTGAACTCCTGGACTCAAGCTATTCTCCTGCCTTGGTGTCCCAAAGTGCTAGGATTACACGTGTGAGTCACTGCTGTGAAGGTCACCTACTGAATTCATACGTCCATTTTGTTCCTGTTCCCCTTTCCACATACTCCACCAGGCGTTTTAAGAACAGTTATTTCAGTGGAAGTTTCTCTTAACCAAGTCTAGGGCCTTTTCTCTTCTGTTCCTACTATCCCCTTCCCCACAAAAGACCCAAAATAATTTTTTTGAACAAAACAAATCATGAGAATGACTTGTTTTGTCATGATCTCATTCTTCCATGTGTATTTATCCTGGTCCTAGAGCAAAAAACACTGTAACTATTTAAAATATTATTATAGTTTAATGAAATTTGCTTAAAAAATAGACCCTGGGACATTGATGGCATGTGTATCTGTGTATTTAATATATCATTGATCTTTTTTTAAATTTTATTTATTTTAAATTTAATTTTTATTTATTTATTTATTTATTTTGAGATGGGGTTTTGCTCGTTACCCAGGCTGGAGTGCAATGGCACGATCTCGGCTCACTGCAACCTCCGCCTCCTGGGTTCAGGCAATTCTCCTGCCTCAGCCTCCTGAATAGCTGGGATTACAGGCACGTGCCACCATGCCCAGCTAATTTTTTGTATTTTTAGTAGAGACGGGGTTTCACCATGTTGATCAGGTTGATCTTGATCTCTTGACCTCGTGATCCACCCACCTCAGCCTCCCAAAGTGCTGGGATTACAGGCTTGAGCCACCACACTTGGTCATATCATTGATCTTTTAAAAGTCAGTCACTTGACCTATATTTTGCCTCTGATTACTTTTCTAAATGTCCAGTAATCTCCAAAAACATTTGAGGTTTCCATACTTTAGAGGGTTTTTTTCCTTTATTAATCCCCAATATCCCAAAATTTGCCCAGAGTAAAGGTTCTCTGGAGTTATTTGGATATTATCAAATATCTCCAGTAATAACAGAAGCAATACAAGAGCAAATAACTGGTGTAAATGGTTCCTGGTTGAAAATCTTTTCTTTTTTAATAGATTTATCAAGGCTTGTGCTCTCCTGAACCAGCGAGCTCTTCATTTCCCTGTTTGACTTCCATAACCATGTAGCCAGAGGTTCTCTTATCTGTTTGCTGGGACTTTGCATACCTTTTATAACCCAATCAGTGCTGGCTAGGCCTCCCTGATCAGGTGGAGGACTTTCTAGGAAAGATGGTAGAGGAGAAGTGGAAGAAGTGATATCATTGTCCCTGGGCTAAGATGACAGTGATAGAAACAGTTCCAGGTTGTCTGAGCAACTATCGCAAGCAGGAACTTATTTGGTATATTCCACATGATTCAATTTTTGTAGAAAAAACTTATCTAGAGAAAAAATGTTGGATGGTACTCTCTGGAAGGTGAGATTGCCACTGATATTTTTCTTTTTGTTCTGATGACTGTTCCCAAGTTTCTACAGTGACCATGTATTATTATTAAAAGTTATTTAAAAGAAAGAAAGCCAGTTTACTGGCATCTTAAGTCTGCTTCCCAAGGGACTTAGTCTTTAACAGATCTATTACAAATCCTATCTATGACATAGAACAACAGTAAAAGGAAAGTTCTCGTGATTAGGCCCAGAGCAGTTCCGCAAACACAAGGTGGTAAACCAGAAAGCCGGGCTTTCTGCTGAGCTGCAGGAAGGCTGGGGTGTCTGTGTTTGTTGCATGCCCCAGAGTGTGTGTGTGTGTGTATGTGTGTGGAGTCCGTGACACGTGAGCAAATATGTGGCCCCTGGCACTCCTTTTCCCACTCGAGAATTAAGAGAAGATTGTATTGCATTTGGGATTTTAACTTTGTCTTCTTTCTTTTTTTCCTTCCCTTTCTCCCTCTTTCTCTGCCTCAAGGCCTCTCCCACCTCATGATGAGTGAACAAGGTAGGTGCTTTGTGCTTGTGGTCCTGCAGCTGCCGGAATTGCTTGCCTCCGTGCCTCTGGCTGGTCACAGAGCCTCATCGTCACTGGCAGGCCATTTGCTGCCTGTCCTTCCTGCGTTGGTCCAGGCTGGCTGCAGGGCCACCCCACAGTGGGGGTGGGGGCACCTTCCTTGATGCATCGTGGTTTCCCACCCCCATTGTCCCCTTGGCTTCTCCATTCTCCACTGCCATTTGTCATCCTGGGCGCTGGCCCTGCTGGGCTGCATCCAAGAGGGAAGTATGAAACCAGGCATGACGGTGTCGATAATGGGGGTGAATGAAGCTAATTTCAGAGCAACCAAGCGGTTAACTTCCTCCTGCTCCTCCCTAGGCCCCTTGCCAGGGCTCCAGGTTTGGGGAGAGGAGCTGGGCTCCTCCCTGATTTCCCTCTGAGGAACGGTTTTCTTTTTGTCTTCCCCTCCATTCCACTGCCCGTAATGATCTGCCCTCCATGGTCAAAGGAAACCCTTGGGGGTTTGACTGTTTTCAGTTTTATATAAAAGCTAAAACCACCTAAAGAACATGCTAATGTCCTCATGGCAGAATTCTAACTCATTATACACCCTGAAGAAAACTGCATATAAAGATCTGTAAATTCAGCATCTGCAACCTAAAATATTCAAATATGCAAGGAATGAACTGGGCAGGAAATTCAGCTCAGCTAAACGCAGGGTGGGCTGTGAATGAAGCCTTTTTCTCCTAAATAAAAATTTTCCACATTATCAGCCTAAATCAGAATTTGAGAGCTGAGCCTACTTGAAATTGTCTCTTCCTTCACAGTTCAATTGCTGCTATTGTGTTTCTTCTGAGCCTTGGGATGATTGCAAGATTGGTCTACCTACCTTGCCCTGTAACCAAAAAAGTTATAATTTTTCTTGACTATGTCTTGTTGAAATATACGTGGACTCAGCCCCTCTTTTGGAGGACCAAAGAAAAGGGGAAAGAGGGACCATTCCATATACTCCTGTTTTTCTTGATCTTTTGAGGAGGGTGGGACCTCCCCTCCCCTGCTCCCTGACATTGAGCTCATCAGACATTTTTGCCATCAAGGGCAGTATGATCAGATCAAGGAACCACCCAAGGCTGAAAGAAATTTGTTTATGGCCTCCAGTTAGCTGTGGAAGTGGCAGTCCAGGGCATCCTGAACTGACAAAGCAGGGTAAGGAGGAAGCCTACTTTTCCCATGTAAGTGTATCCTCCAGACCTAAGCCAAGATCAGTGGTGTGGACTCCAGAAATTTTAGTGAAGAGATGGTTTGGTAGAGAACATCTGTCAAAAAATAGAACTGGAAGAGGAGATTGGGTGAATTTGATAGTATTAGAAGGGGCTCCAGAAGAGGCTGAGATGATATCTCTGTTCTTGCAGTTTAGTGAGGGAAGGAAGTACCAAAAGCAAGTGACTGTGAGGTGGACATGAGTTGGAGATGTGTCTGATGTTGACCAGTGTTCAGGTAGCTTGAGAGAGTTAAGCACATCTCTGTGCAGTGGGAGGAACTGAGCTCTATGAATTGCTGGAATTCAGTGGCTCAACTTTGGTGACAAGTTATACCAGCAAAAGCAGGCTCTTAGAGTCCCGGTAACCTCCTCCTCCATTCTTTTTTTCCCTCTTACCTTCTTTAGCTTTATGCTCCCAGCTGCCCCTTGGGAGTCCTGTGAGCTTTTATTGTGGCTTAGAGAATTAAGTACATCATAGGGCAGAGTGTGGCAGATGGGATTCGCTGATGGGGACTTCCTTGGTCTTGATTTAGCTTATTGCAGACACACTGATGCAGCATGGATATCTTGGAAGGCTAAATCCCAACACTGGTATGAAAAGCAATTGGAGAACCTCTATTATATTCCTTATGTGTACACACAGAGCTTCAGATACAGCCATGCTCTGGGTGAATAAGTCTGGTACCTTCTAGAAAGAGAGAAAGAAATAATTACAGATGTGGATGTTGTGAATTCCTCTTTCAAGAGGTTTTCAAGAAAGGATGCAGAATTCTTCTGGGTGACCGGTGCTGCTAATATTTTAAGTTGCCACTTGAAGTTTAATCTGTTTTTAAGATGGTCCTTTGACTGCATTCCTCTTCCTTTCATTCTTTTCCATTTTCTACCCCGATGTCTGTTCTCACCTGTCTGATGATTGCCTACAAAACCGATGCTCTTCTCACCAGTGTACTCCCTTCCTTTTCCTTATTCCTTCAACATAAAGGAGGCTTCTGTCTGGTTTCCACTGAATCTTGATAATTTTTCTTTGATGCCCATAAATATATGTGGAAATATTTATGTATGTTGTGTGTACACCACCTATACACATATGTTATCCTCTTGGTCCTCATAACTCATATTAATGTTGGGAAAATACAGGAGAACCTAGCTTCTCCGAGATGTTCCCTAACCATTTTTAGATTAATTAAGTGCATGCCATTTCGCATACATGTGGCTGTCCAGTGCTTCTGCATGCCAACTTTGTCATGTTTCTGAGGATGGGACTGAAAATAAATGAATGGGACACAGCTTGAACGTGAAGCTGATGGAGCAGCCTTGCTGGTCACAGTGTTACCGCTTGTTTAAGCTTCCATATTGTATGTTTGTTCTGTGCTGCCTCATGATGTTGCGATGCTGCTGCCTTTACTGTTGTGAGTTTCTGTTTTGTGTGTTTTCCGTCTCTTTGTGTGTCTGCAGTGTGCTGATGTTTGACTCTCCTTGCTCTCTCTCTCTCTGTCTCTCTCCCTCTCTCGCCGCCTCCATGGTGGACACCATGCTTCCTCTACTTAATCGGACCTTCACTTCATTTCTGTAGGTAGAAGTAAAGGTAGAGCTCACTTTATTTTTTATCATTATAACTGTCAATCTGCCTTTTGAAATATTCATGCATCCAAGAGGATTGTCGATTCTGAATACAGTCCAGATTATAAATTAATGCTTTTAACAATGATTGAAAAATAAGAATAAAAAAAAGAAGCCAATGCTATCATCTTCCTTCAGTTGCACTTCACATTCAGTGTTTGGGGATGATTCTGCGTTGGCCTACATCCCTCTAAACTGAGGGCGGGCCTTCTGCATGATTTCGTACTCTTTCTAGCAGGAACAGGGGACTCTGAAAGTGGTTATGCTGTGTGGGGAAGGTACATGTTACTTCCATGCAGGGCGTTCTAAGATCCCCTCCCAGTAAATGTATTGAGGGAACAGGGGAAGTATGAAATTATGTATCATCGTTGCTATTACGTGGAATAACTGAATTTGGGGATAACATTGGCGGGGGAAGGATGATAGATGAGAAAGAGAGAGGATTGGTGAATTGCCTGAAATTTTATTTAATGTGGAATTGGGGGGATATGTATTTATTTCTTATTTTCCTGTGTTGTATTTCCTGTATATATGGGATTCAGAATTTTCTGATGGGATGATGGGCTCAGAAGGGTGGGAATGGGACGGTGTGAAAGAATACAGGAATGAAAATGTGTTACAGAGTCAGGAGGAAGAGGAGAAAGAGATAACATAGGATTTTTAACTTACAAAGCCAGCCTTTTGCCAGGTGGGCAGAGAAAAGGAGAGGGACTCAGCGAGTGAACTTGCGCTGCCAACACTCTGACATGCCTTTCATCATGTCACACCTTTGGGTAACTCATCCATTTCTAATCAAAGCTGTCAGAGACTCAAGCCTAGAGAACCGGGTTCACCAGCTCAAATTGGATTCGTTGTTGAAGGGAGAGGTTAATTGATAAATTATAAATATGTATCTGCATCTAGTCTTCCCTGGAACCTTCCTAACTCTCCAGCCCCTATCTCAGTGGATCTGTGTACTGTCTCTTCCTTCAAGGACTGGCAAGTAACCATAGTAGGAAATGTGTTTTCTGCCACGAGGATGTTGAAGAAAAAAGGGGCTGACAAGTTATTGAAAATGTGGATTCAGTGACGCATCTGTGAACTGGCTATCTCTTATTGAGTTTTATGCTTTTCTGGGTCTTTGAAAAGTTATGTGTGGTTGCTGTGGAAGCAGTTCAGTCCTTTCCACTTTGGGGTTGGTTGATTGTCTGTTCCTTTTATGCTAATAAAAGTGGCTTCATTCTCAGAAATCTGTCGTGGGGAATCCTTACCCCATTGCTAAGTTGGTATCTTTTGAAAGGAGGTGGGTGGGAAAGCGGGGAGAAGAAGAGGAATAAATGATTAAAGGGCTACATCTGGCTGTGTCTCCACCTTTCTGCTGATTCTGCTCAGTGGAAGGCTGCCAGTGACCTCCTCATAGGCAAAGCCACCAATCTGCTGAGAACTCAACTTTTCTGATGCATGTGGCTCTGTTACCTCTTCCTTCTCTCACTGGCTCCTATGACAACAGATTAGAGTCAGTCTCTGTCTTTCTCCTTGTCTTTCCCTAATTCCCTACAGCATCCTGTAACATAGGTGTTTTGAGTGTCTTTTTGATTTTTGCACGTGAGTATTTTATTTTGTTTCCCTGAGTCACTGCTACTACCACTACTAGCAGCTGCTAAAACTTGCGGAGGCTAGGCACGGTGGCTCACGCCTACAATCCCAGCACTTTGGGAGGCCGAGGTGGGTGGATCACAAGGTCAAGAGATCAAGACCATCCTGGTCAACATGGTGAAACCCCATCTCTACTAAACATACAAAAATTAGCTGGGCATGGTGGCACACACCTGTAGTCCCAGCTACTCGGGAAGCTGAGGCAGGAGAATTGCTTGAATCCAGGAGGCGGAGGTTGTGGTGAGCCGAGATTGCACCATTGCACTCTAGCCTGGATAACAAGAGCGAAACTCTGTCTCAAAAAAAAAAAAGCTTGTGGAGTGTTCCTCATGCACCAGCCATTGTGCTATATGCTTGATGGGCTTGTCACAATTAATGCCACAATGCGTCTGTGAGGTAGGTGTTCGCATTATTCTTGTTTTATGAATAAGACCAATAAGACTCAGAGTCAGATAACGTAAGTCGATGACTACTAAATGAGAATCAAACCCAGAGTCTGTGCCCCTAACCCCCACTCTATACTGCCTCTCTCAAATGCAAGGGTGACCTCCATGTTTAAGCCTTCTAGCTATAGTCTGCACTGCCCTGTCGTAAGTTCCAGCCTACCGCTTTGCATTCTCTGTAACACACGTCTATATGAATGCCCCACTGAGGGAGGCACTTCCATAGGCTCAAAGTCAACCTTCATATCATCTGCCCACAAACCAGCTTCCCTTTATGATGTCTCCCTTAATGGAGTTGATGCAGTTCCCAACCCCCTTATCACCAGGTGTGAAACCCAGGAATTACTTTCTATCATTCTCCTTCCTGAACCTTCCTACTCCCAGGCGTTGGGTAGAGAGAGAGCTTGTTGAGACTTTCCTCTGAATGTCTCTTGCATCTCTGTCAGCTCCCTGAATCAGTTTCCAGTTAGCATTTATTCAGTTATTGCCCTCTCCTAACTAGTCCTTCTGCCTCTATTCTCTTCTAGTCTATCCAGTGGTTGAGAATTGCTTAAATTCTGCTGCCCACCATATGGAATGCAGGATTAGCTATCTCACTTTCAAAGCCTTCCCCCATATGGTCCTGCTTACCTTTATCCTACTCCCTTGTTAAGCCTAGCTACAAAATTGCTGCTCTAGCCAAGTGGAATACCAAATAACCTCACTAGAATTTCCTTATCTCTTACCTTTGCTTATTCTGTTTCTCTACCTTTTCACAGTCCTGCATCCCCTTTTTTCTGCCCATTGAAAAAAAAATATATTTCATTTCTTATGTGATATTTTCCTTGACTCCTCCATTCAGAGTTGGGCTCTTCCTCCATGGACTGCCCTAACAATTTATATGAAAGTTAATTGGGAACCGGATCACTCCTTCTACTAGACTGCACATGAGTTGAAGACAAATGTATTTGTTTGTTAACATCCAGATGTCTCTAGCATAGTGTGTTCCATGCAGAAAGGACTCAAAATCTCTAATCCTTATCCTGCTGTCATTTATCTTCCTTAAAGTGAAAAGAAAGCAAAATTAAAATTTAATAGGGTCCTGTAGCTCATCTGTTTAGAAGCTTTGGGTAGATTCTTGTTGTATAACTGTCAAGGTGCCTTGCCCGCTTTATGTTCAGTGGGCGTAACCGCCTGCCCACCATCACCCCTGCCAGGTCTCCCATCTCCAAAAGTCCCCAAGTCACTCTGCTTGCATCCTCACTGTGTTCTGCCTCCAGACTTTCACTCGAGCTCCACTCTCTTGAATGTCCTTGAACATGCTTCTCCCTCTTATCCTTCAATATCCAAGGCTCCTAGGTCTGCCAGACTTTGTGCTGTGTTAGAAGATACCTACACTAAACTGCCTTGAGTTATATTTACTCATATGTTTCAATCCACTCCCCACAACCTGTCCCACAAAAGACCAAGGCTGTGTCTTTGCCCTCTCTGTCACTCATTCTACACCAGCTCCGTACTACGGCCAGAGTTGTACTTGATGAATGCTTACAAAATTAAGTAATGGTTTAACTGAATGAAACAATTGATTTTAGATATGGGAGGAGGGGAGATGGACAGGATTAGATTGTCAACACTGGTGTTATTAATGGAATCACTCCACTTACTAATGTGTGCCCCTTATCACAACCCTCATGACCCCAAATCAATGAGCAAAGGAGCCCCAATAGGCCATGAAGTGAGACCACATGTTCTGGCTCCAGTTTCCTCCTCCCTACAGCCGTTTCTTGGCCCTGTGTGTGCAAGTGTCAGAGGGAAAATTTTATAGATTACACCAGAATAAATGTGGAGAAGGTCTTGAATTTATTCTTAGACATATGTCAGAGAAAAGAAGGAATATGCCTCAGATGTTGTCATTCTTTTAAAGCTGAGTGATGAAGTAGTAAATCCATAATGGAGAGAATTATGAAGTTAAATCTACAAAACTGAGCAGGGTGGGTAGGCTATAACAAAAGCCATTCTGCTCAGGAAGCCGTTGGCAGGACATGGCCAAAAACAAGCTTGAACTTACCTAGAAGAGGCTCACCCAGAGGACTTTAGCCACCAGCCTTGGTCAGCTGTTTTGACAGCCACTGTTTGAATGTTGAGAGTGTATTTTGGCCTCCTCCCCCTTCTTCTAGTCCATTTGGGGATTGCTTGTTCTGGAGAGGTTACCAAATATCTTCCCTTAAAACTGAACTCAGGGCAGGGGTCACAGACTCAAAAGCCAGCAGGGACCTGACTAGTCTTATGAAGTAGACCTAGGGATAAGTAGCATCCTAGTGTAAGAGAAGCAATAGGTCATGGTGGGGATCATGGCAAACTGGAGAGCACAAGATCTGTCAAAGGCAGCAGCCTCCACTCTGCTCCAGCTGATTGCTGCCACACAAGGATCCAGGCACAGTCACCAGATGCTCAAGAAAAGCCAGAAGTGGACGTGGTAAAACTGTCATCTCAAGGTATCTTCTCCTCTGTATGTACGTATGAACACACACACACAGGTGTGCGCCTGCCTGCCAGATGATTTCGTGCATGAACCATAAGTTTTTGACCTTTGGCTTGAGAAGAAGGGAGGTGAAAAAGATTCCGTCAAGATTTCTTACTAGATATCAACAGTGGGAGGTAGTTTGATTAACTTTCTTTGTCCATGGCTGTGATCAGGGTACCAGGAATCCTTCCTACCCTTGGCACACCATCAGAGAGGATGGTCTATGTGTTTGTTACAGCTGATTTGGTAGAGTGGTGTGGGAAAGTGTGAGGAGGGTATGGAGAATGCAGAGAATGACTTGGGCAAAAGGTATCTGACATCTTCAGTAATGGCCAATAACTGATTTTTAAACCTTTAGGGCAGCTGGGTTGGCGGGTGGTCTTAATTTCTTTTTTCTTTTGCTCTACAGAGCTTTGTATTCACTGGATTAGATAGTGTTGACCCTAAGATCTATTCTAGTCCTTAGAGTTTAGATGGCCCTTTTGATTTGTTTATATGTATTTTTTCCACTTAGATTTGATCACTGGCCTTCTAATGCTAAGCTAATCAACACTGGCCAAACTGGAAAGAGACAATCAAGCTACATGAATTTGAGCATGATTTCATGTAGATTGCATTTTGCTGGTAATAACATTAAGAAAGCTGATTTGAGGAGTTGAGCCCCTCTTGTCCCTGCTAGGACTCAAGAGCCCTGAAAATAAGTTACTGCCGTGATAGCCAACTGTGTATGCAAATCCGTTTACTAATGCCAGCCACTAATTATGAAAATAAACTCATCTGTGCTCTATAAATATCTAATTATAATAAAGTAGGGGCAATATTACATTTCCATCTCTTGTCTCATCTGTTTCTCATCCACCACTGATTTGTTTTTTGAAGAAGCCTGTTTTCCATGTATTTTTTCTTCTTCTAATGTTTTGAAAGTCTGTGGGGGAAAATAGATTTATTTTAAACATAAAAAGTAAATTGCTTGATTTTAGCAGCTCTGTGTTTTTGGCAGTGATGTCTTTGAGATGATGCTTGAAAAATAGGAAAAGTGTGTTTTTTTCTTGTTTAGAAATTTTCACTGGACACCAAAGACATTTTTTTGCATGGATTTTTTTGAGCATTAAAAGTGTCTAAATATGAACTGTAGATGTATTAATAAAATGGACAATATATCAGTGGAATGTTTTAATAAATTCCAATTGACAATACATAAAAGAGGTTATTTCTCAGATTTTGAAGCAACAGGTCTGTTTCCTCCTCCTCCATGATCGATTTGGATTTATTGATTACTTATAGATTTTATGTCTGTGTATATATGTCATAAAACACTTTCTCCTCTAAGGTAGGAATAGTGATCTCTCTGGTTGTATGTACCTTTGCTTATCCAGTCGAGTTCGTTAGTCTTAGAAGATATATAATTTTCAACTGTAGATCAATATGTATACACACATAAACTTGATTTCGGTAGCACCTACAGGCAAAGAATGTTTTGAATTGTGTTGTCTTTAAGATACATCTCATTTGTAAAGAATTTGAACATTCAAACGAGTAGCCTGATGGAAAGATATTTCATGAGAGAACAAGCAAAGTGCATTTCTCCCTGTGCTTTGTACGTGCCATGGGCTCTTTCTTAGGTGTGTAGGGCAGTATATATCTGAGTATAGGTAGAATTTGCACAAATACATATTAATAGGTGTATACTTGTATATAGTGTTTTTATATGTAGTTTCCATTTGTAGGTGTACTGAAAATAATAGGTTCTAGGGTGGCATCTTTCAAAATGTAGCAGATCCTCTGCTTCAGTGTTAGAAAAGCAATGCTTATTTGGCATTCAACAAATATTGGTGGAGAGCCAATGATATGCTAGGTACTAAGTACACAGAAACTGAGCAAACATGGACCCACCCCGCAGACACCTTGCTCACAGTCCATGGGAGTTTGAAAACAGCTTTCAGATGTAACAACCACCTCTCTTCAAGTAAAAAGTCTTAAATGCTTTGTTTTTGATGTATTTTTACATATGCAGTTTTTAAATGAATTATTTTTATTTTAAAGGGAAATTGTTAGGCAATCATTTAGTCAGCTCACCCATGCTTTACATTATCAGAATCAAAAAAGAAGTGCTTTGTGAACCCATAGGGAATTTTTTATTTGCTTGTTGTTTATTCGTTTACTGGAGGTGGCATACACAGTGTAAAGTGTATAAAATGCATGCTCTTAGGCATACAGCTTAAAGGTTTTTTTAACCTGTATATACCCATGTAAATACCGTTCAAATCAAGAAATAGAATGTGTCCATCACTATAAGGTTCTGTTGTGACCCTTTCTGCCATTATTTCTTTTTCTTTATTGGTTGATTTATTTTTTTTAATTGCCATTTATTTTTAATAAATACATGTATTTTCCCCATGCAATCCAAAATTGTGTTTATCCATGTAATAATCAGTAGGCAGGCTCTAGATTGCTTAACTTTCATTAAGAAGGATTAACCTTGTGAGAGATCAAGGGAGTGTGATTTTTCACTGTGTGTAAATAGAAGCAAAAAATATTGTCCTCTTGTGAAGTAGCTTTGCCCTGTTTTTGATGAAGCTCAGGTTTCCCTCTATACAAAGAGAATATCTAATTGATATTATTGAGTTTTTCTCTTTTTTCCTAAGGCATTTAGTGGTAAGCAGAATAGCAGAGGTGGAAAAGACCATATGCTTCGTAAAAAGCCAGACTAATAACACTTTCTGATGGACGTCTGATTGTAAAAGTGCCGCATCTTTCATTAAAATTTACATGTAAAGCAAGGGCAGGCGTGGTGACAGGAAACCTAATGCAACTTGCACATCTTGACATAATAACAATCACAAGAAACTGGAGATCCCAGATGGCAGCTTGGCCTTTGCCATCCTTTTAATAAGCTACTAACTGCTAATTATTTCACTCTTTTGGGCAAGTTAATTTACTGTTGACTCTTAAAGAGATACTGCTCTTTTTTATTTCAACCCACACAAAACAGAAACCTTCCACCTGGAGCTTTGAAACGTGCTTCCTGCATGGAAGCTTTCCAGCCGGTTGTAACAACGATGGCAAGTATTGGGATGAAGATGTTGCTTAACAATATTTTCTTGTTTTGTTTTTTATGAATATAGAGAATTTTAAAAAATGTGTTTGACTAAAGAGCCATTGTGTGCATGTGTGTGTCTGTGTGTGCATGTGTAAGAGCAATAGATGGAGCTGCCAATGCAGGGAGAAGATCTGAAATTTGGAGCCTATTTAAGAGTGAAAGAACAGCTGCCTTTTAAATGGTTGCTAATTCTGACAATTAATGCTGCTCTGTGAGTGTGTGATTTTCTGTGATAGCGGTTAGGAGGGATGATGGTGTGTAATAGCTCATTTCCTAAGCTTTATGGTAATGTAGCATAGTAAAGACCACAGAACTGAAAGAGAACTGGGTCCCACATGCTCTGGAGCCCTTTTAAATGAAACGCCTGGAAAGCCTGCTTTTCTCTGTACTTCCTCAGGATGATTTTGTATTTTAGCACAGACACAGTTTATTAAAGGAATGATGTGCAAATGGGCTTGGATGCATCAGGAGTGAGTTTGGAAAAGAACCTTGTTTGCAAGGAGCTGTCTGATAATCAAAATATTTACTTAAAGATAAGCTAATGACTTTGCCTTGCAAATGCCTGCAGATCTATTATTGAAATGAGAGTCGGTATGTTGGCTTGATACTATACAAAAATAAATCTCAAACCCCAAATACTATTGTGTGTGTGTGTGTGTGTGTGAATTATACTTCTCTTCAAATAAAAAGTCTTTCAAACGATAAAGAAATATAGAAAAGTCTCTCAACCCATTTTCCTGAAATATTCGAAATAAACTTGTTACTGTAATCAGTTGTTCCTTGCTGCTGGTAAGAATTGCTAAATGGCAAATATGCACTGAACAACACACGCTTCTGTTATTAGGGATGTCTTTGAACCTGAGCTTGATAATGTGAGTTTTGTGGTCCAGTATTTTACTATGATGGTTTGTGTGCTATGTAGTTGATGAAAGCACTGTGGAACTCAATCAAATATTAGCCTCTTCCTTATTAAACCTAGACTTATTGAACTTAACTATTTGCATATTAACTGGAGAAGTTTTAAATGGTCTGTTTCTTTAAAAAGAATGCATTAGCTGGTTTCAAAGTAGACCCAAGGAAAAATAGACATCTGGGTGAATGTGAAGCAGTTTTGTCATCTTGTAGAACCTGGTATTATATAGCATGTTCAGCCAGATTGTCACCTTCTAAACAATTTTGAGAAATGCTAATGTTAATTTTTTAAATTTTTTCTTTAGGTTTGGGGTATATGTGCAGACTTGTTACATAGGTAGATTATGTGCCATAGGCATTTGGTATATAGATTATTTTGTCACCCAGATAATAAGCATTGTACCCGACAGGCAGTTTTCCCAACCTCTTCCTCCATCCTCGACCCTCCACTCTCAACTGGTCCCTGGTGTCTTTATCCCTTCTTGGTGTCCATGTGTACTCTATGTTTAGAAATGCAAACGATGTTTCAAGAAAAAAAAAAAACTGGGTAAAGTAAGTTCTGAAAACCTAGTTTTAAACTAGATTAAGCAGGTTTATTGACTTAAACCTGGGACTTCTCAGAGCCTTTGTTATGGCAACGCAAGTTACAGATCTCCAAGAAGGAAAATGTACATTTCAAAGTTACCCAAATTTATTTGACATGAAATCCGGTTTTATTATTTTTCATTTTGGAGGAAAATAGCTAGAATTAGAACTAGTGTTCAGTTAAAAAACTTTGGGCAGTAATTTTAAAAGTAGCTACCGAAGCTAATATGATAAGCCTTAATGACTAAAATTTGAAGGAAGCTTTTGGATTGGCTTCACTCAAGAATCCTTTTAACTACATTTTCTGTTTTGATTGGGAATAGCTTTTTGATGGGTTCATTTAAATAGGGAAATTACTGCTTCCTGATAAAATACACACCGCAGATGTTAAAACAACTGCAGTTTTAAAGTTACTAGTCTGGTTAAAACACTTGCAGTTTGTATTACCTGAGTACTTCGACAGATATCCATATAGTGTACATAAACAATACTTCTGAGAATGGCTCTTTAACTCAAGGAAGAGCCGATCTCAGCATAACATGAGAAAACTACTAGGAACTTTAGGCTTATTTGCTTTCAAATTTGAAGCAGGTCAGCAGTCATCATGGTTATTTCTCTACTATAAATCTAAGGTCATTCATCCTATAACTCTGAGAGTCTGGTTATGAATGGCTTTTTTTTTTCCCAGACAGTGAACATGTAGGTGAAGCAATTGCTTTCTAGTAGGAATTGCTTGTTTAGAAGTCATTGGCTCAGCTAAGGATTTTGTGGGCTGTCTCAGTGCACAGCTGAGGACTTTGTCCTATTTATGTGCTGTCTGTTCAGTATGAAGTGGCAGCCATTGATCCATCTGCAGTACACCATTTGCCTGGGGCTATTTATCTGGCCGTGGAGATATAGTTTGCTGAGCCAGACATACTCTCTCTTGTTTCTCCAAGTGACCAATAATGAGTCTTTACAAATGCCTTGGCCCAAATTGCTATGGGTGAGGTTCCCCAGTTCTAGGCTAATTGATCCATGTGACAACTGAACCTGGAATACTAGATCTCCAGGTGTGAATAATTCTAACCTAGGGTCAGCATTTTGGAACAAATAGAACAGTGAGATAAATGTAAGGACCTAGTTCAGGATGCTGGGGAATAAAACATGGTAGGTTAGAGTACTGATGTTAGTATTTGACACTCATAAGCTGTACAACCTGGTTAAGCTTCATTATCCTAATAAGATAAATGAGAGCAAAAATACTGCTCACTTCACAAGGCTGCTGAGAGGATCTATTGGGACAATAATATTAAAGGCTTATGGTAGAGCTTAGCTAACATACATAAAAATTAGTTTAGTTATCATAAACATTAACAACAGTTATAAATACATCTTGTCAATATCAGCATCACTCATTAGATCTGGGAACTTTGAACATATTATTCAATCTTTTTGACCATCCATGTTTTTACCTGTAAAACGCCTACTTGGTAGGTTTGTTCTGGCTAATAATTGATACAATGGAAGTGGAAGTACTGTGCACATTAAAATAGTGCTACACAGTGTTAAAGAATAAGTAGTTCATGAGAATAGAAGCACCGTAAAAATCAAAGGCAGTTTCTGATTTTGTCCGTCACGGTATATCCAGTGCCTGTAACAGTGCCTGCTGAGTTACGTAACTTCTTAGCAGAATTTGGCAACAGGGCCAGCCCCTAGCCTCCATGATGCTTTCAATAGAGAGGGTCTTTGGGTACCTCCACTGCAGAAAGGAACCGGTGTCTTCCTTTAAAACAAGTTTGTCTAACCCACGGTCTGCAGGCTGCACGTCACCCAGGATGACTTTGAATGTAATCCAACAGAAATTCTTAAACTTTCTTAAGACATTATGAGATTTTTGTGTGTGTGATTTTTTTTTTCTAAGCTCAGCAGAAATCATTAGTGTATTTCATGTGTGGCCCAAGTCAATTTTTCCTCTTCCCATGTGGCCAAGGAGAGCTAAAAAATTGGACACTCCTGCTTTAGAGCCTCCCACATCAAAAATAGTCATCCTCGTAAAACTTGTTTGTTCTTAGGTTTTTGATAGATGTGTCTGCTCTTTTTGTGCACACAAAGAGTTATAGGATTTCTTTATGTTACTTGATGAAACTATATTAGCCATGAAGAAAACAAAAACATCTGGCTAGGTTACTTTTAAAAAATGCTGCTTTGCTTCCCCAGATCTTAGAAGCATGTAATTTCAGAGCTCAAAGGGAGCTTAGAATTCCTTTAGTCCATTCCAGTGTAATTTTGTGGATGACAAAACATGCTGAGAGGGCATGAGTGATGTGTTTGTCGCTGCACGAACAATTTGTTGCTGCACGAATGTCGTAGCACAATCGGGACTTAGACCAGACTTTTGACTTCAGATGTTGTCTTCTTTGTCCTCCCACCAACTTGCCTCTAAGACCTGGCCATCTTCACTGTTGATGGCATTTGCTATAGATCATCCATAGGCTGCTGAGGTCATTGTTGATAATGCCATGTAAGGAATATTCTGGAAGTTTCAGTGTGCAAACTTTCTAAAAAAGGTTATCTCTTAAATTTCTTGTCTGTCTGAGAACCGACACAACTCCAGCTTTCAAAGTTGTCAGTAAGTGGCTTTGAATTTCAGTATTTTATGATGCTGTGTATCACTTACAGCCTTGCTTTGTGGGCTGCTTTGTCTTGGCTGAAGTAAGGTGATGACACCACTTGACTTTTAAAAAGCTTTTATACCCATAACTTTTTCTTTCTTGCTGTCCCATGTTGGCTATTTACAACAGTGTGGATGCGTGTTGTGTGCAGTAAAGATGAGCTGTGATGATGTTCACTAGGGACTCGTTTCCGAACGGTTGCCTAATAGTTGTTTGCACTTCCTTTCTTCCTTTAAATAGTTGTCATTTTATTTGTAATTTTTTCAACTAAAAATAAACTTCTTTTTTTCAAGTGAGAATGTATTTAAGTCAGTCTCATTTCTTGGTTTTCTTTTCAAAAATAATTTTTTCAGGGTTCTACCACGTGTCTGATGGGTTAAGTTTAGAGCCCATGAGGCAGCCTTGGGGGATGTTGAGCCATGCACAAAATCCGTTCTTAAATTGTGGCAAAATTGCCTTCCTTCAGACTGTTTTGATCACGAGGGCTCTCAAGTGTCAAAGTCATTTGGAGAACTAAATAGATAAAATGCGTGAGCACTAAGCTTTTTTTTCCAGGATAGAATAAATAAGTGTGTTTTCTAATATGTGCTCAGCCTTCGATAGTGATTTGTTAAAAGGAAAAAAGAAAGGTGATGATATTAAATATTTACAAGAGTGATTTAGCTCTATTATCCTGTGTGCTGCATCTCTGTTTAATAGTGAAATCAACTCCTGTAGAAATAAATGCCATTAAACCAGTGGTACTGTGAAGGTCACTGCCTAGGCAAGGTCAGAGTAATTTGTGGAGAATAATGATTTTTGTCAACTTTTCAGATCTCTTCCTGTTTTTAGTTGGCCTCCCTCCAAAAATAATAGGGAAGAAATACATTTGAGGATTCACAGACTTACTTTCTCTCTTGCATCCTTTATGCCGTTTCTGGCCAACCTGATGGTTGGAAGACTTTCGTGCACTTTTTTGCTTATTTCATCTGTTTAGTGGACAGAGACAGGTCTGTTCTCCCTTGAGATGGGTGGCTGCATTTCCGTGCACTGGCTCTTCTGTTGCTTCTTGCTTGACAGTTAGTTTTGGAGAACCAGCACTCCTCCTTTCTTAGAAATGGTTTATCTTGTCTGAAATAATCCTCACGTTTCCTTACTTTTACCTCTGTCTTTCATTAAACAAAAGTTTTAAAAAAAAATATTACTTCTCATATCGGTTTAAATAAATTTCTGAATGATTACATGGCATTATCTCCCTTTTCACAGGCAAGAAAACAGAGGCCCTAGGTTACAAAGCTAGTTACAGAGACCCCAAAGCCTGAGCTGACACTGCATACGATACCATTGTTTCAGTTAATTTTACTGAACCTCAGTTTTCTCTTCTGTAAAATGGGGATGCTAATATATTATTCTAATATATTCCTGATTCATATAAATAATATTATATATGCTGTATTATAAATAAGAAGACATTGTTTTACTTTTGGTAAAATTGAGAAGTATATAAGCTAACACATATTAAGGGCCTAACAAGATGTCTAGCTCTCATTATGGTTTTAATAAATATATTTCCTTCCCTCTTGACAGTAACAATAAAGTGTAATTGAATTTAACAACCATTGAGCACAAGGGATACACAAAATGGGTAAAAATCAGTCTTTGTACTTGAGCAGCTGGTAATTGAGTAGGAAGAAAACCCTTATATAATGAACTCCAAAAGCAATTCATTTTTTTTTCTTTTGTCTTGGGCTTTGTACTAAATGCTACTTAAAATATGAAAGACCTTTTCTGGGTGCACATAGTTTGTTTCCTATAGGGTTGAGATGTCATGCTGGCAGTGCAGTGGTAGCGACTTGTGGCTTGTTTCCCTGTTAGTCTGTGTTTACTTCATTTTAAAATCCAGAAGAGTGGGTTGAATATTGGGGGAAAACAGGGATACAGGGTAGTAGCAATGTATATTAGTCAGGGCGGGCTAACTGCTATGACAATTCCTAAATCACAGTTGCTTACTACTAACAAAATTTTCTCACTCACATTCCAGTTTGCAGTGCAGATTGGTGGGTGGTGAAGTGAGGGATCTCTACTCCACACAGTCATTCAGGCACCAGGACACCCTCTGTCCTGGAGCTTTGTTATTTTTCTGGAGCCTTGTCCTTCTTTGCAGTCTAGTGGCAGAGATGGAGAGAGCAAGCTTGGAGGATTTTTCCAAAAGGGCCATGCCTGGACGTAGGGTGCATCACCTATGATTGGCCAGAACTCAATCACATAATCCCATCCAATTGCAAAGGAGATTGGGAAATGCAACTTATCTCTGTGCTCAGGGGAACAGGATAAAGGGCTTGGTGGCTACAGTGACAGTCTCTGCCCCAATGGGTGACTTGTGTTCTGTTCTTCTGTGTTCTGATCTTGTGTCGTGTGTGTTAGCTTTCTTCAGCTCACCTTTGTTCAAACAAAGGCAAGTATGGTTTCTATGAGATAGAGAATCACTTCCCATTAACACATGTATGTGTATTTCTTTTCTTTACTTTTTCTTTTTGAAAAAAAAAATAAAAGTCTTGCTCTGTCAACTAGGCTGGAGTACAGTGCCATGATCTCTGCTCACTGAAACTTACACCTTGGATTCAAGTGATTCTTCTGCCTCAGCTTCCCAAATGGCTGGGATTACAGGCACCCACTACCACACCTGGCTAATTTTTGTATTTTTAGTAGAGATCATGTTGGCCAGGCTGGTCTTCTGTTGACCTCAGTTGATCTGTCTACCTCAGCTTCCCAAAGTGCTGGGATTAAAGGCATGAGCCACCACACCCAGCCTGTATGTGTATTCCGTATTAAACAAAACCCTTCAGAGTTACATTAGTATTTCTCAAATGTTTAAGAATCACCAGGGAACTTGTGAAACTATAGACTTTAGTGCCTGCCTCAGAACTATAGGACCTGTAGCTCTAAATCATTCTATGATCAGGGAAATTTTGGTTCATTTTATTCCTTGGGATTTATCTCAAAGCTACCATTTCCAAGAAATAAAATGAACCAAAAAGGAAGTGTATGAGACTTTGCTAAAAGTATTTCGTTGTATTTTAAATATTTAAAACAAGTTGCATTTGTATATAGCAAACCTATTTGTTATACATAGATTTTTGTTGTAGTGTTTGTTTTAAGGGATGTAACCTCTATCTTACATCCATAATCTGAAAGTGATTGGGATCTTAGCCTGAGTTGATGGCGTGGGGCCAGATGCCTGATTCAATAGGTGTTTGTTTTATTCTGATCACTGTATAAAAATATCTCAGCATTTTTTTTCCTCTTTATCATCTAAAAAGGGACACTCTCGATTAAGGTAATTTTCTTGTTGCATTAAGACAGTAGGTAGGAGTACATGTTTGATAGGCCTGCTTATTTCTTGTGACTGACTTGTGAACAGTTAACTGATGGCGACTCATTTTAGTTTGTAGGCTTATCTTACTCTCTTGTATGCATAGGAACCATTACATCCATGATATTTTGAAATGAAGCCCCTTCCTGTAAAGCTGTGCTTTTTTTTCTCTTGTAGCGAGAGGTTGGCCCATTGTACTCTTGGAATGGATGTCGGAGTGTGGATAATTCTGGGCTTGTGATTTTTTTCTTTCTCCTATTTTATCTGCCTCTTTTTGTGTCTTTGTGAGCAAGTCTGTGATTACTATTGAGTTTTTTTTCCCTAAATGCCAGCAATTATCTCACAGGTGGAGGGATTAGGAAAGGGCTGAGAGAATTGCACTGGGTTTAGAATAAAGGCTCCCCACCCCCACTTTAAATATGGTGACAGGAGGGAGTGGAGACTTGGCTGGGGGGGTGGGGGGCGGCAGACAGCTGTGGGGGTAGGATGAACAATTTGCTTCTGATATTTAAATCCCTAGAAGGAGTAAAGGAAGATGAATTAAAAACCTATAATAAGATGGTTTGGGATTATTGTTTCAGGGAGCTGAGGATGCAGGAAGGCAGGGGAAGCTGCTTTTCTCAACTTGCTTCACCTGCCTTTTGTCTGAAAGGTGTTTTTTGTTTGTTTGTTTGTTTTTTTTTTGCTTTGGTCTGACAATTTATTTTTGGAGAAGAAGGGAGCTGGGAGGGCCTAATATTTATGCCCAGGCCAAGGGAATTTTGGTGAGCCATTCCCTTTCTTCCCAGCAGAGGATGATTTATTTACCTGAGATGTCAGTTAGAATACTTTCAGCTTCAAAGAACAGAACTTTCAACTCAGCTGCCCTAAACAACAAAGAGAATTTATGGGCCCAGTTTCTAAAAACCCTAGTAACTCAAAGGATACGACCAAGACCTAGTGTCTGTCTTCCTCATTTTTTGACTTGACTTTCTTGGTGTTGGCTTCATTTTTGGCAGCTCTCGCCCTTGTGATTTTAAGATGGCTGATGGCTATTCCCAGGATGATTTGCTTTTTGGTTCTTGTAAGTGAGGGAGAGTAACTCTCTTCTTTGGCTGTATTAGTCAGCGTTCTCCAGGGAAACAAAACCAAGAGGAGCTTTATGTGGACATGATGATTGTAATGAGGAACTGGCTCATGTGATTATGGAAGCTGAGAAGTCCTGTGATATGCCGTCTGCAAGCTGGAGGAAAAGCCAGTGGTGTTTCAGTGTTTCAGGGTGAGCTCTAAAGCCTCAGAACCAATGGTGTTAATTCCAGTCTGAGGGCAGGAGAAGACTGATGTCCCAATGTAAGCAATAAGGCAGAGAAAGCATATTTCCCTTTCCATAACTTTTTTGTGATAGCCAGGTCCTCAGTGGATTAGATCAGGAGTCTCCAACCCCAGGCTGTGGACCAGTAGTGGTTCATGGCCTGTTAGGAACTAGGCCGCATAGCAGGAGGTGAGCCATAGACTAGTGAGCATTACCCTCCTGAGTTCCACCTCCTATCAGACCAGCGGCGTCATTAGTTTGTCATAAGAGCACAAACCCTATTGTGAACAGTGCATGCGAGGGATCTAGGTTGTGTGTTCCTTATAAGAATCTGACAAATGCCTGATGATCTGAGATGGAACAGTTTCATCCTGACACTATTATTTCCTCCCTCTTCTCCCTTCCCCCTGCCCCTCCATCTGTGGAAAAAGTATCTTCCATGAAACTGGTCCCCAGTGCCAAAAAGGTTGAGGACTGCTGGATTGAATGATGCTCACCCACACTGGGAAGGGCAGTTTGCTTCACTCAGTTCACTGATTCTAATATAAAAACACCTTCCCAGACACACCCAGAATAATGTTTAACCGGAGTACCAGGGCTCAGTTGACACGTAAAATTACATGTCACAAGTCCACCCCTTGTCAACTCGACACTCATCCATATCTGCTTAAATGACATGTCATCTCTAAATAAAGATAATAACAAGGTTACAATTTTACCTACCGTGATACATCTATCCTGAGTATAATTGAAAAGGGACTAAAGAATTGGTTTTCCTCCTGTAGCTTACTGGATTTAGGGGGAGGCTGGATATTTGACTCCAAATTTTGGGAATAGGGAAATGGATATTAAGTTGCAAATGCCAGCTCCACCTGGATAGAAGAATTGTAAACTTATGAAACCAAACACAACTAGGTTCTTCACAAGGAATCAGGAAATTTGGGGTATCTATTTCTCATCCTCACTATCTGGCTGTCACATCGCCCTATTTCTATGAGGAGGAGATGTCAAAGAGGGAGCTTGTGTACCAGCACAGGTTCCATTTTGGAAGCAGAGAGGTAAAAGAGGAAGGCCATTGGTATCCTAGCATCTGTGGATTCAGGGACCCAGCATCTTAGGATCTTAGTTCATTGATGTGAAAAGAGGCAGGGAAACGTCTATGGGAATGGAGTGAATGCCAGGCCCAACTTTCATAAGTGGAAACTGCTCTGATGGCGTCTTTTCCTTCTGCCTTGATCTCAGGCCTCCACTTAGGTCACCTGACATGGATTGCTATTGATGGATAGCTGAGTGAGGCAGCCCTCTAGTCTCAAGTGTGTTTTTAACAGAGTGGCTCTCAGTAAATATCTGTTTCTCAAATGCCTCACCTCATTCACAGAGTCTTTCTTTTTAGCTGCTGCTTAATCAGCTGCTGTTCCTTAGCACACTGACCTAATTTGCAACTACACATTTCATCAAGGATTTTGAGGCAGAAGCATTCCCCACCCCCCCACCCCCGCAGTTCCCCCAGTGTCACTGCTGGTGTGAGTTCTACCTTGACCTGCGGCCCCTGTTCTGATTACCTGCCTTAGCCCCCAGTGTAACAAGGAGCAGCCAGTGTGGCAGATAGAACAGAATGAGTTCCCTAGGGTGCAATAGCTGGAAGGATGTGGTTATCAGGTTCTTCAAACCAAACACCATGAGAACAAAGATCCTTCTTCAAAGGGCTGCTGCCTCTTAGCACCAAGGTTGCATTTGACCTTCCCATACTGCTTTCTGGGCCAGTGCTTCTCACAGTCTTATGTGCACATGGATCGTCTGGACATCTTGTTATATGCAAGTTCTGCATGGGGAGGGTTGAGGTGGAGCCTGAGAGCCTGCATTTCTAACAAGCTCCCAAGGGATGTCCATGATGCTGCTGGTAATGTGGGCCATACTTTGGAGGGGCAAGTCTTTGAGGCCATCACTTTGAATGATCTTGCAAGTGAGGGCATCTGCTTCTTTCTAATAAGTCAGAATGCAAAGATCCGAAGGCACCCGTTGGAAGTAGATGGGACAGCTGGCGCTCAGATGCTTAGGAATCAGTTGTTGTATTCAGGCAACCATGCAAGTGCCTGCTGAAACTCAAGCCTTCTCATCCTCCGTGGCTAATGGAAGGGGGGGTGTCAGTCTTTGCCTCTGTCTCCATGTCTGTATGGGGTATGATGACATTGGCTTCATCTCCCAGGAGCCTAGGAAACATTGACGTCATGGCATTTATGACGAGTGCACATGTGCTATGTCATTCCCACAAGGAGAGAAACATGGGGAGTAGCTTGTCATTCTGTCCCTACCAGACTCCTCTCTATGCTCCTAAAAAGTCCTGTTTCTGTAACAAATCATCATGAAGACACATTTCCAGGGGTCTGCATGATTCAGACTGCCCATTGTAAGCTGCTTGTAATTATCAACAGGTAGGAAATTCATGTGACCTGTGAGCCCCAAGTCCTACCCCCTTGCCCAAATTTACCAGGCCTTCCCTTACACACTGGTGGTTGCTATGGGCTTGGGTGACCCCAACAATGAGGATAATATATGTTCTCAGTAACCTGGAGCTGGCACTGAGGCTACAGCCCTGGACATGGGGTGTCCTCTGGGTATAATCTCACTTCACTTTACTCCACAAATGCAGTGTTGGTCTTGCCATCCCTGTGTTGTGTTCAGCCTTATTTGATCTCACTCGCCCTGTTTCCTGTCTGTATAATCCCCTGGGAAGAATCAGATCTAAACGAAAACAAAGGGAAAAATGCTTAAGAAATATAATCTGACTGTCTAACAAAGAAGATAGTTAACTCTCTGGTGGACTCTTTTGTTTCATTGGGACTAGAGCAAGGAGGGGGAAAAGCTTGGGGCTGCTGCTGGAGGAACAGAAGTGAATGAGGAGGCTCAGATTTCACAACTGGTTGCCAGTGTCTGTATTGGCTGATGGCTCTGGTTTCCAGCTGGCGGTGGCCTGGGTTGAAGTGTTTACCTGGTGTCTTCAGGGATGCTGCATCAACAGCTGTAAGTAGAGCCAGTTATTCAATCTGCTCTGAGAAAGGTTAAAATGTGTGTCTTTGGCTTCCCCAGGGACTAATCCAGTAACAGGAGAGTCAGAGAAAACACGCACCACTTGGGAGGAGGGGGGGCCTTCACTGGGATTTTCGTTGTTATTTTAGTTACAAATGGAAGCGTTTAAAACCTAAATCTGTATTTAGGCAGCGAGAGGAGAAACACGGGACGGAAATGAATTATTTATTTCATCACTGGGGTCCTGGAAGCGTGGAGCGGGCATTAATCTCCTTTGAACAGGAGCCTCTGGGTCGGGCTTGAGGTCGTCTGTGTGAGATCTGACCTTATCTGCTCCTGGCCAGACACCTCGGCTTTGATGAAATTGACTTGCGAATAATCCAAATAAGACCCTTTCCCTTGTTGTTCAGAAGGATGTGAATATTTACCTAGCATATAGTCAGAGGAATCGAAAGTGCCCGTGTCTGTGATTTCTTTTAATTCCATTATTTCCCAGTAGAGCCGATGGGAGACCTAGAAGCAGGGGAGGAGTGCCTCACGCTGGCAGCCAACTGGGACTTGGGGGCACCATGGGGCTTTCCTGTGTGTTGTGCTCGAGGAATGTGTTATCAGCTTGTTTAATCTGCACGTTTATCCAGTGAGAGCTGCTTATGTTCCCATTTCACTGATGAGGAAATCAAGGTTTAAAGAGATTCAACATCTCACCTAAGATCATCCAGCCCTAAATTACCCTTGCTGGGATTTGAGTCCAGGATGCTACTCATAACCCCATCTCAAGCTCCTTCCACCATCCACGCTTCTACTTTCCATCCATCCCAAGGCAGCATATCCAATAAAAATATTTAGAAACTTTCTCAAGGCCAGGGAGGGAGCAGTAAATGGGTCCAGGGGTTACAGTCACTGGTAAAGACACAACAAAACCCACCTTCATAAAGAACAGTGATTTGTCCTTTTACAGTCTCCTGTCCTAGTTCTGTTTTTTTCTGGATTCATAAATATTTGCATGTGTCTACCCTCTCTTTCCTTTCCTCCTCTCTGCCCTTTAGAGGGCACAATGAGTTGTTGTTTTTTTAAAGGTTCCCGCAAGGCTCTCTGTTGGCTTGTTTATTCTTGCTAAAACATTTCTGAGACAGCCGTTGAAAGCAACTGGTGCTGTGTACATTTCTGTCTTCAGTCATCAAGGTGGGTTTCTTGGTTCCATGGCAGAGAGAAGGAAGGGCTGGGTGGACTTCCCTTCACACTTTTGAAGTTTCAAGGTCCCTAACCTGAGTCAACAGAGGTATGTGTTTGAAAATGCTTTGTGCCTCCAAGGTCTAGTGGGCTTCAAACCATTGCTGGTTCCCGCTTCCGGATCCATTGCTTGAGTCTTTATCGTGTACTGGGTGTCAGAGATTTGGAGACCATGTTCTGTGATAACCAGAAGTTACCTTCTAAGTGGTACCTGAGTGCAGCTGAGGAAAGGCTCTGAGAGCATATAGAGCAGGGGCTTCTGATACTCACTCCCTACTTTGGACTGCTCACCACCTTCAATAAAACTTGGATCACACTCTCATTCCTTCCACAATTCTTACTTTGTTCTACCACACTACCCTCAATCTGCATACCTGCCCTCTTTTAATCAGCTCTTAAATTTTACTCTAATAGAAGCCAAATTTTTTTGTTGAGCCTCTGTGGGTTATTAGCGGCAGGGGAATGGCATGAATGAAACAAGGAAAGCCCTTGCCTTCTGAATGTTGACATACTTTGGGGAAGGTGGCTGTCAAGTGAGTCACTGGGAAAGTCATGGATGTTAGGAAAAGGGGCAAAGTGTCCTAGGGAGCAAGGAGGTCATCCTCTCCGGCTATTCGGAAGGGAGTGATCATTCCTCCCGGACTCTAATTCTGTTTGAACAGAGTCTAGTTCCTTTGCTTTGCTCTTGCTACTCCATGAAAATCCGTTCTGGAGCCCAAGCCCCCCAATAATAGTATTGTGAAATGTTGTAGCCTTATTCAATGTCTCTTTGTTTTCTGACTGTCTCTGTCATGTTGCTTCCCTGATATACCATCTTCTGTGGGACTTCAGACAAATAAAGCCTCCCTAAACTCTGTGCTCCACGTGTCACTCTCCCAGTGAAAAGACTTTTAATGGCTTCCCCCATTCCCTAGAAGATAAAGTCCAAGCTCCTTAGCCTGGCATTCAGTACTCCACAGTTTGGCTAACCTTAGCTCCCATCCCACTTGCTGAAACCTTTGTTAGAACCCCACCTTGCTAATCCATAATGCGTCAAGATCCCAGGTGCAGTCTTTGCTCATGCTTCCCCATTTATCATGGACATTTATCTTATGTCTAGCCATATCTTGAGTTTAATTTAAGCCTCACACCCTCTCTGACACTTTGCCTGGCCACCTCAGCTCTTTAGAATGCTGTACTGCTTTCTTGCTGCACCATGCATTAGCTATCTGCCTCTTACTATCCCTTTCTGCAGCGTATGTCACCTTCATGTCTGCCCAACCAGTCTGAAAGGAGGCCAGGCACCTCATTTCCTACTCCTCTTGGCCACCATAATGCCTCTACAAATAAAGTCTTGATGTTATGGGATGACCGATTGACTGTATCTGATTAACTAGTGCTGCACAGGGATTAACACAGTGCTTGGGTGGGGGATAAATAGGCAAAGAACTTGAGGATTTAAAGTGAATTTAAAATTTTATCTGTCTTCCCAAATAGCAACCTATGAACATGGTAAAGGTCTTACTTTCATTTTTGTGGGGGATGAGGTACTGTGGTATGGGACTACAGAAATTGTGATGAGGGGCAGAGGAAGAACAGTGAAACAGAAGGAGGTGAGTTGGGAAAGAATGGAGAGAGATCCAAAATCAGAGAGCCCTGCGTGTGGATTGAGAAGCCCTGGATTTAAGTCCTAACTCAGCATTTCTGACTGCATAGCTTGGATAAGGTACAGCACACCTGGAGCCTCATCTGTTGAAGGGGAATTTAAACCCTGCCAGGCCTTCCCCAGGTTTGCTGGGAGATCAAATGTATGCAGTTTATAAACTGTAAAGTGCACAGTGAATGGAAGAGTGGGGTTACTATAAACAGCATCATCATTTATCAGCTAAATCCTCCCTGAGCCACACTGTGGCAGGGGAATAGATCGATGGATAGGTCTGTTGTGACAGGCAGGAGGAGACCAGACTGGAGGGAGCCTGTGGTCGGATCCTGTAGGCCACCCCCATCTGTACAAATATTCTCATGCCAGGGAAGTGCTTCCCTAGGCATAGTGAATACAGATAAGGTGCATAGGTCCTAACCTTACCTGTGACAGGTACAAGCAGAAGTCCAGTATCAGGATCCTAGTGGTCAGATATCAGGTTGTAGGGTATGAATACTAACACTGGAGCTAGCAGGAGAGGTAGGTTGTGGTCCTAGAGCTGTTCTTACCAGTCCCGAGTAGTTTCTTCAAATGTAGTATTAATACACCAAGTGCCAGAGATGGAGTGCTTCGTGGCCATTATCTCATTTCATTATTGCAACATCACTGAGCTGGGTGTATAATATGTGTTATTATCCTCCTACTACAGATAGGAGAACAGGCCCAGGGATTGACACTAGCCCAAGGTAACTAGCTAATGAGAAACAGGAGCTGGATTGGAACCCAGGGCTGAGCTGTTAACCATTGTGCTCTGCTGCCTTCAACCTCTTGGAGCCTCAGTCTTTTCATCTGTATTGTGGGGATAAATCCATTTACCACACGGGGAATGAGGATCCAGTGAGAGAATGGACATGGAAGGACTATGCATATTGCAAAGTGTCTATGGTACATTCACTTAGTACCTGCTGCATGCCTGGCATTGCTATGGATACTGGGACACAGTGGAGCATAGGACAGCTAAGGCAGCTACTCACAATGATGTGTGTTCAAGCCATGATCTGTTAACAGAGGAAGCTATCAGAAAGTGTGAAGAAAAAATGATCTGAGAATGCTTTTGTTTTCAAAAAAGAAGAAGTTGTGTTAATGGACAGCCATTGCCCTTTAAGTCTACCTTCATTCATTCTCAAGTATAAATAACAAAACCAAATTAAGAGATTAAGCAATGTGGGAAATTTATAGAGACAGTTAAACAGAGAAGAGCAAAGAGAGTGCGTTAGTAAAAGGACAAATCATGTCAGGACATTCTGATCACTATAGAAAAGCAAATCACAGTTCTAGAAGGTGAGAAGTATGCTGTGGATGTAATATATCTGGATTTTAGTAAAATCACTTGAAGGAGAAATGGCCTGAAATCTTGCCTGAGAAATTAATTCAAATTGGCCAGGGGGGAAGCCGTGTCACTCAGAATGAGAACTGGCTGGGAGATGGGAGTGAAGGTTGTGATGACAAATAGCCTTAGCTTTCAGGGTGTGATGGGGTCAGGTGAGAAGACCCAATTTAGCCATCATCACTTAATGATCTGGAAGAACAACTAAGTTCCTGGTACTGACATTCATATGTGATGCTAAATTGGGAGATGTCACGGTGATGGCTTGTGGAAGGAAGCATAGGATAAGAGGTCAGCAGTCAAGGTCAGGAGGCCGAGGCAGGCAGGAACAATGCAGGAGAGTACAGGCAAGGACGAATGGAGGGAATTTCCTTGAAGACAATCTGCAAAGATTAAAAAATTTACAACTATATAAAAAGTAGCATGAGGACAGTCTACTTTCATTCATTCTCAAGTAAAATGAATTTTTGAGGCATATCTTCTAGCCCATCTCACTCTATAGACTTATTCTTTACCCAGTAATTGTCATCCTGGAGACAAAAGTCCTAGGCTGTCCAAGGATTTATCCTTCCATAATTTGAACTGAATGTGAAGAGTGGACAGGGGTTGTGTTTCGGGGAGTGGGAAGGCACCTGAGCCACGGTGGTCCTCATAGCCACGGTGTTGCTTAGGACTATCCCTTCTTCTCTCTTCAATGTGATCGTCTTGGAGGCAGACGATCTCTGCCTTTCACAGTGTCTTAGATTGCTTGAATGCATGTACGCTGTCTACATTTGCATTCTGCCTCTACTACTGAATTTGTAAAATGGGAAAATAATAGTCCTGACTTTGGGAATTCATGAGGAATAGATAAATGTAATATACTAACATTATGCCTTGTATAGGATAGTGCTTGATAGATGTTATCTGTTGTTCTCATTTCTTTCTCATTATCATCATTGCCCTGTGTGCACAGTCTGTACCTCATGGAGTGGCCTTTCTCATTAAAGCGGGGGAAGAAGCATCCAGAGAACAGTTTGAAAAAAAGCATAGACTGTAAAAATAAGCATAGGGCCAGGGGATCTGGATTCTTTTCCAAGCTCTGCTATAGGTGACCTTGAATGAGTTGTTTCATCTCTCTGCCCCTATTTCCATGTGTATAAACATCCGGGGCTTGACCTGGTGATCTCTGAGGTCCCTGCTAGCTGGAAAAGTTTGCAAATCTATACAAATATACAAAACGAGTTGAACTTCGTATTATTCAAGTTGTCATTTTGAGGCATATCTTCTAGCCCATCTCGCTATAGACTTATTCTTTACCCAGTAATTGCCATCCTGGAGAGGGTGACAAACTTGTATACTTTTAGCACTGAAAGTCCTGCCTCCCAGAAACCCCCTTAGTCCTGAGCAAACCAGGATGGTTGGTTAGCCTGCCCATGGGATAACTGATAGACTGTTGTAGAGTTACATGGAGTCCAAAGACACATCTGCAAGAATGCAGGAGTTTTACCGAGCTCATGGGAGTCATCCCTAGAAAGTCCATTTTTCTTCAGAAGTGGACTGATCAAAGTTGGGGAAGTTGTGTGATGGAGGTGCCAGGGACATGAGTATCTATAGAATGATCTCTGTGGTCATACCTCGTCTCTATGTTGACCCAGTCCCACTTAATATTTTCACGCAGGGCTCTTTTGGCTGCTTGCAGCCTTAATATGTGTTGAGAGGAGAGTGGTGAGTCTGAGAAGGGCACCATTTCACAGGATATGTAGATGTGAAGCTACTCTGTGGAAAGAATGAGCTGAAATGAGGAGTTGGTTGGGTTTTTCACTGCTCCATCTGGAATAACACATTCCCTTTTGGATTCTTCAGGGACCAGAAAGGTGACAGGTTGAAGGGGCTGTGAGGGAGTCACACATGTGCTTGACAATGTAGAGGAAGTACTTGAAGGGAAAACAAGAAACGGTATGCATCGTGGTGTGGTGCACATGTTTGTGAAGGGAAAGAGAAGTTAACTAGGACACCCAGGAGTAGAGAGTAAGACAAGGCAAGGCATTCACAGAGCAGAGGGGGTTGAGGCAAAAGTCGCTCTGAAGTTACACATTTAATACTGCAAATATTTATTTAGCATCTACTTACCCTGTACTATGATCTGTTCTAGGTGTGGGGAACACATAAGCATGCTTACCATCCTGTCTTTGTTCTGGTGAAGGAGACATGCAGTGTATGTAATTGTGAACAGAATGGATCTGAATTCAAATTAGGTTTCTCTGCTTACTAGCTGTGTTGCCTTGAGTGAGTCGCAAAATCCTCTCTGCCTCAGTTTCCTTGTCTGTAGAATAGGCATAATCATAGCACTGCCTATTATGGTTGTGAGGATTAAACTATTTATATATTTTAAGTACTTAGAAGAATACTTGGCACGTGGTCCACATTACTAATATTACTATTAAGTGAACTAACACATTCCAAGTGCTCCGTGCAAGACTCACGAATGTTAACTATTATTATTATTATTAGTGGTATATCAAAATGAGGCATAATGAATTATGAAAGTGCAAAGGCAGCAAAGCCCAGACAAAATCAGGTGGGGTCGGGGGAAGAATTAATATCACAGAAACCACTGTCAACCTAAAGGTGATATTTGAATGGGGATAGGAAGGATCAGTAGGGCTTTGCCCACTGGGAAGAAAGGGAATCCTAGGTGAAGCAAACAACGTGAACACCAGCTCAACTCCTGAGGTTGTAGCTGGCAATTTGATCTTTTATTCTTTAGCTTCTTAGGAGCTTTTCTTAGCAATTCCTCCTGCACTTGCTGATTGATACAGCACCAAAAAGAGTAAGTTATTTACCCTACTTATTATTTATAGTTCAAACTCCAGGCTTGAACTCAATATGTTACTTTATTGTTCTTCAACTACAAGGGATTTTTGTTGTTGTTTGGCAGACTCACTGACTGATTCATTTATTCACTCATTCAGCAAATATTTGTGGAGTGCCTGTTATCTGTCCACCACTCTTGTAGATACCGGGCATACAGCAGTGAGCCAAGAAACTGCTGCTTTCATGGAGCTTACATTTTAGTGGAGGAGGCAGGCATCAAAAGAAAAAGTATATATTACATCAGATGGTAATAAATGCTACAAAGAAAGATAACAGGAGTGTGAGCTTTCCTCACAGAACTGAAAACATACACTTAGCCTAGGTCCTGGAGGTGCTAAAGGAAGATCCAGGGGAGTGTGGAGCAGTTGCAGGTCCAGCCTCTGCTTCATGTCAGTGAGGCAAATCAGCAGATCAGCAGCAATGTGTATGGGCTGCAAAATGGCTAGTGCTGTTTTTCTATCCTCCAAATTGCCCAAGAATCTCCCATAAGGCCCTCTGGAAACAGAAACATTCAAGAAAGAGAATTCTGGGAAATGTAGTTCAGCTTAGCCAATATGACACATTACAAAGCCACCACACAGAGGATAGGTGGGTGGAGGATTCCAAGACTCGTTTTGCTCTAAATCATTGCTCTCTACAGGGAAGGCTTCTGTGAGTTAAAATCGCACTTATTTCCAGGCAGTCTAGGAAAAAAAATTCTCGCGAGACTTTTTTGACTGTTTACTCAATAGACAATGACTCTCCAGTTAAAGCTATTTCTCAAGGTGAGCTGCTTTTGATTTTCCAGCAGCCATTCAAGTACCCAGGTGGTAACTAATAGGGAGGAGATTTGATTCATGTTCCCTGGGGTGGAAGATGTGAGTTGCATCAATCATCATTAACCACAGCATCATATTCAGCTATTTGATGCAATAGAATTTGATTGACATAATTATTCCATGTAATAGAACTAAAAAATGAAACAAGAACTTGTCTCTGGGAAGTAAAAAAAGCTAATGCAAACATAAAGACAACTACCCAACTGAATTTGATCATTTAGTCACTCCTTTCATAAGCATTCGTGTTCAACATAGGCACATTAATGGGCTAAGCATGAAGGTGATGTGTAAATATCCACATCAATCCTTCTTGATATTAAGAATTTTCCAGATATGTAATTTTAATCCAGCTTAAGAACTAGGGTTGGAAATGCTACAAAAGGAAGTGTGTAAGTCTCTCTGGGCAAAGAAGAAAGGCTTTGAAATGACATAATTTCTTTCCTGTATATAAGATGAAATCCCCACTTTCTCTCCTTTTTTTTTTTTTGAGATGGAGTTTCGCTCTTGTTACCGAGGCTGGTGTGCAATGGCACGATCTTGGCTCACCACAGCCTCTGCCTCCTGGGTTCAGGCAATTCTCCTGCCTCAGCCTCCTGAGTAGCTGGGATTACAGGCATGCGCCCCCATGCCCAGCTAATTTTTTGTATTTTTAGTAGAGACGGGGTTTCACCATGTTGACCAGGATGGTCTCTATCTCTTGACCTCATGATCCACCCACCTCAGCCTCCCAAAGTTCTGGGATTACAGGCTTGAGCCACCGCGCCTGGCCAAATCCTCACTTTCAAAGAACTTAAAATCTAGTTGAGGATTGACGTGTATACATGGCAAGTTACTGTCTTACAACTCTGAACCTAGGCTGCTGAGGAAATACAGCAGGCAGTTGGGGTAGGGGTGGGGCCAGGATTCTACCACATGGTCTCCATCACAGCTTTGAAAAAAACAGAGATCTTTTTGTGTTCATTCCAGAAGCTGCAGCGTTTCTAGAGACTTGTCTTTTCACAGGAAATATCCTACTCAGAAATAATGTATTTGGCAGGGGACTATTCTCCTGCAATCTTTGCCTTTGTCTACAGCATGTTAAAATGAGAGCTTCTGATTCATAGGAGTTATAAAAATAATA
Organism: Callithrix jacchus; assembly: GCF_049354715.1. Taxonomy (NCBI): domain Eukaryota; kingdom Metazoa; phylum Chordata; class Mammalia; order Primates; family Cebidae; genus Callithrix; species Callithrix jacchus. The sequence goes on from NC_133509.1 coordinate 113,306,529, forward strand.
TAGTAATTACAAAGTTCACTTTCGTGACTCACTTTGCTCTAAATTATGGCACTCTGCAGGGAAACCTTCTCTGAGTTAAAATCTCACTTGCTGTTTCTAGTTCGAAAGTGTCAATGGGTCCACAATTTTGAGGTTGAATCATCCTGCAACATGAGGGCTTAGGGGTGAGGCTTGGGGGACTGAAGAATGACAGTTTTCAATGTTTGTATATGTCTCTTTTAAAAAGTAGGCAATAAATTGGCTGATTTGTCATGATTACATCATGTGTAATACTTGATCACAGAGTACCTTGTTTTGGATTTGTATTTATTTTTCTCCCTCCTGCTCCTATGTAATTGCCCTCTCCAGAATGAAGGCTTCCACTGCCTTTTGGCTTCATTAACAGCTTTCATTTTCATTAAGAGCTTTGCACTAATGGACTGTTATAAAATGCACAGTTGTTTCTTGCAGTCACTGCCAAATGCCTCTCATCCTACTGACAGTTTTGTGCGTTAGGCCAAACAGAAGGGGGAGAAATGCAGTGGGAATAAGTATCCAAGCAGAAGATATACCTACCTCTGTCCTTGAGGTTTTTTGAGACAAGAGTTTCACTTTTGTTGCCCAGGCTGGAGTGAAATGGCAGGATCTTGGCTCACTGCAACCGCCACCTCCCGGGTTCAAGCGACTCTCCTGCCTCAGCCTCTCGAGTAGCTGGGATTTCAGGCATGTGCCACCATACCCAGCTAATTTTGTATTTTTAGTAGAGATCGGGTTTCTTCATGTTGGTCAGGCTGGTCTCAAACTCCCGATCTCAGGTGATCCGCCCACCTTGGCCTCCCAAGGTGCTGGAATTATAGGCGTGAGCCATCTCACCTGGCCTGTCCTTAAGGTTTTTTAGGGAAGTTAGGATCAGCATCTGGAAGCCCATGAGTGTGTGCTCTTTAAATGTCTTTAAATGATTCGATGAATGAAGGAAGCCAATAGGAAGCTCATTTTTCTCATAATATTTTGGAATGTGAGAGTTGTTGAGAATTAGACTTAACAGAGGCTTCACAAGAAGGAACACTGATAGTGATTAGATTTCATCAACCTGGCTCCATTTACACATACATTGGTCATTATTGTAATTACGAGCATCAAAACAGCAGATGCTCCCAGGGTAATATTTGGTGTGCTGTCCACCATATGCAATGGGAGGCCCAATATTGATGAATGATTGGAGAGTTTGGTTTCTTTATGTAGTATGGTGGTTTCTGTACTAGTGACACAGTTAAAAAGAAAATATTTTAAAATCTTAGGAATTTAAGGAAGGTTAGAGATAATCCATTCTCCTCACCCTTTCATTTTCTGGAAACTGAGAGGGCTTAAGGAATGGGTAAGTGTGACCTGGATGTTAGCTACAGCCACCTTGACCCTAAGAGATTTGGCTAAGCTTGACAGGAGTCCCCACAATGTGCCTTGGAAGTTAAACTCTACATTCCCACCCCCATTCTCTTTCCTGTTCTCTTTCTGGTCCTTACTTTCTCCAGAACACCAAGAAAATTCTTCCTCTCATTTCACATGGAAGGAGCCTACCCAATTTAGGTGGCCTTGGTAACCTCTTCTTCCACCTTAACCCCTTTCTCAAACAAATTTAAACCTTTCTCAGACAACTGGTAGGGAACAAAATTTTCTCCATCATATCACATTCTTCTCAGAGCTAATCTAAAACTCAGGTTTTAAATTTTGAATCCGTGCTGTTTCTACAACATAATATATCTGCTTGAAATAAGATATAATATAGTGCTGAAAGCCATTCCCATGTAGCCATATACTCGTATTTTTTGAATTTGTCAAATCTTTTCCACTTAGTAAGAGGAGGCTAAGATCAGCCAACTTTTTAATGGGCTGATATCTGGAATCCAGGCTTAAAGTTTTTATACTAACCAATTAAAATCTTTGTAATTATACACATCTCTTATGCAATTGATATGGATGTTAATATTAATATCTTTGCAAATGAACCGATAGTATATACAAATTGATTAGCAGTTTTTTGTTACTTTAGCCCCTTATTAAATAAACGATATCAGTAAATTTCCTAATGTTTCCGCGTTTTATATTCTTGTATATTTGAAAGATTGGAGTCAGAATCTGTTTGCCTTTGTGTTTGGGCATGCAAATTTTAAACGGTCAGGGCTCTAGCTCTTATATTTTATGCCGGATATTTTTGCTCATCATGAGTCTATAATGTCAAATAATAACCACAAGGATTTACAAAGCCCAGTTTGAGAAAGGTCACCAAAATATATGAGTTGACTTTTAGAGCTGATACTCTAGGCTTGAGATGAGGATGATTAAATCTTAAACCTTCACTAAAGCTTGGAAAAGCCTGGCTGGATTTGAGTTTTAAAGACCCAGGGATGATTAGCCTTCTTTTTCTCTCATACCCTTCTCCCAGCTCCGCTACTCAGCACTGTTTTTAAAAGTAGTATTGTTTAAAGAAAAAAAAGGAAAGAAAGTCTTAACTCATCAGCATTTAAAATATGAAAAATGGGACGGAGGAGGAAAGACATGAGATGAAAAGACTAGTTTGAAAATGTTCCAAGATCCCAAGCATCATGGAGGTAGAGAACGTGGCTGCATGGGATTGCTCCAATCTCAGCAGCATAAAAAGCCAGTCTTTGAAACAGCTTTATTCCCAGAAAGGACCAATTATAGTTTAATATAATCCAGAAAATTGTGATTGAAGGCTGCTTCCTGGAATACGTAGCCTCAGAGTTCCAGGATGTGTGAGCCAAGGAGGAAGTGCTGTTCACTTCCAGAGAAATGACTGGTGAGTTGAAGGCATCTGAAGAACAAAGACTGACATCCTAAAGACTGGAGAGCGTGCAGAGGGCAAGCTGTTATTGTTGGATGTATCTGAACAAGAGTGCTTGATTACCCCATCTGAAAATAGTTTTGTCCCAAGGTCTGGAATTTCACTCTGCTGCTCATCAATATATAGTTTTACAGGCTGCCTTAAAACAGGACCACTTACTTATGGCCAGCTAGGCCAATTAGAGAGAAAACCATGAAACGGCTGAATGTTAACTATCTCTGGAGGTGGATGTTGAGAAAAAAACCATGAACTTCAGAGTTCAGTAGACTTGAGGTTAGAGTTCTGACTCTATCCTTATCAACTGTGTGCCTTTGGGCAAGTCATTTAACCTCTCTGAACCTCAGTTTCTTCTTCTAAAAAGGGAGTAATAATGAGGTCCTCATCATGGCAGTTTCAAAGTAAACGAATTGGCATACATAAAGCAGCTAGTGGAATACCTGGCATAAAGCAAACCCTTGATAAATATCTTTTCCCTTATTTCCCTTCAATTCTTTTCTTCCTCCCCATTATTGTTTCCCTGTTTGCCTTTCACCTCTACCTTATACCTTTTCTCTTCTCTCTTCTTCTCTCCTCCCCTCCCCTCCCCTCCTCCCCTCTCCTCTCTTTTGAGATGGAGTCTTGCTCTGTCACCCAGTCCAGAGTGCAGTGGCATGATCTAGGTTCACTGCAACCTCCGCCTCCCAGGTTGCAATTCTCTTGCCTCGGCCTCCTGAGTAGCTGGGATTACAGGAGCGTGCTACCACACCTGGCTAATTTTTGTATTTTTAGTAGAGATGGGATTTCACCATGTTGGCCAGTCTGGTCTCTAACTCCTGACCTCATGATCCACCCACCTCAGCCTCCCAAAGTGTTGGGATTACAGGCATGAGCCACTGCACCCGGCCCGTACCGTATTTTCTTAGAGCTGTCACACTGCCCCTTCCATGGAACTGGCCAACAGAGGCCTTAAGTGTCATCTAGCCCAAGTGTACTACCTGTACTGTAAGCTTTTAGAAGCAACTTTGAAAAATTGAAAAGTTATTGTGACTTAAAGGAACAAATCTCTGATGGTAGAATTCTAGTTCCCGGCTCACTGGTATGGGAGACAGTTTTGTCTGGGGCCAGTCCCATCTTGGTATCACACTTTATGCTTTTCTGAGCATTTGACCTTTTCTTCATTGTGGTCTTTGACTACCTACTTGTAAGCCCAGTCTGCCTATAAAATGAAGGATTCTCCAGGACCACTTTAATCAGAGGTCAGGATAATTTACAGTTACTGTGCCAGTGGTCTGTGTGCAGTGAGATCATGCATAGCTTCATTAGCGAGTTCACTGTGCTGGACCTTTCCAAAGATTGTGTTTCTTGATTTGGTCCCTGGATAAATTTGCAAGTGCTAATCTAGTTGTTGCTGGAGAGCATCCAAACCTAAGGCAGAACCATCGCTTCTTGGATTGTTAGGCATTAGGTTGGCAGGGTCTTGGACTCTGGTATATTCTCCAGGCCTAAGGGAGACTGGTCATCCTGCCAGGTGTAGGGTAAAGGAATTATTGGGAAGTATGCAGTAAGGGAGGCCTATGAGATCAGTACCGTGAAGGATTTGTGCTGTGACTTCCAAGTCTAAATTCAACAGAGATTAGTTGAGTGACTGCTATGTGCCAGACACCATTCTAGGAATTGAGGATGTGTCAGAGAATAAGATAAACAAAAATATTCCTGCCTTTGTGGGTCTTATATTCTAATGGGGAGTAGGGCGGAGTAGTACACACATAGAGAAAAATCATAATACACTAGCTAGATACATAAATAGCTGTTGATAGGTGATATGTGCTGTGGTAGAAACAAAATAGATCCAAGAAACGGGGATTGGGAATGTGGGTGAGAGATGGAAAACAATTTCCTATAAGGCAGTTGGAGAGACCTCACTGAGGATGTGATATTTGGACATTTGAGTGATGGTAACATGAGGGACGTATAGGTTAGGAATAAGAGTAGGAAGTGGTTGAGGTGTGTGAGTGTGAGAGCACATTTTATAAGGATGGCCTCTGATGGCCTCTGTGAGGACTCTGGTTTCTACTCTGAGAGAATGGGGAGTCAGTAGAGGGTTCTGAATAGGGGATCTCTCTTATATTTTAATAGGATCCCTCTGGCTGCTATGTGGAAGAGAGACTATAGGGTAGAAGCCAGGGGCCATTTGGGAGGCTCCTGCTGTAATCCAGGTGAGAGATTGAGGGGGTGGGTGTTGGGCTAGGGTGGCTGCAGTGGACAGGGTGAGAGTGGTTCTATTCCGGTTTTATTTGGAAGGTAGAATCAGAAGGATTTGCTGCTGGATTGGATATGGGTGTGGGAAGAGAGGGATCAGTGAGAACTCCAAGGTGTTTATCCTAAGCAGCAGGAAGGAAGGTATTGCTTTCACCAAGTTGGGGAAGACTCAGGGAAGAGACAATTTAGAGGGAAAGGGCAAGAGTCTGGCTTAGTCTGAGATGCCAGATTTGGGTTTGCTAACCAAGAGGAGATATTGAGGAAGTTGTTGCATTTGAGCTTAGGGGAGTTCAGGGGAGAAGGTCAGGCTGAGTATCTACATTTGAGGGTCACCAGCATACAGATGGCGATTAAAGCCAGGGCACTTTCCAGAATCACTTCTTTTTCTGTGGGGCTTTCCTGTCTTTGTGTCAGAACTCATATTCCCTAAGGGTGGATTCAGGTCAAGCTTCTAGACATAGGTCCCTTCCACTTTCTCCACCCATCTGAGCTTTATACCTGGATGGGTTTCATTGTCTTCAGACTGGAGGGCTCCTCCCCAAGGAAGATACAGGATGATCCTGTCAGAATCTATCTTTGATCTTGTCTGAAGTTGTGTGTGTGTATGTGTTTGTTTTTTAATGTGTTTAATATGTGGTTATATTTTATAAATTCAGCATTCATTTATGGAGAATGTGTATTTAAAAACTTCTGACTAGCAAAGTGGGAGATTTGAAACGTTTACATACCACAGTCTGAATGAAGAGGAGAGAGGGAAACAGTTAACTCTGGACCTCTCAGTGGGGGTGGGTAGTACTTAGGGAGTCCTATTTCTTTGTCCCTGTTTGAATAAGAGGGGCATAGAGCTTGCCTGTTGTAGAAGACATGCCTTTTTAATGATTCTGTTAAAACTTACTGAAGCACCTACTAGGGCCGGATGGAGCAGTGGGCATTTTTGCCAACATTATATCCTCATAGCAACCCAAGGAGTCTGGACCAGAGAATCACTCTCCATGAAGGAAACAGGAATGGGGGGCGGGGTGGATTGAAGGTGAGTGCAGGTCCCAGGCTCTCACCCCAAGCCTACTCTTCCCTAGTTTCAAGCCCACCCTTACCCCATGAATTCCTGATTTGAAATGTTCAACTTCTTTCCCTCTAAATCCCTTTTGAGTTTCAGAAAGCATTCTCCTAAAGTCTGCACTTGAGATGCTAAAAAAAAAAAGGACAATGTCAAGTGGTGGGCAATGGCTCCCTTGGGAGGAAAAAGCCTTTTGCATTTCCCCCCCTTTTTTTCTCTCTCTTTTAAGGCCTTTATAGGAAAACCTCAAGTTTCACCCATTGTCTGCAGCCCTCTGGCATTCTGTTAGCTCTTTTAAATCATCCGTTATCTTTTCATATGCTGATCTCTTATTTCTCAAGGTAGATTGTAAAAGCCTTGAGGGCAGGACTGCCCATGCTGCGCCAGGCTCCCTTTCTCTCATTCTCCTCTCTCTTAGTGCCTTACACCTGGTGGGTGCTTAGTGATGACTGATTGGTTGATATTAATGTCTAATTAATTTATTAATTAGGTACATCATTAGTTGAAAAGCTTTGATTATGCATAAAATAAAACAGATGCATTAATTCAGCAGTTTCCAATAGGCAGGAGCTGAAAGGAAGGCAGCTGTGGCCTAATTTCTGCCTCCCACCTGCCTTTAGTTTGCTGAGTATAAAGAGGAAGTGTTGTCTGTGGCTCTTGGAGTTCTACTGGTGTCTGAGTCATGACAAAAATGACTTTGGAGACCGAAGCACTGTCTCCATGGAAAGCCCTGTCTCCAGCTCCATGAAATGTAAATCTGGGAACTGCTGGGGAAGGCACAGGCAGTCAGGTGAGGCTAATGGGAAGAGCATGAATCTAGAGAGAGCGTAGCTAAGGTAACCAGAACCCCAACTCTGAAGCTTTTGCTTAGGTTCACAAAAGCCTTCTAGCTCGTCGTTTTCAAAAGGAACTCCATAAAGTAGACTCAGGAAAATGTGCTTTGGAGCTATGGTCTTTAAAATCCAGAGCTCCGGCCGGGTGCTGTAGCTCAAGCCTGTAATCCCAGCACTTTGGGAGGCCAAGGCGGGTGGATCACGAGGTCAAGAGATCGAGATCATCCTGGTCAACATGGTGAAACCTCGTCTCTACTAAAAATACAAAAAATTAGCTGGGCATGGTGGCGCGTGCCTGTAATCCCAGCTACTCAGGAGGCTGAGGCCGGAGAATTGCTTGAACCCAGGAGGCGGAGGTTGCAGTGAGCCGAGATTGCGCCATTGCACTCCAGCCTGGGTAACAAGAGCGAAACTCTGTCTCAAAAACAAAACAAAACAAAACAAAAAATCCAGAGCTCCTCAGAATCACTGGAGAATTAAGTTAAACTCAGATTCCTGAGTCCCCTCTCCCTACCCCCAGAGAGTCTGATTCAATAGGTTTGGAGTGGGGGCCCCAGGTATCTGCATTTAAAATGGAAGTTCACTTATTTATTTTTGGGTTTGAGTGGTTCTAGAGACTACACTTTAAAGAATTACCATGTTTGACTTGGAGTTGCACTGATGCTGGGACCTGGGTTCTTGGAATTGGTCTGGTTGTCTTTAATGTGTTAGTAACTTTTTTGCCAGTAGATGCGTTTTTTATGCTTCCTTGGTCGTGAGTTGACTTGAAGCTGTGCTTCCCTTCCCAGGCCTGAGTTTGAACTGGTATTTTAGAAGGAAGAATGAGACAAATAAACTCATTATTTAGCGAGTGGGTACCCAGCAGCTACTTCGTTCCTGTCACTATTCTAAGTACTTGGGACGAACAGGGGATTAAGGTCAAGACCCTGCTCTCATGGAGCTTCTATTCAAGGAGTCTCCTGGGTCTATATTTATGGTCAAGAAGGAGTCTGTCTCTCAAATAGAGCGAGTGTATGCTTTGAAGGTCTTAAGTGGACATCCTCTTCTCCTTGTTAGATAGATGAGGAGAGTAAGCACCTCTAGAGGTTGAGTGACTCATCTGAGATGATTCTTAGTAACAGAGGTGCAATGGGCTGGGGGTGCATGGATCGGAGGATGGAGAATGGGATGTGGGCATTGTGTGTTTCTCTCTTCCCTTCGGTGTTTATGTTGTTATCGCTAGGAGTGAGCCAGGTCTTTCTGCCTCAAAGATTAAATTATTCCCAGCAGAGTAAATGCCATCCACCGACATATTTGTAACTTCCACCAGGGCTGCCTTTGATACTGCATCTCTGTAACATTTCCCACAAAGCAACACCATCTGATACAGTAGCCATTAGCCACATGTGACTATATTTCAAAAGATTAAAATGATAAAAATAAATTCACTTCCTCCTTCTCACTAGTTCAACGTGCTTATAACCATAAGTGGCCAGTGATTCATATGGACAGGGCAGAATGGTAGAACATCTCCATCACTGCAGAAATTCCTACTGAACAGCGCGATCTTAAAGTCCTTTCTAGTCCAAGGAACTAGAACCCCCTTGGGCCTGTTTGCTCATGGGGGAATGGGGACTCTTCCTTATCAATGAGCCCTGTAGTTGTCCCATACCAAGCCACCTGATGGAGAACCCAGGAGTGGAAATGACAGGCAGAGCAGGCAGAGGGTGGTACAGACTAGCTAGGTTCCCAAAAGTGGATAAAATAAACTCCAGTGCAAGTGGGACAACTGACCCACTCAGATGCTTTGGGACAGGGGAAGTGTATCAGTTATTTATTGCTGTATAACAAAGAGAAGGCTTATAACAACTCATTTTTCATGATTCAGTGGATTGATTCAGAAGTTTGACCCAAGTTAGATTGAAAAAGAAATGGGATCAGAATCCAGGACCACGAAAATTAGGCTTTGAAAGTTTTAGGTAAAAATTTTGGACTTATCACTTTTAACACTTGAAAGTGCCTCTTTACTCTGGTTTCATTCCTGTTATTTAGAAATGAGAAAATCCAGTTTCTGAGAAATTGTGTGACCTGCCCATGGTGATGGAGTGGTTAGGCTGAGCCTACCTAGGATCTAGGCTCCTAACTTTGAATTACTGGCTTTTTGTATTGGACCAAACTACCTCTCAACAAAAAGGAAACATTATGGCCTCATTGGGTTTGTAGTCCTCTGTGGTCAAACAAGTTGATTTTCTTTTCTTTTTGAGATGGAGTTTCGCTGTTGTTGCCCAGGCTGGAGTGCAATGGTGCAAACTTGGATCACGTTCCCCGCAACCTCCGCCTCCTGGGTTCGAGCGATTCTCCTACCTCAGCCTCCTGAGTAGCTTGGATTACAAGCGTGTGCCACTATGCTAGCTACTTTTGTATTTTTAGCAGAGACAGGATTTCTCCATGTTGGTCAGTCTGGTCTCCAACTCCCGACCTCAGGTGATCTGCCCACCTTGGCCTCCCAAAGTGTCAGGATTATAGCCGTGAGCCACCGCACCCGGCCACAAGTTGCTTTTCTTACTTGACAAGGACAGATAAGGGCAAATAGACTATTTGCCTAGGGTCTCGTTTGTCCCACTAAACCTTGTGACACCTTAGTTGGAGAAGTTGAAGGAAAGAGGTGAATCTTATTTGTTGAATCTTTACCACATGTGAGGTACTTTGCCAGGTCTTTTAAATATATTTTCACATGGGAGCAGGTATTATTTTTTTCATTTTAACTGATGAAGAAACTGAAGCACAGAAACGTTTAGAATCTTGCCCAAAGTCTGAAATCTAGTAAGCAGCTGGGTGATAAATCTAGGTCTGTGTTACTCTAGAACCTGGTGTCAGCGTCACTCCACAGCTCTGCGACAGGCAGACCCAGGCCCTTAGAGAGGAGGTGCACATGTAGCATTGACTGCCTGGTGGTGTGTTTGGGGAGGGTGTCAGCAGAGCCTGGGTCACCCTTCCTTAGACATAGGATTCTTCCAGCCATAAGTGTGAGGAGAAAAATAGGTTTGAGGTAAGGTGGGCAAATAGGACTGCCAATTTCTTTGGAATCCAGCTGCATGAGTCAAGAAGGGATTGCTATTTTGAAGTCATTGGCAGACAGGAGCTCCCAGTGGATCCCTCCTCTGTACACATGTGGACCCTTCAGATGAGTTCCTTGGATGCTAGGATTCCAGATAGAAGTAAATATCTTTATGCAGCCGTGTTGGCCCCAGAAATTAGTGCCAGGGACTTTCCTAAAGAGGATTCTAAGATTTTCGGGAGTTCCTGAAGAAGGGAAAAGTAATTGGAGAACACTGAGAAGAAGAAATACTTCTTCTTCCCAGGACACCCAGTTAAGTTCAAAGTTCAGTGCTCCTTCTCCTTCTCAGGGACACAAAGGGAGACAGGAAAAAAGATATTAGACTCTTCCTTTTAACCCGGAACCTTTGGTAACTGGAAGACAAGTTATATTCTATCAACAGCCAAAACTCATGGAGACAAGAATGAGTGAGAAGACGGAAGAAAAGAATGATGTCCATGGCTTAGAAAACAGGTCTCATCTGATGGAGTGTACTGGTTCCTTGGAGAGAAGCATGCCTTAGAAATATCAGCTCATCAAAGGCATAGTTTACATCTGCAAGCCCAAAGGGACATGGAGAAAACCAAGCCACCAACCTGGCAGGCAACAGAATTGTCTCCTCCAAGATGGTGAGTAGAGGAGAGAAGGCTGCCTTTTCCCCAGAAGACCAGTCCAGCCCTTTTTAGGACATCTCTGAAGATGTATGTTTCCTTTACCAGATATTGCCTTATAGGAAGGGACTCTTTGGAGAGAAGCCCAGTGTCCACTTTGGGACAGGGGAAGTATATCAGTTATTTATTGCTATATAACAAAGAGATTGCTTATAGCAACAATTTATTTCTCATGATTCAGTGGGTTGACTCAGAAGTTTGCCCCAAGTCTATTGCTGGGGTCACGTATGCAGCTGCATTCATCTGGCAGATAAGCTGGTTTTCATCAAGGTCTCCTCTCTCCCACATCCGGAGCCTTAGTGTTAACTGGAGGCTGAGCACCTTGGTTCTCCTCCATGTGGCTTCTCATCTTCCAGCACCTCTTCTTGTGGCTCCTCAAACCAGAAAGATGACCTGGGTTTCACTGTAGCACGTTGGCTGGGTTCTAAAAGAATGAAGATAGAAATTGTCAGGCTTTTTCAGGGCTAGGCCTGTAACTGGCACAGCATCTCTTACGCCCACTTCTGTTGGTCAAAGCAAGTCTAAAGGCCTAGCCTGATTCGTGGAGAGGAGGAATAGATCATATCTCTTGATCTGATGGGTGGTGTGATTGGCAGCCACATTTGAAGGCAAACTGCCATAAAAAGTAAAGTACTTTTATACTTGCTTAGCCCAAATACACATTAGCAAGCTTTCCCTTGGGTAGGGTTGCAATATTTAGCAAATAAAAATACAGGACACTCAGTTAAATGTGAAGTTCAGATAAACAATGAGTCAGTTTTTTTTTTATTGTAAGTATATTTTGTGAAATGTTTGGAATATACTCGTAGTACAAAAGTATTTGTTGCTTATTAGAGATTCACACTGAACTGGACAGTTTGTATTTCATTTTGCAACTTTGGTAATAGTGGCTCTCCAAGGGCAAGATTCTCAAGGGCATAAGTGGGGGTATTGGAGGGATTTGGTCCCCAGAATCTGTAGTCCAAGGCATGGGTAGTTTGAAAAAGCCCCCTAGTGCAAGGTTTTCAGACTCTCATGTGTACAAGAGTCACCCATGGATCTGGTTAAGGTACAGATTCTGGTTTAGAAGGTTTGGGGTAGGGCCCAAGATTTTGCCTTTCTTTTTTTTTTTTTTTTTGAGACGGAGTTTCGCTCTCGTTACCCAGGCTGGAGTGCAATGGCGCGATCTTGGCTCACTGCAACCTCCGCCTCCTGGGTTCAGGCAATTCTCCTGCCTCAGCCTCCTGAGTAGCTGGGATTACAGGCACGCGCCACTGTGCCCAGCTAATTTTTTGTATTTTTAGTAGAGATGGGGTTTCACCATGTTGACCAGAAGATTTTGCCTTTCTAACAAGCTCACAGGTGATGTCCATGGTGGTCCATGGAATACCATTTGAGTGACAAGAAGCTAGGTCTGTAAAGGCCCAGAAAGGAAATATTTTTGGCTTTGTGGGCTGGAGAGCCTCTTTTGCAACCACTCAGCTGGTGTTCTGTCAGGAAAGCAGCCATAGACAATATGTAAACAAATGAGCGTGACTGTGGTCCAGTGAAATTTTATTTCCAAAAGTAAACTGTGGACAGAATCTGGCCTGTGGCTGGCCATCATTTGCTGACCCTGAGTTAGGTGATTCTAATGTGCTCCTTTCTCTAAAGATAATCTCTGGTACTAGGAAGGGAAGCCTTTTACTAGTAGCCTACAATTTCAGGAGTTCAGAAAGGATTGTGCTAAATCGCTCACTGCCAAACACAGATTTCTCTCTGCTCATAATTATTCAGATCTTCAGCTAATATTTGGTTCTCTATTGAAATGCAAATTCCCCTTACTAGGAGTCCTGTTAAGCTGATAAACAGCCTTTACATCCCAGAGTAAATGTATTTAGGATCCCTTATTGAGGGACAGAGGACCCCAGAACAGGGAAGTTGGGCTCTAACTCACTCATATATTTGCGTAGAGTAGGCCAGATGGTTTTTGCCTTGCTCTCCACACTTAAGGTGTGTCTGTCAGTGTCAGTAACTAGAATACTCATGTTACTAAAGGGTATTTAGGTGTGTGAACAAGATGTTGCTTGATCAACTGTGCTGGTTTGCCTGGGCCTGAAGGATTTCCTGAGATGTGGGACTTTCAGTGCTGAAACCAGGACAGTTTCAGACAAATCAGAATAGAGAGAGAGGAGAAGTCACTGAGCTCTCAGACGAGCAATTCCCACAATAATGATTTGGTGACAACACAGCGTATTTCCACTGAACTCAAAGGCGGTTAGAAGCGTCTCAAAGGAATATCCATTTTATTTTAGCTGAACTTGAAACATAGCTGCCATTCTGTTCTGTACTTTTAGGGAGGCGTTCTTAGAGGCAACACAAGCACAGGGTTGGGAAGTGCTTGCCAGGGCCACGTTTCGTGGCACTCTGTAATTAGGTGCCAAGCTTGCCGCAGGTGACAGTGGTGGAGATGATGATAGTAATAACAATAGTTATTATAAATAACCTCTAACACTTTTTGGGTGCTTACATATATGTCAGGTAAATTGTATGTTTCACATTCCTTATCTGATTAAATGTTCTCTCAGCAAACCTGTGAGCTAGGTACTATTATTTTCTCAATTTTACAGTCAATTACCTTCTGCTTTAGAGAGTTGTGTTGACTCGTCCAGTCACATAGCTAATGCATTGGTGTTCAAATGCTTAAGATCCTGAATTCTTAATTACTCATGAGTCCACAGCACCAAAGCATTTCCTAGATTTTCTTTTGCCTCTAGGACCCCTTTCCTGGCCCCCACCCCTCTCTGATGTGACAGGAAGCACACACTAGCTATGTGTTTTTGATAGGGTAGTTTACTTCACTGAGCATGTTTGCTCATAGGCTTAAAAACGGGGTGGTTAATGACACTACAGATTGTTCATTTCTTTCTCTATTCCCCTGCACCCCACTTTTTGCCACAGTCATAATTGTTTCATTCTGCAGGGCGATTCTCTGCCATCAGGGAACGTTTGGTATAGTTCAGTGGTTCTCAGTGTGGCTACCGCACTAGCCACAACCGGGAACAGTTAGGAAAGCAAATTTCTGGAGCCCCACCCTAGAGCTACTGAATCAGAAAATCTAGAGGTGAGATCCAATAATCTATTGCATGGTCAAGTTTGAGAACCATGAATATAATGAAAAGAACTTGAGGTCTTAAATCAACAACCAAGTAGAATTTTGCTTCTCTCATTTGGGTGATGCTCACATCAACACCACACTCTAATCTTGTTGAGCTTTTCTGTCCTCTTCCCTAATATGGAACATCATAATCTCACAGTTCTATGACGAGGGTCAAATGAGAAAATGGCACCAAAATGAGTTTCAACATTAAAGCATCAATGTTGACATCATCCATCTGTGGGCATCTCTCCCGAATAGCTCATATTCTACCTTCCTGCTGGTGTATAAATCCTGTAGAGACTTATTTTTGGCTAAGAAAGGGTAAAACAATCAGCCAAATAAGTAATAGTTATATAGCAGGTCACGATCTTTAGAGTACTTCCAAATGATTTTATTTAATTCTTATATCCGTTCTGTGAAATCGAATTTTAAGGAAGCTCTTAGGTTCAGAGTGTCAATGACTTGCCTGAGTTGCCACTGCAAGTGTGTGTGACAAAGCTAAGGCTTAAATTCAGTCTCAGTTAAAAATCGGGTGCTTCTCTAGATCACTCTGGTTAAAACCGGAGACAAAGGGCAGGCAGCTGCCGGCACAAAACCTCCTCCAGCCCACCGATCTCCACCTTGGCTGCACATTGCAATCACCTGGAGAGACTTTAAAAGTCTCCCAGTTGATTAATCAGAATCTCTGGGCATGGGACCCCAGCATCCATATATTTATAAAGCTCCTCAGGAGATTCAGTTGCAGTGAAGGTTGAACACATGGCTTTAAACTCCCTGGCAGTTCTATTAGGCAGCGATGCTTGATGCTTGCTGTACATTAGCATCATCTGAGGAACCCAACAAAAATACCTGTGCCTTGGCTTATCCCACTGGGTTGCAGTGTCTACAGTGGGTGGCTATTGTGGCTATTGTTATGTTTAAATTTCTTGATGATCCCACTAGATATCCAGAATTGAGAAGCATAGCATGTCTTTTCCCCAAGCAGGCTCGCTGGCCATCAGAATGAAGCCCACCTCTCTGCTTCCGGCTTTATCACTTGGCAAAAAAGCACTGGTTAAAAATGCACACACATGTGAGTTTGTCCTCTTCATGGTTCAGCACCAGAATTTAAGCAGCTGGTGGACAGGACCTATCCTTGGAGCCACATCCAACATCCCTACCACAGAGCATATTGGAGTCTTGAAACCAGTGCGGACCCACAGGTACAGTAGTCAGCATTTACCACCAAACCACATTCAGGAATCTCTCACATGACGAAGTTTCCTAAACAGGTAGCCAAAGCCAGAGAAAGAGATGCTGACTGTATTAAAATTCCTCTGGGCATGTCCACTGACTCACAACACATGCTCATTAATATAGCTGAGCAGGCATCCTCCCTTCCTCCTGCACGTGAGGCACATACACAGAAAGCTGGACTGCCACCGGCATTCAGGATGGGGGAGCTGCTGCTCTGATGTGGCTGCTTTGGCTTGAGGCCTTTTGGGGCACTTGGATAACCAAAGCTGAGATGGGCACTGAGTCTTCCTGGCCTTGTTCTAAAGTCCACTCTTCTCTGAACGGTGGTGCATGGACAGGACATTGCTTATCATCCTGCTCACTGTTCACCTGCTGATACAGCGTTCATTGCAGTTTGGATTTTTGGACCTCCTGAGAGTGCTTGTCACAAATGCTGGTACCCAGACCCCATTTTAACTCTCAGATTCTTTGGAAGAGGGTTGGGGCTGAAAAGTTGAATCCTTGGCAAGCTCCCCAGTTGTTTCCTAGGCCTTTGAAAGTGTGAGAGCTACTGCACTAACAACTTTGGGATGGTTTAGAAAGCTTAGTTCCACCAGTTCTTTGGGGGAAACCAAGTGAGACCCTTGGACTGTAGAGAATTGTGTTGTGGGGGAATGAATCAGGTAAGTCAGGAGAAAAGGGAATTGTGGCATGTCTAGGGAAATGGGATAGGGGAGGAAATGCGTGTGTGCATGTGCGTGTGTGCATGCGGGTGCGTGTATGTGGGTGCACATGCCTGTGGCCTGTACTTGGGGTGGCAGCTGTTACAGCTGCTTAGGTATTCATAGCCAATTGCTTTCGCTGTTTCTTGCTTTATTAGCTTTTGCCAAGTAGTTCAGCTTTTACTAAGGGCACCAGGGTTTATGGCAGCAGTATTTCTCGCAGTGTCAGAGATAAAATATCAAGCTAATAACAGACTCCCTGCTAATGTAAATTGCACAAGGAAGGCAATCTTGTTCAGGAGGAAGTCCTACCAGGGAATGCTAAGTCTTAAGATTTTTGAAACAGCAGTCGGTGGGATTGGATACACTTTGCACTTGCTAAAAAGATAAAATAAATGATTTGTGTTAAGTGGGAGCAGCTGCAGAAAAGAGCGTTTTCCTACACCTGCCTCTTCCCAAGGGACTTAGGCGCTCCCAGAGGCTCAGGCAAAGGGGCAGAGGCTTAACCGTGGGACTTAGGGAGAGATTTCCTTTCTTTCCTCCCCCTCTCTTTTATTGCCACTTCTCAGTCTCGATGGATATAGCAAGCCGATTGGTCTCCCTCATGTGTTATAAAGAGGAACCCATTTTGGGATGATGAGGGATCTGGGGAGGAGGTCTCCTGGCAGTTTCTGAGATTTCCTCTCTTTCTTCCTGGTTACATTCGGGCACCTGCTGGGCAAACCTACTGCTGCCACTTGTTGCAGAAAATGCTGACAAGACTGAGGGAAGCTGAGGTTTGAAAGAACCAGAGGGAACAAAGATGCTGCTTTTCTGTGCCATCAGGTCCCTGGGGACAGGCCCTGAGTGTTGTGCCTACTTTAGCTCTGAAGGGCCTGGGGCAGATGTATCAGGGATTTCTGAGAAGATAGGGTTGTGTTCAAATGGAAAGGCCATTAAATGCTGTGACTACAGGCTTTGGGACACCTGGGAGGCTGAGAGGCGATCTCAGGAGAAGGAAAGGCCATGGGTGCTGGCTCAGCAATAAGGATCTGAAACTGCTGATGCTCTGTTGATACCTGAAGCATGGATGGTGGGGAAAAGCAGGCATCTTCTGATGCATGATTGTCCCAGCAACCGGAAGGCCCCGCAACCTCTGGCTGATCTCTGACTACAGTCTTGACTGCTGTTCTTGCCCATCCTAGCATCACTGGAATCAGATGTCCATGTTCCCAACTCCAGAAGGTTGGCCTAATTCTAATGGCCTTTGTATTTGCTCCTAAAAGACGGGTCCCACCCTTATGACTTCCTCCCGACCTGGTCTGCCTCAGTAACTCGCACGATCACTTGCTATTTCCACTGGAGAAAAATTGGAGGGAAATGTCAGGCTCCACGTGAATCAAGTCAACCTCAGAAATCATCTCATTGACTCCTTGAAACAGTTGCAGTGGCCCTGTGGAATAGGCAGCAGATATTAGGGCCCCGGTTTTCTGGGTGAGGAAACAGGATCAGAGAAGTTAAATGGCTTACTCACATTCACACAGACAGCACAATACAACTGGGGTGAGATGCGCTCTTCTGACGTCTCAATCTGTGGTCCTTCTAACATCCCACCTTACGCAGGGGAGCCTTGCACTCTTACTGCACTGTCTGCACATGCTCAGATAACTCTGCCAAAACCTCCTAACCCACCATGCCTCCATGCCACAGGACATGTGGTTGAGACACATACAGCTCTGAGACCAAATGCCTGTCCCCAAGTGGGCAGGAGACAATGCAATTCTCTAGCTAGGACACCAGTGGGAGGGAGCAGGAGCAGGCGGCATGTGGGCAGAGGCTTGTCCAGTAGATGTGGAAAGAGAAGCAGTCATGTTTTTGCAAGCAGGGAAGAAATGAGGACTTTGCTGACAGCCAAGGGTGATGGATGGTGTGAGAGACTGCATGGGGCGTGAGTCGTAATGTGATAGAGGGTGCACATTACGGGCAATTACAATTTGAATAAGTTATCAATGGAAAGAAGTAGAGGAGTGGAAAACTGTTTTATTAACCCCCTGAAGTTACGTTTGCAGCATTTTGAAAAAGTTTATGAATTGCCGTGAATTACAACCCTGGCGACAAATGCGGATGCTGGGAGAATCCCTGATTGCCCCTTCTGTAGCAGGCAATGTTTTATGGGGACGATTTAAAACAATAGTCTTATGTATTTTAAAGCATCAAAGGAGGAAGAAAAAGAAAGCGCTCAGGGAGCATAGTGAATTTACTTGCTCGTGAGTCAACTTTGCTATAAATCCTACCTATGATTTTCAGTGTTATCTGTTTTTCTTCTTTTGATAGTGTACATTTCTCCGGGCAGACTGCCTGGGGCTGAGATGCGTCCTGTATGTTATCCCAAGGAGTGTTTTACCAAGCCACTCCCTGGATGAGCATATAGCTCTAAATAGAGATAAGACAATGTATACTTTCTAAGCTGTTACCACACTGACATTTCTCCACCCGTCATCCCCCGCCCCCCTGCCACCAATACTCCCATTTCCAGAAGCAAAAGGTAAGGTAGAATACAAGACATGCATCCCAGCTTGAGGACTCGCACAGAGCTCTGTTGTCCTTCAGCAGACCTGTCCCTGTTGTGCCAGGACTCTGATTATTTATCATCTTCACCACCAAACTAGAGCTCCTTGAGGCCTTAGTCTCTGCCACATTGGGAATAGCATTCAGCTTGGAATCAAGGGTTCTTGGTTGTATTTTGAGAGCTGCTGCAGACTGGCTGTGTACTTAGTGTATAAGGAGCTTGTGATTTCCTCACCATTGAAAGGGAGATAGCATTGCCCAACCTCCCTGACTCAAGAGGTTGGATAATAGGAAGTGAGAAAAGGGAAATAAGAAGAGTGGAGTTGTTTCAGAAGGGTTTGTGGAGGGGTGAGAAGGTACTAGGGTGCTGTGTAGTTTCCATATATTATCTTATTTAACTCATAAGTGTATGGAGTAGGTATTCCCATTTTGTAGATGAGGAAACTGACGTTCTGAGCGGTTAACTGAATAACTCCAGGAAAAACATATTGGAAGTCAGTTGAGCCCAGGTGTGGGCTCAACCGCACTGGGTCCTCTGTGTTTTCCCAGATATAGGACTATTTATTACCATCACCTGGGAACAGCTTAGAAATGCTGATTCTTGGTTCAGCCTACAACTATGTTTTCAGAGGCTGTGATTATCGAGATTCCCAGGAGATTCCTATACACATTCTACATTGAGAAGCATAGAATTTGGGGATGAAAGCCTCCCCTACTTGAATCTGACTCCTCCATGTGTTGGCCAGTTGACATTGAAGAAGTCTGTACCTTAATTTACTCTTTCAAGGAGATAAGAGTGGTAAGGATTTCCAATATGTGGAAATGCGTAACACAGCATTCAGCTTCACACATAACACAAGAAGTTCACTGCCTGTCTCACTAGGCATGGCCTGGAGAAACTAATGCCTTTTTCTTAATCTTCACTCTTCCTCCATATCGTTCTTGGGGATGAGGAAAGTGTTAGCTTGGAGTATAAGGCTGGGTATCATTGTTTAGGGCAATGCTTCTCAAAGTGTGGTCCCCAGACCAACAGCATCTGTATCACTTGGGAACTTATTGGAAATGCAGAATCTCAGGCCAGCATCCTAGACCTGCTAAATTAGAAACTCTGGGTGTGAATTAGAAACCCTGTGTTTTCATGAGCTCTGAGGGTGACTGGAGCTCACCAACACTGTAGGGGCTTGGAGATCAGACACCTGAGAAGTGGCTGGTGAGGATAAGATATTTGCAGGTGCTTGACTCCAGAGGCTGTCCTTTGTGGCAGACCCCAAGTGTTCCAGTGGGCACCAAGGTCTTGTTGCAATTAAATGATTACATAAAGGTGGTCACTCTGCAGAGGGCACACAGGCAGCCAATTCATTAACCAAGAGCAACTTCGTGTAAATTAAAAATTGTTAATGATCAGCTTTGAAGCATTGAGAGCCTATCAGGGACCACATGCCTGGAATGAGCATTTACCATATGGTGACTTTAGAAGCTAATATTGATTCTCATTATTTTAAACGATTACAAACATTGCAGGTGTTTTGTAATAATCTTCTTTGTCTAATTAGAACATGCGTGAAACGAGCTCATTGCGCCTGCTAACAAATATTGATTGGAACAGCAGAGCTCTGGTGCAGGGGCAAGACTGGGGCTGTTGGGCCAAGTTGCCAGCCAGTGCCACCCCTTTATTTCCCTAAATTATTAATCCTAGGGGTATACGGCATTTTGACAGGTAGTCATCCATGGGGGGCCTGACCTGATTTGGGCCTGCTCCAGCCTTCAATGCCTATTCCCATCAGGATATTAGCTGGGAAATTTGGAATGAGTGTCGGCAATTTTGTAGCCCTTTCTTTTTTTTTTAATTGCATTTTAGGTTTTGGGGTACATGTGCAGAATATGCAAGATAGTTGCATAGGTACACACGTGGCAGTGTGATTTGCTGCCTTCCTCCCCTTCACCCACATTTGGCATTTCTCCCCATGCTTTTCCTCCCCAGCTCTCCCCCTCCACCCTGCATTCCCTCCCCTATTCCCCCCAATAGACCCTAGTGTGTAGTGCTCGCCTCCCTGTGTCCATGTGTTCTCATTGTTCATCACCCGCCTATAAGTGAGAACATGTGGTATTTCATTTTCTGTTCTTGTGTCAGTTTGCTGAGAATGATGTTCTCCAGATTCATCCATGTCCCTACAAAGGACATGAAGTCATCGTTTTTGATTGCTGCATAATATTCCATGGTGTATATGTGCCACATTTTCCCAGTCCAGTCTATCATCCATGGGCATTTGGGTTGGTTCCAGGTCTTTGCTATTGTAAACAGTGCTGCAATGAACATTCGTGTGCATGTGTCCTTATAGTAGAATGATTTATAGTCCTTTGCATATATACCCAGTAATGGGATTGCTGGGCAAATGGAATTTCTATTTCTAAGGCCTTGAGGAATCACCACACTGTCTTCCACAATGGTTGAACTAATCCTTTCCAAGCCCCCATTTATTTTCTTCCCCAATTCCTATGTCTTGTTCATTTTAAAGCAGCTCTCTATCTAAATGCTTTAGGAGAAATCTGGATTGTGTATCACTCATTTCGGCTTTCAAGTACATGTGGTCTAGTTATAGGCTTTCAGTTGCTTTATGTCTTAGTATTATTGTTCTAACAAGACTGTAAGCTCCTTGAAGACAAGAGATACGTCCCATCCTTGCTTTGTATTCCCCCTTTGAAGGACAAGCAAGTGCTTCATAGACACTCAATATAGGATAGTCATTGTTATCAGTATTATTCCTAGTCATTGCCAAATGAATGAATAACACAATTCGGGGTGATACTGTGTGCTCAGTGGGTGTTTCATAAATGCATGCATATTTTAATTTATTAATTGAACACAATTTACTGAGCATTAATTATGACATGGAGAAAGAGCTCTAGGACACCTGGCTCCTGCGAACTTGAAGCTCCAAATATCCCTGGGGAGAAGTCTGTTAGAATGTGGTATAGTAACTATTACAATTACACCATGGCTCACACCTGTAAATCCTAGCTCTCTGGGAGGTTGAGGTGAGTGGATCACCTGATGTCAGGAGTTTGAGACCAGCCTGGCCAACATTGTGAAACTCTGTCTCTATTAAAAATTCAAAATATTAGCCAGGAATGGTGGCGCATGCCTGTAATCACAGCTACTCTGGAGGCTGAGGCAGGAGAATCACTTGAACCTGGGAGGCAGAGGTTGCAGTGAGCCGAGGTCATGCCATTCTACTCCAGCCTGGGCAAGAAGAGTAAAACTCATCTAAAAAAAAAAAAAATTAAAAATTTTAAAAAAAGAAGGAGAAGAAGAAAAAAGAAATTGTTAGAAGAAGATTCTTTGGGAGACTGGAGAAAGAGCCCTGAATGCAGGCTAGGGTGACCAGGGAAAGATTCCTGAGCCCAGTGCTAAAGGACATAGTAAGGGGAGAGAGAAGGGGAGGGAAGAGTGCCCCCACAAAAGCACGTAGGAGTTAGGGCTTTGGGGGCAGCGAGTGTGGCCTGAGCAGGGTTTGTGTGTGGAAGAGAGGCAGGGACTGGTATTTGGGACCAAAGAGGGAAGCAGAGGCTGGATTATGGAAGGTTTTGTCTACCATGCGAAGAAACTAGGATTTTATTCTGAAGGTGAAGGGTCTATATTAAGAGAGTTAGATTTGCATTTCATTCAACAGTTTATAAAAGATTTATGTTTCAGAAAAATCACCCTGGTAACACTGTAGAGGTGGAAACAGGAGGCAGGGAGATTATTAATCACCTGTATGAGAACGGATGCAAGTCTGAGCTCAGGCAGTGGGATGGAGGGAAAACTGTAGACACATTTAGGGTGTGAAGGTTACATACAAGGTGAGAACGTTATATGCTTTTCTTTCCTTGCTTCTGAAAAGATTAAAATAGAAAAATCTGGAGAATGAAACAAACCCCTGAAAACCCATTGCCCAGAATGGACAAATATTTGCATTGTATCTTATGTACTTCAGATCTATTTTTGTTATAAAAATAAATCACAATAAGGTTTCTCCACTTAGTTCCATCCACTACTCCATTGCCAGAGGCAACCTTTGCCAAGAGGTGGCATTTATCATTGCAGTCCAGACTTTCCTACATTAGTCTCATTTTTAAGTGTTCATAACAGAAATGGCTTCTATAGTTTTCTGAAAATTGTTCTACATAGTGTTGACATGTTTAGCTTGAGGACATCTATTTTTGCCTGCTGTATAGTGTTCTATCAATAAATATACTACATTCTTTTCTTCTAGTAGTAGACATTTAGATTGTGTATAGTTATTCGCTTTTGTAAACATTTCTGTTAGTGTGAACATTTTTTTTGCATACACATATGAGGAACTTAATAGGGCATATACTAGAAATGGAATTTTTAGTCTTAAGGAATACTTGTTTTCTTTTTCTTTTTTCATTTTGTTTCATTGCTTTTGAGATGGAGTCTTGCTCTATCACCCAGCCTGGAGTGCAGTGGCATGATCTTGGCTCACTACAAACTCTGCCTCCCAGGTTCAGGTGATTCTCTTATTCTCTTGCCTCAGCCTCCTGAGTAGCTGGGTTTACAGGCACATGCCACCACACCCAGCTAATTTTTGTATTTTTAGTAGAGACAGGTTTCACCATATTGGCCAGGCTGGTCTCTAACACCTGACCTCGTGATCCACCTGCCTCGGCCTCCCAAAGTGCTGGGATTACAGGCATGAGCCACTGTGCCCGGCAGGAATCCATATTTTCAAATTTATTACACACTGCCAAAGACTTTCTGCAGTGATTGTACCACCTTAAGTTCCCACCAGTAGTAGATGTTCTCTTTCTCCACATCTTCGCCAGTGCTTGTTATTATGGGCCTTGTAAATTTTGTCACGCTGATGTGGGTGATTTTTCTTTGCATTACTTTGATTACCAGACAGAAAGAACAACTTTTTATCAGGGTATTGGTCTTAAGGTCCCTTTGCTGTGAGTTACTTGTTCATATGCTTTGCTCGTTTTCTCTTGATTTGTCATTTTTTCTAGATTTGTTGGAATTCTTTATATTTGTTATTCTGGATAGCCAATCCTTTCACTGGAAAGGATTATATAATATCTTTTCCCAGTTTATCTCTTGGTTATTTAACTTTTTGGTATCTTTTGCAAAAGAGAGGTTTTAAAATTTTCATGTTGGCAAATGTATTAATTTGGCCCTTTATAGGTTGCATTTTTTAAATAATTTATTTAAAAAACAATCTTCTCCTATTTCAATGTCATAAAAGTAGTGGGCACTGCCATACAAAAATTAGCCAAGCATGGTGGCGGGTGCCTGTAGTCCCAGCTACTCTAGAGGCTGAGGCAGGGGAATTGCTTGATCTGGGAGGCAAAGGTTGCAGTCAGCCGAGATTGCACCACTGCACGCCAACCTGGGCAACAAAGTGAGACTCTGTCTCAAAAAAAAAAAAAAAAAAAAAAAAATAGTAGGCATTGCCTTATATTTTCTTTTAATAGTCTTAAAGTTTTTCTTCTGACCATTAGACCTCTAGTGCAGCAGAATATATATTTGTGTGTGGTATAAGAGGTAGGGAATATGATTCTATTATTTATTTTCTTCTTTATAAGCCAATTGCCCCACAGTATTTGTGGAACCATCCCTCCCCTACTCACTGACATACAGTGCTTTTTCATTATGTACCCAGCTCCGCTATATATCCTTTTCTCTTGGAAGGCCTCTTTCCTGTCTCTTGGTCTATATGTTTCCACTGGGTAAACACTAGAAAGAAGCCAATACTTTGCCCTGTCCCCCATCCTCATACAGCACCATTGGTGACCTTCTCCTAGTAACTCTAGATTGCTCCAGTTGAGTCTGAGCCCACCATGACCCCTGGTTGAAAAAATGTGTTCTCCTGGCTGGGCTCCTCATGGCGGGGATTCACCCTCCACACTGTTAACAGGCTTTGTGTGGACATCAGGGCACAAAAAGGAACGCCTTGGCTTTTCTGCCATCTCAGAAATCGCCTTGAGATAAAAGAAGAAAGATTTGCGTTTGACTGAGGGAATGAGTGAAGACGTAAGGGGAAAACATCTCAGTGGTTTCAGGTTCTGTGGCACCTGAGACCTAGATGTAAGCAGAGCGTGGCTGGCAGCTGGGCAGGCCCTTGGGGGGCTTGCTGTCATCAGGAAGGCTCAGCAAAGCCACAGAAGTCAGGCTTCGCCTTTCTCTCGAGGACAGAAGCCGTTTAGCTCCCCTGTAATTTGCATGTGCAACGTGCTCCTGTCAACACAGTGATCCAAGAGCATGGGCCATTGGAAGGAGGATGGGATTGGGCTGGGAATTTCTGACTCTTCCTTAAGGTCATGAGCAGGGAGTAAGGATGGATCACACTCCCTGAAAAAGGTGCAAAATTCTAGATTCTTAGGACTGGAGGGACATACCAGATGATCTTGTCCGACATGGATTTTTATGGTTATAGATGAGGAAACTGGATCAGAGAGAGACTGAGTAGCTAGTCCAGATTATAATGCTAAGGAAAGGCAGAGAAAGAACAAGACACCAGGTTTCTGGTTCCCACACAGGTTACTTTTCACACCACTGCTCTCTTCGACTAGAGTGTCTTAGTCCATTTGGGCTGCTGTAACAAAATACTGTAGACCGAGTGGCTTGTAAACAGCAGAAATTTATTTGTCACAGTTCTGGAGGCTGAAAAGCTCAAGATCAAGGCATTAGCAGGTTCTTTATCTGGTGAGGGTCTGCTTTCGGGAAAGTTCATAGATGACATTTTCTTGCCGTGTCCTCACATGGTAGAAGGGGCAAGGTAGTTCTCTGGGGCCTCTTTTATAAGATGTTTGTCCTGTTCACCAGGATATTACCCTCATGATCTAACTACCTACAAAGGCTGGGGTTATATTGGTGATCAGGTTTCAACACGTGAATTTTGGGGGACACAAACATTTAGACGATAAGAAAAAACAATTTTGAAGAAAACAAAAATCTGCAAATATTTTAAATGTATGTCCCTTCCTCTAGTGGCCTGAAAAGGTTAACGGAGTCTACGCGTTGGGGACTAAGGGAGAGACAGCAATTCCAGAGATGTTTGTACCTGCAAATAGGCAATTTGTATATCCTTGGAGATGAGCCTCAGGGGAGGTACAGATAGAAATTTGTAAGGGGAGGAAAAAACCTACAGTCCTGAGCTTCTGGTTTCTCATAGAAAAAGGCAGAGTGCACTGGGTAGTTTATGAAGGCAAACTTCAGTTTATGATTATATTCCTTAAAAAGGCCATTCATAAACCAGATCTTTAAAAATGAAGTCCTTTTGTTTCTCATTGACCTGCACTATTATTTGAAAAGTCTTCTAGCTTCATTTCTGAGTAATATTTACTTTCTGAGTAATATTTACGACTATTCACACTGTGTTTTTAGGTTCTTTTGTTGCCATCTAATAGATTTGCCCCAAAGGAAAGCTAATATTAATGAAAATCTGTTTGCAATAGAAAGCATCCATTTGAAATACAAACGATCATATAACTTACTTATCTCTGTATCTTCAAAAGGAGGAAGCCTCTGTAGACATCTGGAGTTTGGAAGAGAAAATGGCACAGTATCACATCCATGGTATTCCATTGGTCAAACCAGCCATAGGACCCAAAGCAGCCATAGGACCCAGAGGACATAGACCCTGCCTCTTGATGAGAGAATGTGTGGTTGCCATGCTTCCTTTCCCTGTGAAATTCAGAGCAGACATTTGCCCCAGACTGTTGCCCCAGATTCTCCCCGCTAGTCACCCCCAGTCTATTGAAACCAAATCATCCATCTTTGAGAGATGAGATGCTAAAGTCTCACTTCCTCTTTCTGCTCCCCATGCAGCTAAATGCTTAGTACTCAGTCCTAAGACAGATACAATCTTGAATGATCATTGGGACAGTTTTCAAAAGAATTGTCCCTCAGCTGTTAGAGTATTTTTGGATATATGAAGTGTTCTAGGATTAGGTTTCCCTATTTCTAGAAGAGCTTACACCACCTTTTGGCACCCAGTGTCTTATCATATCTGAAAGATGT
Source organism: Callithrix jacchus (assembly GCF_049354715.1). NCBI lineage: Eukaryota > Metazoa > Chordata > Mammalia > Primates > Cebidae > Callithrix > Callithrix jacchus. Next base: position 113,332,871 of record NC_133509.1, read on the forward strand.
GTGTTTGCTAAACATGCTCTCTTTATTACAAGTGACTATTATGAAATAAAAATTCTACAACCAGTAAGAAGGTTTTTATGTGCTCTCTGAAGGAACAAGGACTAGAAAATCTCTGCAGGGATCAGGCTTTTAGTTGAGTAAGACGTCAGAGTAAAGAAGGAAGACAGAGGTGGCAGCTACCGAAGGACCAAGGGAATCGACTCTCCAGGTTGAGACCTGAGTGGTCAGCACACAAGTCTCAGGGAGTGACACTGAACAAGGTGAAGCAGAGAAAGCAGGAGACCCTACCTAGAACCAAGGTAAGAAGAAAGAGGCTGTAGCTACCACATATGTGTGAGCCCTCCCCATCTTTTGAAAATTATCGATCAAGCCAACATTATCTCTTTGCCTGGGTCGTAACCATAGACTCCTAATTGGTTTCCTCATGTCCTTAACTAAGCTCATGTTTTCAAAACAACATCTTGTCATGTTATATCCGCCTTTCTTCCCTGCCAAAGCTTCCAAAACTCTTAGGGTAAAAACAAAACCACACAAGGCTGCCTATCTTGTTCCCCCATCTCTCCCTTTGGGGAGCACAGTGAGAGATGGGAGAACAAGGTAGTCAGAAGCTGGGTCATGCCATAGGCTCTAACTATAGTGACTTTTTTTTTTAATCATGCCTCATATGAACCCACTTATTTCAGTCATAGAGCCTTTTTATTCTGAGATGAAGTCTCACTTTATCACTCAGGCTAGAGTGCAGTGGCACAATCTTGGCTCACTGCAAACTCTACCTCCCTTGTTCAAGTGGTTTTCCCATCTCTCGGCCTCCCGAGTAGCTGGGATTATAGGCTTGCACCACCACGCCTGGCTAATTTTTGTATTTTTTAGTAGAGACAGGGTTTCGCCATGTTGGCCAGGTTGGTCTTGAAATCCTGGCCTCAAGTGATCCACCCACCTCAGCCTCCCAAAATGCCTCCCAAATTACAGACCTGAACCACCGTGCCCTGCCGACAGAGCCTTTATATATGCTGTTCCCTCTACCTAGAATGCTTTTATTTTTCTCCTTTTCTGAGGTTTCAAGGATGCTTCATTCATCAATCTTTAATGCATGATTGGTAAGGAGAGTTGAGACATTCAGAGAATCATATAACAGTAGTAGGAAAGGGGTTGGCTCCAGCTGCTTCCAGCACCAGGTGACAATTAAGCTCCTTCATTCATTGTAGCATTCAGGTTTGTTTTATTTGTGGTGGAAATTAGCTAAGCCTGAGGGCAATCTTAAACTTTCCTGTAAAGGCAGCCTCAGAAACAAGTGACGAAAAATCTTAACTTAGTTCTGGAGAATATGTTTGATGAGAGAGGAGAATTTTATAAACGTGAACGCAAAGGAAAAGGACAGTTGTTAACACAGAAATTCTCATCCGCTTTGCCTTTATGAGCTGGGTTGGCCCTCTCTCTTCTCAGATGATCTTACAAGCCTTAGAAAATCTCTGGATCCTAACTTTCTGGATTTTACCTAGTTGTGATTTATACAGGGTCACCCAGTGAGTTAATAAGAGAGATGGGACTAGAATCCAAGCCTCATGATAACCAGTCCAACTTGCCCTTATTCTCCAGTTGAGGAATATGGGCAAGTCAGGAATAGATATGAGATATTTCAATTCTATGCCTCACCTCAAATGTCCACAAGGAACCAAATATATATTAGTTTCCTCAAGCCTAGAAAGGGACAAACTTGGGACTCCTCACAGGTCTTTAGTGACTCCCATACCCCTTTGGCCCCTGCTTCCCCCTTCAAATTCTCTGCTTTTGCATTCACCCAGTCTCCCTCCAAGTGGAAACTCATTCCTCAGGGTAATCAATGTCCCTCTCAGCCAGAACCCGTTACCAGGGAAACCATTCCAGGCAGCTGACTTCGGCTCATTGAGATGCAGCTGCAGAACCCAGGGCCTGTGTGAGGGCAATTGCTATCAGAGTGGGCAGTTTTTGGCAACTCTGGAGTGTATTGTACCAAATGGGACATAGTAATTATGTATTTGTGGCTTTCATTATATGCCAGTTTAATTGTCACAAATTCATTGTTGTTTCTAAGTTTTTATTTTTTTTTCTGGACTACTCAGCAAAAGAGGAAAATTGATGCTATAGGGCAAGTTTCTTTCTGGAAGAGACACTCACTTGGATGAAAAAAATAAATGCAGTGACTTAATGTCATGTGATTGGTTAGGAAGTTTTCCCTATATGGTAGGGGAACAACTCTGACATGGGTGCCTCTGGGCCCTCACCAAGGGCCTAGCGCTGTGTCAATATGAAAATCGACAATAGAAGGTAAGTTGGGTTTGGCATGATGGGCTGTCATTCCCCTTGAAGAGCGGGGGTGTAGTGGTCAGTTTTCATGCTGCTGATAAACACATACCTGAGATCAGACAGTTCACAATCATGGCGGGGGACAAGGAGGAGCAAGTCGCATCTTACGTGGATGGCAGCAGGCAAAAAGAGAGAGCTTGTGCAGGCAAACTCCCATTTTTCAGAAAACCCTCAGATCTCATGAAACTCATTCATTATCATGAGAACAGCTCGGGAAAGACCTGCCCCCATAATTCAGTCACCTCCCAACAGGTTCTTCCCACCACATGTGGGAATTGTGGGAGTTACAATTCAAGTTGAGATTTGGGTGGGGACACAGAGCCAAACCATATTAAGGGATCTTAAAAAGACTTGGAGGTCATGGTCCCTTTTCTTTTTAAGCTATGTTTACCTACTGGTGAATCTCTGACTGTGGGGCTGTAGGTTTCTGAAGTTGGACTTTTTTTCTAAAATGATGTCTTTACCCTGTCCCTTGCTCATGACAGCTTGGAAGCATGGCTTCTCTTATTTTAAGCATAGCCAGTACAGAAGGCCTCAATGTACATGTGGAATACTTAAGCCGGGTGATTTTAATTATTTCACCAGGAAGAATCCTGTTTTTTTACCAAATAGCTCAACACTGGATTCATTAAAATAGCCAGCTCTTCACATGAATCTATGATATGGTGGATATGGTCATCTTAAATGCAATTTTCCTGGAAGTTTATCAATTGTATATTAAAAATAGCAATAATAATAACAATAGCTAACTTAGATTGAGTGTGTATGATGTGACAGCATCCTATATCATCTTTTCAACCTTTACTTAGAGCAAGATATGGTTGCACTACATCTCATGCATCCCTTAGAAAGGCTGCAGAGAGAGTCTCTGCTCAGTTCTCAAGTCAGGGGAGATGAAGGAATTGAGAATATAAGACAGAAAACAGGGGTTCTAGTCCTGGGCACAACTCTTACTAGTTTGTGCGTCCTGGAGCCCATTGCTTAAGCTCTTTGAACCTTGGTTTTATTTTGGGAAAAGAGAGAGAGAGAGAAACGAGTCAAAAGTGTTTTGTGGAGTGCTATGGGGGTGGTGGTAATGAGAATCGTAGCTAGGCTAACGTTTACTGAGTGCTCACCATGTGCTAAGCATGGTGGTAAGCACCGTGCGTGGATTATCTCATTTAATCTTCACAGCAATCCCATGGTACTTTATCAGCTCCATTTGCCTGATGGGAAACTGAGGCCAGAGTGGTTACACAGCAACTAAGTTATGGAACCAGGATTCTAACCCATGAAATTTACCTACAAAGCATTCCTCGTCTCTCTGTTGCTGATTGAATCAGAATTAATAACTTTAGTCCTTGCTACTATTCTGAGAGGGCTGGTATAAAGGCTTGCTTCAAGAACTCTTAAAAGGGATTGGCTTCTCCAGTGCATTACTGAGTCTCAGATTTCTGGGGGGAAGTCTCATTTCTCCTCTCTTTACTATGTCAACTCATCTTAGTGACTGCATTTGTGGCTAAGAATGTTTGGGTAGCTATGCATCCAGCTGGTCACTGCCCAGCTATGATGCTTGGATGATCATCCTTATTTAATTCTGTCTCTTGGGATAAATCTCAAGCTTTGGGCTTGGTGACGGTCAGTTTCTCTTGCCTTATCTGAACATTCTGTTCAAAGATCACTGTTGCTTGGAAGGACCCTGTGTCGTGCATTATTCAGAAGGGTGGAAAAGCTTTGGGCCAGTGCCCAGGCCTTAGAAGAATGCATCTGGCAGAGCCAAGAAAATTCAGAAAGGAGCCTTGAAAGAATTTAGCATGGTTGCCATTGCTCAAGTCATCTCTTATTTTTGGTTTGTATGGTAATACGTGTATTTATTATAGGAAGAGATTTACATCCTTTTCTTTTATACTAATAATTTAAGCCAGTTTATAGGAATAGGTAGGTGGGGAAATGTAATTCATTACTCTGTTAGTGGGTCTACAGCCCATTTTGTAGGGCCATTATATATTTTTCCAGATAGAACTTATTTAAAGAAAATGATTTTCAAAGCTGATGGATGTTAAGTCAGATTCTGTGACAAGTACGCAGTGGTTCTCAACCTTGGCTGCACATTGGAATCAATGGGGAGCTCTAAAAAATTCTATGTATGGTTCTCACCCCCCAGAGAGTCTGGTTTTAATTGGTCTCAGGTGTGGCCTGGGCATTGGCATTCTTAAAGGCTCTCCAGGTGATTCTAATGTGCAGCCAGGCAGGGCTGGCTTTGTGGGTAAGCAACTGTGCAGTCACAGAGGGCCCCATGCTCAGAAGAGCCCCATACTTGCCTTAATGCTCTGCCATTGCTTTCTTAAAATTCTTAATAATTTTCCAACAAAGGATTACATATTTTCCTTTTGTGCTGAGCCCTGAACATTATGAAGACTGTTCTGCAGCTAGGGTTGAGCTACAGGATTAGAATAATATCCCCATATAAGAAAACACTCCTTGCATGCCAGCTGATGGTCCTCTTAGGAGCAACATGTCAATCAAGCAAAACACTAGTGCCGAGGAGGGTATGTGGACAATGCCTTGGTAATACTGTACCCTGCAGTACTTACTTTTCTTTTCAAGAGACTTTGAAAAACTGTTTCTGAGATAGTTCTTAACCTTGCTCTGAAGTACTGGTTGGGAAGTACACACTTGTATTACTAGACACAGTGCCAAGGGCCTGGCATGAGCTCGTCTATCTAGGTGGGTCTCTCTTTCTGTGGAGGTATTGGCAGGTGGACTCGCTGTGGTTGTCCTGCACCCTCCCGCCTTCTCCAGAACCTTATTCTGTCAATTTCCCCCATCTCTCTTGAATTTTTAATCTCTCCTTTTCTTCTGGCACTTTTCCCCCACCTAAAAATAACTTTTCTCAAAGTACTGTATCCTTTACCAAGAACCTTTTAGGAAGAGGAACTGCCCCTCACTGGCTTCACATTCTCATAACCATTCCCTAACTCTTTGCAGCTTAGCTCCCAATACCCCAGCTTCCTGAAAGCGTTTTCTTCAAGGTTTCTAGTTCCCTCCTGATTGCAAAATTCCTTATCTCAGACCCCATCTTGAGCTTCTCTAGGGAATCTGACAGTGTCAAATGATTTTTCCACCTTGTTAAAGAAGCAAGTTCATGCCCCACTCCCCCAGGTCCTGTCATTGTTTTAAAAATCTTCCGGTGATTCTTATGCATGCAAATGTTTGAGACCACTGCTTTATATATATTTACTGAATAAATTTCACCCTAACACTTCTAAGACTTGAGGTGCTTGCTTTTAGTTTCTAACATAAGGTGTTTGCTTTATGTCTTAGTTATGCACTACTGATAGGTGGTTAAGATTAATGATTAAAACCATGGGATCTGGAGCCACTCTGCCTAAGCTGGAATTCTAGCTCTGTCATTTACTACCTGTGTAGCTCTGGGTGCCTAGTTTGTTTATCTCCACAACGGGGTAATAGTAGCACTAACCCCACAAGGTTATGCTAGATTTGGGTGAGTTAATACATGTAAGGTATTTAGAACAGTGCCTGCACGTAGTAAGGGTTCAAGAAAAGTCAGTTTTTAGATTGTATATGTATGCTTTAAAAAATATATTTACATTTAAATTTTCTTTCTATCCAGAGCTAAAGTTAAGATCAGCAGAGGAACTCCAAATCTGATGAGTTTCTATTTTTGGCAGCTCTCCATGTAGTTAATTGCTCCTGATGCAGTTACTTGGGAAAGTTGTCTTTTCCCTCTGAATTTAAAGCCATAAACCTCAACTACTCTTTTCTCAGGTGCCCCAGTCCACTGAGGTATATGTCATCCTCCCAACAGCAATGATGATTTCTCACCCCAGTGGTTCTCAGCTGATGCTTCTCAGCCAACTGGGATTCACTGATTTATTATCATCTATGATATTACACAAAGCCTAGTAGTGTTGAGTTAATTTTAACATGGTCAACAAGAAAGCATTCAAAGCTGGAGAATGAATCACTGTAACTGAATCTTAGCCCCTTCTGAATGAACCACTTCAGGATCACTTGGCTATTAAAAAATTACCAATAACATCCAGACCCCACTCTAGATCGATGAAATAAAAATCTTTGGGCATGGGTCCTGATATAGGTATATATTAAAAGCTTCCTGAATGATTCTAATGTACTACCAGAGTTGAGAGTCGCTGATGTAGAGTAAGACGTGGGATTCCATATTGGGAAGGAGGGAATGGGAGTAAGTTTCTTGGGAAAAGAAACAAGCCCTGTATCTGTTTACCTATACAACTTGCTTAGATAAAGTGGCTCAAATATATTGAAAGAGAATCATCTGTGAGGGGCCAAGAGGGAGATGGGGATGAAACAGATGATTTAATAGGTCATCTCTCCTGTAGTTAATTTTTCTAGATCTCTTGTGCTATATTGATTTTGTAAATAGCTATTGTCACATCTGCCCCTTCTGCCTGTGGGAACTGGTGGGTCTTAAAAAATTGAATTGGGTGAGAGTGTAGATTAATCAATACCAAGATTTATTGACTTGGGACATTTATGTTAACTGTAGTGAAGTCGGGAATCATTTGAACCTTTTCAATACTGCATTAAGTGGCATAGTGTATTATCTGTGGCATATTTTGAAAATATCCTTCATGGATTTGGTACAGCTCTCCCCTCCACTTCCTAAAATGACTCCCTTTACTTGTGAAGCGATTTTATATTATAGTAGCAATCACATCAAGGTACTTTTCAAAGGCAAGTGAAAATCATAAGAAGAAACCATACTTTCTGCTTGCTCCTAACTTCTTTCAGCTTCCTCCCTTTGAAACACATTCTTTTTTTCAACTGGGGTTAGGTTTTCAGTGAGTTTAAATTCAGGAACTGGAACTAGAGATACGCATATCTTACAATTTTTCTTCTTTGTGGAAAATTTGCCTACTGCTTTTTAAAAAGTCAACAACTACTTTGTTTAATTAAATAATGAATGCCTCTCCTTTTAACAAGGAGGGGTTACGTCATCTTTTTCCAAAGGGCGTAAATTAGAACACTTCAGACACAACCTGTTCTTAGCAGGGATGTTTTTCATATCTATTAAGAAGGAAAGAATTTTGAGTTGTACGGTCAGGATGAGAGGGATATATCTATAATTATTTGGTAATCCTATCTCTTCTGGTGCTCTTATAAAAATTGAATAAATCTGTAAGAATTCGGTGTTGTTTTAGGGATATAGTTTATGCCTATCGGTTAGATCAAAGCTCACTGTTCTCCCTAGGAAATGTACACTTGACTTTGGACTTCGTAAACAGCTTATAAGACCCTCTAAAATGATGAAAAGATGCTATATTCACATGAGGGATTGTGGTAGTGGGGAATGCTGCTGAGGGAAGCCTTTTGCTTGTTTCTTCAAGAGCAGAGCAGCAAAATATAAGGTGTGGAGAGTCAGGTTGCTTGGGCGTGACTTGAGTCCACAGGTATTGCATTAAAAAAGTTAGATTGGTCCTAATGATTTGCACCCAGTGAGTCCTCTTTGTTGGTAAAGAAGTAAGATCCTCCTGTCAATCTGCCAGGCCTCCTGTCTTCCTCTTTGCCCTTCACCCACCTCATTTAGGGAATCCTTGAGTCAGGAAGGTCATTCCTGCTGCAGGCTGCCAGCTGCCTACCTGCCCCTCCTCCAGCCTGGCCTGGTTTGTTGCTTTGTTTTCACTGCTCATCATCTGTGACTTCTTGGCAAGGTCTTCCAGGGCATGAGCATCCACTCTGCATGGCCCGCCATGAAGCACTCCTCTAACCTCTGATGTAGATAAGCGCTTGCCAAGCCCAAGACTTAAGTGCTTGGCAAATGATAGCTATGCCTCATTTATTTCCTTTTTAAAGATGGGCTAAGCAAGGGCAAAAAGAGTGAATGATAATGATGGTGAAGAAGAGAACTTTTAATTGAGAACCTGACATGACAAGTCTTGGATTCTATCGGGTATAGCTGCTGTTTCATTAAATTATCATAAACATGACACAAAATAGCTATTATTATCCCCACTTTAGTTACGATAAGACTGAGGCACACACAGGTTGATTAAATGACGTCAGTGTCAGAACCTGAACTTGAACTCAGGCCTGACTTCCAAGCTTACTGCGTTGCTCCCCTCAGATCTTGCCTCTTCAGCCCATGACTTGGTGCTATCTGACTGGAGAGTCTGCTGTGTGTTCTGTCCTCTGAGTGACTAGGGAGGCTCGCTCTTCCAAATAATGCACTATGAACTTGCCTTCTCAAGGCTCCTGATTAAAGGCATAAAATTCTGCAATCATCGAGGGCTTCTCTTATCCTGTGTTGTCCTAAGGTGCCCTCATGATTTTCCTGGAGGATAAGATGCTCATCAGATAAACCGCTTATTGTTTTCGAGAACCTCGCTTCTCAAATTCTTGCCAAGATTTCCTCTATGGAGCCCTTATGCAGCTCACTCAAGCCAGGGCTCTTGGGAGCCTCTTCTCCCACAGCGCTTTATTCTTTCTGAGATACAGGAATTATGTTGACTTCACCAAAGAGACAGTCAGGTCACACCTGGATATCATAACTCGTAGCCCTGGGGCATTGTCACCAGTCACACTGCCCACCATTCACCACCTTTAGCATGTATATATACTTGAGTGCATAAGATAGGCTTTTATTTCTTCCATGATTAGCCTTAGGACAAATCAAAGAAAGCTTTGCTGATAACTTGCAGTGCTACTGAGAAAAGAGCCTAGGGCTTCTAGCCCATGTTAAAAAGGAGAACTCTGGCCTTGGGATAGGTAAGGTAGGAGGCTACAGTGGGAGAGAGTTTAGGCAGAGTGACATCAGCCATTTTACTGTATATGTAGCTGGAAGGCAGATCATGGACTTCAAACTTCAACAGTGATAGAACTTGCTGTCCAAAGCACCTGCTGAACAACAGTCTCAGAAACAAGGCATGCCCATTGCGGGGTTCATAGGTGCTAAAACTTCCACTTATTTTATAATGGAAAAGAAAAATTCTCAGATGAATATATTTTTACGTATTTTTATATGTGGAAAATAATTTGATGTCAGATGGATATATGTGTCGTATGTATCCTGAAAGGAGGGCATGTTTGATGTCCATACTTTTATATGCTCATTGGCCTTCAGAGAACTGGCACTCATTACATTTTAGTTGTGCCTATGTAAATGGATTTATGGGTTAGATGATCTAGTTTTCATGAAACAACCTCCACAAAACAGACAGATGTCTTATACAAATTCCCCCAAAGAAACTATGGGTGGAGAAGAAACCAGTACTATCTGTGAGCAACAATGAAGTGGCCAAGCTATTATTCCTTTTATTTTTTTGAGACAGAATCTCACATTGTCACCCAGGCTGTGGTGCAGTGGTGCCATCTTAGCTCACTACAGTCTCTGCCTCCTGAGTTCCAGCAATTCTTCTGCCTTAGCCTCCTGAGTAACTGGGACTACAAACATGTGCCACCATGTCCAGCTAATTTTTTTGTATTTTTAGTAGAGACAGAGTTTCACCATGTTGACCAGGATGGTCTCAATCTTTTGAACTTGTGATCCGCCCACCTTGGCCTCCCAAAGTGCTGGGATTACAGGCATGAGCCACTGCAACCGGCTCAAGCTATCATTTCTACTCCTGATTTAAGTTATTTGTCTAGCTGTATTCCACAGTGAGAACACTAAATGTACATTCAGAACTGACACAAACTCAGCTCCTCCAAATGTCAAGAAGACCATTTGAAATATAAATTTGTTTTCACTATTGTTAATTATGAACTGTGCCCAGCCTTTTAAAAAATTGTCTTAGGAGGCCGAGGCAGGCGGATCACCTGAGGTCAAGAGATCGAGACCAGGGTTTTTAGTAGAGAAACCCTGTCTCTACTAAAAATTCAAAATTAGCCAGGTGTGGTGGCACATGCCTATAATCCCAGCTACTTGGGAGGCTGAGGTGGGAGAATCACTTGAACCTGGGAGGTGGAGGTTTTGGTGAGCCAAGATCTTGCCATTGCACTCCAGTCTGGGCAACAATAGCAAAACTCTGTCTCAAAATAGTAATAACAATATAGTAATTTAATCTGCATCTCATTCTTTTTACATTTTATATTTTGATGTAAGTTTTATAGTTAATGTAATGTTACAGTAGCTCATGTACATAATTTATATATATGTGTTATTTGAGCAGGTTCTGTATAAACATTTTTTGAGCAGCCGGGCGCGGTGGCTCACGCCTGTAATCCCAGCACTTTGGGAGGCCGAGGCGGGTGGATCACGAGGTCAAGAGATTGAGACCATCCTGGTCAACGTGGTGAAACCCCGTCTCTACTAAAAATACTAAAAATTAGCTGGGCATGGTGGTTCGTGCCTGTAATCCCAGCTTCTCAGGAGGCTGAGGCAGGAGAATTGCCTGAACCCAGGAGGCGGAGGTTGCGGTGAGCTGAGATCGCGCCATTGCACTCCAGCCTGGGTAACAAGAGTGAAACTCCATCTCAAAAAAATTTTTTTTTTGAGTAGGTCATATATATATATATATATATATTCTACACAATTTTAAACTGATATGGGTGTGCATTAGTCAGAGAAGACTAATTGCTTTAATAAATGACACCAAGATCTATTGGCTTAACAAAACAAAGGTTTGTTGCTCATGTCTTGTCCCAGTATAGGTCAGCTGAGCAGAGTAAGGCTTGACTCCAGGCAGACATTCAGAGATCCTGGATTCTTTCATCTACTGTCTCTGTCATGCCTCCAGCTGACAAATGAAAAACGAGAATGTGGAAGATAAGGTTTTGCAGGCCAGATCCAAAGTAGCTGCATCACTTCTGCTCATATTCTATTGGGTAGAACTCAGTCACGAGCTCATTCTCAACTGCAGGGAAAGCTAGGACATGTTGACTGGCTGTAAATCCGGTAGGTAAAAAAAACTGTTTGGAGAACAATTTGTCTGTCTCGATCAGAGTGGAAGATGAAAAAAATGTGGAGACTAATTTGCTCATATGAGGGAATATTGTGGTGAGAATGTGATGTACTGATGTTTGTTGATCAATCCAACAAATGTTCACTGAGTATCTATTATATGCTAGACACTCTTCTTGGCTCTGGGGATGTAGCAGTGAACAAAACAGATAAAAATTTCTACCAAGAAGCTTATGTTTGAGAGCGTATCCTGAATGAAAGAGGAGCAACCAAGAGTGAAGAAAAACGTAAAAGATAATGTTTGGGAAAGTTGCTTTAATTTGAACCAAGTAGTTTAAAACTATGGACTCAGAGAGATCTGGCTTTATAGACTCGTTTTGATAGTCACTTAATTGCCATGTGATCTTTTATTTAGTTATCTAACCTCTCAAGCCTCAGTTTCTTCCTCTGTAAATGTGGATGTGATAGTGCTTATCATATAAGGATGTTTTGAGAAGTAAGAGATTAAACATGAATTACTTAGTACAGTACCCTAGCACAGACTCAGCTCTCAGTAAAAGCTACTTATTATAATACCACCAATAAATAGTAACAATTGTTAAGAAAGATGATGCCATTTCCCATGCAGTTTACCTGGGCTAATGGTTTGCCAAACTGAGGTAGCTCTGAGAGAGCTTTCTCTCTCCTTTTGCCACCCAAATGTTTATCTGGCCATTATTGAGCTTGATATTTAATATTTTTTAAATTAAAGTACACATTTAATAAAAAAAATTTGTATTTAAAATTAGTGCCTATCTGCTGAAAATATTAAAACTTATAGAAAAACATAAAGAAAAGAAGTAATTTCCCTTAATCCCATTATTCAGACGCTATGACTTTTATCATGTTGGCTGTATTAGTTTGTTTTCATGCTGCTGATTAAGACATAGCCAAGACTGGGAAGAAAATGATGTTTAATGAACTCACAGTTCCACATGGGTGGGGAGGCCTCACAATCATGGCAGAAGACAGAGAAGAGCAAGTTATATCTTACATGGAGAGTGGTGGGCAAAGAGAGAGAGAGCTTGTGCAGGGAAACTCCCAGTCTTAAAACCATCAGATCTCGTGAGACTTATTCACTGTCATGAGAACAGCATGGGAAAGACCTGCCTCCATGATTCAATTACCTCTCACTGGGGTCCTGCTATAACACATGGGAATCGTGGGAGTTACAACTAAAGATGAGATTTGGGCATGGACACAGCCAAACCGTATCATTGGTATATTTCCTTCCTGTCTTTAATCTACATGAGCTCAAGTGTGACCTCCTCATCTTGGCACCAGCTATTCATGGATGACAATCAATGTTGTCTTTCGCCCCTTTGGAGGTCTTCAGTGAAGAGGTTTTCTTTAGCAATGGGGGCAGTTCTATAACCAATCCAATGGACTCATTGCCCACTCTGATTCTCATTCCTGATGCTCTCTGATTATACAATTTCAGCTACTTTATTTTAAATGTGCTGGAAACTTCTGTTCTCTGAATACTAACTAGGGTTTTTCTGCTGGTTCTGTGCTTCTGGGCAATTGGTGGAACCAGGTGCACTCATAAAAATATGCCTGTCTCAAAAAAACACAGAGGTATAGTTTCCTGGCTTTTTCTTGCTTAGTCTGTGGTTGTCTAAAACTTGCATTGGGCTGTGGGACTAGGTCTGAAAGGAAAAAAACAAACAACAACAACAACAAGAAAACCTGCATCATCCCTTGGAAGTTACTAATCACTGTGAGCTAAATTAAAAAAATCAATCTTCATCTTTTGAGGAATGAAGGAGCCTAATACTTAACAGTGGTCTCATGGTGACCTTATTCTCATCCTTGAGTAATACTGACTTTATGCTTAAAATTCATGACCTACCAGCATTTATTTCCACGTCACCTACTCTGTGCTGACCCTGTGTCTTTCTCATGTATGTGCCATTATCTCCTAGGAGAAACAGAGACCACAAAATAGAGGATTTTGTTTCCTTGGAACCAAACCTACCTTTGGGAAGGACTTTTGGAGGAGGGATTTTAGGCAAAGTTTTGGAGAATGAGAGAAAAGAATAAGCTGGCATCTGTGCCTTGGGAGCTCCTTGGCATTTTTCTGAATCTGATTCTGATTTTATTTAGATTTCCCCTATCTGAGCTGAAGTTTACTTTTACTTCCCAAAGGCTTGCTTCCAGGGTCTGGATAATGCAAATTGATAATGTAAACAAAGCTGTGGGAGAAAGATGGGTTGCTTATTGTAATACTTTCAAGACAAATATTTCCTTCATTTCTACCACTAAGTAGGTTTTCAACAAAAGTCTGGGGGATGACTTTAAAAGGCCTGGGAAGTGCTTATTGCTTACAAACAATTCATATGATAATTGAAAGTTGCTCCTACCTATTCATTGAAGTCCTTACTTCAAAAATTTTACTAATGCTTTTGCAGTTTTAGCAGTGAAAAGTAAGGAAACTATCATTTAAAATGCCATTATTTAGTCTTTTTACTAAATTGGCTGGCCTTCCTTATCCCCTATCCCATTAAGCTTCCTTGAAGATTTTATAATTGAACAATGCAAAGTGAAACGTGTTTTACACAGAGAAAAACTCCAGAGCATTTAAAAACAACGTAGAAGGTAGCTCCAGTTACTGAGGTATAGAGCCCAGAAACTCATTTTGCTTGCAGGTGCAACCCCAGATTGTGGCCAGGGGTGTCTGGGGTTACACATGGGTGCCCTGGTGGGATTTTATTTCTATTATGCACATGCTTTATAAAATGGGATGTAAAACATTGAAGATGGCTGAGCATGGGGGCTTTCACCTGTAATCCTAGCACTTTAGGAGGCCGAGGTGGGCAGATCACCTGAGGTAAGGAGTTTAAGACCAGCCTGGCCAACATGGCAAAACCCTATCTCTAATAAAAATACAAAAAGTAGCCAGGTGTGGTGGAGGGCACTAGTAATCCCAACTACTTGAGAGGCTGAGGCAGGAGAATTGCTTGCACCCAGGAGGCAGAGGTTGCAGTGAGCCGAGATCACATCATTGCACTACAGCTTGGGTGACAAGAGTGAAACTCCATCTCAAAAAAAAAAAAAAATTGGAGATGTAAAAATTCCATGGGTATGGCCACATGCTATGGATTTAGACCATATTAAACTGTTGTAAATTCTTCAGTCCCTAGGAATGGACTTATGAGGTTTGAAGGGGTCTTAAGAAAGATTTATAATATGGTTATGAGACATCACATCCTGACCACTAGAACTCCTAATTTAGCTGAGAGGCAAGGTTGCCGAGTAAACACCATTTGTTTGTGTTCTACAAATTATTCCTTACCTAGGTTTACTCACTGGTCTTCTGGGCTGAACCAGCTCCATAGATGAACGGAAGCACTCTCTGAGCTGAGAATCAGAGAATCATAGCTCCAACTTTGTTTCTGTAGGTTCTTGGGTTTCTGGATTAATCACTTAATATGGGCATCTAAATTTATCTACCTGTGAAATGAAATTGATAATGTTTACTCTGTGAACGTCACAAGGATTTTAAGCATCAGTCTTCATCTCCATTTTATAAATGAGAAAATAAGGCTCAGAGAGATTAAATCACATATCCAGTGCAAGTGGTGGAACTACCAGATGCAGTAGTGTGTTGCCAATAAAGGTTTATGCAAAAAAAAGATGCTATCACTATATATGCGAAGGCAGCTTTCAGAATTCCAGTTATCCTAGACTTCTTTGCAGGTGGTCCCTTTTCTTAATTTTGGAGATTTGCTTCTTCCCAAGTACCTCGTATCTAGTTGCTGTTCCCATCTTTTTCCCTTCCCTTATCCAATTCTCTTATCTATCCTCTCTTGGATCTGCTGCTTTGGAAAGTTTTTGGTGTTTCTAATCATGTTAATGAACTTATTCTGTGTGTTCCTTCAAAATGTATCCTCTGACCTCTTCTCTGTTTTTCTGACACTTGTTTAAATGGGTTAGTGTATTAGCCACCCTAGGCGATCCATTTGTGTTTTAACAGTTACTTATTGGAAAGACTGCTTTGATCCAAGGTCTAAGACAGAGTTGTTTCTGTTTGGGAAGTCAAGATTACGTTGAATACAGTCAGTTTATAAGCTGGTGTAGATTCTGGTACAGAAGAGGGTCTCACTTTGCTGCAGGGCTTCATTAAGTGTTATTAATGATGTAATGAGACTGGATCAAAGAAGAGGAATGTGTAAGCAAAAGCCAAAGATACTGGAAAAAGGTGAAACTCAATAATCCCAAGTGGCAAATTTTAAGACCGCAAAGAGATTCTATATACTCATTAGCCTGGTTAAGAAAAAAAAAAAGATCCACTTTATGTGTCTGATCAAGTTAAATATATTACCAAGAATGGCAAATTAGAGTATTTGAGGTTCATTTTTTTCCCTTGTCACTTGCTCATTTATCACCAATCCAGCCAATACTACTTACTAAAGATCTGTCATAGTCATTCCCTCCTTTCCAGTCACAATGCCAAGGCTGAGATCACTCCACTATCCTCTCTCCCCTGGTCTCCTCACAAATTTCCTTGTCTCCAGTCCATACTTACTGTGATCATTCCAACATAGTGATCTGGACTCCAAACCTAGCTTTCTGGCCTCAACTCTTGAAATCTACCCAATGTTGCCCATACTCCAGCCACACAGAATTTCCCAATTTTGCCCAGACACGTTTTTCTTTTGCGTACTGCATACTGTTTCCTCTTGAAATGTCCTTTGGCCTCTGTTTGGTGGATGCTTCTTTATCCTTCCAGATGTTGCTCAAATATCAGTTACTTTCTTAGGATGCTTTCCTTGAAACAGTTAAGGAATTCTTTCAACTTTTACTTCCTTTGTGATAGCACTTATATAATGTGGTAGCATTATGTGTTTTACTTATCTTTACTTATCTCTAGACTCTAAGTCTTTCCTAGTATGTGTAATAATGCCTACAAATGTCTCTTGAATGAATGAATAAATGAACATGTGAATGAATGATGAATAATCTCAATTTTATACTGCTCTAACACTTTGAGCAATGTCAATTACGTTATTATTGCCATACTAAATTTAAAGTTTATGATCTTTACATACAAGAAAAAGAAGGTAATGGGAAGGGTGAGAATCACTGATCTAACTTGCTTAGCTATGGATGTCTAAGATTGAACTTCACTGTAAACTTTGGAAACAATGCTTACAAGCCTGACAGTAATGGTCTTGATGGATGAAGCTGTTTCTACATTGTGTGGTAAGGGCATTAGTCAATAAAAGAATTAATTCATCAAACTACAGAGTATCTGTGTGATACCAGTGTGACTACAAAAAATAGATTAACTTGATTTTCAACAGCATATATGTATCTGGGGAGCAACATTTACCAAAAGGACGAATACTTGTGATATAGACACGAGGCAGGAAAATAGAAGGTAGAAGAGGGCAGATCCCCAGCAAAAACCCTACCCTCAAGCCTGGAAACTGTGGCCCTGTTTTTCTTCCCTAATGCTTCCTTTTTGGCCTGGCCTGCCCCTGTCCTGTGCCCCTATAAACTCTAGACCTCAGCTGGCAAAGAGACAAGTGGCTGAATGTGGAAAGGAGAAGAGTAACTTTGGAAAGGAGCCCAGCCTTCTGTGGCTGGTCTTCGGGGGAAAGATTACCTTCTTCCGGCTCCATCCCTTTTCCACCTCCCCTTCTGTTAAGAGCTCCTTCCACTGCTTAATAAAATCCTCTGTATTCATCACCTTTGAGAGCATTCATGTGACCTGATTCTTCCTGGACACTGGACAAGAATTCAGGATGCACCAGGTGTGGGAACCCAAAAAGACTGTCACGCTGACTCTTCACTGAGCTGTTTGACACTTAAGCTGTCCAAAGACAGCAAGGCTAAAAGGTCATTAGTTTCATACTCCTAGGTGCTGCTGTGGGGCCAGAGCCCAAAAGCGCTCACTCTCGCCCTAGCACCCACTTGCCTGTGTGCTCCGTCCCATGGATTGAGTCCAGAGGGTTTGAGTGAGTGGTGTTCATCCCTGCTGTAGCTGAAGTGGCTAACTGGACTAAGAGCCAGTGTGCTCCAGTTCCTGTCCACGAAAGGGTCAAGGGAACTATTCAGTTTCACTTGTATAGTGCTGAGTATGTAGTAGGTATT
Organism: Callithrix jacchus; assembly: GCF_049354715.1. Classification (NCBI taxonomy): domain Eukaryota; kingdom Metazoa; phylum Chordata; class Mammalia; order Primates; family Cebidae; genus Callithrix; species Callithrix jacchus. Next base: position 113,350,233 of record NC_133509.1, read on the forward strand.
CTTCTAAGCCATTATTTATGTTAACACGCTTGATCTTCACTGGTAGAAGACAGGCACTAGTATTATCCCCATTTTACAGAACACAGAGCCACTGTGAGTGACATGTCTATAGTCATGGGTAACAATGACTAGACATTCTGGCTTCAAAGTCAATCAGTATTGTACACAGTCCGTATTGTACACACAATGACATAATTATACTCTACAGAATTGCAGAACAATATGAGAGAGTTTGTCTTAGAGAAAAGCATATTTTCTTTCTTTTTCTTTTTCTTTTTTGAGTTAATGCCTTGCTGTGTTGCCCAGGCTGGAGTGTAGTGGCATGATCTCAGTTCACTGCAACCTCCATCTCCTGGATTCAAGTGATTCTCCTGCCTCAGACTCCCAAGTAGGTGGGATTACAGGCATCCATGACCATGCCTGGCTATTTTTTTGTATTTTTAGTAGAGATGGGGTTTCACCGTTTTGGCCAGGCTGGTCTCCATCTCCTGAGCTCAAGTGATTCACCTTCCTCTGCCTCCCAAAGTGCTAGGATCATAAGCATGAGCCACTGCACCCAGAAGTTACATCATCCTGGATTTAATTTCTGGCTTCATCACTTGCAAGATATTGGTGCTATACATGTTATTGGAGTGATTTGAGGTCATCTAAAAATTAAGGATATGATAAGGTATGTTGAAAACATGCACAGTTATACATATTAGCATTCAAGTATTCATTTATAATTTTCCTTTCATTGAAGAGTTTTCTCTTCCTCTTTAATAAAATTAAGTAAAATACGTATGCTATAGAAAATAAAAGGCAATGTATCAGAATGCAGTAGACATTAGAAGGCAATTGTCACTAGCAGGGCAAGAGGCCTAGGTAGAAGAATGAAGCTGAGGTAGAATAATGACATTCTGGGTTAACGTACCAAAGGCGCTCAGATATTCATGGCATCACCATGGCTCTGGACTTACTGAAAAGGAAGTATCTAAAATTGGTATGCAGGCTCAAGACCCAGATAACCTTGTCCTGTTTAAACCTTTAACAGTTGAAGTATCTCAAATATATTAAACATTGGAGACCAAGAATGCCAAGTCAAAAGCAAAAGGGAGCGTTTCACAGTGGATATGTGTGTTTCTCTGAGGTCTAAAGTCAGGGGGGACAGTGGTTGTAGGTAGGTTAGGAACAAGAGGGATGAGCAGGGGAAGATGTTGTTTAGAGTATGGCAGCCTCAGGCAGTTAGCCTTAAAGCATTTACCAAAGAGGAAGAACAAACACTATGGCAGTAGCCCATGGAAACTCCTTTTTCTGGATTCTTAATGTCCTCTTTTTGAGCGGCTGAGCTGATATTCTGCCTGTGTGGAGATAGCTTAATGCAAAACAGCTGGGTTTTGAATATGTAAACACTCACCGGAAATCTGTAAATCAGGGGCAAAGCCATGTGGTTGTGTATCTTTTCTATGGTACCTGCAAATTATAGCTGTTCGTGGAAACAGTGCTTGTTAGTTATGTGGCTGTGTGTGTCTCCTGGATGGAACAGAGATAGATGGTGCCTATTCTTTTCTCAATGTGGTGAACCAACGGCAAAGGAAGGACTGCTGGATGTGTAGGAGTGGGAGGAGGAGAAAGTGGTGCGATGGAAATGCAAGGCAGAAAGGTTATGGCTGGTGCCATCTGCAAAAGAGATGGAGCCCTCCTGAATTCCTGGCAGAGCTATTGAGATGAAATTGATAAGGAAAGTGAGAACTCATCACCCACATATACTGTATTTCCTCTGTGTGAGAAAAAAAGACCTGTCTGTAAAGAGCTTTTAGTTTGGATCTGAAGGAGTCTGCTAACTTGAGCTGCCAGAAGAATATTTGCCATGTTCTTTTTAAAAAAATGTTGGTTGTTGTTTTGTGCTTTAATTCAGTGTTCAATGAGTTGTTGACTTTTTTGGTTTGTTTAAAAAATAGAAGTTAGACAGTTTGAATCCCATGTAGGCATAAAAGTGGGGTTTTAAAAGCTAGGTCCCTCCTGAGTCCTAATGCTTCTCACATATAGGTACATGTTTAGTGACAGTGGGCATTAGAACAGCTAATTAATAATTAATACCGTAAATATTATATATTAGGACCAGGATTATTTGGTCATGTACCATGTTAGAGAAACAACTTCTTTAGGTTGAGCTGGAAGTGTTTATGTGCATAAGTGTGCTTTAGGCACTCCAAGCAAATCTTTAGTATAAATTTTATTGTTGTTTATTACTTAAAATAGGAAAGCTTCACTAATCAGTGGTTGTTATACGTAAGGGTTAGTGAGAGCATATTAAGTTATACCTGGGAGTTTACAGCTCTTTAAATCTTGTTAAACTGTATTATTCTTTTAAATATGTCATATGACACAGTTTATAATTATTTTAAATACTTTAAAAAGCTGGCCGGGCATGGTAGCTCTCACCTGTAATCCCAGCACTTTGGGAGGCCAAGGCGGGTGGATCACTTGAGGTCAGGAGTTTGAGACCAGTCTGGTCAACATGGTGAAACCCCATCTCTACTAAAATACAAAAATTAGCTTGGTGTGCTGGCATGTGCCTGTAATCCCAGCTACTTGGGAGGCTGAGGCAGGAGAATTGCTTGAACCTGGGAGGTAGAGGTTGCGGTGAGTCGAGATTGTGCCACTGTACTCCGGTCTGGGTGATAGAGCCAGACTCCATCTCCAAAAATAAAATAATAAAATAAAAGAGCTATTCTGCTTAAAAGATGTAATTTTCAGAAAAGTTGTGATACAACTAGGATGTTATATTTAATTATTTGAGATATGTTCTATAATCACAATCACCACCGATTTAATAGTCAACCATATTGAAGTTATAGTACCTGTGAGGAAATAGGCTTAAACACTGAATAGTATAAATCTCAGAGCCAGACTGGGAAATACCTTTATTAATTAGAAAATGTTTGCCATTCTGGCTTCTAAAGAAATCCGGTTGTTCTTGAGTTACAATTGTAACGTACCCTGAAGTTAAAATCATTTAGTTCATACTTCATTGTAGCAAGGACTTCAACCTTTTGATAGGTGTACTTTTCCTAAACTCCATGCAATTAAGCCTCCACCTAGTTTTAGCTTAGTCACCTTCAGTGACTGGGAGCTCACTCTTTCACTGTTAAAGTGTTCCTATTTATTCGAAAGTGTGTCTTTATGGTAGGGGAAACGTTGCTTCTTTGCAAATTAACCATAGAGGTGCCATTTGGAAAAACATGGGACATATTTATTTACTCCTTCTTCTAATAAAAAAATTTTAAATATTTTGAGAGCGCCATCATCTCACCTTTCAATATTTATAGTCCCAAATTCCTCAGTTATTTAGCAATTTCATGATTGTAAGCTTTTTATCATTTTATTTTGGAGACTTCCTAGTTTGTCAGTGTTCTGATTAAGATATTTCAGGACATGATTCATCCATTCATTATATACTTAGCAAGTTCCCATTATGTGCCAGAAACTGAGGATACAGTGGTGAACAAGACAGACAATCTCTCCATGCTGAAAGGGATAGGCAATAAACAAGTAAATAAATATGTATTGTGTTTTCACGTAAATGTTAAAGTGCTGTAAAGAAAAATACAATAAAGATATAGAAAGTGTTGGCAATGGAAGAGGTCTGCTTTAGATATGGTAATTAGGGACGATCTTTCCAAGTAAGTGGCATTTTACCTGAGACCTGAGTGCAATGCAGTGCACCTGCAGTGATCTCAAAGGTGGTTGAAAGAAGGAGGTTGAAAGAAGGGAAACAGCAATTACCAAGGCTCTGAGGTGGGGATGATTGACAGAAGTTTATAATAAATCGTTCCCAGCTTTTCCCCCCTCCCCATGACTCCCAAGGAACCCTAAAAAGTATAAACCTACATGGTTCAAACTTAGTGCAAATTTTTTTTTTTTAATTTTTGTTGGTTCACCTTCTTCCTCCTTGACACACACACACACACACACACACTCTCTCTCTCTCTCTCTCTCTCTCTCTCTCTCCCCTAAGGATAATATCATCTCTGCTAGATCAGTTATTTGAGATTTATGATACAGAACTGAAAGATTGAGGAGAAATAATTAAAGTGGCTGGAGAAAAATGGGGATGTTTATCCAGGGAGGCATCATTGGAAGTTGTAAACTCAAAGTCCTACAGGAGTTAGGGCTAACATAAATGAGTGATGCAGGTTGGGTATAAAGCAGTGAAGGATCATGGCTCTCACTGTGACATATCCCATCTAAAGAGGTCAGCTCCTACTCAGCTAGAGCAAATTGTTGGAATGCATGATGTAAACCCACTGTTGCCACATGTCCAAAATTTTCAAGAATAGTAACATATCCGGTTTTTACATTAGACTTTTCAATTTTAAAGACACTGCCACAAGGACTCCCACTTCCAAAAAAATGGGGTAGACATATTGGTCCCGGTTCCATCCTTAAGTACATTTAACACCCATTTACATTATATGTAAGAAGACTCTGAAACATGAGAGGGAAAAGAGAAACCAGCTAGGAACCTTGGTATTCATGGAAATACATGGTGGTAAGTTTTTTGAGTTTTCCTTTTGCCTCCTGTATTCCATATCTGGAGCTAAATAAGCTGAAAAGCTGGAAACATCAAGGTACACAAACAAAAAAGCTCAGGAAAAGCCTGTTTTCTCTAGCCCCAAAAGTGGAAAGAGGAAGCCTATGGGACAGAAAACTCTATTCCAGCTGAATAGCAAAGAAAGGTTTGACAATTATACAATAAACAGGGGTGGGTGAAGGGAGATAAATTTCACTTCACTGGAACTGGTAAAATGATGACATGAGTAGATTGTTGTACATTATGTATATATAAGGTAATAACTAGATAAACCATTAAGAAAGCTACACAAAAAGATATATACTTTAGACATTATAGACAAATCAAAATAAAATTCTAAAAAGTGTTTAACCAATAGGAAGGCAGAAAAAAGAAAACAAAGAACAGAGAAAATAAAAAATAGTACACTTAAGCCCTAACATATCAATAATTACATTAATTATAAATGACTTAAAAATTCCAATTAAAAGAGTTTGGGACACCGGATTCAAAACATGACCCAACTATATGTTATCTATGAGAAATGCACTTTCAATATAATTATGTAGACAAGATGAATATGATAGAAAATATATATTATGCCAACATTAATTGAAAGAAAATAGGAGTTTAGATATTACTATCAGATAAACTTTAGAGCAAAGACTGTTGCCAGAGACAAACAGGGACATTTTAAATGATAAAACCATCAGTGTACCAAGAACACAGCAATCCTAAATGTGCATGTACAAAATACAGAATTTCAAAATGTGTGAAGCAAAAACAAATAGACTAAAAAAAGAAATAGGTAAATTCACAGTTTTAGTTGGAAACTTCACACTCTTCTCAAAATTGGTAATAGGTAATTGGTAACACATTGATATAAGAAATCGGCAAGGATATATGTATGAGTCCACTAGGGATGTCATAACAAAATGTCACAGACATAGTAGCTTAAACAGCATAAATTTATTTCTTAAAATATAATGTGGAAGCTGGAAGTCCAAGATAGAGGTGTCAGAAGTTTGGTTTCTTCTGCTGAGGCCTCTCTGCTTGGCTCACTTTCTCAATATGTTCTCACACGGTCTTTTCTTTGTGTGCATTCATATCCCTGGTGTCTTTTCATCTTCTTAGAAGGTCACCAGTCTTACTGGTCACCCTTGTCACCTCATTTAAAGATCTTCTCTCCAAATAAAGTCACATGGGAGTTAGGGCTTCAACAGATGAATCAGAGTGGGAAAACACGGTTTAGTCTATAACAATATAAAATAACTCAAACCCACCACCAACTAATAGAAATGAATTGATGTATATAGAATACCCAACAGTAGTGGAATGCATTTTTTTTCAAGTATCCATGAAACATATGGCAAGATAGACCATATCATGGGACATAAAACAAACCTCAATCAATTCAGAAGAATTGAAATTATACACAGTGTGTTCATTGACCGAAATGGACTTAATCTAGAAATTAATGACAGAATGATAACAGGAAACTCTAAAAACTTAGAAACTATATAAGATACTTCTAAATAACCCATGAGTAAGAGGAAGTTTCAAGAAATTAAATAATAGGCCAGGCACGGTGGCTCAGGCCTGTAATTCCAGCACTTTGGGAGGTTGAGGTGGATGGATCACCTGAGGTTAGGAGCTTGAGACCATCCTGGCCAACATGGTAAAACCTAGTCTCCACTAAAACTACAAAAATTAGCCAGGATGGTGGCGCACAACTGTAGTCCCAGCTACTTGGGAGGCTGAGGTGGGAGAATTGCTTGAACCTGGAAGGCAGATGTTGTAGTGAACTAAGATCATGCCATTGTACTCCAGCCTGGGCATCAGAATGAGACTGTCTCAAAAAAAAAAAAGTAATCAAATAATACATTAAACCAAATGGAAATGAAAATATAATATATTAAACTTTGTAAAACTCAGCCAAAACAGTGCTGACAAAGACATTATATAGGTAAATACATATATTAGAAAAGAGGAAAAGTCTCAAATCAATAATTGAAACTCACATCTTAAAAATCTAGAGAGCAAAGAGCAAAATAAGTCCAAAGAAAGCAGAAGGAGAGAATAAAGAGAAGAGCAGCTATCAATGAAACCAGAAACAGAAAAACAACCTGGAACATCAATGAAACAAATAAATGATTCCATGAGAAGAACAACAAAACTGACAAAACTTTAGCTAAATGGATAAAGAAGAAGACAGAAATTGCCAATATCAAAAATGAAATAAAGGATATCACTGTAAACAATGGAAGGCAATAAAATAATGCTACAAAACAACCCTACACACAAAAGTTTGATAACTTAGAAGAAACAGATCACATTCTGAAAAAAAATCTACCACAGCATGGCTAATAGAAAATATATAATATGAGTAGCCATATAGCTATTAAGGAAATTGAATTCATAGTTTAAAAATTCCTGCAAAAGAAACCTCTAGGCCCATATGATTGTACTGAGAATTCTACCAAACAGCAGAGTTGACACCAATTGCATATAATCTCTTCTAGAAAATAGAAAAGGAGAAATCTCTTCCCAATTTATTTTATGAAGTTAATATTATTCTGATACCCAAAACCAGACAAAGATAGTACAAAAACCCCACTACGTACCAATATCCTTCATGAATATGACACACAATCTTTCAAAAAAAATTTGCGAGTACAATTCAGCAATATGTAAAAAGACTTATGTACCAGGAACAAGTAAAGTGGAAGGGTACAGGGAGTGCAAGGCTGGCTAGGCATTCAAAAATTGATATAACCCACAATATTAACACGCTAAAAAGAAAAGTTGTGTGATTATATCAATTGATGTAGAAAAAACGCTTGACAAAATTCAATACTTGTTTATGATAAAAACTTGCAGAAAAAAATAGGAATAGAAGGAAACTTTCTCAACTTAATAAAGGGCATTCACTTAACACCTAGAGCTAACAGTGTAATTCATGGGGAATGGCTAAATGCATTCCCATTAAGATCAGAAACAAACCAAGAATAACTGCTCACTCAGCTCTTATTCAAATAGTGCTAGAAATTCTAGCCGGTGAAATAAGGCAAGAAAAGGAATAAAAGGCATATAAGATGGAAAGGAAGAAATAAACTACCCCTATTTTCACCAGACATGATTGTCTACCTAGAAAACCCCAAGAAATCTACCAGAAACACTCCTAGAGCTAACAAGTAAGTTCAGCAGTATCACAGGATTCAATTTAAATATACAAAAACCAATCGTATTTCTATGTATTAGCAATGAACCACATGGACATCAAAATTAAAATATAATATCATTTATAATGGCTCAAAAAATAAAATACTTCAGTTAAGTCTAAGAAAACGTGCACAACTTGTATTCTTAAAACTGTGCAATGCTAAAAGAAATGAAATCTAAAAGCAATAGAGGAAATTAAAAATTCTAATAAATGGAGGACCTAACGTCTTGACTTGGAAGACTCAAAATAGTAGAGATTTCAATTTTCTCTGAATTGATATCCAGGTTGTAATGGGTGGAGTGTGGCCCCTCGGAAGATGTGTTTACATCTTAATCCCTGGAATCTGTGAATGTTGCCTTACTTGGAAAAAGAGTCTTTGCAGATGTAATTAATTTAAGGATCTTGACATGAGGAGATCATCCTGGATTATCTGAGTGGGCATAAATCCAATGACAAGTGTTCTTATAGGAGACACACGCAGAGGAGTACACAGACACAAAGGAGAATGCAATGTGAAGACGGAGCGGAGAGAAATGCAGCCACAAGCCAAGAAATGTCACTCGTGCCAGAAGCTGAAGGAATTAAGAAAAGATACTTCCCTAAAACCTCCAGAGGGAGTACAAACCTGCCTGATCCTCTGATTTCAGATTCCTGGCCTTGAGAACTGGGAGGGAATAATTTCTGTCTTCTTAAGTCATCAAAATTGTGTTAATTTCTTACAGTGGTCACAGACAGTACTGCACAGGTTTAACACAATTTTTTTTCCAATCTCATTAAGGTTTTGTTGTTGTTGTTATTTTAGTTATAGACAAGATTATTGCAAAGGAAATGCTACCAGAATAGCTAACCTAATTTTTAAAAAGAGGAATGCCATGGGAGAAATGAGCCTCCTCAATTTTGAAACTTATTATATAGCTACAGTAATCAAGACTGTGTGTTACTGGTAGAAGGATAGACACACACGATGAACAGAACAGAATGGAAAATCCAGGTATGGCCACATGAAAATGACCAATTGATTATTGAAAATAGTGCAAAAGTAATTCAATGGAGAAAAGATAGCTTTTTCGACAGTTGATGCTGGAGCAATTGGATATCTATGGCAAAGAAAATAAACCTGAACCTAAGTGTCACAACTTGCTCAAAAATTAGCTCAAAGTGGATCACAGACATGATTGGAAAATGTAAAAACTTTTTAAAAAAAGCACGAGAGTTCTTCTTTAGGATCTGGGGCTAACTAAAGAATTCTTAGGTTTGACACCAAAAGCATAATTTCTAACGGAAAAAATTAGTAAACTTAATAAAAATTAAAAACTTTTGCTTTCAGAGAAACCCCAATAAGAGGATGAAAAGACAAGTTATGGAGGGGGAGGAAATATGTGCAACATTCAGCAAAGGATTACCATCTAGAATATATGAAGAACCATTAAGAGTCAACAGTAAAAAAATGCTGTAGTGAAACTGGATCACTCATACATTGCTGGTGATACGTGAGATGGTAAACCACTCTGGAAGACTGTTTAATCATTAAAAAAACTAAACATGCGATAACCATATGACTCAGCAATTGCAGTCCTGGCCATTATCCCAAAGAAATGAAGATATTACAAAATCCTGTACAAGAATGTTTATAGGAGATTATATTAGCCCCAAACTTGAGATAACCCAGGTATCCATCAATGAGTGAATGGTTAAACCATGGTACATTTTCACTTTGGAGTATCTGCCAGTAATCTAAAGGGTTAAATGATTGATTCATACCATAAACTGGATGAATCCCCAGATAATTATGCTGGGTGAAAAAAGCCAATTCCCCAAAGGGTACATGTTATATGATTCCATTCTTTATTATTTAAATGACAGAAATATAAAACAGTAAACAGGTTAGTGGTTTCCACTACTTAGGGTTGTGGGGAGGGAAGAATGTGTGTGGCTATAAAAGGGCAACTTGAAGGGTGCTTGTGATGGAAATTTCCTGTATCTTGATGGTATCAACGTCAATATTCTGGTTGTGATATTGTACTGTAGGTTTTACAAGATGTTACTATTGGGGGAGACTGGATAAGGGATCCTTTGGAACTCTCTGTATTATTTCTTACATGAACATTTCTTACATAAATGTACAATGAACTAAATACAAAAATGTAATAAAAAACTGTCAGCCAATTGGAACATCTGTTTAGGACAGATATTACCTGCTTGCTATACTTTGCATACTTTGATACACATCATAAAATACAGTGAAGGCAGAGATAAAGGTGAAGAAAAAAGTTCAGTATGATGGGGTGGAAGAAAAGATTTGTGGGCTGATGGATAGAGGTACTCTGTAACAACTGTGGGACATGATGAAAGTAGGTAGAAAAGAGAGGATTTTTGTTAGCGATGCATTTTGTATATGTAGTAGGGGGACCTTTCTCGTTTCTAAGAACTTCAGGGAAAGATATTAACCAATGTGTTTTTTAAAGAGTGCTATTGCAAGGAGACTGAGCCATGTAGATCTAGATTTTGCGAGTGTTACAAGTAAATGTTATGAGACCCTTGTAGTTAACGGCTAATTCTGGGAAGAGCCTGAAGTTGCGTAAATAAGAGATTTAAGTGAGATATGGCTAAATGTCCATGTACTAACAGAAGTGCACGTTGCTTGCCTTGCTGATCCTGCTATCCATTTTCTCTTGACATGTACTCATGGCTTACTATTCCTAGTAAGGAGAAGCTTGGCTCTGAATAGGCCCCTATTCTCTCTCCTTGTTTCCAATTTGTACTTAGGATTCTAAAGTAACAGTACTCAGGATACATATGGAGACATTCTCTCCTGGGGCTTGTGAGGATGGATAGAGGGATTTGACAAGGTGCTGCAAGGTCCCTACGATCTCTGATCTGAGACCACATTGCAGGAGTGCTGTGTGGCGGGGGAGGGGCAATCTCCCTCTGCTTATTATGGTCAGTTTGTGTGTTCTCATGCCATTTAAGCCTCCAACTGCTTATCCTGGGCCAAGAGCAAATGAGCTCAGGTGCATGGAATTGAAAGGTAATGAGAATGATTAATCAAATTCCTTCCAGTAAAGAATGCCACTTGCCAGGCTCTGTCCTGGATAACCCTCCTACAAGTGAATCAGGGGGCTGGGCTCTGCCCTCAGGTGTCTGGTATCTGAGGGTAGGCATCTGTGCTTGGAGTGCACTCTGAATGACTGGAGGCCACTTTTGGCATGGTGTCTTTGCTTTATCAGGCTTCCCTGCCAAGGTCTGCTCACAATCTCCTCTGGCCATGCTCATTTAGTTATGGAAAACAGGGTGAACATGAGTAATGGGAAATGCAGTTAGCTGTTGGGGTGAGATGGGTCCGATGATTTCCTCATATACCATGACTACAGCGGTTTCAAATTAGTGCAGATACCTGGGCAGTGAATCATTCTGTCGTTGGCATATTTATTTATCTCATTATATCTATTTATTTACCTTTAATCTAATTTTAGCTAAACAGAAATGAGTTGATATTAGAAGACTGGGATTTTAACTTTTAAATTTTCTTGATGTTTATAATAGGCATATCAGCTACTGTACAACTCTTTATCAACAATATAAAATTGCATAAGATATATGAACTTAAGCATCTTTGGTATTTTTGAGTTTTGTTCCTGACTTGGCAACTAATGAATTCGTCACTCGTTGAGGTGTAACTTTCCTTACCAGTAAAATGGGGCCCATAATGTCTACCTCCATAGTGGATAGGATGGAGAATGATGCCTGATTCGTAGCAGGTACTCAGTGTTAATCCTTGCCTTTACCCAACTCTCCACTTAGGAGAATTTTGGTACCTTGATCTTATAAAATTCCCTGACAAGGAATCTATCCCAACAGCAGTACATTTTTCCCAGCTGAAGGTATTGCTTTGGTCTACATGGTAAAAACCAATTGGCTTAATAAAGAGGGCCCGTGGCACAGAGAAAAGAAGAGTTGATTATCTGTAAGGAATATCGGGTCCTAATATACAGTCTGTGTATCAGTAAGTGTTTCTTAAGATAAACATTGATTTATTGGAAGAAGACAATTACTGGGACCCTAGAGGAGCAGGTGTTGAAAACAGGTAGAAACCAGTGGAGGACTAGGCAGAAGGAGCAACCTGGCCAGATCTCTTGCCGCTCTGAATATATTTGAGAATCATTTTCTCGAGATTTAGAATTAGGCAAGAAGTATCCAATTGGTTGAGCCTGTCACGTGTCTATGCCTTAGCTGTTTCAGCATGGGAAAGGGAGATTCTTCCCAGTTATGCTTCCATAGCACACTCATACGCCAAGATGAGGAGAGGCTGGAATGTTGGCTAACCATCCCCAACCCCCAGTGACAGACATCCACTAAGCTCTGCATTTATTAGCTGTGTGATCATGGATAAATCATGTCATATCTTTGACCCTCTGTTTAGTCTTCTGTAACATGAGAGGTCTCAAACACACCAGCAATGTTCAACTTTTATTTTTTAAACAATTTCTTACTTTCATAAAATGAAATTTTATTTAGATACCCAAGATGTAAAACATGAAAAAAGTAGATCTACTATAATTGGGAGAGTTCTTGAGGGTGGAAGGAAAGAACTCTGCTCAGCCTTCCTAGTCTCCCCCTCCCCAGATGCCCTCACCCTTGCCCTTGCTACTGGTTTTCCCAGCCTTGGAAGCTACTGGGGTACTTTAAGAATCCTCCAGGATTCCATGGAGCACAATTAGAAAATGACTGGATTCTGCAATCGCTTGGGTTTCTTTCATGCATACCATTTGGTGATCCCATAACTCTAAGATTTAGAATGCTGCCAGTTTCACCTGTATGTATTTGTTAGCACCCCACTCTAGATTTTAAGACTGTGAATCTTGATTCAGCATGTAGCTGATTAAGAAGTTTGATTAAACTTTGTTTTCTTTCACCTTAAAAAATTAAACCAGGGAAATCAAACACCATAGAAGCCTCAACGTTTTCTCTGTCATTCTGTATTAGCTAATGGCTGTCCCATATGAAAACTGGTCAGAAAAATCTGCTAAAGAATTGAGAGGAACATTGATTGAAGTAAAACAAGTCCTCTCTCCCTTCTAAGAAACAACATACTTTATAGGTCATGTGGTTTCACACACACAGATTAAAAAAAAAATGAAAGGAAATAAAATGCTAAAAGGGGATACTTTCGGATAATAGGGCTATGGGCAATTTTGAATTTTTTTAACTTCTTCCTATTTTCTGAATTTTAAGCAACACATGTGCATATAAAACTTCCCAATCATAAAAAATTATGAAAAGTGAACACATTTTTAAGCCAAAGTAATTAAGTTAATTTAAAAATTATTAAGTCAGCACAAAGAATTGAAATTAATTGTGTTAAAAATAGTGTTCTACTCTAAACCCAATGAGCCAGCACAGTTATAAATCTAAGAACCCACAATTCCTGAACTTATAGAGAAGAACCTCTTACCCCTTCGTATGATGAATGTGCCTTATTTCTCCAGGGACAGAAGACCAGGGATTGGAAAATATTCTATGTATGAAATGGCTAATGGCCATTCTACTGGCCACCCACACAGGAAAGGATTCACTATTTTGGATGAAGTTTGGCTTAGTGCAGATGTTTAAATCCGTAACAGATTCAACTTACACATCTAAGAATCAGTCGTCTTCTTTCTTAGTACCATACCCTGGACCTTTTCACAGGTTTTTGGAGGTAAGACACTCTTTATTCCTCCACTTACTGCAGTCTTGTTCGAGTGACACCTACAAGGAAACACTTGGCAAATGCTATGAGATCCCAACGTCAAGGCTGAGCCTTTAGGACTACCTGTGACGATTGTTAGACCACAGCTTGCCCTTCGACTCATGTGAAAATCAAGGAGAGTGAGGAGCAACTGAAGAAAAGTCCTCTGGTTTTTATTCCAATTTTCCTTCTATAAGGAGCTCTAAGGTAATTAGATTTTTTCCTCAGCAAAAGACAAAAGTGAAAAAAGAGTCCCATTTTCAGTATCTGACTGTCTCCTTAAAGAGAGATGGGAGGATAATAGATGGATAGATAGATGGGGACAGACAGAAACAGTTACAGTAGCCAGACAGATCTATATTCAGTTGATTATGTTTGATTTTCAGAGTTAATTGAGAGTTTTGCCTTAAAATTATCCTTTTCTTCCTCTTTCTCTCTTTGCTGTAATTTAAAAGGTGATAGATAAAAGCAAAGAGAAATCAATTTAAAAGTTTGCTTTTCAAAGTTGTTCCATGGTCTCAGTGGTCATTGATTCAAAGCTAGCACCAGACGGTCAGACGCAGCTGGCTTTATCATACCCCTGTGATGAAGGTTCTTTGCGACTGCAGGTGTAGGGAAGAACAGGAAGGTGGAAGAGTGTCGCTTACAGCATCTTACCAAGGGAACCAGAAGTCTTATATGTTGTCTCTCATGGGCCTTAGTTTAATATCTGATCTTCACGTTGTGCCTAGCATGAAGATGCCTTACATTTGTTTAAGAAACACATTATCTGCAAGGTAGATATGATTATTCTTACTTTATGGATGAACAAACCAAAGGTTAGAATATGTAAGTGACCTATGTCACAAAGCTAGCGAAGGACAGAGGAAGAACTTGAATCCTAGACTTTAGATTCTAAGGGTGGTGCCAAGTTCACTGCATTCCTTAGCTGTGTTGATCAGGTTATACTTTATATTGCTTTTCTTCTCTTTCTTTCTCTCTTTATTTTCTTTCCTTCTGCTCTGTTGCCCGGGTTGGAGTGCAGTAGCGTCATCTCAGCTCACTGCAACCTCTGCCTCCTGGGTTCAAGCAATTATCTTGCCTCAACCTCCCATGTAGCTGGGACTATAGGCATGCGCCACCATGCCTGGCTGATTTTTTTGTATCTTTAGTAGAGACGGGTTTCACCATGTTGGTCAGGCTGGACTCAAACTCCTGACCTCAAATGATCCACCTGCCTGGGCCTCCCAAAGTGCCAGGATTACAGGAATGAGCCACCGTGCCCAGCCTATACTTAATATTATTTCTGAGATTATCTGCCATGCTCACCTCCAGCTCACAGGACCAATGTAGTACTTCATGTATAACAAATGTCCATAAAATGGTATTTTATACTTTAAGTCATTTCTAATTTAATATTGAAGAATGATTTATTTAGTTTGGAGAATGTCTTTCATCCTCATAAAAAAAAGATGTACCAAAATATTTGATTTTGAGGGGTTAGCATCAAGATTTCTTTTTTGAGTTATGCTGGAAACCAGGTTATAGGGCAGAAGATGGTCTTGAATATCCAAGAAGAGACATGCTCAGCTAGAAGACCCTGTGTGACCTTGGGGTGACCTTAAATAAGTGACTTAACCTCTTGAAATCTTGTTTTTCTCCTTTCCACAAAGAGCTTGATAATACCTGCCCTATATTCTGAAGGGGCTGTTTCTAGACTCACAAATTAGAATCGTAAAGCATTGCTACATGTCAAGTGTGATTCCTTACAGGACTAGGGCTCCTGGCTGAAATGTGGCCTAACTGGCCCCTCTCTTGGGAATGAAGACAATCAGCCTACGAATAGAGAGTTCCTGGGAAATTCTACACCAGGCTTCTTTCTTGCCCTCTTCCATCCATATTCCTTTTCCTCCCTACTCCCAGAACATCTCTGATCCAATAAGGCCTTCTTAAAGAGAGATAGGGGAAGTGTGGGTGAGTCATTGCCTTCTTTCCTATGGTAGTAATGCTTACAATGTAGTCTTAGGTTTTTGTGGTTGATATAACATATTTGGCCTGGTGAGTAAAAACAGGCATGGCACAGATGTGCCAGAGCTGCATTCTTGGACCCTCTGGTGGCTGTGTGGCTTGGGAACGACAGGAGGGTTCTCAGCCTTTTCTACCCCGTGCCACATCCTCCCACCCCGTCAAAGTATAACTGACTCTCAAAGCAGAACTCACTCTCAAACTTTTCAAATAAAAATGTCATGGATCTTTAATGAGTACCTAATTTGTGTTAGCCCGGGACCAGATATCCCACATGTGATGTAATTGAATTATTGCGCAGGTGGGATAGATATTACTATTGTTATGTCACAGGTCAAAAAACTGTCACTTCAGTTAAATAATGTGCCTGAAATCACCTACATAGTAAGTAATTGAGCCAAAATTTAAATTCGGGCTTCTGATGCCAAGGGCAGGGTTCCTTTGACTACACTTAGGCTTTTTGGGTGTATGCCCAGCCACAGGAAAATGGAGCTTACAGTGCTGTAGTGAGCCATTGTCTTAGTTATGAGTGAGAAACCAGTTTGTAACTAACATTGTACTACTGATAAGGAAATTTTGAGGGAAAGAAGAGAAAGTTCTAATAAGAGGTTAGTAAATAAAATCCATTAAGACATGTTAATCAACACAAGATTCTTCTTTTCTTAATAAAAGTAATTCATATTCATATGGAACAGGGGTTGATACACAGAGGTCTATGCAAATAAAGTTTTATTGGAACACAGTCATATTCATTTGTTTCCATATTGTTTCTGGCCACTTTTGCTCTACAATGGTAGAGTTGAGTGACGGCAATAAAGACTGTCGCCTGCAAAGCCTTAAATATTTACTATCTAGCCCTTTATAGAGTTTGCTGACTCTGATATAGAACACTTGGAAAACAGAAGTACAAAGGAACTAAAAAATGATTAATCTAGAAATAAATCCTACTACATTTTGCTGTGTTTACTTCTTAATTTTTCCTTCCCAATCATTAAGATTTTGGAGAATTTAATTTTAATGGTTGAATAATAGTCTTTATTATTAATATATCATACTTCAGTTAGTCCTTTTTTATTTGTATTCAACTTATTTCTATTTTTTCTGTTATAAATAATGCTGTGATATACATATAAGTACATAAATCTTTGTTTTGCCTCTTTGATATCAAGTTCTAGTAGTGAGATTGCTGGGTTTAGTGAAATAAAAATGTTTAAGGTTTTTGTTGTTGTTGCTGTTGTTTTTTGAGATGGGGTTGCTCTGTTGCCCAGGCTGGAGTGCAGTGGCACCATCTCAGCTCACTGCCACCTATGCCTTCTGGGATCAAGTGATTCTCTTGCCTCAGCCTCCCCAGTAGCTGGAATTACAGGCACCAACCACCATGCCTGGCTAATTTCTGTACTTTTGGTAGGGTCAGGGTTTCACCGTTGACTACCATTTTTGGTTGGCCAGGCTGGTCTTGAACTCCTGACCTCAGGTGATCCGCCCTCCTTGGCCTCCTAAAGTGCCGGGATTACAGATGTGAGTCACCATGTTGGTCCTAATGTTCTTGATATATATTGAAATGTTGCCTTGCAGGGAAGTTAGAGCAATTCACCCTTAACTCACCTGCAGAGCATGAAAGCCAGTGCCTGTACCAAAAAGCCTTCATTAGTACTGAGGAGCATGATTTTATCTTTAAAATTTTTAGTATTTATAATGTGAACATATTCTCCTTTTAAATTTATTGTTATATGAAATGTTTATGTCATAGACCTATTAATTTTCTGTTATTTAAAATTTCCCCTTATTATTTTGATGAGCTTTTAATTGATTAATAGTATTATTGTTTGGTATTATAAATACATACTCATGGCAAACATTTTCCTCTTCATTTTGCCTCTTAATTTTGTTTACGATGTTCTTTGAGGGGCAGAAATATTTGATTTTTTTCTCTAGTTAAAACTATTGAGACTTTTCTTTTATTATTTCTTTGGTTGCTTCTTTTTATATTCAAAAAGACTTTTCCAATTTAGAGATTAGAAAAATATTGATTTGCATTGTGTGATTCTTAAATTTAACTTTTTAATCTTTATGAAATTGATTTTTGCATAAAGTACTAAACAAAATTACCTACATTTGCTTTCCAAAATACAAACTTTTCCAGCACCATTTATTAAGTAATTCATCTTATCCCTCACTAATTTTCAAAGATTTGTGCATTACATAAGCTTTTGTATGTACAAGATTCTCTACTGTGTTCAACTAATCTTTCAGTGATGCTTATGTCAGTATTACACTGTTTTAGTTATTATAACTTAACAGTACAGACTATCACCTGGTATGGCAAGTCCTCCTTTATTATTCTTTATTTTTATGCATACTGTTTTAAAACTGTAAGTGCTTTTTGGGCTATATCAATAACTATCTAGAGCAGTGGTTGTTAAACTCCAAATGTGGTCCAACACCTACTTTTGTAAATAAAGTTTTATTGGAACACAGTAATATTTATTTATGTATTATCTATTGTGTCATTTGCAGTACAATGGTGCAATTGAATTGTTGTGTCAAAGACTGTATAGACTACAAAGCCTAACATATTTACGATTAGGTTTGCTGCCTCCTTATCTAGAAGATTTAGACTAGGAATTTAAGTAGACAGGGAACCAGTGTTACAAGGTCTAGACCTTACTTCTTGGGACACCCCACTCTTTCCAAGTGGGACTTGGCTGTTCACTCCAACTTTTTGCATCTCTGTCTTTACCTTATTAGTAAAGAGAAAGTCAAGATAAAGCAAACTCTGTCTTCTCTACCTTTGTCCTTCAAATTAGCTATATTGCTGTACTGACAACAAGTGTTTCTTCCTAGTCTGACTTCTCTCTATAAACCTAAGCATTTTTTAGGGGGGTTAAACACCAATATATTATGTTAACTTAAGCACTTCCGTGTACATCTGTTGCTTGAAAGAAAATCATTTTATTGCTAGTTAGGTGAGTATTTTAGATAATCTTTTTAAAAGATTTCTTTTGTTAAGTTCCACGGTACATGTACAGGATGTGCAGGTTTGTTACATGGCACATGTTACATGTGCCATGGTGGTTTGCTGCTCCTATCAACCCATCACTAGGTATTAAGTTCAATATGCATTAAGTCTTTTCCCTAATGCTCTCCCTACCTCCATCCCCTGACATGCCCCAGTGAGTATTGTTCCTGTCCATGTGTTCTCATTGTTCAGCTCCCACTTATAAGTGAAAACATGCAGTGTTTGGTTTTCTGTTCTTGCATTAGTTTGCCAAGGATAATGGCTTCCAGCTTCATCCATGTCCCTGCAATGGACATGCTCTCATTCCTTTTTATGACTGCATAGTATTCTATGGTGTATATGTACCACGGTTCTGATGATCTTATCATTGTTCCTCTGCATTTACATAGGAGTGCAGAAATTGACCACACATCTGGATTAGTTGAGGGCTCAAGATAAGAAAGTCTGAGGTGCTTTGATGGGAGTGGTAGGAGATATGAGCTCATGAAAGACAACAATGTTTACTAAGAAGGTTAATTTTTCAAGTGTGAAGGTGTATCTGAAAGTTCCTTCATGACCCTTCTTTGTGGCAGGTGTGGCCATGTGCTCGAGTACTAAAGTGGGGCTTGAATAGACTTTAAAAAAATTGGATAACCATATCTCTATAAGGACAGACCATTTCCCACAGAGAATACTCACTCAAGCCTCTGGTTGTTTATTTTTATGACAGTTTTGGAACTCTGGAATATCTCACTGGGACATGCTAGCCTTCTCTTTGAGTGGTCTGGAATGAGCTTTTATGCACTTAGCTATAAAGGATTGCTATAACTAGTCAGGGCTCCATGAGAGGCTGGCAGGAACACCTAAATAGTTACTAATAAGTGCACACATAAGCAACCACACCCAACGAAGAGAAAGAAAACAGAAAAGCACAAGAGTTATTTTAAAAGTCATATATTTTCTCATATAATCTCAGAATAATATGCAGAAAAATGTATTGGGTGCTGGCTTCTATAATTCTCCCATAAAGAACTATTTTCACAACAACCAAGAATTAAGAAAAATGTTTCTAGTATTATTTTTTGCCTTCTCAGAATGGAAGAATGAGATGTGGTTTCTCCAGCCTCAAGATATTTCATTCCTTCAAACTATGCAAAGATTGATTCAAGAAGGATGTGACAACTCCTCTGCCAAAAGGAAAAAAATATCTAGGATAGGAAGTAACCAAGAGGAAGGAAAGAGCGACTATAAACAAGGAGAAAAAGAGAAACCAATGAGAATGGATAAAAGAATAAAAATATCATGAAGGCCCCCCATGAGAAATGTGGTTTGATGATAATCTTTCTTTTTTTTTAATTGCATTTTAGGTTTTGGGGTACATGTGCAGAACATGTAAGATAGTTGCATAGGTACACACATGGCAGTGTGTTTTGCTGCCTTCCTCCCCTTCACCCACATTTGGCATTTCTCCCCAGGCTATCCCACCCCAGCTCCCCTCCCCCACAGGCTGTCCCTCCCCTATTCCCCCAATAGACCCCAGTGTGTAGTACTCCCTTCCCTGTGTCCATGTGTTCTCATTTTTCATCACCCGCCTATGAGTGAGAATATGCAGTATTTCATTTTCTGTTCTTGTGTCAGTTTGCTGAGAATGATGTTCTCCAGATTCACCCATGTCCCTAAAAAGGACATGAACTCATCATTTTTGATTGCTGCATAATATTCCATGGTGTATATATGCCACATTTTCCCAGTCCAGTCTATCATCGATGGTTTTTTGGGTTGGTTCCAGGTCTTTGCTATTGTAAACAGTGCTGCAATGAACATTCGTGTGCATGTGTCCTTATAGTAGGATGATTTATAGTCCTTTGGATATATACCCGGTAATGGGATTGCTGGGTCAAATGGAATTTCTATTTCTAAGGCCTTGAGGAATCACCACACTGTCTTCCACAATGGTTGAACTAATTTACACTCCCACCAACAGTGTAAAAGTGTTTCTATTTCTCCATATCCTCTCCAGCATCTGTTGTCCAGATTTTTTAATGATCGCCATTCTAACTGGCGTGAGATGGTATCTCAATGTGGTTCTGATTTGCATTTCTCTAATGACCAGTGATGATGAGGATTTTTCCATTTTTGTTGACCTCATGTATGTCTTCTTTTGTAAGGTGTGTGTTCATATCCTTTGCCCATTTTTGAATGGGCTAGTTTGTTTTTTTCCTATAAATCTGTTTGAGTTCTTTGTAAATTCTGGGTATCAGCCCTTTTACCCATCAGTCAGATGGGTAAAATGCAAACATTTTTTCCCATTCTGTTGGTTGCCGATTCACTCTAGTGACTGTTTCTTTTGCCTTGCAGAAGCTGTGGAGTTTGATTAGGTCCCATTTGTCTATTCTGGCTTTTGTTGCCAATGCTTTTGGTGTTTTGGTCATGAAGTCCTTGCCTACTCCTATGTCCTGAATGGTTTTGCCTAGATTTTCTTCTAGGGTTTTTATGGTGCTAGGTCTTATGTTTAAGTCTTTAATCCATCTGGAGTTAATTTTAGTGTAAGGTGTCAGGAAGGGGTCCAGTTTCTGCTTTCTGCACATGGCTAACCAGTTTTCCCAACACCATTTATTAAACAGGGAATCCTTTCCCCGTTGCTTGTTTTTGTCAGGCTTATCAAAGATTGTATGGTTGTAGATATGTTGTGTTGCCTCCGATGCCTCTGTTCTGTTCCGTTGGTCTATATCTCTGTTTTGGTACCAGTACCATGCTGTTTTGATTACTGTAGCCTTGTAGTATAGTTTGAAGTCTGGTAGTGTGATGCCTCCTGCTGTTCTTTTTGCTTAGAATTGAGTTGGCTATGCAGGCTCTCTTTTGGTTCCATATGAAGTTCATGGTGGTTTTTTCCAGTTCTGTGAAGAAAGTCAATGGTAGCTTGATGGGGGTAGTGTTGATTCTGTAAATTACTTTGGGCAATATAGCTATTTTCACGATATTAATTCTTCCTAACCATGAACATGGAATGTTTCTCCATCTGTTTGTGTCCTCTCTTATTTCATTGAGCAGTGGTTTGTAGTTTTCCTTGAAGAGGTCCCTTACGTTCCTTGTGAGTTGTATTCCTAGGTATTTTATTCCCTTTGTAGCAATTGTGAATGGCAGTTTGTTCTTGATTTGGCTCTCTTTAAGTCTGTTATTGGTGTATAGGAACGCTTGTGATTTTTGCACATTGATTTTATATCCTGAGACTTTGCTGAAGTTGCTTATCAGTTTCAGGAGTTTTTGGGCTGAGGCGATGGGGTCTTCTAGGTATACTATCATGTCGTCTGCAAATAGAGACAATTTGGCTTCCACCTTTCCTATTTGAATACCCTTTATTTCTTTTTCTTGCCTGATTGCTCTGGCTAGAACTTCTAGTACTATATTGAATAGGAGTGGTGAAAGAGGGCATCCTTGTCTAGTGCCGGATTTCAAAGGGAATGCTTCCAGTTTTTGTCTATTCAGTATGATATTGGCTGTTGGTTTGTCATAAATAGCTTTTATTACTTTGAGATATGTTCTGTCAATACCGAGTTTATTAAGGGTTTTTAGCATAAAGCGCTGTTGAATTTTGTCAAATGCCTTCTCTGCATCAATTGAGATAATCATGTGGTTTTTGTTTTTGGTTCTGTTTATGTGGTGAATTATGTTTATAGACTTGCACACGTTGAACCAGCCTTGCATCCCCGGGATGAATCCTACTTGATTGACAGTATTTTATTGAAGATTTTTGTTTGCATCTATGTTCATCATGGATATTGGCCTGAAGTTTTCTTTTCTTGTTGAGTCTCTGCTGGGTTTTGGTAACAGGACGATGTTGGTCTCATAAAATGATTTGGGAAGGATTCCCTCTTTTTGGATTATTTGGAATAGTTTCAGAAGGAATGGTACCAGCTCCTGTTTGTGTATCTGGTAGAATTCGGCTGTGAACCCATCTGGACCTGTGCTTTTTTTGCGTGGTAGGCTCTTAATTGCTGCCTCAACTTCCGACCTTGTTATTGGTCTATTGATAGTTTCAGCTTCCTCCTGGTTTAGGCTTGGGAGGACACAGGTATCCAGGAATTTATCCATTTCTTCCAGGTTTACTAGTTTATGTGCATAGAGTTGTTTGAAATATTCTCTGATGATGGTTTGAATTTCTGTGGAATCTGTGGTGATTTCCCCTTTATCGTTTTTTATTGCATCTATTTGGTTGTTCTCTCTTTTCTTTTTAATCAATCTGGCTAGTGGTCTGTCTATTTTGTTGATCTTTTCAAAAAACAAGCTCTTGGATTTATTGATTTTTTGAAGAGTTTTTCGTGTCTCTATCTCCTTTATTTCTGCTCTGATCTTAGTTATTTGTTGTCTTCTGCTTTTTTTTTTTATCTTGCTCCTCTAGCTCTTTCAATTTTCATGATAGGGTGTCAATTTTGGATCTCTCCACTCTTCTCATATGGGCACTTATTGCTATATGTTTTCCTCTAGAGACTGCTTTAAATGTGTCCCAGAGATTCTCATATGTTGTGTCTTCGTTCTCATTGGTTTTGAAGAACTTCTTTATTTCTGCCTTCATTTCATTGTTTATCCAGTCAACATTCAAGAGCCAGTTGTTCAGTTTCCATGAAGCTGTGCAATTCTGAGTTAGTTTCTGAATTCTGAGTTCTAACTTGATTGCACTATGGTCTGAGAGACTCTTTGTTATGATTTCAGTTGTTTTGCATTTGCTGAGGAGTGCTTTACTTCCAATTATGTGGTCAATTTTAGAGTAGGTGTGATGTGGTGCTGAGAAGAATGTATATTCTGTGGTTTTGGGGTGGAGAGTTCTGTAAATGTCTATTAGGTTTGCTTGTTCCAGGTCTGAGTTCAAGCCCTGGATATCCTTGTTAATTTTCTGTCTGGTTGATCTGTCTAATATTGACAGTGGAGTGTTAAAGTCTCCCACTATTATTTTGTGGGAGTCTAAGCCTCTTTGTACGTCATTATGAACTTGCCTTATATATCTGGGTGCTCCTGTATTGGGTCCATATATATTTAGGATCGTTATCTCTTCTTGTTGTATAGATCCTTTTACCATTATGTAATGACCTTCTTTGTCTCTTTTGATGTTTGTTGCTTTAAAGTCTATTTTATCAGAGATGAGAATTGCAACTCCTGCTTTTTTTTGCTGTCCATTTGCTTGGTAAATCTTCCTCCATTCCTTTATTTTGAGCCTTTGTTTATCCTTGCATGTGAGATGGGTTTCCTGGATACAGCACACTGATGGGTTTTGGTTTTTTATCCAATTTGCCAGTCTGTGTCTTTTGATTGGTGCATTTAGCCCATTTACATTTAGGGTTAATATTGTTATGTGTGAATTTGATACTGCCATTTTGATGCTAGCTGGCTGTTTTGCCCGTTAGTTGATGCAGATTCTTCATTTTATTGATGCTCTTTAGCATTTGGTATGTTTCTGGAATGGCTGGTACTGGTTGTTCCTTTCTATGTGTAGTGCCTCTTTCAGGAGCTCTTGTAAAGCAGGCCTGGTGGTGACAAAATCTCTGAGTACTTGCTTGTTTGCAAAGGATTTTATTTGTCCTTCACTTATGAAGCTCAATTTGGCTGTATATGAATTCTGGGTTGAAAGTTCTTTTCTTTAAGGATGTTGAATATTGGCCCCCACTCTCTTCTGGCTTGTAGTGTTTCTGCTGAGAGATCTGCTGTGAGTCTGATGGTCTTCCCTTTGTGGGTGACCTGACCTTTCTCTCTGGCTGCCCTTAGTATTTTCTCCTTCATTTCAACCCTGGTGAATCTGACGATTATGTGCCTTGGGGTTGCCTTTCTTGTGGAATATCTTGTGGTGTTCTCTGTATTTCCTGGACTTGAATATTGGCCTGCCTTGATAGGTTGGGGAAATTTTCCTGGATAATATCCTGAAGAGTATTTTCCAGCTTGGATTCATTCTCTTCATCACATTCTGGTACACCTATCAAACGTAGGTTAGGTCTCTTCACATAGTCCCACATTTCTTGGAGACTTTGTTCATTCCTTCTTGCGCTTTTTTCTCCTATCTTGGTTTCTCATTTTTATTTCATTGAGTTGATCTTCGACTTCTGATATTCTTTCTTCTGCTTGGTCAATTCGGCTATTGAAACTTGTGCATGCTTTGTGAAGTTCTGGTGTTGTGTTTTTCAGCTCCTTTAATTCATTCATATTGCTCTCTAAGTTGTCCATTCTTGTTACCATTTCCTCGAATCTTTTTTCAAGGTTCTTAGTTTCTTTGCATTGATTTAGAACATGTTCTTTTAGCTCAAGGAAGTTTCTCATTATCCACCTTCTGAAGTCTGATTCTGTCATTTCGTCACACTCATTCTCTGTCCAGCTTTGTTCCCTTGCTGGTGAGGAGTTTTGATCCTTTGTAGGAGGCGAGGTGTTTTGGTTTCGGGTGTTTTCCTCCTTTTTGCGCTGGTTTCTTCCCATCCTTGTGGATTTATCCACCTGTCGTCTGAGTAGTTGCTGACTTTTCGATTGGGTCTCTGAGTGGATGCCCAGATTGTCGATGATGAAGTATTTCTGTTACTTAGTTTTCCTTCTAACAGTGTAGCCCCACTGCTGTACGACTGCTGAGGTCCACTCCAGGCCTTGCTTGTCTGGGGTACACCTGTAGCAGCTGCGGAACAGTGAGGAATGCTACCAGTTTCTTTTTCTGCTATCTTTGTCCTAGAATGATGCCCGCCAAATGTCAGTTTGATCAGTCCTTTTTGACGTGACTTTTTGGATATACAGGGGTCAGGGAGCTACTTGAGGATATGGTCTGTACTTTATAGGAGCTCAAGTGCTTAGCTGTGAGCTTCGTTGTTCATTCTGGGCTGTTAGGCTGGTGCATTTAAGTCTGCTGCAGCAGAACTTATAAAACCCCTTTTTTTCCTCAGATACTCTGTCTCAGGGAGGTAGGGCTCTCTTTATGAGTATCTGTTGCATGGTGCTGCCCAGCTAGGAGACAGTCTAGTCACTATTTGCCTGCCGAGGCTGTGTCCTGCTGCCATGTGGTCTGCCCTGCTGCCATGGGCTCCGCCCTGTTGGCAGAGTCTCTCTGTTATGGCAGGTTGCCTCGGCAATGGCAGGCTGCGTCAGCAATGGGAATGTACCTCAGTAGGGGTGGAATGCTTCGGTAATGGCGGACACCTCCCCCACTGAGCTGCACCATCCTGGATTCAGCTGTGCCCACAGTGAAACACTCAACCCCGAGCATTTCGAATTGCCGTTTTGTTTGTCCCTCTGGGGGTGGGACCTGCTGAGCCTGATCACCTGGCTCCCTGCCTCAGAGCCCTTTTTCTTTCTTTTTTTTTAAAGTTGAATGGTTGACTCTCTCCAAGGTGTTTCAGTCGCCTGCTGATAGGGCACTGGGATCTGTGTGATTTCCCATGCAGCGACCCACTGCGCTGGCTCAAATGTCACTTCCTGAGAATCTCCTGGTCTGGCTCACTGTCCAAGTCCCATTTAATCAGATAGATATGCTAATCTGCCCTCCCAAATCTCAGATTGCCAGTTTAACGGGGCACCCAGACCAGTGCATTTTGTGCAGAGTGCCACTGTGCTGTGGCGCTGGCCGAAATGGCCGTGCCAGCCAACAGGGCTGTGCTGGCATCCCGTGTCTCTCCTACACCTGGGAATTTCCCCATTCTGTGGGCAACAAAGATCCGTCTGGAAATGCGGCTTGGACTTACCCTCTGCGCCTTCACTGAGAGCTGCAATCCTGAGTTGCTCTTACCGCACCATCTTCTTTCAACATTGTTTATCTAAAAAATTCTGAAGCAGAAGGTGCTGCAGCCAACAACTGGCAAGAACAGTAAAATGATCGATGATAATCTTTCAAGAGAAGTTTAGTCTTAGAAGAAGACTGGCTGTGTCTTGCTGACTGATATGTCAAGATATGCAAAAGAGATGGCTTAACCATCCATGGCTCCACTGTGGGAAGGTCAGGCATTATTGAATATCTGTGCTCAATGAAATATGTGTTTTCCTAACTCTGCCACTCACTGTTAGTGCAATGCTTATACACTCCTCAAAGATCATAAGCCCTAAAAGTTGCTAAGTATTCAGAGACCAAACTCCCACTCAGTACAGGAATTCTGTTCTGTGATATTTCTTGACAGAATGGGATTGTTGAATTCTCGGATCTTGAAATTAGTTTAAACCCTAAGAAAGGGCCAGAGTGCCTGCCTTTACGTTTATGCTGCCACATGTACTGGCTGGTTCTTTGGTTAATTCAACCCTCTAAGCCTAAGTAAGACTGTAAAATAAGGATGATAACAGTATCTATCTTTTTGAAATGTGATGTGGATTTAGTGAGTTGATATAAATCATTTAACATAGCACTCTATACATGTAAAGTGGTCAATAAATGTTAGATATTATTATGGTATTTTATATTTTCTATCATTATTATCTCTTGTAGTCTGTTCGTTTTACAAATGAGAATCAATCTGGAGAAAATAGTCATCTGCAGTGGGTTATAGCAAGAAGATCCTTAAAAGTAGAGAAATCAAATAAAAGTGTTTAATGCCAGGTGCCTCTTAGTTGATTGGGTAAATTTTGGGTACTAGCTCCTTTTTCAGATGCAAAGTGCTCATCATATAGGATAATAGATTTGCTTCAAGAATAACTGTAATTTCTGAAGCATTGTAAAGTAGAGGAAAGGAGGGGAGATTAAATTAGCTTTATCTTTCACAATCCAAAAGCTGGTGATGAGTTAGAAGTAACGAAGTTCTGATTCTCTGAGCTGCAGATTTTTCACTAATCTACTAGAAAAGAGAGGACCATTCTCTGGTGATTATATATTGTAAACAGTGGCAAGGCCCATTTTACTTCAGAGAATGCCAAGGAAAATGCCCAGCATATCGAAAAAAGAAATACATGTGATCTTTTTTATACTTTTTAAAAAAATCAAACTTTTTATTTTGAGATAATTGTATATTCATAAGCAGCTGTAAGAAATAGTATAGCAAGATCCCAAGTACACTTTGTACAGTTTCCTCTATAGTGACATCTGGAAAAACTATTATGTAATGTGACAAACAAGTTATTGACATTGATATTATCAAGATACAGAACATTTCCACCACCACAAGGATCCCTCCTGTTACCCTCTTTTAGCCACACTCATTTCCCTCATATCTTACCCCCTACTTAAATCCTGGTAACCACTAATCTGTTCTCCATTTCTGTAATTTTGTCATTTCAAGATGTTATATAAATGAAATCATATTATGCAAGCTTTCAGATGAGCCTTCTTCACTCAGCAAAATATTATATATACCACAGTTTGTTGAACCATTCATCTGTTAAATAATATCTGTGTTTTGGCTATTATCTAGATTTGGCTATTATGAAAAAAGCTGCTATAAATATTTGTGTACAGTTCTTTTTGTGTGTGAATGTACATTTTCATTTCTCTAGAATAATTGTAGTGCAATTGCTAGGTAACTACATGTTTAGATTTTTATAAAACAACTAAAGTGTTTTTCATGGTAGCCATATGATTTACGTCCCCACCAGCCATGTATGAGGGATCTACATTCTCAACATCCTTGCCGGTGTGGCATTGTCACTTAGCCATTCTGGCAGGTACACAGCAATATCTCCTTGTGGTTTTATAATTTGCATTTCCCTAATCATAATGATGTTGAACATCTTTTCATGTGCTTATTTGCCATCTGTACATCCTCTTCAGTGAAATGTCTTCAGGTTTCCTGCTCATTTTCTAAATGAATTTTTTTAAAAGTTGACTTTTGAGAATCTTTTCATAATATAGTTACTAGCCTTTTGTTAAATATATGTTTTGCAAATATTTTCTCCCACACAGTAGCTTGTCTCTTCATCCTCTTAACATACTCTTTCACAGAAAAACACTTTAAATTTTGATGAAGATCAGTGTATCAGTTTTTCTAAAAAAGTGTGCATTTGGTATGAAGTATAAGAACTCTTCACTGAGCTGTATATCTTGAACATTTTCTCCTATGTTTTTTCTAAAATGTTTATACTCTTACATTTTACGTTAAGTCTATAATACATTTTGTGATAACATTCATATAAGTGTAAGTCTTTGGTTGAAGTTCAGTTTTTGCCTAGATATAATTGATGTACAATTGTTCCAGGACCATTTGTTAAAAAGACTCTATTTCCTCCATTGAATTTCTTTTGCATTTGTCTCAAAAATCAGTTGAGTATATATATATATATATATATATATATATATATTTTTTTTTTTTTTTTTTTTTTTTTTGAGACAGAGTTTCGCTCATTACCCAGGCTGGAGTGCAATGGCGCGATCTCGGCTCACCACAACCTCCGCCTCCTGGGTTCAGGCAATTCTCCTGCCTCAGCCTCCCGAGTAGCTGGGATTACAGGCACGTGCCACCATGCCCAGCTAATTTTTTGTATTTTTAGTAGAGACGGGGTTTCACCATGTTGACCAGGATGGTCTCGATTTCTTGACCTCGTGATCCACCCTCCTTGGCCTCCCAAAGTGCTGGGATTACAGGCTTGAGCCACCGTGCCCGGCCCAGTTGAGTATATTTTTGTAGGCATATTTAAGATATCCATATTCTGATCCATTGACCTATGTTTCTGTCTCTTTGCCAGTACTCTGAAGTATGTTTTACTGTAGCTGTGCAATGAGTTTTGAAATTAGGTAGATTGATTCCTTCTACTTCATTTTTCTTTTTCAATAGTGTTTCAGGTATTCTAGTTTTACTTTCCATACACATTTAACAATAATCCTGACTATATCTACCAAAACAATCTCACTTCGATTTTGACAGAAATTGTGTTAAATCTGTATATCAGTTTGAGAGAATTAAATCTTTACTATGTTGGTGTTTCAATCCATGAACATAGTATATTTCTCAATTTATTAAGAGCTTTTTTGATTTTTAATAAAGGTTGCATAGTTTTCAGCATACGAATTCTGTTTACGTTTTTATATCTAAGTGCTTTAAATTTTTGAGCAATAAGTGGTATTTTTAATTTTGGTGGCTACCTATTCATTGTTCAGATAGAGGAATACAATAGACTTTTGTATGTTTATCTTGTGTCCTGTGACCTTCCTGAAGTCACATGATGGTTGTGTATGTATGTGTAGATTACTTGGGTTTTTCTACATAGAAACGTCATCTGCAAATGATGACAGTTATGTTTGTTTCTTCCAGATCTGTATGCATTAACAAAAATTTCCTTATTTCACTGACTAGAACTTCCAGCACTGTGTTGAATAAAAATAGTGTGAGCAGCATTCTTACATTGTTCTTGATCTTAAGGGCAAAGCATTCAGTCAAGCACCATGGTTAGCTGTTGGTTTTCTGTAGCTGCTCTTTATTAAGATGAAGTTCACCTCTATTTTTATTCTTCCAACAGTGGGTGTTAAATTTTGTCAAATGCTTTTTATGCATCAATTGATATAAGCATGTTTTTTCTTCTTCTTTAGCCTAAGAATGTACTAGATTACATTGATAGATTTTTGAATATTGAGCCAACTTATTATATCTTTGGAGTATACCCCAGTTGGTCATGGTATACAATTCTTTGTATATATTACTGAATTCTGTTTGGCAATATTTTGTTAAGAATTTTTTTTCTGTATTTGTGAAGGATATTGATGTGTAGTTTTCTTTTTTGTACTCTTTTTGTCTCATTTCGGTATCAGGGTAATAGATTTTTAAAATGAATTGCAATATCTTCCTTTTCTCTGTTTTCTGGAAGTTATTTTATAGAATTAGTTAATTAATTTAAATGTTTGCTAGAAAATTCCATCTAGACCTGGAGATTTAATTTTTGGGAGTATTTTAATTTTAGATTTAATTTCCTTAATAGTTATATAGCTATTCAAATGATCTCTTTCACAACGAATGATTTGGGGTAGACAGTGTTTTTTTGAGAAATTGATTCATTTCACTTAAATTATTAAATTTGTGTATGTATTGTCAAATTTATGTATGTTATGTATGTATGTATTCTTTCATTATCCTTTTGATATCTTCAGGGGCTGTAGTGACATTCCTTCTTTTATTTCTGATATTGATAATTTGTGTCTTCTCTCTAACTTTGTCAGTCTTGCAAGAGCTTATTTTATTGCCTTTTTCAAGGAATCATCTCTTTGTTTTATTAATTTTCTAGATTTATTTTGTCTTTACTTTCATTAATTGTTGCTTTTGCCTTTATTTATCTTCCACTTGCTTTGGATTTACTATATATTTTTTCTAAGTTTTTGAGATGGACCTTAGATTATAAATTTGACTTCCCCCATTTCCTAATATAAGCAGTTAGTACTATAAATTTTCCTCTCAGCACTGCTTTAGTTATTATGTCCTGTAACTTTTGATACGTTCTGTTGTTCTTTCGTTTAATGCATTATTTGGTTTTCTTGAGACTCCCTTTTTGACTTCTGTATTATTTAGAAATGTTTTACTTAGTTTACAATTGTTTACTTGTTTTTTGTTGTTTCTTTTTCATTTGGTTTAATATAGGTTGGCAAATGCACTGTATATGATTTCCATTATTTCTATTTTGCTGTGGTTTGTTTTGTGGTCCAGGATGTGGACTGTCTTGGAAGAAAATATGTATTCTTTTACTGTTGGGTGGAGTGCTTGATAAATGCCAATTATTAATAGATACTGTTAGTTGATGGTGTTATCGAATTCTTCTATCTCTTTGTGATTTTCTATCTAGTTGTCCTATTGATTATTGAGAGAAGGGTGTGGAGTCTCAAACTCTAATTGGATTTATCTCTTTTGCTGTTTTAACAGTTTTTGCTTTACATATTTTACGGACTTGTTGTTTAGTACAGTTGCGCTTAGGTGGATTGACTATTTTTGATAATCCTCTCTGTTTTTGTGATTTTCTTTTGTCCTGAAGTCTAACATATTTGATATTAATAAAGTCACACATGATTTCTTTTGATTGATGTTCGTGCGATATATCTTTTTCTATCATCTTATTTTCATCCGGTCTTATCACTCTGTTAGAAGTGAGTTCTTTGTAGACAGCACATCATTGGGTCATGTTTTTAATCTATTTTGCCATTTTCTTTTATTTTACATGTTTAGACCTTTTATAATTAATGTCATTATTTATATGTAAGGGTGTAAGATCATTATTTTATTGTTTTCTGTTTGTTCTCTGTGTTTCTCTTTTCTTTTTCGGCCCTCCTGTTGGTTACTTGAACACTTTTTTTTAGTTTAGTATTTTGATTTTGCATGTATTTCTTTGTATAGTGTTTTAAGTGATTGCTCTAGGTATTACACACACATGCCACACACACACAATCATAGACTACTAGTCTCATTTTAACAATTCATATGAAGTGTGGAAGCTTTTATATAAGCCTCCCTTTATGATTCTTTACCCTCCCCATTTATAACTCTAAATATTTTGTCTACATGTATTTAGGAGCATGTCACACAGTGTTATGATTTTTATTTCAATAATCAGACAGAATTTAGAAGGCTCAAAAGGAAAAGAAAAGTCTATTTACCCACATTTTGGCTTACTGTGTTGTTTTTCCTTTCTGATGTTTTGATTTCTTTTTCAAAAAATCATTTTCTTTGTTTAGAGAACTTTTGATAGCCATTATTTGAAGGTAGGTGATCTGGCAGTAACTTCTTTAAATTTTCTTTCATCTGAAAACATCTTGAGTTTTCCTAATTCCTGAAAGACATTTTTTTACAGATAAGAATTCGAGGTTGACAGTCATTTTCTTTCAGCATTTGAAACATGTTGTGCCACTTCCTCTGGCCTCTGGTTTTTGATGAGAAATACACTGTCATTCAAATTACTTTTCCATTATAGGCAAGATAACATTTTACTCTGACTGTTTTCAAGATTTTTATTTTGTCTTTAGTTTTGGAAGTTCGTCTGTGACATGTTATTGTAGTCAGCTCAGATTTCCATCACACAATATCATAGAGTGGGGTGGCTTGAACAATGGGAGGTTATTTCTCACTGTCTGTAGGCTACAAGTCTGAGATCAGGGTTCCAGTTGGTCAAATTCTGGTCAGGGCTCTCTTTCTGGCTTACAGATGAGAGTGTTCTTTCTCTTCGTCTTCTTATAAGGCTAATAATCCTATCAAATTAAGACACTACCCTTATGACCTCATTTAACCTTAATTGCCTCCTAAAAGCCCTATCTCCAAATATAGTCATGTTGGGAGTTAGGGCTTCAACATATGAATTTTTGGGGTGCACAATTCAGTCCATAGCATGTGTCATCATGTGGATTTAAACACTGTATTTTACTTGCTTGCATTTTACTAATCTTCTTGAGTCATTTAGTTTGATGTCTTTTACCACATTTGGGGAGTTTTTAGTTATTACTTCTCTAAGTACTTTCCAGTCATGCCTCCTTTGTCCTCTTCCTCTTGAACTTCATTTACAAAAATATTACATCTTTTGGTGTAGTCCACAGTCCCTGTGGCTCCGTTCTTCTGTCTCTTTTCTCTCTGTTGTTTAGATTGGGTAATGTCTATCTTCCAATTAACTGATTTTTTTTAACCCTCCATGTCCTGCATTCTGCTGTTGTGCCCATCCACTGAGGTTTTTATTATTTTGGTTATTGTAGTTTATCAGTTATTTTTTTCAGTTCTTTAAATGTCATTTTTGTTCTTATTTCTATTTTCTTTTTAGATGCAGAGATTTTAATTTCATTGCTGAGACTATACTCTTTGAAGTACTTTTTTTTCTTGGACACAGAGTCTGGCTCTGTCATACAGGCTGGAGTGCAGTGGCATGGTTTTGACTCACTGCAACCTCCACCTCCCAGGTTCAAGTGATTCTCCTGCCTCAGCCTCCCGAGTAGATAGCATTACAGGCACATGCCACTAAGTCCAGCTAATTTTTGTATTTTTAGTAGAGACAGGGTTTCACCAGTTTGCCTCGGCTGGTGTTGAACTTCTGACCTCAAGTGATCTGCCTGCCTCAGCCTCCCAAAGTGCTGAGATTACAGGTATGAGCCATGGCCCCTGGGCTGAAGCACTTTTAAAATGACTGTTTTAAGACCAGGGGCTGTGGCTCACACCTGTAATTCCAGCACTTTGGGAGGCTGAGGTGGGCAGATCATCTGAGGTCAGGAGTTTGAGTCCAGCCTGGCTAATCTGGTGAATCCCCATCTCTACTAAAAATACAAAATTAGCTGGGCACGAGGTGCGTGTCTGTAATTGTAGCTACTTGGGAAGCTGAAGCAGGAGAATTGCTTGGACCCAAGAGGTGGAGGTTGTAGGAAGCTGAGATCGCGCCACTGTGCTCCAGCCTGGGCGACGAGCAAAATTCCATCTCAAAATAAAAAAGACTATTTTTAAATATTTGTAGATGTAATTGTAACATTTCCATCATTTTACTGTTGGCATCTGTTGGTTGTCTCTTTTTATTCATTTTGAGATCATCTCAATTCTTGCTATGACTTGCGACTTTCCATTGAAACCTGAATACTTTGGTTATTATTTTGAGACTCTGGATCTTATTTAAACTTTCTGTTTTACTTTGCTTTGTCTGGCACTGCTCTGTCAGGGAAAGGTGGTTGGGGGAGCCACCTTCTTACTACTTAATTCAGGTAAAAGTCTAGGTTCTCTACTTGGCCAATATGGACACCTGAGTGTGGGGCTTGTTACTGTTGGGTGGAGTTTGGAGGTCTGGCTTCCTATGAGGCCTCCACTGATACCTCCCTGTCTAAGAGTAAAAGGAATACCTTGTTACTACTCCCCAAGTACCCTCCATTGATACTGTGGTGATAATGGCGGAATTGCCTCATTATAATGGGTGCTGATAAAAGACCTGGCTCTATACTAGGCCTCCTTTGACATAACCTGAGAGAGGACAGGGAGTGGTAATTTGTTCCTGCTGAAAAGAAATAAAAATCCAGGCTCCCCATATGGTCTCAATTGACACCATGGAGGTGGAGGGTTTTGTTGTTGCATGGCAGAGATGAATGTCCTGGCTCCTGGCTTAGCCTTCTCTGATACCACTCGGGCTGGCAAGTTGAGAACCTGTTATAGCCTGGCAAGTGTGAGGGTCTATGTTCCTCGATTGTTCTTCACTTGACTGGGTAGATGTGGGACGGCACTCTTTCCGTGATGCTTGGCTGGAGTATGGCAATTACTTTGTAAACGTTTTGTCTTCCTGGTTCTTTGACTAGAGATAGCAGGCTTTCTATGGGGCTTTTTTCACATTACCAATTTATTCAATACTTAGCTTGAGATATGTGATACAAAATAAAAACACAGAAAACTTACTGCTATGTCATTCTTTAGGTCCTAAGGTCCTGAATTAGTCTGCCTTCTCTCTACCATTTCTTATGGTTATTTTATGTACTTTTTCTTATGTATACGATTGTTTCTAAAACAACTGTATATATAATAAAAATACATAAAAGTATACATAATAAAAAATAAAAATATTAAGAAATATCTTGTTTTATATATAATATCTAGAGTTTTTAGTTACATGTAATAGAAGGAATAGAAAGGATAGAAGGACTATAAACAAGCATGTATACTCTATTCTCCCTGAAACAGAAGTCTGTGCACTTCTTTTGACAACACCAAAACATTTGATAAATGTGTGAGAAATGGTAGTCAATCACTGTACTGTATAGGCTCATTTTAGAAATACAAGGTGAGGCTCCCAGGGAGCTGTCCAGGGTACTGGACTCCTCTTAAAGCTCTGACTCAGTGCTTGAGAATTTTCCATCTCTTTGTCTTCTAATTTCTTCTTCTGTTTTTTACTTGTTTTAATACCAGCCTCTAACTACTCTGCTCTACCTTTCCATACTCAATATCTAACTTCTTCTCAGTGAATTTGTGGTTAGTTGGCCCTTTATAACTGGCAATGTGTTGGCTCTTTTTGACAGTAATTTTTATTTGCTATCCATTCTAGCTATCCCCTAGTCTGGCTGAATCCTTGGGAAATTCACAACACTGTCATAGTCTTCAATTCCTGTGTCACTGTTACTTCTAGCAGTTAAGTTGCTCTGTTTTGTAGAATGGTAGAAAAAGTTTTCTGGAAAAATGCCAGGCAGCAGAGAGGCCCCTCCCTCAAGATGCTAATAGTTTCAGGGGAAAACTAGAATTAGCTATATAACTAGGGGAAATTTTCTCACATAATTTATCTATACTACATTTATTATTTTTTGTTTTTACAACATATAGAACAGAAAATAAATAATTGATGATTTTGAGTTTTGTTTTCTTTTTCTTTGAGTATTTGCAGAGAAAGAACTAAAACATTTTACTTCATTCTATTAGAAATATTGAAAGGGGATGATGCAGCCATTGCAGAAAAAGGCATTTTCCTCTTTAAGAGAAATTTCTCTCAGACATGGAAAAAATACAGCAGTCTCCTATTATGAGTTGACCTTGGAGCCAAGAAGTAGTAGTTATTCCTTCCATCCATTCCACTACTAATACAACAGGTAAAAGTCAGAAAGATTAGTTTCAAAATTTCTATAACCTCTAAGTAAAGTTTCAGCTGTCTTCCTTTATCTGATAGTGTTTTTACTGGTGGTACTTTGAAGACTTACATCCACCACAGGCAACTATTTTTTCTTCCTGAGCTTTATGGGCATCTTTTATAGAAACCTTACCTAGCTGTCAGTCTGTTAACTTCCACATAATTAGTTTGATTCATCAGATTGCAGATATTTCTAAAAGGTACCTCAAATATACACGGGCCTGAGAATCCTCAAAGGGGTTGGATTCCAGTGAGCTGGTGAAGGATCTTCAAGATGTTTATTGAGCCTTACTTATTCCCTGGACTGTGCATGATGCTGTATAGGCATTATTAAGTTAAACCTGACAATTCTCTAAGTTATGGAATTAGTATGTAAATAATGGTCTCTGTCTTCAAAGTGGGGATACTCTCTCCAGTGTGTTTATGAAAAATCATTAAATGACTGCCATGCTGTGTCCATACAGTGGATCACTCTCTGATTACCAGCAATAGATTATCAGGATTAATCCTCATTTCCCATTCCCCTCTGCACCCTCCCCCAGTTTTTATGATGAAGTGCTATCTTCATCTATTGTGCTGCTATAGTAACCTACCTGAGACAGGGCAATTTATAAACAATGGAAATTTATTTCTCACAGTTCTGGAGGCTGAGAAGTCCAATATCAAAGTGCTGGCAGGTTCAGCATCTGGTGAGGACCCTGTTCCCTGCTTCTAAGATGGTACCTTGTTGTTGATCCTCTGGAAGTGACAAACACTGTGTCCTCACATGGTGGAAGGTGGAAAAGCAAAAAGATCTAAGTTAGTTCCCTCCAGCCCTTTTATAAGGCACTAGTTGGGTCCCAAAAGGTCACTTTTTTTTTTGAGACAGAGTCTTGCTCTCTCATCCAGACTGCAGTGCAATAGCATTATCTCAGCTCACTGCAACCTCTGCCTCCTGGGTTCAAGTGATTCTCCCGCCTCAGCCTCCCAAATAGCTGGAATTACAGGCACCTGCCACCATGCCTGGCTAATTTTTGTATTTTTAGTTTGCCATGTTGGCCAGACTGGTCTTGAACTCCTGACCTCAGGTGATCTACCTGCCTCATCCTCCACAGTGCTGGGATTCCAGGCATAAGCCACCACTCCCAGCCAAAAGGCCACTTTTTAGTAGCACCACAATAATTCAACCATGGAAGGCGGAAAAGCAAAAAGACCTTAGTTAATTCCCGCCAGCCCTTTTATAAGGCGCTAGTTGGGTTCCAAAAGGCCACTTTTTAATACCACCACAATGAGGATTAAATTTCAACATAAATTTGGGAAAGGACACAAACATTCAAGCTGTAAGTCAAAGGCAAATATTGTGCTTCTTTGCTTGAGCAAATAGCCAGTAGTTTCTGGCAATGGACCATTTTCTAACTTGTATAAAGCTGGCCCACATGAGGATTCAATCCATAACTCATACTTAACTTCTTGATCTAACCGGATAAACTAGTTATTACAGGCCATTATAATAAGTTAAAAAGGCAATACACAATAGAGAAACATATTTGCTAGTTTCTAAGTTTTAATGATTTTTAATGCCTTGACTGGATCAAATGAGTAAGATACAGAGCCTGCATTTGATCTCAGGTTTGCTGAATTCCAATGTTGTACAACTTTAAAAGGGAAGTGCGTGCTTTAAAATGGTGTTTCTGTTTCACTGCATGTGGTGAGTGATGAATCACTGAATGGATGATGAACTGTTCTGAATGGCGCAGTTTATTATACATTGTACATTGCGTGCTGTGCACCACTGACCTGCATAGGATCTATGTGTGTTCTTCTGAATATTGATAAAATGAGGAACATGGTACTTTCTATCTGCCCTGAGGATGTTATATGTATTAATAAACTAACATCTATCTACAGAAGAAAAGGTCTACGTGTAACAACCTTTTCATTTGATAGCAAGAAAAGCCTGAGTTAGTGAAAAGCCAGAATAAGTGATTACTTAGAATCTTTAAAAAAATCACCTTCAAGAACACTCAGTAGTGAAAACAGAGATTTATTAAGTGGATTGATGGGTCTTTTATTGAATATATAATAACTTTTAGGAAATTCATATTTATATGAATTATAAGTGCATAGGTACTGCCCAAGTGCTTAAAAGCAGTTTGTTCTTTAAAGAATCTTTGGCATTCCTTCTGAGACCTTGGAGCATTTGGTGATGTCCTTAACCAACCACTGCATATAGCAGAGGATTAAACTGGACACACATAAATGTTCATAGATTTCAAACATGAAGATGTGAACAGTTTAGGGTCTACTCTGAGCAACTATTTAGTGTATTAGAGCTGAGCTGTTGAAATCACTTGTTCTAAAATTACATAGGTCTAATTCTGAAATCCCCTCTTAATCATGAGGCTTTGAGCAGGTTACCCAGTATCTCTAACATCCCCTGTGCTCATTTCTAAAATGGGGATAGTACTGATTAGACATATCTTAAACAATTTTGGGGCTACTGAATAAGATAATGCGTAAAAAGTACTATGAATCGTATTTACAACATAATAAAGGTCAGCTGCTTCTACTATTTATATTATTAATACTATTAATAAGAAGTAATTTTACAAATGATGCTCTCTCCCTGTGAAAGGTTATGGGTAACAACTGAGTTTATATTTGTTAATATCATAAGAAGACAACTCCATATATAGTATTGTGCCCCTGAATTTCTGCTTCTTGTTTAGGGTAGGAGCAAACAAATGACAAGTTCAATCCAAATATCTTTGAGTTGTTCATCTAACCCTGGGATAGGGTGAAGGATTTAGGATGACTATGT
Source organism: Callithrix jacchus (assembly GCF_049354715.1). NCBI lineage: Eukaryota > Metazoa > Chordata > Mammalia > Primates > Cebidae > Callithrix > Callithrix jacchus. The sequence continues at coordinate 113,389,013 of NC_133509.1, forward strand.
TTTGGGTCTGAAATAAGGGGATTTCAAGACTCCTGCATTTATCACAGAGTATTCCAAATATTTGCAGCTACCTTGAAACTCTGAATCAGCCAACAGGTTGAAGGGGGCTCAGGTAATGGTTGTAGAAAGACTGCTGGCTTTTGCCCTGACTTCTTTTCTGCTCACTGCAGTAGCAACTTAGCTTCACAATGTCCTCTTTAGTCATGCATTCTGATCAAAGTAGTTATTTAAAGATTGTGGCTAATAGTAGAATAGATACCCCCGGTATTTCCCAGAGCAGAGCTCGCATTCTGGGAATCTTAGCTCCATGTGACTTCCTGAGTCAGTGATTCACACTGAGAAAGAAGACAGGTTTGGCATGACACAATCTGCAGATTCAAATAAATCCCCTGGGAGAGGATGAGGCTGCTGAGAGTCCTCTTTGCTGGCTGAAGTTCCCAATGTATGCACAAAACACCCTGTCCCAGGCCCCAGATGTGTGCAGGTTTCTAATTGCCGGTGCTGCACTAAGATTTGAAGGGTGAGAGAGTTGCAAAATCACGAACACCGAGGGCGGTGTTAGGAAGGCAGCTTCCTGCACACTGTTGTAGGTGTTAGTGAGATTATCAATTGCTCCGGGAGAGACACAGGACTGGAGGGCTTGGGGAATGTGATGGTCCCTCTCTTCGCTGTTTCTGCCCCCTGAGGTTGTGCTTTCTAAGGGAGATGCACTCTGCACTTCCATTCCTGCAGTGAAATTAACTCGAGCTTGGCAGGTAAGTCTTTCAGCTCACCTTTAAAAGGAAAAGATATGTGAGCTGTGGTGGGGGTGGGCTGTACCCCATTTTCCTTACATTGGACGTATTTTATTGGTGCAAAGTGGTCTGTGGAAGCTTAAATGTGGGGCAGAGGTTTGAAGTAGCCAGATGAACTCTGTGGCCCTGAGGGACGAGGAGGGATAAAAGGAAGGGAAGAGGACTCAGGCATTTTTCTCCTGATAAATCTCTCATTTTTCTTGGAAATTTTGCCTCCAGGCTGATGCCTGGCTCCAGAGCAGGGTCTTCGGCATGAGTTATAGCTGTGATGTTCCCTATTTTCCTTTTTTTTTTTTTTTTAAGTTGTCGCTGCATGGGAGCAGGCAGACAGAAACAGGGTTGCATGTTGTCAATACAGGCTGCAGAAGTCAATAAGCAGCCAGACAGGGAGTGAAATTGGAGGAGGCAGCTATAGATTTCTTAGGTTATTTCTTGTGAGTTTTTCAGAACTTGTGTGATTCAGGCTTGTCAGATACTATTTTGAGCTGGGCTGAGACAAACACATTCCCCTAGTGCACCAGATGTTGCCTGCAGCCTCCCAATTTCTAGAGGCATCTGGGTCAGCTTTCTTGGGGTCAAAGGCATGTCCAAGCAAGGGTCAGGAATGAGGGAATTGGAAACTATAATGGGAAAAATGACTGTTTTACTGCTCTAGAATCTAATAGAAATCATAATGTTACCCTGGAGATAATTATTATGCTGTTAGTGATCGGCTTGAGACCAGGGACTGTGCCTCATTCAATTCAGTGCTTGGATCAGAGTGCATACTCAGTAAATGTATGATGATTAAATGTTACTACCAAAATACGTACTTTTGGGGTATGCACAGATTGATATTGTGGGTTCTGCTTAGAACGATGAGATGGAGTAATAAGAGAGACTAATGTTTGGTGGATAATTATGAAGAAATAAGTTCTATTAAATAGTAGATTAATCTCTGCAAGTAGAATTATTAGACAGGGATACACAAACACAGGGTCTGCCTGCCTGCCTATCATCTGTTTACTTTCATCTCTCTCTTGTGTTTCACCTGATTCCTGTTTCACAAGTTTAATGAAAATTAGCATCGTTAGGGCTTAAAATGACAAGAGATACAGGCTTCATCCAGCAGTTGATTTTCCTTGGTTCTGCAATGACATGGCCTACAGATAATTGAAATGTAACAGTTACTGTAACTTTAAGCATTTATTTTAACCTCTTTTTACACCAATCTCATGCTTGATGCTGCAAACCTAGGGTAAAGTCGATGAGTGTTCTGGCCCTGCCCTGAGTCCTAATGAGGTAAAACTAGCAAAGGGCAGGTAACAGTCATGCAGGGGATTGAGTCATACATGGAGGGTTGGTTGAACATTTTGTCCTTTGGAGATGATAAAGCAGATAATTGGGGGGCCCTTCTCCATTCCATGGGCTGGGCTGCTCTTTCGTGGCTTCACAGTACTTTGCTTACTTTTTCTTTCCTTATTTGAAACGGAATCAGGAATATCAGATTTCTCTCCGATCCTGCTTAATAAAATATTCTATTATTTTCTCAGCTGCAGAAGTATTCTATTATCACTGATCATTTCCTCCTTGTCTCAGGGTGTTTGTCACTGGCCATAGTTTATATACAAGCTACACAGGCTGCCAGGAGCTTGAATTGGCTTTAGAGTGGATGCTGGGGAAGGGGTGGGGGCTTCCGGGTATCTGATGAATTCCTGCAACTGCCGGGCTGGGAGCCTGGCGGGGAGCCAAGGGGATTGTAGACAGATGCTGTGCTTGCTGGGTCGACCTGGCTCAGCTAATATTTCCAGGCTTGGAGTTGGGGGGACACATTCATTTCATTCAACCTGCACAAAAATATGGACTTAATATCAACTATGTGTAAGGCATGGAATTCTTGGCATACTCAGGGAGTCAAACCCAGGAGTCCCTTTTCCCGAGGTAGCCCACTCTGCTACCCACATAGCAGGTGCTGTTACATTGTCTTGTTTGTTTCTCTTGGAAGGGAAAAGAATTTTATTCTATTCACCAATGAGGAAACCAAGACTCACATATTATATATCATGCCTAAGATCGCAGGTGGTGAGTGGATGAATCATGATGGAAACTGTTTACTTCAACTGTACTGCACATCGGTGAGAAAAGACATCCAGAAAAGATTCTTTTACAAGACGGTGCAAGCCAAGGGCTAGAAATTTTGGTGAGAGATGGCTCCCATGGAAAAGTAGAAATTAAGACGGGCTTCGAAGCATAAGAAGATGACAAAGAAGCCCAACCCAAACTGGCTTAAACAGTAAGGGGGTGGTTATTTGCTCATGTAATTGAGAAGATCAGTGTCACCAAGGTCTGAATATTTTCATCTAGTGTCTCCTGCTGAGTTGGCTTTATCCTCAGAGTCTGCCTATTGCCCTCTGGACTGTACTCCTCAGCAGCTGAAGGATAACTGCAGGAGTTTCAGACCCCTATATAGTTCCTGGGGCCACTTTCTCTCATCAGCCTCAACTGTGGCTGGGGGGAGACAGGAGATAGTGTATTCTGTACCCTAGATAAGACTAATAGAGAAGCAATTTTGCCAAAGGAAAATCAGAGTAGGAGAAGGGGAAGGAATGGGTTGTAGCCCACTAGCATCCCGTAGCAGAGGATTTAGAGAGGCAAGGGGAGCAGAAATCCTCACAGCATCAGTGCTGGTGGCAGTGTGGTGGGTAGGTCTGGGTCAGAAGTTAAGATGCCAGTCTGCTGATGTTCCTGGGAATGGATATTTTGGCCAGCTATGTCTTATTACCAATGCCTTCTGACCCCCAAAACCACATTGCTGCAGCCTGATCGCTTCCTCCTAGACCTCGGAGGTGGGGAGGTCTTAGACTACTAAGGTAGAAATCAGTGAACTAGTACGGTCAGATCATGTCAGTGGAAATGATCCCACGATGCCCTGTCTGGTCTGAGACTGCGTGTACCCTGCACTCTAATAGCCCACTGATGTCCACTCTTGGCTACCTGCTCCAGTGAACCTTGGTTCCTAAAAGTCAACAGGCACTCAGTGATAAAGCAGGGTACAAGGAAACAGGGAGAGGGTCTTAGGGACTGGGATCCTGTTGAGTGGTCCTAGGATGATATGACATTTGTTGTTTCACTAACTCCTACCAACTCATGCCTAGGTCTGCTCAAAGGACTTTTGTTTCTGGAGGCATATCCTGAGGTCGTGGGTGGAAGCGTAGTGCTTGGTCCATCAAAACAGAGCTCCTGTTTTTGCTGGTTTGTTATTCTGTTCCAGAGAAGCATCATGGGTAATGGAAAATATAAATACTGCACTACGAGGAATCAGGAGATATGAGTTTGGCCTGGGCTCCACATGTACTGATTCCTGTTTGACTTTGTATAAGCTTCTTTACTTTCTTCTGCTAAGCCCCCAGTAGAGCTGTTTTTGTTGTTGTGTTTTCTCTTCCTTCCGCAGATAGAATTATTTTATAGTCAAGTTTTGTTTTCCTAGCAAAGAAACCTGGGGATATGCTTTGGGCCCTTTCTTTCTGTGTTTGAACCAAATTGAATTTAGCAGGTACAAAGGGCTGCAGAGAGACTTGGTGATTGATAGAATTGTAGCCAGGATGCAGAGGGCCATTAGGAGTCCTAGGCATTGACTCTGAGCCCTGTGCTGAAATTACCCCTCAAGTTTTCTTCTAGCCATGCTCTGCTCTTCTCTGTGTAACACCATGCCATGCCCAGCCATACTTGGGAATAATCTCAGATTCTGTATCTTTACCTCTCTTTTAAATTTTGTCACTCAGCCTCTCTGAGCTGCCTTCACACATCCCAACAAAGTCCTGTTGATTTTATATACAATTTCGTCTTAAAACAATACCATCTTGTTTATTCCCAGTGTTCCAGTGCTGCCCCTCCCTCATTGGACCCTTATAATATCTGCCTTACTGTGCATGGCATATGAGAGGTCCTCAACAAATAGCATTTGAAAAATGCAGAATGAGGTAGACACAGGTGAAATGGAGTGAAACAGACTCTGAGTTCCCAAACTTCTACTTATATGAGATAGACATGGGTTGGTATTTCCAGAAATAGTTATAGGAAAGAACTAGGTCCTTTTGTATCCAACTCATCATGTGTCTGAGGTTACCTTATTTCCATCTCATGGAGATGTTTAACAAGTTCATGTGAAACAAACTGTTTGTTTCTACTGAGAACACCATGCCCAAGTCTTCCCACATCCTGAGGCAGGTGCAACACCCTCCCCTGCTTCTCAAAGGTCTCATTTTACCATCCTCATTTTGCCAGTCTCTTAGAAACCTGATATAAGCCTATGCAATGCTAAAAGTGCCTGATTAACAGCTTGGAAGGGAGGAGAGGCAATTTATTTGCTCAATTGAATTACCTGTTTACACTTCTGATCTCCCAAGCATATGTCAGAACAAGAAGATAATAGAAGAAATTGTTAACATTGCATGGAACTGGGGAGTCCACATATAAGAGAAATTTATCACATGAAAATGCTTGCTTTCTTTGGAGGTGAATCTCTTTCACCATCAGAATTGCCTCCATCCTGTCATTTGCCTTGCAACAAATTTTCCTTTATAGTATCTTTGTTCAGGGTGCTTTCCCTCTGAAAACAGAAATACCTAGTTGACAGCTCACCACTCAGCTGCTTTGGTTGCAGGCTAGTGATGGAAATAACAAGCCCACTCCATAGGTGCCTCTGAAGAGCTTATTTCAGGGAGCTGTAAGACAACTATCTGCTCAGAAAATTCTCATGAGGATGATGGTTTTCAAAGCAGGAAGGAGAGAAAATTCCTGGTATGCTTCCCCTCTGCATGCTGGAGAATAGAACAGACACTTGAAGGCAAAATCATAAGTCAAATTGAGGATGGTTTCTGGTGGAGTGGTTTGGAGATTCCATCTCAAGATGAGAGCTGTTCTGGAATAGCTTCTATCTGACTTGTCTATTTCTCAGCTATTAATAAAAACTATCAGAATGAGGATGGACCAGGAATCTCTCCCATAATGCCCTACTTCGGGGCTTGAGATTTTACTATTAGAAATTCATTTATAATATCATGGGATAAAACATAAATGCATGAATCTTTTTACAGAATCCCTGCCAAGGGACACCCTTCAATAAATACTTATGGAGCTGGGCACTGGGCTAGTTGCTACAAATACAAAGAAAAGCAAGTTCATAAAATCTCCCACCAAGGATCTCACAATCTGGATGATGATGCCAATTCCAAGAATAACAAGAACAGGCACTAGCATAGATGGTGGTTACTATACGCTAGGTACCATTTCTATGTGCTTTGCATGCTGAAGTCATTGCATCCTCACAACACACCTATAAGACTCTTATCCCTATTTTACAGATGTGGAAACTGGGACACTGACTTGTTAAGTGTCTTGCCTGAAGTCACAAGATTAACATGTACAAGGCACTATGAGAGCAGAGAGAAAAGAGGTGTGGTCGGGGAGTAAGAGAGAGACACACGTACAGATCACTGATGTGGAAATTCAGACTCACCATCTCCCTAACTGGCCCTTTGCCCTTCCTTTGCATTTAAAATTATTCTCTCTCTCTCATTCAATTTAGCTATTCCTATGAAGGAGTAAAATCCGTAACCTCTTGATATGAATTTAGCATTCAAAGGCACCTGAGATGAGGAAGGCAGAAAGTATTCAAGGTAATTTGGGTCTGCTTCTTGATTTTTCTCAGGTTAGGTCAAGAGGCTGAGAAGCAAATAGAATGCAATGGCACACAGATAAGGGGTTTATTGGAAAGGTGATCTCATTTTCTACCAGACATTATGACCCTGAGACCTTTTTCAGTTATCATACTCTATTGGGATCATTTTGGTTGTAAGTGACAGGGTCACTTACAACCAAACCCAACCCAAACTGTCTTAAGTCAAAGGGAATTTTAGAGGGTCCCATAAGGAAAAAGTCTAGGGGTCGCTCTGGATCTAGGAATAGCTTGATGCAAGGTCTCATGTAATATTTCTGGGTTATCTAATCTCATCTGTCAACTTAGTTCTCCTCTCCTCTTGCCTCATGATCACAAGATTGATGCAGCAGCTCCAACCTTACTTTACCTAGCTCTGTCTAGGGGGAGATATGAGAGTTACTTTTCTGAATTACCAGAAAGAGTCCTGGGCTTTTCTGTCATTGACCCTATTAAGTTTCCTGCCTATTTCTAGATCAGTTACTGTGCCCAGGGAAATAAATTGAACTGATTGGCTTAGGCCAATGGGTATAAGAATAAAATGAAAGTGGAGAACCAGTAAGTCTCTGAGGAAATTCAGTTTATGTTGGAGAAAGGTGGTGACATCTTCAATGGAAGCTTCTCAAGTGACCTATATTATAGCTCAGTTAGATGGCATTTTCCCACTAGGACTGACAGCATCTATGATACCTACATTTGCTTATTCTCCACCTTACCTATCAGTATGTCTGCTCAATGCTCAGGAGTATTCCAAAGTGGCTCAGTGGCATGAAGAATAAAAACTAATGTCTTAAATGGACTACAGGACATAAACTGGCTTTTTCAATGGTCTTTACATTTCTTAACTCCTGAGCTGGGGTTCTTCTTCAGGCCGGAGGCACCCAGAACATCTCTGGTCCTACAGATGGTGCTGGTTGGGTATCAGCATATGGGGAGATATGTGGGTGGGAGCAGCTGATGTCAGAAGGCCTGAGTTGGAACATTGGATTAGAATCAAAGTAAAAATCTTGAGCCTTCAGTTGACAAAAAAAAAAAACTCCTTAGCTGAAAAAAATGCAGGACTCTGGCAGACTCCTCGTAAGGATGATGAAGAAGAGACCTCACTTTCTGAAATAATTAAAACTCCACAGGAAGGATAATGTTATATATGGTGGTTACTAGAAGGGGAGTCAGGGTTAGGGTTAGGGTTAGGGGAGGAGTCAGGGCCTCCTGCCGTGGGAACTTCCTGGCAGTGATTTCTTCCCTTGCCTCTGAGATAGTCAGCTTGGTGGAGAAGGCTTATACGTCTTAGCTGGATGACCTTGGATAATTCACTTAATCTCATTGAGTCTAGATTTTATAATCTGTAAATGAGGATAGTAGAAAGACCAAGTTCATGAAGAAATTATGAAAATTAAGTGACATAATGTTATGTTCAAACTCATGCAAGCTTGGCCGATAGCAGGTCATTTGGTCAGCATTAGTTTCAATTGTTTTCCCCCCGTCTATAAACTATAGCGTTTACAAACTCAACAATTTGGAGGTTTTTCTCCCCACATGGCACATGACTTCACAACACCAAGTATGTTGGTAGCGAATTAACTTGTCGTTAATATATGGGTTTATTATTATGTTTGTTTTTGAATTAGTATTTCGAGCAATCGTATGGGATCACAGAGCAGTGGAGGGGTCCTGAGTAAGCTTAGCCTTTCTCTGCCAGAACACAGGCCCAGGGTGAGGGCCATTTGTGTTAGGATCCCTGCCTTGCTCCTGACTAGCCACATCACTTTGATCTCTGACCTCAGCATCCTGATTAGTCAGTAATACCTGCCCACAAGGTTATTTTGAGAATTGGAGACAATTTGTAGAAAACCTGCTCTGTTACGAGCTGTGCATTCATTGTTACTGCCCACTCTATGGGATTTTGCAATTCAAAATATCACTTCCATGCATGGCTGCCTGGAAAGGTATGGGCCCAGAGCACCTCATCTGGTGATGGAGAAGCCCCCTAAATTGCTCATAGATATACATGTAAAATCAGAATCCAGCAGTGCAGTTCTCCCTGCACCTCCCGCTATCCAAGCACTGGGCTAGGGTGGCTGCCAGTTTGCTCTGCACAAGGAATGACCCTGTTTTCATGCTTCTGTGATTTACTTACAGAAGGGATTACCACACTGGATGAGAGGTTGAATTTCATAGATCCCAAATGTCCTTTTCCAACTTTGAGACTTTGTGTGTCTGTTTTTATTTCCAAATAGAAAAGAACCCTTATCATTGCTAATGGTATTGCCTTAAGCAAGTTACTTAACCTTTCTACTTCTCAATTTCTTATTTTTAGAATGGAACTGATGATAATCCCTACCTCCTAGGATAGTTGTGAGAGTTAAATAAAGAATTCGTGTAACATGTTCAGCACGGTGTAGTAAGACATTAATGGTGCTCACTGATAGACACTTCTTATTTGGGACATAATAGAGTGATATTTCCTGACTCACTTGTCATTGGAAGGAACGATGTGACTAAGTCTGGCCAATGAGTTGTGAGCCCAGTAAGGTCTGTGACTTCTGGGTCAGGGCACTGAGGTGTGGATGTGTGACTTCTGGCACAGGGACCATAACACTCAATGTGGGGGCTGCTCAGTCAGCCTGGGTCCAGAGCATCCCAGCCAACATAATGGCAGGTAGGATAAGAGGAAAATAACTTGGTGTACTAAACACTTGAATTTTTTTTTCTTCTGTACTGTAACGTCACCTACATTGATTGATACACACGTTGTTTTACCCAAGGTAACAGTAACTAATATTCTTTGGGCATTTGCTATTTGCTGGGTAAGTATTGGTTCACATTTTGCAATACTCTTGAACATATGTATTATCATTAATCTCATATTTAGATGGGAAAACTAAGGTTAGAAATGTTAAGTAACGTACCCAGGGTCATCCAGCCAGTAAAGGGAAGAGTGGGAATTTAAACCTATGTCATCTGACTTCAGAGCTTGAGCTCTTAACCACTGCTGGGCAGATTCCATAGACCAAACCTGTGGTTTCCTGGTATGATCAACCAATATTAATTCTGCCTCCCCTTTCTCATGAACTGCATCCCCTCTAGTTTCATTTGGAAATGATTTCCTTTGTTGGCCGTTACTCTTCAGAGTGGTGGTGAGGTTGGGAAACCAGCAGAGTGGCCTGCTGTGGGTATTGAACACTGATGTTGTCACAGGAAGTCTGTCATTTTATTTGCTTTGCTTGACCACTTTTTGGTTTTTAACCTATTATTTAAGCCAGAATCTTTGAAATAGGAACAGGAAGCTTCTTAAGAGTAAGGAAAGCATTTTTTCTTCTTACCTTTGCTTGAAGGCATCAAGATGATTGTCTTGGGTCAGGTTTCGTAGAGGGCAGAGCCTGAGATGGGATTTCTTCTTTAGGTGATTTATTGAGAGAATGCTCTTGGGAAGAAGCTATAATGAAGTGAGGGAGGGAGGCAGGGCAGGGCCAGGGAAGCTACACAAAGATGTGGTATAGCTGAAATCTAGCTCAGCCTGATCCATCAAGGAGCTGCAGAGCATTATTTGTGACACAGAGATTGCTCTGCATTGAGGCAACAGGGCTAAACTTAAATACCACTGCATCAGGTGGTCATTGGCCTTGGGTGCAACCTCCCAGATGTCTCCAGGTGAAGTGGTTTCCATTAGCTAAAGACAATTCTGCAGAGAAGGATGAGGTGTGACACAGTTAGAAGCCAACACCTGCAGCAGCTGGGGGATGGGTGCACATGCCAGGTAAAGGAGATCTGGAAGGGGCACCAAAAACATCCACTACAGTGTTTGAGGTCAGTGGCTCATCTGATATGTTGGTTCTAGGTCCCCACCCAAATCTCACCTTGAATTGAAATAATCCCCACATGTCCATGGGAGGTACCCGGTGGGAGGTAATTGAATCATGGGGGCAGATTTTTCCCATGCTGTTTTTGTGATAATGAATAAGTCTCATGAGATATGATGGTTTTATAAAAGAGAGTTTCCCTGCACATGCCCTCTTGCCTGCCACCGTGTAAAACTTGCCTTTGCTCTTCCTTTGCCCTCCACCATGATTGTGAGGCCTCTGCAGCCATGTGGAACTGTGAGTCTGTAAAACCTCTTTCCTTTATAAATTATCCAGTCTCAGGTATGTCTTTATTAAGCATGAGAACAGGCCAATACACCATCCCTTTTGGATTTTGTGATTTTTTTTTTCTGGGAAAGATATTGTCAAGTTCAGAGGAGGTAGTGAAGTGTGTAAGGTAACACAGTGGTGGCATGTGGCCTTGTCAGGGTCTCGGCACATGGCTTTTGTTGACATCTAAGTGTTGTGTGTGTGACTGTGTAATAGCAAGGTGGGTGTTGTGCACACTGTCCAGATCTTTGGACCTGGAACTGATAGACTGCGTTTAGTCACCAGGGGAGTTGTCTCTGTCTTTTTAGATGGGCAAGTTGGCTGCCAAAAATGTTTAGGCAATTCTGGAGGTGTTTTCCTTTCTCATGAAATAGGCAGCTTCAACTTCATAGACCAAGAGTCAGCCACTCTGCCTAATAATATTAATACTAACACCAGTGCTCTTTATTAAGTGCCTATTAGGTGCCAGGGGATTTACTTGTATTACTGGATCTAATCCTCCCCACAACCCTGCAAGATAGGAATCGTAGGATCCGTTTGATGGTCCCGAATCATAAATATTAGGAAGAGTCAGCATTTTGTCCAAGGGCACACCATTCAAACAGTTTGCATCAAAGTATCAAAGAAATAAATCACAGCATCAAAGAACAGGCAATTAAGAGAAAATGAGGAAAAACTGCACGATCACCGAGGGGTAGAGAATACTATATTTACAACGGAGAAGTCTCACTCTTTGGATTAATTTAAAAATCTTGCCATGTAGAGTGTGGGAGAGGAGAGCAAGCAAGGCTCACATGCTGGAGACAGGATTTGGTTCCAATGCTGTCTGACTCTAAGGCTGATACATTTTTCTGTGCCATGGTGTTTTAATAAGCATGTAATTTAGAAATGTCCACCCACTTACTTCTGAACCATAGATTTCATTATAAAAGAGTAGTTAAACACCCGGGCTTTGGACACAGACAGACTTGAGAACTAGCTCTGCGACTTGGGGTAAGTTATTTATCCTCTCTAGGCCTCAGTTTGCTATTTGTTAAATGGGGATAATATTTAGCTTGCATGACTGTCATATGGATGAAGTGACAGCATATATATAAAATGCCTATCATGTAAAAAGCACTACTCTATACCAGCTATTATAATATATTCATGAAGAGGTTTCAGTCTTGTCGAGGAGAAAAGATGTTGTGTCAGTAGCTTAAACAATAACAATTCATTGTTTCCCATGAATCTATGGGTTGACCTGGTGAGCTGTCCAGTTATATTTCATGTAACGCTAGCCTGGTCACTCATGTAGTTGCATTCAGCTGTGAACTTAGCTGAGCCCGGGATGTTCAGGAAGCCTCCTTCACAGGGCCTCTCATTGCTCAGTTGTCTAACTAAGCTTCTTACATAGTGACTAGATTTCAAGTTCCCCAACATGGAAGCATCCCTGCTACTATGGACTGAATGTCTGTATCCCCTCAAAATTGATACGTCAAAACCCTTATCCCCAGAGTGATGGCGTTTGGAGGTCAGGCATCTGGGGGTAATTTGAGTTTGATGAGGTCATGAGATTAGAGCACTTATGATGAGATTAATGTCTTATAAAATGAGGAAGAGATGAGATCTCTGCATGCATGCAGCAAAGAAGGACATGGGAGGACAAATCCAGAAACATGGCTCTCACCAAGAACCCAAGCACGCCGGCACCCTGATCTCAGACTTCCAACCTCTAGAAACATGAGAAATAAATGTCCATGGTCTAAGCTACTCCATCTGCTGTACTCTGTTATAGCAGCCTGAACTAAGACACTTGTCTTCTTAAGGCTCAGGCTAGAATTGGTGCACTGTCAATTCTGTAAGTAAAGCAAGTCACATGGACAATGCAGTTTCAAGGGGAGGGAAATTAAACTCGGAGTCCTAAGGCGGAATGGCATGGATGTACTAGAAGGGGAGGAGTGATTGGCAGCCATATTTGACAACTATCTCTCTTAGATATAGTCATCCTAGGCCACTAATAAACAAGATGGTCTTACGAGAAGTTTAATTTTTTTTTTTTTTTGAGACAAAGCCTCACACTGTCATCCAGGCTGGAGTGCACTGGCATGATCTAGGCTCACTGCCACCTCTGCCTCCTGGGTTCAAGTGATTCTCGTACCTTAGCCTCCCAAGTAGCTAGGATTACAGGCACCCGCTAACATGCCCAGCTACTTTTTGTATTGTTAGTAGAAATGGAGTTTCACCATGTTGGCTAGGCTGGTCTCAAACTCTTGACCTCAAGCGATCCACCCACCTTGAGCTTCTCAAAGTGCTGGGATTATAGGCATGAGCCACCACGCGACTGAGAAGTTTGATTCTTACTGCTCTGATAAAGAGCTGCATTTGGACTGCAGACTTTTACCATGATCGCTTATTCCCTGTATAGTAGGTTAGTGTTTTTGGACATGGCTTCAGAGGACCTGGGGCTTCAGTTGAGCCCTGAGTAAAGGATGGGAAATTGCTATGGAAGGAAAAGAAAAGGTTCTATTGTGTGCTTTGTTTTTTCACTCACATGAACCGGGACAATCTCAGTGTATGTTGGGTAGGGAGGGTGGGGAAACTGATTTGAACTGTCAAATTGATCTAGAGTTGCCAGATGAGATAATTTAACCATCAAATGAGGGTGATTTATCCTATGTATTGTAATCAAATAGACATCTAAGTCACTCCCCATGAGCTCTGGTAAATCACTTTTAGTACATATTGAAAGTGACAGTATTGTATTTTATTGCAGAATTGCGTCTTACAGCAATAACTAATGCATGCTATTGGCTTTTGCTCTAGCACTGAATTACACTCACTTGGGACGTGGATTTAGGTAGGCGCTGTTGCTTCCATTTGCTTGCCCACAGTCAGAACTGAGAGGCAGGTAGGAAAACTGAACTGCTGTAGCCTTTGTAGATTAGCTCAGTTCAGAGACACCTATGGTCTTAGGAAACGCAAAACTTTACTCCAGTGGTGTTGGGGTCGATGTGAACTAGGGTGGGCCTAGTAATTCTATTAGGTGAATGATAAGTGCTTTTTAATGAAAGGCAAGGACTTTATTTAAACAGAGCTGTAAGGACTGAACAGGAATCAGGCTTAAATTTTGTCCTATCTGGGCTCCTGCTGTTACCTTGTAACTGGTCTTACCACTTGTGTCTCAAGACTATTTGGTCCTGCAGCCCCCAGAGCAATCTCCCTGAGATGCACAGACAACTATGCTGGCCCCTGGCTGGAAGTCATCATGGCTTCCCAATGCCTGTGGGATGTTGTCCACACTCTTAGCTTAGCTTACAAGGCTCTCCATAGTCTGGCTCCTGTCCACCTGTCCAGCTTCGTCTTGCACCACTACCTATCTTGAACTTTCTGCTCTACCTACATGCCGTGATTAGCTTCTCCACACTGTCATTCATTTTATTCTCTCTGCCTGAGATGTGCTCTCCAGCTTGGACCCTGACCTCCTTTGCCTCACCAACTCCTCCTGGTGCTGGAAGATGCACCACAAACTCGCCCCCATGGGAGCATTTGCAGATGATCTCAGGCTGTGCTGATAATTTCCTGAGTATCTCCCCTCATTATTTCACTTGTCACATAGCATTATTATGATTTATTTAGACCTGTAGCTCTACTACTAGACAGACTGTGAGGTCCTTGAGGCAGGAACTTGTCTTAATAATATGGGTCTCAAGAAACCGGCACAATAACTGGTTGGCCCAGGAGAGATGCTCAATAAATGTTTGCGGAATTAATGAATTTATGAAAATACCTCTCTGGATTGTCACAGAAACACATGAGCAGTGGAGACTTAGAATTCTCATCTTGAATCTGAGTTTCCTTTGAGCTGAGGAGATTCCTGTTTTGAGGTTACGTATTGATTTTATTTATTTATTTATTTTTGAGACAGAGTCTTGCTCTTGTCCTCCAGGCTGGAGTGCAATGGTGTAATCTGGGCTCACTGCAACCTCCGTCTCCTGGGTTCAAGCGATTCTTCTGTCTCGGCCTCCTAAGTAGCTGGGATTACAGGCATGCACCACCATGCTCAGCTAATTTTTATATTTTTAACAGAGACAGGATTTCACCATGTTGGCCAGGCTGATCTTGAACTCCTGACCTCAGGTGATCCACGTACCTCAGCCTCTCAAAGTGCTGGTATTACAGGTATGAGCCACAGCACCTGGGCTGAGGTTGCATATTTAGATTGGAATTAGTGTGCACGTTCTCCATGAAAGTGAAATTTATATAGCTCTGGGATCTAAAAGCCTAGGTAAGGACACTGAGATATATTACCCTGGGGGTATTGGTTGGTGTTTTATTATTTAGCATTAAGTGAGAAATTAAGCAAGTCTTACACACATGAATTTGAGTTCTGCTACATTTCTGGGGCTCTTGTGTGTCAGAAATAAGCACAGGTGATTATTTCATGGATGTTGGTGGATCTGGGGCTGGCAAGCCTCCCCAAAGGCCCCACATTTTCCTTTGGGGCTCCATTTCTCATTGTGCCAATATAAATAAATAACTGAGAGTAAATTCCAGAGGTGGTAGGAGAAGGGGGAATACATTCCCACATTGCTAGCTAAAGTTCATAAGCTCCTAGAAAAGAAGAGAAAGGTCTCTGAGCCTAGGACATGGGATTTCCCTTTCTTACTGTAATTTGTAGACAGAGTGGGGCAAGGAACTCCATGCAGGCTTGGAAGCATGTCAGACTGTGCTTTACAAGGAAACAAGGCAAGTTCAGGAGGAACAGCACAGGCTGCTGTATGGTCTTTAGTAAAAAGCATTTTTCTACATTCCTTTATTCCAAGTGTATGTCCTATGAAAGTCATTCTGGTAGCAGTGGTAATAGTACTATTAATAATAATCATGTACATATATTGGATGTTTTCAACATGCCAGGCACCATGCCAAGGTTTTTACCTGGCTTACTTCATTTCAATTTGTAACTTTATGAGGCGGATACACTTTCATTTCCATGTTACAGATGAGGCACAGAGAGGCATAGAAACTTGCCCAAGCTTGGAGGAGCTGGAATTTGAACTTAGTCTAACACAACACTGTATGTTCTCAACTTGGCAATATATTACCTTCCAAACAACATTTACACTAACAAGTACAGCTAATGTTTATCGAGTGCTAACTCTGCACTGGGCACATTGCCAACATCTACATGAAGAGTCTCAGTCACCCCTCAGCACCATCTTTGGGGTAGGTTATTATTATCCTATTTCAAAGATAGAACTGAGGCTTAGGGATTCAGTAACATGTCCAAGGTCACACAGCTCACTCATGGTGGAACCTGAGTTCATTCTTAGGCTGCCTGTCTCTCAGCCTCTAGTCCAACTTTTTTTTTTAATTTTTAATTTTTAGATAAGGTCTCACCTGGTAGCCGAGGCTGGGGTGCAGTGGCATGGTATCTGCTCACTACAACCTCTGCCTCCCAGACTCAAGACATTCTCCTGCCTCAGCCTCCAGCCTCCCTAGTAGCTGAGATTATAGGCACTTGCCACTACTGCCTGGCTAATTTTTGTATTTTTAGTACAGATGGGGTTTCACCATGTTGGTCAGGCTGGCCTTGAACTCCTAACCTCAAATGATTCACCTGCCTCAGCCTCCCAAAGTGCTGGGATTATAGGTATGAGCTACTATTCCCAGCCATAGTCCAACTTTTAAATTTTGGTTCAGGAAGTGTTTTTCATCTCATCAGTTGAGATCTCCATCTCATAGTCAGTTTTCACCTCTTCCCTGGGGCTAGGGCTCAAGGAAAACTTTCATCATCTTCAAATGCAAAGGCCATGTGGCAGTTAGGAGTATGGGGGATTCCAAGCCCCTTCTGGTGATTATGGGCTTGAAAAACAATAGTGGTGATGAATAATTAGAGAGTTAACCAAAGGGAATAGTTCTGGAGACCAGGTAAAGGGGATCCTGTTTCATTCCACTGTGTTTGAGGCCAGAACACCAGATCTTGGCACCGGCATGCCTTAGAGGCTTTGTATTGATGATCATGGCTAACTGACTTTATTTCAGCTTTTAGTATCATTGGTAGTCAGGACTTTACATGTGTGTGTATGTACTGTATATATATCTACACACACACACACACGTAAAGTCCTAACTACCAATGGTAATAATACATAGTTTTTGGGAGGGAAAAGGGGATACCTCTTATATGCACAAAACTAAACTTATGCATTTGGGAAGGGAAGATGGGAAAAATAAGGGAAATGGGGTCATTTGTTCTAAGCTGACTTGAGGGTCTAGGCAGGGAGATAGAGTAGATGAGTATGTGAACAATATTTTGGTAGATTAGCTTGGTTAATGGATTTTCACTCTTTTTGAAATTATAAAACTTACAGTTTTTTTAATCACAAAACCTTAATGAGTCAGTAAAATTCTCATAATCTTTACACAGGAAAGGTAGTAGAGCAAAGTTTATATCAATTTGCCACTAGAGATTTATGCCCTTACATATGAGTGGCAGATGTATGAAATATGATTATTAATAATAAAGTGAAGAGGACGTTATAGAGAGGGATGCAATAAAATTTATCTTTTTCATCGTGTTCCTTATCTGGGTCACCACAAAACTGATGTGAGCATTTCCAGCTCCAGGCAAAACATTTACACTGCTCACCTTTCAGTGCGATCATTCCTTGCACTTGGGAACAAATGTGCAGCTTCAGGGTGAGAATGGAAGAACAGGCAAAAGAAGCGCTAGGAAATATATTAGTAATGGATATTCTCACCTAAAAACTATGAATTTCAAGATCACACTTAAGGTCCACCTCCATTTAAAAAAATGTCCTGAGGATCTGAACGATGATAATTGGAAAATTAAAAGAGCACTGATAGCTTAAATACCAGTGAACTCAAGGCCAAGGTTTTGGTTTTCATGCAAACTGGTGGGCCCAACTTTGTTCCACTGCTATAGCCTTGGTTCAGGATCTTACAGGTGGGTTTTTGGAAATGAATCTGGGTGAAGGCTCAGGGAGAGCACGTGTTACCTCCATGGAACAAAGGCTCACTGTAGGCAACTTATGAGTGTTGGAGAGTATGATGTGTGTTGTATAGACAGTACAACATGGGGACCCAACACTGCCCCCATCTACATTTCTCTTAGAAAATGTAATTACATTGTAGGAGCTGGAGGACTCTTACTATTCAAAATGTGGCCAGTTAAAAATTTAGGAGGATATAAATAGTTCAATTAGGATGCCTGGTAGATAGCCTACTGGGAATATTTTTCAGCCATTAAAAACCATGTTTTAGAAGAGTATTTAATAATAGGGATATCACAGATAAATATAGATAGATTTAGGTATAAAAATACAGAATATCTCTTTCTTTAAAGTACTATCTTGATTTTTAAGTCACTATACCCATCTCTCTATCCCTAGAAAATATTCTCTAGAGAAACAGACAAACATTTTTCATTGGTCATCTCTGGGTATAAGGTGATTTTCGTTTTCTTTCTTTCTTTCATTTTATTTTTTTAAATAAAAATGGAATCTCACTATATTGTTCAGGCTGGTCTCGAACTTGTGAGCTCAAGCAATCTGCCTGTCTTGGCCTCCCAAAGTGCTGGGATTACAGGCACAAGACACCACACTCAGCCTGATTTTAATTTTCTTATTTGCATCTTTGTAACTAACTTTTTTCCTTATAATCATATATTGTCTTCGCAACCGTAAAAAGAGCAATAAGTACTAGCTATTTCTATGGTGGCATGTTAATCCCATGCAGTATTGGAATGGGGGCAGGCAGAGGTCTTGGTCCTAGATGCTCCCTTTATTACTTGGCTCATGGAGCAGAAGCCTTAGCTTACAAGAGTCTGGGGTAAACAGGTGGCCCTGCCTTCCTCACAGGTCACTGGAGGATTGGAGGAGTGGTGCATGCTCTGCAAAGGCGAAGGTCTCTACCAAGGTCACTGCTGTACTTGCACGTCTGCCTTTCCCCCGGGGCTCACTTTTTCACTCTTCAGGGCTTGGCTCAAATGGTACTTCCCCTGATAACCTTCCCTGGCCCCCCACATACCATCAGGTTTCCTCTTTGAATGACCTTGGAATACTTTAGAACTCTTATCATTGTTACAATGTTGCATTCATTCTTGAGGTTATTGGATGAATGTGTGACCCCTCCTCTGAATGGTCTGTTTCTCACTTTTGAACATCCCTCCATTACTGGCATATAGGTCTCTCAAGACTGTTTGGTAGACAAATAAATTAACTCTTCAATACAAAGGTTTAGAATTAGCTGCTGGGGACACAGATCTAATATTTTGAGGTAGTTGGAGGGATTATAGTGTTAACCAAAAGAAAGCTCTTAGCAGAGTCATTTTGTGTGTGTGTGTGTGTGTGTATTCTCCCCACCCCCGCCGGGGAAAGAGTATATGCTTCAACATATCAGAGAGCTAAGGCTTTGCTTTCTAATATGGGTCAGCCATTCAAGAAATCAGTCAACACCTATTTATCCAGTGCACACCATGTGCCCAGCACAGTGCTAGAGGCACTAAGACTTTTGGGAAGTGGCTTTGCCTCTTTCCTTCAGTTCATGAAATGAAGTTATTAAGACTTGCAGAAATCAAAAGTGGAGGAATGCAAACTGACCAATGATTGCAGTGACTGGAAAAGGGCCGTGAAACGCCAGTGGCATTTGAACCCAAGCATCGTCACGATGGAGTTCCACAGCCTGAAACCCAGCGTTAATCCTCTCCAAGAGAGACATGGATAGGAAAATTCCCCTGATCATTATTGCAAAAGTAGCATCTTAAAAACAAACATCACAAGATGCCCACCCAAACTTGAAAGCACAAAATGAAAAAGCAAACTGCTCCTAAACAGACTAACTGTAGAGTTAGTGGCTCTAAATTGTGTTGTTTTTGCTGGTTTCCGCCTTTTGGAGGAGAGGACAGGGGAGATTTGGTTTAGTTTAATTAGCCTTTCCCGCTGGAAATGTGACGGTAGAGCTACCCTGAACTGTTGCTCAGTAAAAATGTAGAAGGAGAATTCCTCCTCAGTCACATTGATATGGAAACCAAGGACAGGAAGAGAAGGAAGGCATAGGCTGTTAGGGGAAAGAATATGTGGGCTACAGATACATTCAGACACCAAAACCTACTGCTCATTTTTAGCCTCTGGCCTAATTTTTTTTCTCCTCCTGGAATCTATGACTATAGATTCACATTTAAGGGGGAAAAAAATCAGCCCATGCTCACAGCCTGCTTAGGAGCACTTATACCTTCTCCACCTCCAGCTTCCCACTGCCCGGTACATTATTTTGGAAATTTGAGCAGAGAGGTCTTTGGAATGACAGTACCTCATCAACACAGAATTTGTGATAATCTGTGTTAGGTGCGTTACTCGTATAAGGAGATTACCAGGCAGGCTTCGTGTGGGCAACAAGGCTGTTTTGTTCCGTGCTTGGGTGCAAGCAGGCCAAGTCTGAAAAAGGAGTTAGGCAAAGGGAGTAGGGAAGGGGACTGGTTCTATAGGTTGGGGCGAATGGTCAGTTAAAGGTGGTAATCTATTTTAGGGTGAAGGAGGCCCTCGCGGGATTCATAGTCACAAGCTTAGGGGCCATCTATTACAAACAGGCATGATCATAAGGGTGGGGGGTTATCAGTTGCAAGCAGAGGGGAGGGTGAGGGAAATTACATAGTCACAGGGGAGGGAGTCTTGAGAAACCCAGCGCCCAGGGTTTTCACAAGGCTGAGCAGGAACAATGGTTGCAGGTTGCAGGGAGAGAGCAATTAGTTGAGGCAGGAACAAATTGTTTCACTTCTCTTTGTGGCCATCTGGTTACTTCAGACTTTCTGGCTCCTGGGGACCATCCAGAGGTGTATGTGTGGGTCACCAAGTCTGTGATGGCCAGGCTTGGACTTGGAGGCCTGACTGTCTGGTGCTTGGATGGGGCTTGAGGCTGTCTCCATAACGGAGGTGGAATGGGGAGACAGAAGTAGGTTAATTAAGACTAGAGGCCCACAAACTCTTTTCAAGTGTAGTAGTGTTAGTTACAGCTCATTCTTTTCTCTTGGTACAAACATTTGTAAGTTTACCAAGACCCCTTGCATATTCCCTGTCTCCACATGTGCTACAAAGAATTACGTTGGTACAAAAGTAAGTGTTCCAATAATACATCTGCATTTATTGTTAAGTGTCCCTCAATACCCACTTTACTACAGCAGTCCAGTTAGAGTCTATTAGCAAGGGTTTACAGTAGTATTATAAAAGAATCTGGATACTCGCAGTGAGAGGAAGACTTTCCGCTTAAGGAAATATTGTTTCCCTAGGGACACAATTACATGAACAAGCATCCGTAAAAACTCCAGGCTAGGGTCAGAGCATCCTAAGTGATTTCCAGGAAAGTGGTTAATAGTCTAGGTGGAAGAGAAAAATGCATCCTGTGGGAGTTCTTGACCAAACTCAAGGCTCTCTCTTTGGACCAGAGTATAAGGTCTACCTCGTGGGGGTCTGGAGGTTTCTAGGTAGGTGGGGGGGGGGTCTCTATTCCTATTGAGGATGCAGCTGTCTTCTCCTTCTACATTTTATCTCCTACATTTTTGCCACCATCTAGTTGTTTTCTTATCACATTGTCCTTGCCTCTGGCCTGCAGTGGGCACCCTTAAGAAAAGTCCATTTAGGCTAGGCACGTGGCTCACCTCTGTAATCCCAGCACTTTGGGAAGCTGAGGCAGGTGGATCATCTGAGGTCTGGAGTTCAAGACCAGCCTGACCGACATGGAGAAACTCTGTCTCTAATAAAAATACAAAAAAAAAAAAAATAGCTGGGCATGGTGGCAGATGCCTGTAATCCCAGCTACTCAGGAAGCTAAGGCGGGAGAATCACTTGAACCTGGGAGGCGGAGGTTACGGTGAACTGAGATTGTGCCATTGCACTCCAGCCTGGGCAACAAGAGCAAAACCCCATCTAAAAAGAAAAAAAAAAAAAGAAAGAACAAAAGGAAGGAAAAGAAAAGAAAGGAAACAGTCCATTTAGATGTCTTCTTTCCTTGCTAGTCTTCATGTCTGTCTGTTCTGAATTTGCATCCAATGTCTACCCTGGGTCCCTGGGCCTTCCCCTTGATGTCTTCAGTGTGAAAGCACTTCAGCTGTGCTCCGCCCTTTACCCTCCTGGCCCCCATGGGAAATCGGGAAATATCTGGACTGTTGGAACAAAGCAAAATATTTAAGTTCCCGTCATTCTCCCACTGTGAGTTTGATCATTTCTTTCAGTAACCAGTTTAGTTTAATTATTTATGAAATGACATTTATAGTGCTAGAGGAAATGTCCTATAAAGCATTTATCAAAGAATCAGTCTTTGTAATCTGAGACATCTGCAGAGCAAAAGCAAAGTATCTGGGCTGATGATTCAGGTATTACTTTTGGAGGGAAGCAGGATGAGGTGTCTAGAGTTGGTAGAGTTTGAATCACTGGAGTTGACTCAGTAGATGGGCCTAAAATCTGTAGGTGGTACAATGCCTATGCACGGTCCTAGTCCTTCCAACAACAAAATGCGGGGATCACTGCCGTATCGTCATTATACAATGGAGAAACTGAGGCACAGAGAAATAAAGTGCATTGCCCAGAGTTTCTAAAATACACAGTGAAGTGGAATCTAGATTGAGAGAGAGGAAGTCTGATGCAATTACTGTGTTCTTAATACTCTGGTCTCCTGTTATGGACAAGCTGGTCCCTTGGTTGTTCAGTGTCTGAGGACAGTGGCTTATCTGATTTTCTCAGCTTCCTCATGATAGATCTACAAATTGGACTGGACTGTAGACTCAGAAGTTTATAAAGAGTTTCATCGTGATAATGTGGTGGTACTAAAAGATGTCTTTGACCAATAGACCAGTATCCAACGTACCTGAGGTGGACCAGCCTGCTTCTGTCACTTCCTAGATCTTTAACTTACCCAAGCTATTCAACTTTTGAAAGTCTCAGTTTTCTCATTTATAGCTTAATAGTAGTCTCTGTCTCATTCTGTTGTGTGAGGATAAAAGAGAAGAGGGAGCACGTGGAAAGCACTTGGTACATAGTTAAGTGTTCAGAAATGTTTCTAGATTTTAGCTGAGGCCCTGCACATCTTAGGGTATGGTCCAGGAATCCTGGTGGCAGTATTTCCAAAATTTCAGCATGCACAGGAATGATCTGTGGAAAAGGTGTCAAATCTGCATATTCCCAAGGCCCACCCAAGTGATTCCGATTGGGCAAGATGGTGCTAAAGCTGATGCAACCATCCATACAGCTCCACTGAGAAAGCCGGCTCAGAGGTCAGCGGGGCCCCCTCCCACCCCGTGACTAAACCCTCTGCATTCCTTCAGACTCTTCTTACCCTGAGTGGCGAGTGCTTAGAAATGTTCTCAGCAGCTTCCTAAAGGTTATATAAGGTTAACAAGTAATAATTTGGTTATTTCAGAAGCAGCCCCCAGAATAATATATTTTCTACCCCTTCCCCCATCCTCTCTTGGCTCCTGGCCCTACCTCCTCCACCCCACTTCAATTTGTACCATAGTCCGTGGCATTTTTGAACTTCAGGGCTCCTGTCTGGCTGGTTATTTATGTAGCCAAGGAACTGCAGCACCTAATTAATAGGAAATTAGCTGTGAATGTAACATTTGGCCCATAGTCAAGGCCCGAGAAGTTATAAATATGCACCATGTGAGTGGCCTGGGCACATGATTCCGGGAAGATCCAGAAGTGGCACTTCGTGTGTGGTTCCAGGAAGTGGAGTATATGCTTTGTAGGTCTTGGGTAGCCAGGAACAGGCATCACCTGCCCTGAGGCCAGCAGGACCATCCTGGGGAGCACAGGGGCCTGTCTGCTTCTCCCCATGTCCCAAAGAGCTCATTAACTCTTCTCAAGTTAGCTGTCTTCTCAAAGGCCAGGTGGGAGAGGATGCAGCAAGGAAATGGGAGCAGAGGCTGAAAAGGAGTTAGGAGAGGGTGTAGGGTCCCTTACACAGTGGCCCAAGCACTGTGATTTCCCCAAAGACACTAGGGTTACTGTTGTTTTAGACACTGGCATTTGGCTTCTCCCAGGGGCATGTGAGGCACAGCTTCATCTAACACCTGACAGTAGGGACTCCACGTTGAAAGAGATCCTGCTGCCATCCACGGGTTGCCGAGGAAAGGGAAAAATCTTTTCCTTCTACTCTTCTAGGTTCCTGGCTGGGGCACCTATAACAAAAGATGGATTAAGAAGAGAATAGCACAGAAAATTATTTACTATGTTTTATACCAGGGAGGCCTTCATAAGGAAACCAAGATTTGAAGAACAGTTAAACCTGAGTGTTTTTTATGGCAGGCTTGATGAAGGGTGGAAAGGCATGGAGAAACTTGATAGGGCAGAGAGTGTGAGGCAAGTGTAGTGAACTCCAGGAAACGTAGCCAGGCCTGTCTGGATTCCTCCCTGGGTCCCTGGTCTTGGCAGATAAGGATGATCCCTTCCTCTGGGCACCTCTCATTTGAGGGTCTTATGAACCGCTTCAGGGGAAGGTCAGAAAATTCTTTTGAGATTTCTCAAATTCTTTTAGATTAAAATATTTGACATGCCAAAGTGCTGTATTTTGGGGTAGTGAGTCCTGAAGCCCATCACTGACCATTGGAACTAAGCCTCGAAGAGGTTAGAGATCCTGCCCAAACCAGCAAGAGGCAGAGCTGGGATTTGGAATAAACATGTTCAGCCCTCAATTTTGATGCTCTTTGCAGAATCTCGTAGCTTCCTGACTACTTCAAAAGGAAAATCAGGCTAGCGGGAGAAAACCGTTTTTAACAGCCTGAAAGAAGAAATGTCTAAGGTGGAGGGAGGAGCAAAAGGGTCAAGGGGAAGGTAAGGGCAGGTCTAGGGGCTCCTAGGGAGGCAGCATTGCCCCCAAGGAAAGAGGATGTGGTATCTGAGGATCAGAGGCAAAGCTATTTTCTCTAGATTTGCTTGATTTCAGTTATCTCACTTTATTTTTTCTCAACTTCCACTGCAGGGAAATAGGAATTGGGCAAACTGTCTATTCCCTTGTGAGACTTAAAAAATCTGCTGATAGGCTGGGCGCGGTGGCTCACGCCTGTAATCCCAGCAGTTCGGGAG
This sequence comes from Callithrix jacchus, assembly GCF_049354715.1. Lineage (NCBI taxonomy): Eukaryota > Metazoa > Chordata > Mammalia > Primates > Cebidae > Callithrix > Callithrix jacchus. Next base: position 113,413,707 of record NC_133509.1, read on the forward strand.
GCTGAGGCAGGTGGATCACGAGGTCAAGAGATCGAGACCATCCAGGTCAACATGGTGAAACCCCGTCTCTACTAAAAATACAAAAAATTAGCTGGGCATGGTGGCGCGTGCCTGTAATCCCAGCTACTCAGGAGGCTGAGGCAGGAGAATTGCCTGAACCCAGGAGGTGGAGGTTGCGGTGAGCCGAGATTGCGCCATTGCACTCCAGCCTGGGTAACAAGAGCGAAACTCCGTCTCAAAAAAAAAAAAAAATCTGCTGATAAAAGGACCTGTTCCAATTCTAAGTGTGTTTGTTATGAGCCAGACCCTAGGGGGTGGGAGGAGGGAGGTGCCCATTTCCATGGCAGAGCAGGACCAGGAGGAAAAGCTGGTTGGGGGACATTAGGGAACAGAAAGCAAAGAAGGAGCCTTCTGAAGGAGGAGAAAAATATACAAGAAATTGCATCTTTGGGTAGGTCCCAGAAGGAATCGATATGAAGAAAGAAAGTAACTCATTACCGATGTCACAGAACAGGAGAAGATGGACATGGAGGTTGCATGTAACTTAGACTAAGGGGGACAGAGTGTCCCCTGGAAAGAAAGCATGACTCTAGTCTCACTGAGGGAAGGGAGTTATAAGTCAGAGCCCAGGCTAAGAACACAGGTATCACTGATGCCCTGAAAGAGAGATAATACATCTTCCTTTTCCCACCTTTACTCACTAGCCAGAGGCATTTTCCATCCTTCCACTGAGGAAGAAATGGGTCCCTCCTGGTTTCTTGTCCTTTGGGGGAGCTTACCAATGCTTTACCATTCCCGGTGGTGCTTAGGCACAAGATGACTTTAGAGTCAGAAAGAGCTGAGTTCAAGCATCACATTCCTGCCTTTGAGTTTGGACATGTTTGATTATCCCTTGATGACCTCAGTTTTCTGATTTTGTCTGAAAATATACAGTAATGTCTACTTTACAGGGTTTAAAAAGGATTAAATGAGTTAAAAGTCAAAGCCACAAAAATAGCACCTGCTATGTAGTTGAAACTGAAGAATAATAAGTATTGCTGTTATTGTTAAGCAAATAAAAGAGTCAAGAATAATACTTGCTAGCTACTCAATAATTAGTTTCTGTTCCCTTGTTAAAGATCACATTAGTAATAGTGATGCTAGATATTTTGTCTTCCTCCACAACTCTCCCCTAATTCAACCCTAAGACAAAACTCAGGCCAACGTCGACCCCATTCCCAACTGTATGCCCAACTCTATTCCCCAACCCCAACCTCAACCTAGACCAAACTATAACCCCAACTCTATTTCTAACTCTATCCCAGCTATATGATTCAGGGTTCTCCAGAGAAACAGAATCAATGGGATGGATGGATGGATGGATATATATATGTATATATATGTATGTCTTATTGAGAGAGACTGAAAGAGGGAGAGGGAGAGAGTGAGAGGAGAGAGGAGGGAGGAGAGATTTTTATTAAAATAAATTGGCTTACAGAATTATGGAGGCTGACAAGTCCCGAGCTCTACAAGGGTGAGTTGGCAAGCTGGGGACCCAGGAAAGCTGATATTGTACTTCTAAAGATAGACAGATCTGAGATTAAGAAAGAGCCAGTGTTTCAGTTCAAAAGCCATTCAACAGGACAGATTCTCTCTTACTGGGGGAGATCAGCCTTTGTGTTCTATTCAACTCTTCACCTGATTGCATGAGCCTATGCACATTTCAGGCAGTCAGTCTGTTTTATTTGGCCTACCAATTTAAATGTTAATCTCATCCAAAAAAAACGCCCTCACAGAAGCAACCAGAACAATGTTTGTTCAAATATCTTCAAATATCTGGGTACCTGATGGCCCAGTCAACTTTGCACATTAAACTAATCATTTTAATCATCACACTAATCTTACCCTTAACCCTATTCCTGGTGATATCCCAACCTTAATCCTAAGACTAACCCCAACCTCAGACCAGTAATTACTGTTGTGATTATTATTATTGCTATTTGAGACAGAGTCTCACTTGGTCACCCAGACTAGAGTACAGTGGCGTGCTCTTTGCTAACTGCAACCCTCCACCTCCTAGATTTAAGTGATTTTTGTGCCTCAGCCTCCTGGGTAGCCAGGATTGCAGGTGTGTACAATAATGCCCAGCTATTTTAAAAATATTTTTAGTAGATACGGGGTTTTGCTATGTTGTTTAGGCTGGTCTCGAACTCCTGACTTCAAGTGATCCACCCTCCTCGGCCTCCCAAAGTGCTGAGATTACAGGCATGAGCCACTGTGCCTAGCCAGTAATTACTATTAAATATGCAACATGTGCTAGATATTGTTAGTTCCTCACCTTTCTTCTTTATAGTGTGGATACAAATCCTACTCTAGCTGTCAAAACTTATTCATCAATGTGATGAATCCACATCATAAAGTCAACTTAATAATATATCTCCAGAATATGGACTTGAAAGGGAGATGTGCTTGGGAAAGACTTTTCTCAGCTAGTCACACAATATGATTAGCACCTGCCGTGGCATGAGGAGCCACTCAGACACAGAGAGAGACTTCTATTTGTTGTGCTGGCTCCTGCTCCATTCTCCTGACCAAGCCCTGCTTTAATAGGGTCTGTGTGGAGTTAGGATGGCCAGTGATGGAGGCCTGGGCACAACACCCCAGAGATGTCTTAACTCAGAGAATATAGATTTGTAGACCATTAGGAGCTGAAAATATGTGTCAGGATTATTACTCATATAGATTGTTTAGTTTTCTGTCAGACTTTTGTCTCAGATTTATCCTCTGTGATGAAAAGGAAACTTCTTGTTTTCTAGAAAGATTTCTACAAAATCAATGAGGACTAGAATTGAAAGGGGTGGGCTGAGCATGGTGGCTCATGCCTGTTATGCCAGCACTTTGGGAGGCCCAGGCAGGAGGATTGCTTAAGGCCAGATGTTTTAGAGCAGCATAGTCAACACAGCAAGATCCCATCTTTAAAACAAATGTTTAAAAAAATTAGCTGGATATGGTATTGCGTGCCTACAGTTCCAGCCCCTTGGGAGGCCAAGGTGGGAAGACCACTTGAGCCCAGGAGGTCGAGTCTGCAGTGAGCAGTGATCACACTACTGCACTCCAGCCTGGGTGGCAGAGCAAGACCCTGTCTCAATTTAAAAAAAAAAAAAAAGAAAGGATAATTATTTCATCCCATCATTCTCAACTTTAAAATCACTGATGCTTGAGTTTTGTCTTGGACCCATCCATCCATCTGTGGGGTGAACCCTGGGTATTACTATTTTTAGAGGCACTCCTCTATCATTATCATGGCTAAATGTTTCCATCAATCTGGCTAAAACTTCTTATTTCATGGATGGAAAAAAAGAGGCTAGGTGACTTTCATAAAAGCAGGCATGCAGGGGGACAAAGCCAGCATCTAGTCCAGTGCTCTTGTCTGGATACCACATTCCTTCTCATCTTGTTTCCTCAGATTTATAGCCAAAAACAATGGGACCATCAGGGACCCACCTTAGGACCCTCATCGTGAGCGGTCCTCCAGCTCAGCCCATGTGCATCCGGCTGAAAGGCTTTCATACCTCTGCCCTGCATAGCTCTCGTTCAGAGAAGTAGGTGCACTGTGGTGGAAACATGTCTTTACTAACCCATTTGGAACAATAAAGAAATAAATCCTAATCCACCAAACTTGACCAGACAGCTGAAGGTTGTGCTCACTTGGTACTGACCTTGTAAAGATGGATTGCAATTTTGGGGAGTCGATTTTATTTTGTTTTTATTTTTTTTTCCTTCTGTTCACTTTGAGTTCATATTCATCCTAGAGCATTCTGGGAATTGCAGGTCCAATGCTATTAGCATTTGCTTCATTCCCCTGCCTTTCTGCTCAATTCTCTTGTTTTCTAACTCTTAAAAGATTTTTATATTTTTTAATAGAGTTTATACTAAATGAATTGTTATTTTAAAATAGGTGAGTGAAGACTACCCTAAGTACTGATTTGATGTATTTAGAAAACATGGAAGCCTCTGCATTTCCCCTGGGTATAGTTCCCTCTTTATTACCCAGAGGGTGCATAGGAGATTCTGCATTTATTTAGTCATTCATTCAAATAATGTTTGTGGATTTCATTCCCGCTTGGATGGAGAAGTTGACTGGCACTAAGAGAAATTAAGGTGAATTACTCTCATCACTTGACCTCAAGAAGCTTAAATCTAATGGGCAGGGAAGCTGAGTATTCTCCCACACCTGTACCATATGTAATGTGATGTTTCCTAAGGGTATGGCAATAGGAGGATAGGGATGAGTGTGGTTGTTTCTAGTGGAGGATCAAGGAAGGTTCTGTTGATTTGACATTTTAGCCGAGTTTTGGAAAATTGATATGATTTAGACAGAAATAAGTATGAATCCTTTGTGTGGGCAAAGGAGCAGCAGGAGCAAAGAAAGACAAAGGGGAGGTAAAGTGTGTGGGTGTGTGTTGGGGAGTATATCTTTGGTCTTCATATGATAGGTGGGAGGGAACATGTGAAAAAAGTTAAGTGTAGACCTCATGGACGCTTATGAGCTGAAATGGGCTTTAGTGACTCGTCTACTTCCTTGATTTTACAGATGATAAAGTAATAATAATAATAATAACAATATTTGAACTTTCACTGCATGCTTTCTATAGGCAGTTAATGACCTACATGCATTACATGCATTTTCTCATTGTTTTCTTAGCACATTCCTTGGAGGTAAGTATTATTATTATCCCCACTTTGCAGATGAGGAAACTAAGGCTCATAGGTCAGTAAGCCAGTAAAAGGCAGAGCTGGGATTTTAACTGAAGGCTACACTCTTTCTGGGGCCAGGATTTTAACCCCCATCAGTGCCAGTTCCATGATGGGGGAGGAAAAGATGATGCATTCATTTTGGACATGTTGAGTTATAGGGACCCATGAGACCTCCAGGAGAAGAGGTGAGTCTGGAGCTTGAAGAAGGAATCATTTGAAAGAAAAAGAATTTGTTTCTGAAAGTTGCATCCTAACGTTGGCATATTCAGAACACCAGTCACGTTGACTTGCCCTGCAGAATTTCCAGATGGGAATTCTAGCAGCTCACATGCCAAGGCTGCTCCTTAGTGTGTGTATGGCTTGCCAAACCCATCTTCCAAAGCTGCACTCAGGTTTTTTTTTTTTTTTTGACATGTCTCAGCTCCTTTCTCTGCCATGTGTGTCTGCCGTGCTGTCTCCTTTTATCTAAAGGGGTTTTGCACCTTGTCCCCTTGCTGCCCGCCAAGGTTTACCTCTGAGAAGTATCAAGCTGTTCAGATTGGTTAGAACAAGCTCTCCTGACCCTGTCAGACCAACAGTGAAAAAGCCTCAGAGTAGGGGAGCTGAGGATGTCAAGCATGTGCATGAGGAAGGAAATTGTTTCTTTCCAGAAGGTGAGAAGCCCAAGGAGCTTTGGTGGCCTGGGCAAGCTCCTGTGCCTCAGGTGAAAAAGAGTTCAGTAAAGCTGCCCTGCCTGGTTTTAAGTTATGTCATCTGCGAATTCCTTCTTCCCTCACCTTTCTCTTATCCTAATACCTTCAAGTCCAAGTCCCTTGTCATTTCCTGACAGACTCGCAGTGGTATAATTGTTGGAATCTGTAATGTCTGACCAGTGGGGAAACTGAGGCAGTAAGGAGTGGAGAAAACTCAGTCAAGAGCTTGCAGTCCATGGCTAAGAACTTAGAATTCACATTACTTCATAAGAAAGTCCCTCAGGCAAGAGATGTGAGGGTTGGAGTCTGTATTATCCTCCTGCTGCTGCCGTCACAAATAACCTCAAACTTAGTAGCTTAACACAACATGCATTTATTAGCTCACAGTTCTGTAGGTCAGAAGCAAAAGCAGGCTTTGATGAATCCCTCTGCTTAGGGTCTTACAAGGCTGCAATCAAGGTGTTGCCTGGGTGGGCTCTTTTATGCAGATTTTGGGAAGAACCCACAGCCTACCTCATGCCTATTGTTGGCCAAATTCTGTGCCTCACAGTTGTGGGATTGAAGTCCCCATTTCTTTTTTTGCTGGCATCCAAGAGCCACTCTCAGCTCCTCAGGGTCTCTTGGGTACCTTGTCACATTGCCTACATCTTCAAAGGTAGCAATGGTGCATCAAATCCTACATATGCTTCAAATCTCTGATTTCCTCTTCTGCTACCTGCTGGAGAAAATGCTCTGCCTTTAAAAGGCTTCTATTGGGGCCACCTAGATAACCTTCCTTTTGCCATATATGTTAGTTTTCTAGGACTGCCATAACAAGCTGGGTGGCTACTATGTTTGAATGCATCCCCCAAAGTGTATATGTTGGGTACTTAATCCCCAGTGCAACCATGTTGAAAGATGGGACCTTCAAGAGGTGATTGGGTCATGTGGGGTATACCCCATGAATGAATTAATGTCATTATCAAGGGAGCACATTAGTTATCATTGAAGTAGGTTCCCGATGAAAGGATGAGGTTAGCTCCCCTCCCCTCTCTCTTGCGTGCATGCTCTCTTCTACCTTCCGCTATGGGATGGTGCAGCAAGAAGGCCCTCCTGAGATGCAGGCCCCTGACCTTGGACTTCTTAGCTTCCAGAAACTGTAAGAAATAAATGTTTGCTCTCTATAAATTACCCAGTTTCCAGTATTCTATTATAGCAGTACAAAATGGACTAAAACAGTGGCTCAGACAACAAAATTTTGTTGCCTCCCAGTGCCGAAGGCTGGCAGTCTGAAGTGAAGGTATTGATGCTTTTTGGCTTGCAAGGAGGTGGTGTCCCGACAAACCCATGTAAGTTGTTAAATACTGTAAGTTGAAAATACATTTAATACAACAAACCTACCAAACATGAAAGCTTAGCCCAGCCTACCTTAAACATGCTCAAAACCCTTACATTACCCTACAACTGAGCAAAATCATAAGGCAAATCCTGTTTTACAATAAAATGTTGAATATCTCATGTAATTTATTGAAATGTTTTACTGAGAGTGAAAAGCAGAATGGTTGTATGCGTGCTCAAAGTAAGGGGACTGTGGAGTGAGTATCACTTTTACACCATCGTAAAGCTGAAAAATTGTCAGTCAAATCTTCCCAAGACAGGGACCGTCTGTACTGACCAGATTGGTTCCTTCTGAGGGTTGTGAGGGAGGGATCTGTTCCAGGCCTCCCTTCTTGGCTTGTAGATGGATGACTGTCCTCATGTTTGCAAGGTGTTTTCCTTGTCCAAATTTCCTTTTTTAGAAGGATATGCAGTCATATTGGATTTGGGCCCACCCTCATGACCCCATCATAACTAATTACATCTGTAACTCTGTTTCCAAGTAAGGTCACGGCATCCTGAGATACTGGGGTTTAGGACTTCACATGAATTTGGGGGGACATAATTAAACTCATAACACCATATAGCATACGTAGTCATGACAATCACATCTTATTTGCTCATACTTAAAGCGGAGGGATTTGGACAAATGTGAGAACCATTGGAGTTCATCCTTAGAATTCTGCTTGTCACACTGCCTCTGAGCCAGGATGGCTGCTCAGTGGTCGGGATGTGGGGACAGCCATGATGAATAAAAAGAATACTGCTGATCATGGTGAGAATAGCTACAGAGGAGTGGGTGAAGGCCATGATCAATGGGTTTCAAGTGAAAGAAACGAAGAACATGCAGAGACTACTCTACCCAAGAAGCAGCTGTGACCAAGAGGAGGCCAGGTGGTGAGAAGAGAGGGAAACAGAGGCGAATAACAGTTTCCCTAAAAGCCAAGAGACCTGAGCTTGCTGGTTGTCTAGAGATGACTCATAGGCAGGGGCTTGCAGCCAGCTAAAGCTGTGCAACAGTTTCTGGTTGTCAACTTGCCCCCTTCTATGGGAACTTGACTTAGTATCATGTAGAGGATTTTGTAGAACTCCACGTATTATTAAATGGCCTTTGCGAAGAGACACGTGTGCAATCTTTCTGAGTTATAGTTACTTTGGAGATTCATGTTTGCTTACTTGTGGCTCTCTAACTGTCAGCCTTAATATCGCAGAAAGGCATTTTTATTTGGTCTCCACTTTCCTGATTCTTTAAAAATTTTATGTGATTGTTCCTGGAAAGAAAGGTTTGCTAGAATCCAGTAGTATTGGCTGCTGTTGTTTGAGGGTCTGCTGTATGACAGGCCCTGTGAGAAGTGTGCGCATACATTACCCCTTCGCTTTTTTACTAGGTAGACTATTACCTTCATTTCACAGATGGGGAAACTGAGTCTCAGAAGGCTTCAGGGCTGTGGCTGCGGTTATAGGATTGCCAAGTACTATTGCTCTGCCTCCTTGGCTTAGTCACTACACTGACATTAAAGACCCTTTTCTTCTGAAAGTTAGCAATTTTCTTCTGTCTTGATAAATGTTATTTTCCTAAGATTTACTTAGAGCAATAATGTTCTATGAGAACAAAACAGTAGTGTTTACATTCTATTCCCCTCCCAGTCCCAAAGTTCTGGGCTTCCCAGTTCACCTCTTTGAGAAATTACTTAATGAAAAATTTTCATCTCCACCCAGAATAATTCATTGCCAGGCAAAGAACAATGCAGAGACATTTCAGCCAGTGAGGCTTTTTCCAAAGGTCACACATCAGTGTCCAGGGATTTGTGATGGACACAATGCCCAAGGCAAAGCATCACATTTGCTTCTCTTTCTGGATGCATTTCATCATGAAAGGGTTTGCAAGGCTCCGTCTGCTGACATGCAGTGGGCTGTTCCCCCAAATGCACGCCCTGTTCTCATTTCCAAGGAGAATTGCAGATCTTAGAAGGTATTTCAAGGGAATATGACAGGAGCAGGAACCCAGAGCAACTGGAATTCAGAGTCGTGGAGTGAAGAATCAGCAAGCATGGCTGCCAGAGTTTGTAGGATTGAGAAGCGATGAATTCTGCCAGGAGTGAGAGTGCTGTGGTGAAAACTGTGGAGAGAAAAATCACAGGACCAGGTTTTAGAGGTAGTGTAGGAACCTGTCAGGTGGGCAGGAGGTTCTACCTTCTAGGTGGGTGAGAAGAACATCTCAGGTATAGGAGAGATACACAGATTTAAAAGTCAATGCCGTGGGGCCAAGTGGCTTAAGTATAAATGAGCATATTAGTAATGATGCCAACCACCCCTATAATAACAAACACATACATTTTTAAGTCACCTACTGTATATCAGGGCACATTAATTATATTCCAAGAACATTAATTCTATTAACTCATATATTTCTCAGTGCAACCACACAAGGCGAATACTGTTATTATTCTTGCTTTACAGATCAGGAAACTGAGGCACAAGGAGGAAAATAATCATGCCAAAGAACTGTCAAAGAGCAGATTCGGGCTTTGATTCCAGCAGTTTACTTTACAGCAGCCCTGTCTAGTGGCAATTTCTGTGATGATGGAAATGTTTTGAATCCTTGCTGTCAGTAAGGGAGTCACCACCCACATGTGCTACTGAGCACTTGAAATGTGGCTCACGAGACTAAGGAACTGAATTTTGCATTTTATTTAATTTTGATTTATTATATTTAAATTCAGGTAGGCGCACATGGCTAGTAAGGCCAGTATTGGACAACACGGTTAGTCTGCTTATCTATAACCCTCTGCTGGCTTTCAATCTGGGGAGTGTCAAGTTGATGCTGCCGTAATAGTGCTAGTATTAAAAACCACCACAGGAATCATGGCCACCATTTATTTAGCTCTTATGTGCAGGACAATATGCTAAGTGCTTCCTGTGGGTTATTTCATGCCATATCCACGACAACCTTGTGAGTGATGGCTAAGAACATGAACTTGGGTAGGTTTGAACCACCTGCGTTCAAAACCCAGCTCTGCTTTTTGTTAGTTCTCCAGCCTTTGGCAAGTTGCTTTCTGTACCTCAGTTTCCTCATTTGGAAAATGGAGCAAATAATAGCATCCACTTTATATGGGTGTTAGGATGATCAAGAGGCTATGCATTGGAACACAGTGCCTGACATGGGACCAATTCAGTATCTGGTGGTATCATGATTATTACCCTTATACTTTAGATGAAGAAATCAAGGCATGGAAAGGTAAAGTATCATGCTGAAAGGCACAGCTAACTGAGGGAGAGCTGGAATTCAACCCACAGGTAGTCTTATTTCAAAGTTCAGGTTGTTAATAATGGTGGTTTCTTATATGGTTTCTTTTCTTTTTTCTTTCTTTCTTTCTTTTTCTTTCTCTTTCTCTCTCTTCTTTTCTTTCTCTTCTCTCTTTCTCTTTCTTTCTCTCTCTCTTTCTTTCTTTCTTTTTTCTGTCTTTTTCTTTCTTTCAACAGAGTCTCACTCTTTTGCCCAGGCTGGAGTGCAGTGGCATGATCTCAGCTGACTGCAACCTCCGCCTCCTAGGTTCAACTGGTTCTCTTGTCTCGGCTTCCTGAGTAGCTGGGATTACAGTCAGGTGCCACCATGCCTGACTAATTTTTATATTTTTAATAGAGACTGGGTTTCCTCATGTTGGCCAGGCTGGTCTTGAACTCCTGACCTCAAGTGATTCTCCTGCCTTGGCCTCCCAAAGTGCTGGGATTACAGGTATGATGAGCCCAGCCTATCCTGTGGTTTCTGATCAGAGTTTCTAAAAGTGTGGTTTGTGGAGAGCCTGATACTAAAATCCTTCAGAGTGCTTGTTGAAAATATGATCACCCTCCAGCCCCGGCAACAGTGCAAGACTTGGGAAAAAAAAATAGAGAGAAAATATGATTGCCTAGACTCATTAAAAACTGTTCAATTAGACTTTTGGGGGCGAGATCTGGGAATCTGTATTTTAATAAATTTGAGAACCTTAAGTAAAAGATCAGTACAAAATTTTAATGGTAAGAGAAGTAGAAGGAGAGTCCAGGTTTTCAGATGTAGAAGGCGAGTGAGTTCTGCAAACAGACTTAATTTTAGAAAGATCTTTCTGGTGGCTGGTGTTGAAGATGGACTTGATAACAAAGGAAATGGGGGTAGGCGTGGGGGGTGGTAATGGGGCTCGTTAATGCAGTGACAGAGTGGACAGGGAAGGATTGATATATTCTTTGGATGTTTTTTAGGTAAAATTGACAGGATATGGTAGATTACTAGAAACTGAGGAGCAGGAAAATTAATTGGGGGTCAGAATAATCCTCAGGTTTCTATTCATAACACCTGAGTGGACAGTGATATTATTAACCAAGATGGACAAGGAATTATGGAGGTTCAGATATACTTGAGGACTTCTTTGGATGGACATCCAGGTAGAGAGAATCATTAAACAGCTGGAAATTTGGTTTTGAGTTCAAAAGAGGGAGGCCGAGGTGGGTGGATCACCTGAGGTAAGTGGTTTGAGACCAGTCTGGCCAACATGGTGAAACATGTAATTGGCAGACCCATTTTATAGCCCACAAAGAGAAGTTAATTGCCTGTGGTCACACAGCTAGTAAGTGGTTGAGCTGAGATTGGATCCCATGGTGAAACTGGTAAATATGGTCTCTAATAAAAATGCAAGAAGTTAGCCAGGCATGATGATGCACACCTGTAGTCCCAGCTACTCGGGAGGCTGAGGCATGAGAATCACTTGAATATGGGAGGCGGAGGTTGCAATGAGCCAAGATCATGCCACTGTACTCCAGCCTGGGCAACAGAGTGAGACTCTATCTCAAAAACAAACAAACAAACAAACAAACAAACAAACAGGACTAGATAGCAGAAATAAAGTTTGGTGTCCCATCAGCACTTGGTTCAGTGTGTGACCTGTGCAGTGGGTGAGACTGTCTTGGGGAAACTAAGTTGCAAGGCTCAGCCATTCAAATATTGCCAAGGGCGAGGAGTTGACATAAGTGTATATAGTGGCCTGGTATAAGAGAACAGGTGTTAAGATGCTATTGCTGCTAATCTAATAACTGCCCAATCACACAGCTTTTGAAAACACTCTATCAGCCATGCAGCCATACAACACTGCCCCAGGCTCTTAGCCTCTACACACCTGGCACCTCGGGTCTAAGCCTACTGGGTCTGAGCCTATTGAGAGCACTCAGGTGCTGCCCTTGCCAGAGGAGAAGGGCATCAAAGCCCAGCTCCTGAGGGACAAAACACTCAAGAGCTAAGACCAGGAACTAGTGAAAGAGGCACAGGAAGAGTAGATAGAAAAGAAGTAGAAGAACAAGGGCAGGGCTGTGCTAGGGAGGCTGAGGGAAAGAAGGATTTCAATGAGAGGGTTGCAGCGAGCCACATGCCACTGAGAGCTCAAGCTGAAGCCTGGAGTGAAGTTTTGGCATAAACTTGACAAGCTGGACATGCTTGGTGTCTTTTGCCACTGGTAGAGTAATGGGTTCGGGGGTGTGGAACCAGGGAGGGAATGAAAGTCACAAGTAGAGGCAAGGAATATTACTCTCTTCAATGAGGAAAGGAAGGTGGAGGTTGCTAGCTTGAGTGGGAGACTTGGTTGACACAGAGTTGCTTGTAGGATAAATGAGCCTTGGTCATGTTTGTAGGGAGAGGGAACACAGACCCAGTGGGGTAAAAGGATCTGAAGATGGTTAAACAAACAAAAACAACAACAGAATAACAAAAAAAATGACTTTTGGATCAAAATCACAGAGGAGGGAAGAATGATTTGTATCTTGAAAAAAATCGGGGTACCTCTTTCTCTGGGATAGGAGGAAACAGTAGAGAAAAGCTTAGATGTAGGGGCAAGAATTTGTAATTGGAATTCTGGCAAGTGTAAATCTAGGTTGTCTGTTTAAAACAAGGGCATTGGTGAGGAACAAGGCTAAACATGGCAATGTCTACAGCACATTGAGCATCTGCACCTGTGTGCCAGGTATTGTTTAGTGCTCTTCAGGAATTGTCTTTTTTTTTTCCTGAAAGGTAAATGTAATTGTCATACCCATTTTACAGTCCACAAAGAGAAGTTAATTGCCTGTGGTCACACAGCTAGTAAGTGGGTGAGGTGAGGTTGGATCCCAGGAAGTCTGAGTTCAGAGCCTGCTCTAGCTGCTGTACAGTGTCATAAAGCAGCGATAAGGATGACTTGCATTCTCATAGTACTTTTTTCTTGATACTTTCTCCCTGTTTTACAGGTGTGGAAACCAAGACAGAATTTGCCCAACTTCCCAACTTGTCACTCATCTAGGTAGGGTCAGAGCTAGGACTAGACTGGGGTGTCTTACTTTCTGGTCCTGTTCTGTTTCCCAGGAAGTGAACACCCACAGATAGCCCCTGAGTAAACCGTGTTGCATTTCTGACATCTTATTCCCTCTCTCCCTCTTTCCATTCCAATCCTCCTAGTCCTACCCTGATCTGACCCCAGCCCCCAAATGCCAGGAAGGTGGCGCGGCACCTGCTCCTTCCTTTTGGCTGGAATCTTTGTCCTCCCACGTGAGGGCACCGCCCGCATTCCCTACCACCACCACCACTGCCTTCCTTTAGTTTGAGGGGCCTCATGCAGGCAGGCAGTGGGATGGAAGGCCAGTTTGTTTTGCTTTTATTGCTAAATAATAGAAATCTTTTGGCTGCACCACCTGCCGGTACCAGTACGTGAGTTGTGTGTCTTCCTGCGTAGTCGCTAATGAGACAGTTAATCATTTGTTTATTCTGTATGAAGAGAGGTCTCGGCCATATCTCTCAAACCAGACATTGGACTCCAGGACCCTCACGGAAGCTGCCTGCCCCTAACACATGAGTCACCCACAGTCCCAGCACAATCCTGCCCTGCAGTCCCCATCACCTTTTCCCCTGAGGAATAGCCAGGATGCAGGCATCAGCTGATGATGATGATGATTACTGTTATTGAAGCTATTATTTGTATAAATACTCCCTTCCCTGAGATGCAAAAAAAATGTCATTTGCAAAGATGCTTTGTTGGGAGATAAGTAGGCTTCCTCTTCGGCACAGAGTTTATCTCACTTGTGCACAGGTTCCTAGAGGTCGTGCAACTCACCAGATAAAGCTCCAGGATCCTCCCCAGGGAAGCACAGAGTCAGTGTTCGGCAGTTTTCCTAGATCCAGGGTTAAAGAGGTGAAATCAGCTATGTTTGTCCTGCAGGCTCCCTGGGGCTGAGGCTGCTTTTATTAGAGCAAATCAGGCCTGTCCAGGAGCTGTGCTATGGGGGAGGAGGAGGTGAGGAGGGGTTGGGGTCGGGTGTGCTGCAGGGGATTGCTGGCTGCACCTGGGCTGCCCAATCTGAAAGATTGTCTTAAAGGGCTCCCATCGCATTGATTTGCATGCTGTTAGCATCCTCCTGCTATTTTCTTGGTGTTTGTATAAATCCTATTGCCTGAAGCTTAAATTTCAATTAACTGGGCCCAACTGTCTGTGTCCTGAGGCACAGGAAATGGGCTAGGGTTGCTGTGTTTTCAGCTGAGGCCCTGCATCCTGGGCAATCTGTCTGTCTGTCTTCAGCTGCTGTCCTGAAGGCTGCACCTCTCTGCGAACTGTTTGCATTCCACAGTCAGGGACAGAATTACCCAGGGCAGGGCTTATGTTTTAGGAGTAGCTGACTGCTAGATCAAGAAACCAGAGCATGCAGTAGAGTGGAATCAGCCCTTTCTGCCATCCTAGCTTTCTACTTCCCCCTGTGACATGGTGAGATACTTCTACTTCCTCATCTAGATATATTCTTGATCTCATCCTTCTTGCTCCTGCCTATTTTCTTCTTCTAAATATGCCCTTTTAACCTCTGCATCTTTGTTCTTACAATTTCCTTCATCAGAATTTTCTTCCCTCCCTTTTCCTACCAATCCTTATCAAAATCCATCCTTCATGGCTCAATTCAAGTGTCACTCCTTCTAGGAAGCCCTTCCCCTGACTTCCCCAGAAATCTTGACCTTGGTATCTGTGCTTCTGATTCCTTGGATCTCACAATTCTCCCTTTTTAGAGTCAGGGTAAGTGTCTCATTCTGTACATCCTACAGTACAGTATTTATCATTCACATTATTATTTTCGTTTTGAGTTTGTTCTTATTGGGCTTTGTTGTGGAATGAATGGTGGTCCCCCCAAAATATATGTTGCATCTTAATTCCTGGAACCTGTCAATGTTACCTTATAGGAAAAAATGGTCATAGCAGATGTAATGAAGTTAAGGATCTTGAGAAGATGGAGAGATCATCCCAGATTAGCCAGATGGCCATAAAGTCAATGAGAAATGTTTATATAAGAAATACATAGCTGGACACAGTGGCGCATGCCTGTAATCCCAGCACTTTGGGAGGCCCAGGTGGGTGGATCATCTGAGGTCAGGGGTTTGAGACCAGCCTGGCCAACATGGTGAAACCCTGTCTCTACCAAAAATACAAAAAATAACTGGGCATGATGGTGCATGCCTATAGTCCCAGTTAGTTGGGAGGCTGAGGCAGGAGAATCGCTTGAACCTGGGAGGTGGAGGTTGCAATGAACAGAGATTGTGCCACTGTACTCCAGCCTGAGCAATAGAGGGAGACTCTGTTTCCCCCCTACGAAAAGAAGAAAAGAGAAATACACAGGGAAGATTTTACAGAAAGAGGAGGAGACAGTAATGTGAAGATGGAGACAGAGATGAGAATGATGTGGCCATAAGCCAAGGAATCCCGGCAGCCACCAGATGCTAGAAGAAGCTGGGAAGGATTCTCCTCAAGAGGCTTCAGAGGGAGCATGGCCCTGCTGACACTAGATTTCAGACTTGAGGACTCCAGAATTATAAGACAATAAGTTTCTGCTGTTCCAAGCCATCCAGTCTGTGGTGATTTGTTACAGCAGCCCTGGGAAAGAAAGAGTCCTCCTTCTTTGAAGAGGAAGACAGGGAGAGGCAGGAAGAACACAAAATACCAGCATGAGGAACCAGCACCCTTTCTTCAGCTTGACTCCTTTTGCTTTATTTCCTGCAATCCAAGCCCTGTTACTCCCACACCAGGCCTTGTGTTGTCCAGGCAGCTGGGTGGAAGGCCATGTTTGTTTTGCTTTTATGGTTAAACAATATAAGGACAGGGCAATATAGTCATATGTGGGACCATCAATACTGAATGATCATATTTATAATATTAATAAGAGGAGCTGACATCTGCCTAGCCTTTACAACTTACAGATGACTCTGACTGACCTCACTGCATTTTGTCTGTATGGTAAACCCAAGAGGTGGTTGTTGAGATCCTCATTTTACATTTGAGGAAGTGGACAGAGGTATAAAGGGGCTTGAGCATGAACATACCACAGATGTGATTGAGCCAGCCCTAAAAATCCCCATCTTTTGGTTCCGAATGTATTTCTTTTAACTGTGTACATAATATTCTTTGATTGTAAGACCCAGTGGGTCCAATCTGTTTTTAAAGTTCTTTTCAAGATGGGAATATCCTCTGTCTGAGGTAAGGATACCTGGTTTCCTTCTTTTCCTTAAGGTGTGCTCAAACTCAGGAGGGTTTTGTAATAGTGGAGAGGCTAAGAGGAAGCCCTGCTTATTTGGGGGTCTTTGTTTTACAAGTTGTCTCTGTGTGTCAATCCTCTATTATTGTTTGGGTAGGCACTGGGAAACCTCTTTGCATGCATGTGGGTGCGTACACATGCACTGTGCACTCTGCCAGCTGCTGTCCCCCTCTGGTGGTCACTGGCATAAATCCGCCACCTGATCATCTCAAATCCCAGTGAAAGGAAAAATGCTAGGGCAGGAGAATCAATATATTTAGTATGGTTTATTTTTGCATCTTCTTTCCTTAAGAGTTACAGTGTGTGATTCTACTCTTCAAATGGAGCACCTCTCTCCAGGAGAGTAAGAAAATCACATAAATAGAAAGAGAGTGAGCTTTGGATTCTAACAGACGTAAGTTCATATTCAACTCTGCTACTTTATAATATCCATACTGGTTTGAGTTATTTAACCTTGACAGTCCACACTGTAAAATGGGTAAATAACCATTACTCTCCTCCCAGAAGTGTTACTAATGTTGTGTGAAATAATGTGCTTAAAACGCTGGGTACATAGTAGGAGCTTAGTCATTGTTTATTTTCTCCCTCATTCCCACACATGATTCACTGTACTGTTAAAATTATGCCTCTGTAGTAAACCACACTTTCATCAGGGATCAGTTAGTAGTATTAGGTTGGTGCAAAAGTAATTATGGTTTTTTTTTTTTTTTTTTGGTCATTACTTTTAAAGGCAAAAGTTGCAATTACTTTTGCACCAGCATAATAGTTTGGTCACGTTATCCTCTAGTAATGACGTCCTTTTTGCAAAGGGGAAACCAAGGGCTTGAAGAGAGGAACTGAAATATTAAGATTTCACATCAGATCAGAGTTGGGGCTTAAATAACAATAGGGGCACTCATTTTCCTCCCTTTAGTGGGAAGGGAAATAAGTCAATATTTACTGACTTCCTAATACAAGCCATGTCCTTCCCTCAAATATTTTATTCTCACAAGAACATGGTGAGATGAATAGTGATATTATCCCCATTTTACAGACGAGGAAGCAGGCTTAGAGAATTTTAGTTGCTGTAGGTTACTTAGCAGAGAAGCCGCCCTGCTTCCCAGGGTGCCCGGTCCCGGAGATCCCAGCTCCTGTGTTTTTCTGCCCCACCACTGCTTCCCTGAGAGTCTTGGAAAAATACAGCTCACAGAAAGCCATGTGGATTAATCAAGAAGAGCATCTCATTATCACCCCTAGTTTCCAAAGAGCAGAATCTACAGCTCCATGTTGCTTGTTTCCTCCCAGTCATTCAGCTCTCAGGGGTGGAGGAGTTAGGATGGAACCTGACCTGTAATGTAATGCAGGAGCCAAAGTGTTTCCCATAGGTCCTGTTGTTTATGGACCTGCTGTCCATTAACATTTGAAGGAGTGTTTGGCTGGGCAGGTGGCACATGCCTGTAATCCCAGCACTTTGGGAGGCTGAGGCAGGCAGATCATTTGAGGTCAGGAGTTTGAGACCAGCCTGGCCAATGTGGTGAAACTACATCTCTACTAAAAATACAAAAATGAGCCAAGCATCGTGGCGGGCGTCTGTAATCCCTATTACTCAGGAGGCTGAGGCAGAAGAATCGCTTGAACCTAGGAGGTGGAGGTTGTGGTGAGCCGAGATTGCACCACTACACTCCAGCCTGGACAGCAAGGGTGAAACTCTGTCTCCAAAAAAAAAAAAAAGGAGTGTTTGAGTAAGGCCACCCAAGATATTTAATACGAGGCAGGTTGTAAGTTTAAGCGAGTATAGTTGGAGTAAAAATAGAAGAAATTATATCTGTTCTTAAATTAAACTCCAGGGCTGTGTTCTGTGAACCAATTAACTAAAACTTGGAGTCACCTTCTTAGGCTTTGTAGAGCAGTAGAGGGACTTGTGGGGAAACGCGGCTGCAAAGGAGATGGGGGGAAGCTGAGAAGGTTGAGGAACCACAGATGAGCTAGGAAGATGCTTGTAACATAGCACGTTTTCCTGCTTGGTTGTTGGAAAACCTGTGTCCTAGTTCTTGACCGACCAGCCCTGCAGCCCAGAAGTCATTATCTCTCTGGAACTCAGGTTGTAAAATGAAAAGGTCCAACAAGATGATATCTAGGGTTCCATTCTGATTTAAAAATGCGTTTTTTTTTTTTTTTTTGAATGTTAGTGCAGCCAGAGGGCCTTAGAAGTGAGGGGAGGCAGAGAACCTTATCAGACAGAACAAGCCGCGTTTCAGCAAGGTGCAGAAGGAGCTTCAGTGGCTGCCTGTGTATATATACTAGTCAAGAAACGGGTATGAGCAGTGTGGTTGCATCAGGCCTCTCCCCACATTCTCGGTTCCACGGTGTCTTGCGCACCGCTTTGTTATCTTAACGCATTTATTAAGTTCTAGTGTCTTTGGCAGCAAGTCCCTCATCAGACTGTGAGCTCCATGATGGGAAAGACCAACTATTCTTCATTGTGATCATTGAAAAAATGAATGCATCCAAACACTTTTAGTTTCCCTAGAGATGTTCTTCATGCATTCTTTTTGTATTTTGGTTTCTTCTCAATGGGATAATAGATTCTAAATATCATAGTAGGATGGGCAGGTGAAAATGGATTGGTGTTTCCAGAGATAGATGAACGCTGGAAGCTGTATTTGAGGTTCTGATCAGAAAGCCTGCTCACTCTTAGTACCTTTCCTGCCTGTGGGGGAGTGGAGGTAAAGCTTCCCTGCAGAGTGTGAGTGGCAGGCAAGGGTAGATGTTCATGGCTCACAGCTTTGGCACAGACCCATGCCCATTGCTGGCCTATGACCAGGCACAGCAAGCTTGGCAGTGCATGCACCTGAACTTGCCTATAACTATTAATCAGCCATCATGTCCATAGTCTTCCCCACTTCTATACACTTCTGGGACAGTCACTGGAGAAACTATCATTTTTTTAACTCAGCCCAAGTTTTGTTTTCTTCAGATTTTTGGGTTACTCCAATGGCCTATTCCCTCTCCTTTTTCCCCAAATTTTATTTTTATCTTGATGCCACATCAATGAGTCTAGTGGGGCCTGGGGAAGCATGATAAAAAAGACCAAAGATACACATGCAAGATGGGGGCATGCTTATGAAACTGTCCACTGAACACCCACTATGTGCTAAACAGTCTGCTCTAGGCTTTTTGTGCACGATATGTAGTCTCCTTAACAACTCTATGAAGAACGTATGATTCTCCATTTTTATCAATGTAGCAACTGAGGCTCAGGGTGGTTAAATAAGTATCCAAGGTCATATAGCTAGTGAGAAACAGGGCTGCATCACTCCAGAGTCCGTGTACCTTTTCATCACAGCATCATCATTTCCCAAATGTTTTCTTCATGGCCTCCCTATATAAGGCCTACCTCACACTTGCTATTCTAGTTAAAGGATCAATGGATGCCATAACATTTAAGTGTCTAGCTCAGGACCTGGCACAAACTAAGAACTTAGTAGACATTAATTGATGTCGTTGCTATTGTGTTCACATTTGATAGTTTATGGGTCTTCATGATATTCTGGAATGTGAAAAGAGAAAACAAGCTTGGTTAGTTGGAGATCATCCATCGTTTGTAGAGCAGGATAAATATTGCTCATCATTAAATCATCTCAGACTTCATCTGGTGAAGAATGAGTAGCTGCTCTGGTTAAAGATTGCATTTGCCTTAACTTAAGTTGTAGGTCGGAGTGGGAGGGGAAGGCGTCTGTTCCAGTCTCTGATTTGTTTCTAAGTGATTTTTATTGCCATCACTTCTAGGTGTCCAGTGTTCTCAGGGTGCATGACGGGGTTCTCCATTCCAGAATCCAGACTCTGAGCTTTACTCACCTTTTAAAGAATGGTGTTGGGCCTATTTCTGTCCATGGTGCTAAACGCGTAACTCTGGGACTCAAAAGCAGATGGTACTACGTGGTCCCTCTCATCTCCATAGCTTGCCTGAGCTGACAGACTAGACTGCTGTGAAAAGAAGTCTGGTTTGGGAGTTAGGAGATCTAGTTACACTTTCAATCACTTGCTGTGTTGCCTCAGGCAAACCACCTAACCTCTCTGTTGCTGTGTTCCCGCTGGTAAAATTGAGTTGCTCCATTCTGTCATTCATATTTCAGAGTGCTGCTGATTTCTGTGTGAGTAAATGAGATAACAGATGCTAAAGTGGGATATGAATGCGTAGTATGATTATGCTGCGACTGCCTCTCAGTCTTTTAATCATACATTTTGACTGTATCATTTTAATTTACGGAGGCACCCTAAGGCCTAATAACATATAATGCAGTGCACCGGAAATGAAACAAACAGATAAATGCACTAGAGGAAGAAAGACATAACTTTTAAAATATGTTGTTTGCAAGTGGCTGTATGGCTGTAGAGCTTGGGGTGTGCTTCTAAGAAGAAAGATAATGACCAACGAGGGGCCAGGCCTTATCTGGAAGGAGAGAAAAAGACGTAGAATCTAATCACCTCTTCAAGACCCAAAAGGGAGACCCACTTTACTGTCACGGGCCTGAAATCTCACCGTTAGCTTGATTTCTTTTTTTAGCTTCGTATTCCTTGTCCTTCACAGAATAGTTGCAATCTTCCTTTTTGAGTTAACCATGCTTGCTATGGCCTGAGATTTGAAGATGGAATCTGTGGGTTTAAGTTCCTCTTTCCCTAGTTATAATAACTTCAGAAAGCAAATGAGGCTCTTATAGCCTAACTTTTTCATCTGTGAAATGGGCTGAATAGTAATAATACCTTCCATATGGGGTGATTGAAAAGATACAATTGTAAAAATGAGCCTTATGGAAATGTATAAATAGCTGTCATTGTTATTCCTGATATGCTCAGTTCAAAGTATTGCACGAGCAGGTTTCGCCTTTTCCCTGTCCCGTGCCTTCATGTGTTCTGTTCTTTTTACTGGATCTTCTTCATCTTTTCTTGTTAAAATCTCACTCCTTTAAAGCACGGGTCAAATACTACCTTCTTTGACCTCCCCAACCATAAAATGTTTTTCCTTTCTAGAACTCCTAGTCTCTCATTCTTCTGTTCAACTTCCTGTCTCCTGGTACTGTGACAGCTAGTTTAGTACAGTTTTTATTTTCCTAAATAGAGTATAAGATCCTGAAAGACAACTACTTATCCAGCAGTGTGTAGCACACAGCAATTGTCCAATA
Source organism: Callithrix jacchus (assembly GCF_049354715.1). Classification (NCBI taxonomy): domain Eukaryota; kingdom Metazoa; phylum Chordata; class Mammalia; order Primates; family Cebidae; genus Callithrix; species Callithrix jacchus. Next base: position 113,435,212 of record NC_133509.1, read on the forward strand.
CTTGTTTTAATTGGAATGCAGGATGTATATTACACAGTACTCATGTCCTTAGGTTTTTGTAAAAACAAGGGTTGCTGGAGGAGGTGACTCAATAGGTCACGGGTATTTGTATGCACATTAAGAGCATTGGGTTTGCATAGCCAAATGAAGGGGGGAAAGCTGGAGAAAACAGGTTGTAAGGAAGCAGGAGCTGCTAAAACGTTTTTCACTATAGCAGTTTTTCCTAGCTTGGCCGTGGTCTTGGAGGTGCTGTGAAACCAGTGTATTGACTGGGAAAGATCCCTTAGGATCTCTGAACTGGAACAAGGGTTGCAATTCTCGGACACCGGAAATTGTGCAATATGCAGGCCTGCCAGAAGGTGGCACACTATCACTAATTCCACGGTCTGGCAGCTTTGCTCCTGGGGATCCCCCAAATTGGTGTGGGTATTCTGATGGGTAGCTCTCCTCCGCATTTTGTGTGGTTCAGAGCTTCCTCCCTCTTCTCCCCTCACCTGCCTCCATGCCACTCGGCTTCTTTATGATGTATAAAGATGAAACTGACCCCAGTCTTCAGCCTGAAGGATGCCTTCCATTGGGCTTCCACATTTGGGAAGGTTCCCACTGAGATGAGACAGAAGTGTCTCCGCAGTCTCTCAGTTCCTGCACAAGTTCAGAATCAACTCATATCATGCTCTCTGCATTGACCTCTCCTCCCGGATGCTGAGAGAGTGGGCACTCGGTACCTTTTTGGACAAACGAGGTAAAGGAGAAGACAAATTACTTTTTAGTATACTCTTTTATCCCTCATTCCCTCTGCAGCCTCCTATGACTTCTGACTTCTTGTGTGAACTTCAGGAATGGGACCTCTCTCTCTGTGTCTTTCTCATCTCACTCCTATATAGTGTTTCATTCTCTTTATGATGATACCGCGTTTTTATTTTATTATTATTTTTTGAGATGGTGTCGCACTCTGTCACCCAGGTAGGAGTGTCGTGGCACTGTCTCAGCTCACTGCAACCTCTGCCTCTCAGGCTGAAGCAATTCTCATGCCTCAGCCTCCCGACTACCTGGGACTACAGCCATGCACCACCATGCCTGGCTAATTTTTTTTTCTTTTTTTGTATTTTTAGTAGAGATGAGGTTTCACCATGTTGGATAGGATAGTCTTGAACTGCTGGCCTCATGTGATCCACCTTCCTTGGCCTCCCAAAGTGTTGGAATTACAGGCATGAGCCACTGCGCCCAGCCTGTTATCACATTTATTATCTTATATTTTCACAAAATATCTCTAAAACGTGTCACAGATATTTTTCGCTAGTTTTTGTTAGGAGAGCTTTCACATTGATACAGTTCTGTGTAAGTTGCTGAAGATGTTTTGCACGCACCATTTAATTCGACCCTCACAACAGCTATGAGAAGTTTTGGGGCATAAGCATTAACATACCCATTGTACAGATGAGGAAACACACACAGGAAGAGTAAGTGATTTTCTCAGAAAGTATAAGATGTTCAGGAACCCATTCATCTTGTTGCTAATGTGCTTTACTCTTCTTCTCATGGTGGATGATGCAAACAAGCCCCCAAAGGAAGATATGACTTACCCAACGTCCTAAAGTCAACAATGGCATAAATGGGGCTGGGATTAATATCTCCGAATTCTCAATTCAGTGTTCTTTTTATCCCACTAAGGAATCCTTCTCCATAATCTAACAAACCACTGGCTATCTGTCCATCCCAGTCATTTCCTATGTCTCCAAACTCTTGAATGCTCATCAGTCAGCATTTGACAGAGGATCCCAAAGGTGAATGCCTGAGGCATATAGAAAACTCATCAGGAATTATTATTTCAAGTTTAAAATGGATAAAAGAAGGACTGGCAAGAACTCATCGATCTGCTAACAATGATTGTACAAATGACTGGGCGTAGTTATTCGAGGTGTACTGCAGTACCTCTAAACTGTTACCCAGTCATTTGTACGGTCATTGTAAGCAGATTGAGAAAAGTGTTCTCATTTTCTGTTTCTTTGTTTTCAAAATTTCCTTCAGTGAGATTTTTCCAACTTTATAATAGAAAATAAGCATTATGAAGTGGAAATGAAAAGTTTTGTACCACAGGTTTGGGTTGTGTCTGTGCAGCTGTGTGCACAGGAGAGGCTGTTGCCACATTGTGTTAGCTGGGACTGAGGCTGGGCAGGGCAAGAACTGTGCTCCAGTCTTCTCTACCAACAGGGCATTGTGTCATTCTGTGGGTCCCAATTTTTCCTAAAGCCCCAGCTGATGATTTTGGCACACTTTACTTAATACCTTGCTCCCTCTCTGGAGCCTGGTGGAATCCACAAAGCCATACCACACACCAGCCTGGTAGGTTGGGGCAGGTGGGAAGGGGCCCTAGGAGGCTGGGGCATCAGAGCTTTACCCTCTCTGGTCAGAGCTGTGGGCTCCTGAGCTTCTCCCTCTGCCTGCTGTGGACTTATGTAACACATTCACAGGACTTCATTTTCCAGTAGATTGAAAGCAAAGCCACTGTTGATTTTCTCCAAAAAGATCTATATAGAAGTGCAATTGCCTGGAATTACATGGTGGCACGAGAGGCCAGACCTTGTTGTAAATAACTTTCCTCTCCACCACATGGGAGCTCAGCTGGAAGCAGTGTCTGAGCTTCAGATGACGGTGTCTGGGGTGTGCGTGTGTGAGTGTGAAAACGTGTGCATGGTCTTGGGGCCTTTGCTCATCTTGCTTCCACTTCTTCTGTCTTTGGAGCTTTGCATCAGAATGAGGAATGAGGGCAGAGGTGGGAAAGGATGGGGTTGTGCTTGTGGTTTCTTTCCGCAGCTGGTTTATAGGGCCTGTCTCCGGCCACCTCTCCTCCTTTTTGCTGCAAGGTCCTTGAGTCATATGAGGTTGAGTAACTCAGGCACACAGTGTAGGGAGGCTCAAAAAACAAGCTTAAGAATTGGGACATATCTGAACTATAGCACCAGGTGTGCCAATGACAACATATGGGACCTTAGACAATTGCTGACATCTGTGACCTCCTCCCTCTCCCTACATTAAAACAAACAAACCTAAACCAAGCGACTGGTGATAGGTATGGGAGCTGAGAGCTCCTCCATTTCAGTATTGCTGTAAGGGTTAAAGGAAGTAATGCTGGAGAGATCACACTGCACAGTGTCTGACACTTGGGATGTGTTCTATAGATTTAGTTCCACTCTGTGTCCTGCCTTTCCTTTCATGGCAGATTGAAATTAAAAGCAAAAGCAATGGGCTTGGAACAGGATGGTCTAAGCCAAAGTTGTGAAACATGCAAAGTCTGGGGCGTTTCACTTCTTTCTATACACCCTTCCTGTATAGATAGCCATAGCATACATACATGCTTCCCCCAAAGAAAGACTGCAATAAACGAACTCACACTGTGGCAGATGGGACTTAATGCTGTCTGCTCCTGGTGGGCATTTGTATTTTAAGAGTCCTGCGTAGGCAAGTAGAGGACAATGTTTAACCCAAAGATGGCAGCATGTTATGCAGGATGGCATTTAGATAGCAGAGCTATTTTTAGGTTAGAAAGTCTTACACTTACTCTGGCCGTTCTTCAGACCAGCCTTATCTTGCAGACATTAGAACGGGATTATGTGGTAGCTCAAGTGGACGTTTTCCTCTGAACTCACATAGCATGGTCCTTTTCACATTTCCCCATCAAATTTAGAAAATGATAGAATCTTAGAAAATATGAACTACATCCTCAGGAGAAGACTTCCAGACGGTTCTGGAGAAGGCATCCAGCCACCCACCTACCTAACATTTATTGGAATCCTACTCCATAATATAATAAATCTAGCTGACATTTATGAAACATTTTGCCAAATTCTTATGTGCATAATCTCAGTTAATTTTCACTACTTCTGGCGATACTGTTATTCTGGTGCCATTATTATAGCATAGTGGCTAGGAGCAAAGATGCTGGGGTCAGGTTACTTGGTTCCAGTCTCAGCTCACCAGTCACTAGTCGTGTGCTCTTAGGCAAGCTGATTCTCTGTGGATTGATCTTATATTTAAAGGAGGAATATCATAGTACTACTTCATAAGGCTGTTTTGGGCATTAACTGATTCAATGTATATAAAGTGCTTACAAGAATGTCTGGCTAGTATTGTCACCAGTAAACATCTGAGAACATTGAGAATGAGAGGAGGGGGAAGTGATTTTCCCAGTGACACCCAGATGGTGACAGATCCAGGTCAAGATTTCTTGCCTTAGGACTCCCAGCCTACTGCTTTTTTCTTGCTACGAGGAATATGTGCAGGGTCTTTTATTTCTCCCACATTATCATCTCTCATGACAGCTGTCAGTCATAAGTAACAGCATTTCAGAATGGCTGAAAATCTAGGTGAGAACAATTGAAAAGTTGAGAGCTTGTTTAATTAAACTCTAGTTCCTAAGAGCATGTACAGAAAAGTTTCCTCCCAAAGTGGTGCCAGTTTAGATGCCCACCCCAGCTTGGCAGTTGCAGCTTAAGCAGTAGTTAGTGGGCTTATTAATCATTGGCATCAGAGCCCACATCCAGACCACAGCTGGACTTCTAGAGAAGGCGGTGCTTCCAGATGCAATCCCAAGATGAGAGTCAACTTGTATGATAAGCATAGGTCAAGCTCTGAGTTTTCATTAGAAAAAAAATAAGTGGCTACTTCATAAAATATGATAATTAGCCATTGATGGAGTTGGGATAGAATGTGAAAGTTACATTTTCTTTAGAAAGTATAAAAACCCTTGAGAGTTTTTATTTCCTAGAGTGACCCAGAACAAACCTTCAATAGACCAAGTCCAATAATGCCTCATGTGTTTCAGATAGAGGGTGGGCCAGATGAAGAGAGTGGTCACCAAGGAGATCCCCTTTGGCCTCCTCTCATTTCTTCTGATCTCTCTTATCATAATGGCTGCACCTCCACTGTTAGGGATGTATTATTTTAGGCATTGATAGTGTTTATATTTCAAGAGAAATTTAATTTCCAACATCTCCAAGAGACAACAGAATTATGTAGCATCTTACATGGAACTCTCTTCCTCCCTGTTCAGCCTCAGCAGCCAACTAAGAACTGGTGCCTTGGGAAGAGAAAGGGTGGATGATATTTGCTAGTTCACCATTTTGCTAAAGCCCAGGTCTACTTTATGCCTTTTTGCTCTGCAAAGAGCTGCTGGAAGAAGTTCTGATTCGAATTAAGTTAGAACAGGGAGCTCTGATCCAACATAAGAGAGCATCCCACTCAACCAAGATAATTAAGAGTTTGTCCTTTCTTCATTCCTTTTCCAGCATAAGAAAGAGCATTCTACTTGTCATGGATTGAATTATAGCCTCTCAAATGATGTTGAAATTCTAACTCCCAGAACCCATAAATGTGACCTTATTTGGGTCTTTGCAGATGATCAAGTTAACCTGAGGTCATTAGGGTGGGCCCTAATCCAATGAGTGTGTCCTTATAAAAAGGGGACATTTGGACACAGAAACAGAGACATATACACAGGGAGAATGCCATGTGAACATGAAGGCAGAGATCCAAGTCATACATCTACAAGCCAAGATTGCCAGCAAACCAGCAGAAACTGAAAAAGAGGCATGAATACACTCTCCCATAGAGCCCTCAGAAGTAACCAGCTCTGAGAACACTTGATCACAGTCTTTCAGTCTCCAGAACTGTGGCATAATGAATTTCTCTTGTTCATGTCACCTAGTTTGTGGTACTTTGTTGCCCTAAAAAACTAATATACCACTGAACCAAGATAATTAAGAGCTTATGTCCTCTTCTTTCCTTCTTTCAGCAAATTGTAGATGAGAGCCTACTGTATGCCAGGCTCAATACCAGATACTGAGAGCAATATCTTAGAAAAGATTTTGGCTTTTAAGGAGTTCATAGATTATCAGGGATATAGATAAGTAAGCAGGCCATTACTGGCCATATGATAAGTATTTAATGTCTGTTTCCCCTCTAGACCATTGGCCTTTACCACACTCTAGAATCTCCTGATAACTTAAAAAAAAAAAAAAAAAAAAAAAACTATGTCCAAGCCCCATGCTCAGGCATTTTGATTCAGGTATCCTGTGGTGGGAACAAGGCATTGGTATTCTATGAATCTTCCTAAGAAATCCCAAAAGGCTGCCATTGATGAAAACCACGGTTTTCAAATATATCCATCATCAGGCCCCAGTCCAAACCAATAAAGTTGGAATGGTAATGGCATTTTTAAAAAGTTTCCTGGGTGATTCTAATGTGTCTCCAGGTTTGAGAACTGCTGTCTCTCCTGAGAGGTTGGGATCTGGTCTGTCTCATTGAATGCTGTGGCCTCTCTACAGTGCTTGTCACAGAATAGATGGTCAATAAATAATTGTTGAGTCAGAATCTATGATGAGAAAAGCATAAGGTGCTATGGTGCATTGAGTGCTCAGGGCAGTTGTTAGAGATCTGAGACCTGGAAGATGAGTTGACTTATCCCGGCAAGGGGGAAGAGAAGAGTGTTTCTGGTACAGGGAACAGGATATGTACAGAGCCAAGGAGCTGGCTGTAACTTGGCACAGCTGGAGCAAAATCTGTAGGTGGTGAGACTGGAAAGTTGAGTGAGGGCTGGGTCATGAAGAGCCTTGCAAGCCAGGAGAAGAGGAGTTTGGATTCTGCCACGGGCTTGCTTGTGTTGCCCTGGAGCATAGCCCTGAGCTCTCAAGGACACAGGTCCAGAGTAGAATCTTGCACTTTTTCTCTTTGAAGACAAAAGCCCAGGCCTGTAGGCCCATCTCATGGGAGGAGCACTGACATTTTTCTGGAGAGATCATCAAATATCTCAACTGCATCACACCCCCTACATGGGACCTGCCATCACCAGGACTTGGGACTGAGATTCCCCAGCCCTCCTTCTACACTTCCACAACTTGGGTTGACCCGGGGGGAGCTTCCGCATTCCTCTTTACATATCCTTCCCATTCCTTTCAGTCCAGTTTTACCTGGACACACATGGAAAGGATAGAGAAGGAGGAAAAGGCTCAGTGTGATCTCCCCAAATGGTCCCCTGGGCAGGGCAGGTTGATACGTGCAGAAGGGACCTAACCATCCCAGAGGCCTGTGCATATATCCCTTGGGTGTTTGCTTGTCCGAGCCGTGCTTTTGCCAGTAGTGCCTGATTTAGTACTCTGCAGATTTCATTAACAGCCTGCCTGCTCCACTCTGAGTTCTTATGAAGATGTTAAATAAAATTTGACGTTAATATTGCCATTTGTACAGCACTTCATATTTACCAAGCGCCTTTAGGACGTCTTTATTCTTTTCCAAGTGATAGCCCCAAGAGGTCGATTAGTACCTGCTGCTCCATTCTACAGAGAGGCAGGCCCTTGGGAGTTCATTGATCTGTTGGAAGCCAGGTAGCCAGCCACCACCCCACCATCTATCACCAGCAGGAATTACTCTCCCTCCTTTGCCCAGAACTCCATTTGCTGAGCTGCTCTACCACCTTAGGGCTTAAGAACCTCCCACATTCCTCCCTCCAAATTCCAGAGTTTGCTCCCTAAATATTGTTCCTCTTCGTCATTCTTACAATGTTTTGTTTTTAGTTTGGGAAAGCCTCAGTCTTCTCTTAGTCAATTTGAATGAATTTGCAAGTGAAATTTCCTGATGGGCATCAAATGTCTTGCTGACCGTCCAAACACACAGCGCTCTGCAGGGCTGCTCTCGTCCACCCTGCCTCTTCCCAAAGCCTGTCAATGGCGCTGTGTTTGTGTCTGGCACGATGCGTCTTTTGTAAACAGTGGCAGGGCAAACAGCACTGTTGTCTTTCTGAATATGACAGTCAACTCCCCCTCCCTTTAACTTGGGAAACCTCAAATCAGAGGCTCCAAGTGGCAGCATCTCTAAAGAACCGAGAGAGGAAATAAACCTTGTAAAGAAAAGTACAAAAAGTAGTTCAGGTTTGCTTCTCTGAGCCTTTTCGGAGTATTTGAATAAGGCATATTAATAGGTTTACTTAGCTCTCTGTGCCTCAGTTTTCTCATATGTTAAACGGAGCTATTAATGGAAACCCGGGCATGTAAAGGGTTTTCTGGTTTAATGACATAAGCATTTTGGGAGGGACTTCCTGCAGCACTTTTTGACTTCACACTTTTAGAAATCTATCACTAACTAACTTTCTTTTTCTGTCATACTATGCTGCTTTCATGTTGTCTTCTTTGCACGTGCTCCATCTCCCTTTCTTTCTTCATTCAGCTTTCTCTTCCCTTCTTATTATCTGTCATTGCATTCATTTTATTTCTTTTTCCACTGCCCTAAATCTCATCACCCTCTTATTCTGTTCCTTATCCTAGCCCATGGAAGGGCCCCCTCTGCTGTTACTTACTGGCTTATACCACAGGACTCTGCTTATCCTCCCTCAACAGGCTCTAACAGGATTTCCTCTTTCTCCTCCTCCTCCTCTTTTTCTTCTTTCTCCTCCTCCTCTTTCTCCTCCTCCTCCTCCTCCTCTTTTTCTTCTTTCTCCTCCTCCTCTTCCTCCTCCTCCTCCTCCTCCTTCTCCTTCTCTTCTTCTTCCTCCTCCTCCTTCTCCTCCTCACAGTCTCTCTCTGTGGCACAGGCTGCAGTGCAGTGACACAATCTCACCTCACTGCAACTTCTGCCTCCTGGGTTCAAGTGATCCTCCCACCTCAGCCTCCTAGGTAGCTGGGATTACAAATATGTACCACCACACCCAGCTAATTTTTATATTTTTAGTAGAGACTGGGTTTTGCCATACTGGCCAGGCTGGTCTCGAACTCCTGGCCTCAAGTGATCCACCCCCACCTTGGCTTCCCAAAGTGCTGGGATTATAGGCGTGAGCCACCGCGCCCAGCCAGGATTACTTCTTGACGGAGGATTTGTGGTGTGGAAGTACACAGAGTGAGGATGGTGGTGGAAAGACACAATGCCCCCTCACTTTGTTACTAGTTGATAGAGGAGAGGGTGATGGTGAGGTTGATAATAGCCGAGGGGATTCTGGGTTCTTTGAGTCAGGGAGCTACTTTCTAGTCCAGGATCAGGTGGTGCTGAGGGGTATAAAATAGGTTAAAATGGTCTGGCAACACATTTTAGTTCTTCGATGGAAAGAACATTGCACTGAGAATTAGGATTGCTAAGTTAGAAACTATGAAGGGTCTGAGACTGCAGCCTACTTGCAAGCTAACAAGTCAATCTGCCACAGGTATATATTATATATATGTATATGGGGGTATACAGATATATATGTGTGTATAGATATATCTATGTATGTGCATACACACATACCCACACTGTTGTCAGGGTACATAATGAGAGAAGATACAAACCCTAGATCAAACACAAAAGTCATTGATTACTTATGGCAAAACCAGCAATCAAGGTGATCTCTTGCATTAGTTCTCTGAATCCTGATGTCCACAGGTGATGTGGTAAGGACCAGATGGTAACTGCACATATAGTGGAACATATTAAGCAGAAGACAGCCCCTTCCCCAATTTAGAAAATGCTCTAACCTTATCTAAGGCTGCTGGTGACCTGCCCATACTCTCCCCTGCAGAGAGGACCTTATCTTTACTCTAGAATGTGAGCAAATCTTCAGAGAAAGGCAGGAAACCTAATTATCCTGGAATGTCTCTAGGGAAGGGAACATTCTCTATCTTTGTTATACTGGTCAGGAAACAAATCTGCCTTCTGATCTGGAGAGAAACACTCTATTTCACTTTCAAGAATTTTTACTATGCAACCAACCTAGTAAAAATTGTCAGTAGAGCCCTTTGCTCAGAGGACTCACACCGTACAGAAATGTGAGATATTCACAGAGAATTGTCGTCTAACAAGGATGCCCAGATGTAAAATGATGGGCTTAGACAACATCAGAGACTTGGAAAATGTGGAATGTGTGTGCCAACCCTCTCCAAATCTATGCTCAAGGCAACCATTGCTAATTAATTGGGGTTTTCTGGTGTAAAACCCAGGCAGTCTGTATTACACTGTTTATTACCTGAGTCCCCTGTAACTGTGTAAAACCATATTCTTCGTGTTTCCTCCTGTGTTCCATCTTTTCTACTTTTGTGAATCTGTGTATCTATTTATATCTTTATCTGTCTCTAAGTTGGGGAAAAGGAGAACATCTCTTCTGAGGCAATTTTGTGGTTTAAGATTTTCATGCCAAGCAAGTTCTTAATCCTACCAAACAACATTCTCAATTTAATCCTTAATGCATGAGAACTGTAGCTATTAACCTAGAGATGTTTCCTTTGCAAACAGGGATTAATAGGAGAATAGTTGCCCCTTGTTATTTATCACTATTGGCTGTGAAAGTATTCTCCAAATTCCTCTAGAGTGATGTAGTGGAACCATCTAACCAAGAAGAAGGTAAAAGAAATATGGCACAGGTGAATGTTTGCTTGGAGAACGGAATCATCCATCAGAATAGATTCAGTCTGAGACTCCTCCCAACTCCGTGATTGGACCAGTGATGTCCCTTTACACTTTGAGTCAGTTTGGACTCTAGTCCCAGCACAGGTGTTCTTTCCCTTCTTGCACCCTATACTTCAAATTCTGCATTTATTCAGTGGGTAGATGGATGTGGACTTACGTGGCTAACATACTGGGGTTTCTACTGAAGATCTGGTTACATTTTATTGCCACTGAAATGAAAGGAATCAAGAGAATAATGGGAAAAGTGTATGAACTATGAGTAGGGCATCGAAAGATAGAGGATGCTGATTAGTTGTGTGACCTTGGATACATTATCTAACCTCTTCGTGCCTCAGGTACTCTTCCATGAAAATGAAGAACATAAGGCCTGCCTGGCTGTCAATCTCAAGGAGATATTGGCAGAACAAATGAGTTCATGTTCAGTGTATGAGGTGCTCGGAAAAGAGATGCTGGTTGAATGCCAAGTTTGCTTTTGCTGCTCTGAATCTCACCCACTTTTCATTCTGCTCCTTATTTCAGCCCGCAGAAGGGCGTTTCTCTGCTCTTTCTGACTGCGTCATCCCACAGGATTCTGCCTTTTCTCCCCAGCCCCTGTAGGATTATTTCTTATAAGGGCCTGATGGGGGACTTGTGGTGCAGCTTGGAACATACAAAGTGATGGTAGAAAAACCCAGTGTCCCTTTTCTCTCTGTTATTGGGTGATAGAGTGGTGTGATGGTGGGGTTGTGAATAACTGAGGGGATCCTGGTTTGTTGACTCAGGAAATATAAGCATATAAAAGAAACTTACTTTCTTGTACTGTACCTTCATAATACAGTACTTCCTGGCCATCAAAATATGTGAGGATTTCTCCCCACCAAGCCATTCGCCAGTAGACACCAGCTGGGTGGCCTCTAATTAGCTTAGATTCTGACACTGTCTACCTGGAGATAGCATCCAATCATACAGGTTAAGGGCTCAGTCCCACAAGACTGTCCTCCACTTCAGATGCCAGTTACAAGTAGTAGGTTGTCAACTGTGCTCTGACCAACTGGCTATAAATGAGGAATTCCCACAATCCCCTCCCCAGATTTGACTTATGTGCTAGAGCAACTCACAGAACTTCGGGGAACACTTTACATCTACCCATTTATTATAAAGGATATTACAAAGAATACATATCAAAAGCCAGATAAAAGATGCAGAGCAGGAGGGAGGTTGGGAGGGGTTTGGTGCTTCCATGCCCTCTCCAGCACACCACCCATCAGGAACCTCCACATGTCCAGCTGTCTGAAAGATCTCTGAACACTGTGTTTTGGGGACTTTGTGGAGGCTTCATTACATATGTGTAATTGATTACATCATTTCCATAGAGGATCAACTCAATATTTAGCTCCTCTCTGTTTCCTGCAGGTTGGGGCCTCGGTAGGACTGAAAGTTCCAAATCGCTAATCGTGCCTTGTTTTTTTTTTGGCCCCCATCCAGCAGCTATGGAGGAATCCCCAGCCACCAGTTATCCCACTGGCATAGAAAAGACACTATGGAGATTCCAAGGATTTTAGAAGCTGTATGCCAGAAATGGGGGTTTAGGAGAGGTATAGAAAAATGTTGGGGTGGAAGGCGAGGAGTTGGCAAAGACCAGTGAAGACCAAATATGTTTTTCACACTGTCACAGGGAGCTACTTTATGTTCAGGAGCAGATGGCACTAAAAGGTACAGAACAGGTAGAAATAAGGCTGGCTATGCACACAGATCAAGTGTAGTCAAAAAGGTTCGTGAACTGGGTCTGAGATTCTATTCTTCTTGGGTCAATAATTAGTTGGTATGTGGCTAATGTACTGGGAAGATGCCCAGTGGTCTATGATATTGGTTTTTTTTTCTTCTTTGTGCATCTACAGATAATTCAGGAATTTACCAGGGGACCCATTCTGCCTGTTCCTTCCCTTTCTAACTTTCTTCCTCCCTCCCTCCGCAAACATTTATTTGTTCCTTGTTTGTAACTGAAGGTAAACATCTCTGAAATCAGGCCTGTTGGCATATGTCTAGACACTCTTTAACTGAGAGACAGATATTCACAGAAACATTTTAAAATGTCTATAAACTAACACATAGATTATTGAGTCCCTAATCACAAGGTTCAAATTGGAATCCTGACACCAAGGCCTTCAAATGTTCTAATGCAGGTCAGCGTTTTTCCTGGTACAGCTCTTGTGAGTCTCATGTGCGTGCATCTGTGTGAGATGCTTTGTTAATGAACATTGTGAAGCTAAGTGCTCAGTGAAAAAAGTACTAGAGAATTGCATATTGTCATTACAGAATTGTTTGTAAACACAGTCAAGTAAAAGCTGTATTGAAAGAGGGAGACCTTGTTCAGAGCCATGTGACTAATCTCAAGTCTAGGGCTTTTGCTCTGAGTGTCTTGATGTCTTGGTGGTCCCACAGATGTTCCTTTACTCTGCTTATTTTCAACACAAGAAAGGTCCTTGCAAAGATGGCTTGGATGAAAAATTCTGCTGCCATGGCTGGTATGCAACTCATTTTGCATGGATGTTCTCTCAGGTTCTAACCTAGTTTGTGTTTAGGTAATTCGGGCAATGGGACATATGCCTCTTCCTTGGGGGACCATTTTTAGCATTTATCCATCCATCCAACCAGTTAGTCAGAGAACAGAGCCCTGATGTAAGTAGGGAAAGAGATATTTGTAGAACTGTGGGAAAAAGAAAAATATAGATGTAACACATTGACCTGTTTTAAGAGTGCAGGGTAGGTTCAAGGCTTTCTTTATTTGGTTTCCCAAGATGTTGGGGTCACCATAAGCTTTGAGAACTGCTGAGGCCAAAATCCTGAAAATTACTTTCCTCTCAGAAAATGTGATTAGCCAGCAGAATAATTGAAGTGTACCTTTCCAGACACTACTTCCTAAATAAAATTTATGCATAGGTGAAGTCAGACCTGATCCAAGATTAATCTTTCTTCCATTGAGCAGGTAGTGCTTTGGGGATAAAGGGAACTGGTTCTCAACTCCAGCTTTCGCATTGAACAGCAGTGTGATCTTTAAATTTTCTCCTAACAAGATGAGGAGAGTAATACTTTCCCCATGGGCTTGCACGAGAGATGAATGAGATAAAGCCCCAAGCACAATGCCTGTTGCAGTGTGCTCAGCATGTGGTTGTTTGCTTTCCTTTTCTAGGAAGTAGACCTGGCTTCCTGGTCGTCCACTGAGCTTACCCTGGATTCCCAGAGGCTCCTTTGGATGCCTTGATCCATGGAATCTTCCGGGATGGTTGTGATAATGTCAGTCTTCAGCTTTCCCTCTTCTGTATTGCAGAGACCAGGCACATTCAGCGGCAGAAGGGTGGATCTGTCTCCCAGGGTGGCTGTCACCAGGTGCCACATCATTCTGTGTTTATGGGTTTGCTCTGATAAGCAGATGGGGGGACTCATCTATTTTTTAAATTCAAGACATCCGAGTTCAATGCATGAGACACCAGGAGTAATTGTACTATGAACTGACACAAACTGCAATGAGAAAAGACCTTCTCTGCTTCCCCTGTCTTAGACTGCACTCCAGGATGTGCTAATTAAAGCATCTGTCTCTCTCCAGCTCCCCTTATCACACATCTTAATTTATTTACTTGTTAAAAACTAAGAAGAGAATTTGTGCTTTGTTGGTTTTCCTCTTTACTTTCCCTTCGTTGTTACATATTAAGTGATCTCTTGGCAAAACGAATAAATAAAATAGCTATAATTAAATGCAGTTCTATTTGGTATGGTGTATTCCTTCCAGTCATTGGCAGTTCTTCGAATGACAATGACCTTGTAATTTAAAACCTATCCCAGGGGCATCTGTTTTTATTCTGGACTGCACTGACACGATGGTTGAGGAATGACAATAACAATGGCAGGAACTGGGTACAAGTGCAGTTCTGTTACATATATATATTGCGTAGCGGTGAGGTTTGCGCTTTCAGTGTATCCATCACCTGAACAGTGTACATTGTGCCCAATAGGTGATTTTTATCCCTCACTCCCTCCCATTCTTCCAACCTTTTGGAGTCTCTAATGTCTTTATTCTACTTGGTAAACCCACGTGTACTCATTGTTAAGCTCCCACTTGTAAGTGAGACGCAGTGTATTTGACTTTCTGTTTCTGAATTAGTTCACTTAGGATAAATGGCCTCCAGTTCCATCTATGTTGCTGCAAAAAACATGATTTCATTTTTTATGTCTGAGTAATATATCTTGGTGTGTGTGTGTATATATCACATTTTCCTTATCCAGTCGTCAGTTGATGGACACTTAGGTTTAGTCCCGACTTTACTTTAACTTCGCTGTTGTGAATGGTGCCGCAGTAAACATGTGAGTGCTGGGTCTTTTTAATACAATGATTTCTTCTCCTTCAGGTAGATAGGCAGCAGTGGGACTGTGGAGTCAAATAGTAATTTTACTTTTAGATCTTTGAGAAATCTCCATACTATTTTCCATAGAGGTTATATTAATTTACATTCCCACAAACAGTACATAAGCATTTCCTTTTTGTTTTTTGTTTTTTTTTGACTTTTTAATAATACACTAATTTTTTTTCTTTCTTCCATGATGGTACACACAGATTATTAATTTACACTTACATATTAATTATATTAAAAATACAGATGCATATTAGGTGTGACACAGAAGAAAGAAAAAAATTAGTTTCTTGTTTCTGCCCATAGATATGAGGGAGAGATCAATAAAGACCCCAGAATTTTCTTCCTAATTATCCTGTTGCCAGGATTCTTTCAGACATAGCAAGTGCTCAGTAAATTTTTGCTGAATACGTTTACTTAGAACTAAGGGACACTGGCATCCTCCAGCCAGCCGACCATTATTTTATACTGATCATTATGCAAAACACAGTTTTTCAGTATTGCCCCTTTGCAAAATGCACCTTGACCTTTATCTACCAGGAATTAACTGTTATTGTTATTACTCATTTTTCTTTATGCTGCCTATTTAGATATTTTTTCAACTTAAAAAGGAGAATTTTTTTTTTTTTTTTTTTTTTTTGAGACAGACTCTGGCTCTGTCCTCTAGACTGTAGTGCAGTGGTGCTATCTTGGCTCACTGCAGCCTCTGCCTCCCGGGTTCAAGTGATCCTCCCATCTCAGCCTCCTGAGTAGCTGGGACTACAGTCATGAACCACCATGCCTGGCTAATTTTTTTCGTATTTTTAGTAGACACCGGGTTTCATCATGTTGGCCAGGATTGTCTCAATCTCTTGACTTCGTGATCCACCCCTCTCTGCTGCCCAGAGTGCTGGGATTACAGGCCTAAGCCACTGCGCCCGGCCTAAGGTTTCTTTTTTTGTACTTACTTTCGATGAGGAAGTATTATCCTAACTACAAAAAAAAAGCAACCCTATTATCTTCACAAAAATAAAAAGTAACCATAGAATCATTTCCTTCAAGGAGGAGATTCTCAATCTGATGAAAGAGACATTTTAAGAAGTTGTCATAATATAAAATGGAATAAAATCAGTGTCTGAGAGTCTGTACAAAGGGATAAGTATAGAGTTTTGATGGGGTCTGGGCGTCAGAAAGACTGTGTAAGCAGCATTTGAGTTGTGTCATAAAGACTGAGTAGGATGTCTATGGATGGAGGAGAGCATTCCTAGGTGTGAAGGAATAGAAATGAAGGCTGAGACGTGAGCTATCTGAAATTGCTGGAATAGAGTGTGGGCTAAAAGATGTAGAAAAGAAAGTGGTTTAATGACTTGTGGAGAACCTTGATGCTTTGTTGAAGACTTAAAATTCCATTTAAAGGCAGTAGGGAGCTATGGAGGATTTTTAAAAGAGAGAGGTGGACTTGACCTGTATTTTCAGATGCAAAGTAGATAGAAAAACCTTTGGCACCAGACAGACCTGAAGTCAGAATTCCAGCTCTGCCAGTTCCTTGGGGTAGGTTTTTAGGCAAGCCACTTACCTCTTCTCTATTTCCTTATCCATTAATTGGGGGCAGTAATTTCAACTTTACAGTGTGAAAATCATGAGGGAACAACTTAATATAGAGCTTCAATCTTGTGAATGATTAATAGATCTTTTTTAAAGGTAAGAAATAATACCTGGCTTAGGAAATAATCTGTACAACAAACCCCCATGACACAATTGTACCTATGTAACAAACGAGCACATGTAACCCTGAACTTAAAAGTTAAAAAAAAGGGGGGCCAGGTGCAGTGGCTCATGCCTGTAATCCCTGCACTTTGGGAGGCTGAGATGGGCAGATCACTTGAGGTCAGGAGTTGGAGACCAGCCTGACCAACATGGAGAAACCCTGTCTCTATGAAAAGTACAAAATTAGCCTGGCATGGTGGCACATGCCTGTAATCCCAGCTACTCCAGAGGCTGAAGAAGGAGAATCAATTGAACCTGTGTGGTGGAGATTGTGGTGAGCCAAGATCGTGCCATTGTACTCTAGCCTGGGCAACAAGAGTGAAACTTCGTCTCAAAAAAAAAAAAAAGAAAGAAAAAAGAAAATCTTTGGATCCACCTGTGACCTTATAAGCCCCCTCTTTGGGCTGTTTTGCCTTTCTAGACTAAAGCAATGTATATCTCACATGTATTAATTGTCTTCTGTTTCCCTAAAATGTATAAAATCATGCTCTACCCCAATTACTTGGTTTACATGTTCTCAGGGCCTCTTGAGACTGTGCCTCAGGCCATGGTCACTCATATTGGCTCAGAATAAATATCTTTAATTAAAAAAGAAATATTTTTAGGGTCTCACCCCCTAGTTTGTGTTAAATTATTTTTATTAGTATGTTAAATATTTACAACAATAAAATTTATTATAAATTTCTTGAGTTTCATGCTCTGCTGCAGGTATAAAACCGAAATGAGTTTAAACATTACAAATAACACAAGCACAATAAAATTAAATGAAGCAATATTAATTTAATAGGCCCGTTTGTAATCAATACGAAAATAATCTTAATGAGTGATGTGAATATAGTCCTACCTGCTACAACCCAGGTTATTTAAGATTTGGCCCATCCCGTACTCAGTGTGGTACATTGACTCAGCCTTCCCCCATTTGTCTCTACTATAACTCATTGTTTATGCAGTGAACAGTGGTATAATTTAACCTTTGCTTAGCATGAACCCATCTTCTATGTATCAGGTCCACCTGTCTTCCTCATTGGCCCATCACTATTAATATCCCACCACTGTGCAGCTGTAGACACGTATGGATGTGTGAGCATTGAAATTGCATAGCAGAACTCAATTATGCAGTGGTAATCTATCTAGATGACTTAAAAAATGTTATCAGTATGAAAATTTAGATCACACAGACACACACACACACACACACACACACACCCCGTTCTCAGTCCTCTTATGGTTCTAAATCTCCTATTTGTAAATATATGTATATCCTAGAAGTCTTGTTATTATTATTGTTTTTCCTTTTTTTTTTTTTGAGACAGAGTCTCGCTTTGTCACCCAGGCTGGAGTGCAGTGGCTCAATCTAGGCTCACTGCAACCTCCGCCTCCCAGGTTCAAGTGATTCTCCTCCCTCAGCCCCCCAAGTAGCTGGCATTACAGGCACCAGCCACCACACCCAGCTAATTTTTGTATTTTTAGGAGACACGGGGTTTCACCATGTTGGGTCTTATTATTATAGTTAATGGCAGCTTTATTATTGTTAGTGATCTTGGTTAGGTAGATGTATCAGTTGGCTATTGCTGTGTAATAAAGCACCCCACAATTCAGTAGTTTAAATCAGCCATTTATTATTTCTCATGAGTATTAGGTTGGCTGTATAGATCTGCTGATAGGGTTTGGGGGCGTAACGGGGCTGTCTCTCATCTTTGGTCAGTTGCAGGTGGGCTCCTTGGCTTTGTGATGTGGCTGAGCTCCCTCACATCTTTGAAGCCTTATCTGAGAGGGTTTGGCTTTGCTCCAGCAATGAGAGGGTTTCTTTATCTCCAGCAAGTTAGCAGAGGCTTGTTTTTGGGTAGTTTGGACACATTCTTATGCTGATCACAGAGAAGCAGGGAGAGGAATGGACAAGTGCAAGTTCTCTTTAGGCCTAATGTTAGAGCTGGCAGGCTACCACTCCCATGGCATTCTATTGATTGAAACAAGTCACAAGGCCAATCCAGATTCATAGACTGGGGACATAGACTCTATAGTCCATTTCTAGGTGAGAGAAGCTACAAACTCCCCATTTAAAGAATACAGTTATAGGTATGTGTGAAGAATTGGAGGCATTTTTGCAATCAATCCAGCAGGGCAGATAAGAGCATTGACATCTATTAGGAGGTGACACAGACCTTCTTGGTGAGAGGAATCCTGCCTTAGGAAGGAATGCATGTGTGAGATACTCTGCCAGTCTTTGGTGTGGGAGTGGGAGAGGGGAGAGTCAAAGATGACTTCAAAGAACCTGGGCTTGAGTGATGAGGACAGATGGTAAAGCTACTGAGATGAGATCTTCAGCAGGAAAAGTAGGTTTATATTAGGGGGGCTGGGGCATGGGAGGGGTCAAAGATTGGGGGAGAACAAGTTTAGAGTTTAACTTGGTGGGACTCTTCCCACAAGGAGAAACCTTCTCCACCTTGTTACACATTAAGATCACCTAAAGAGCTTTGAAAATTAATAATTGAGTCTCTTCCAAGACCAATTACGCTTAAGTTTCTGGGTACAGGGCCTGTTGTTTTTTTAAATATTCACAGGAAGTCTAGTGTATAGCAAAACAGGAATCACGATCTAGATCAGTATTCTCCTTGTGCCCGTATGTTAGAATCACTTGGAGGCCTTATGAAACATACTCATGTCTGGGCCCCACTACCAAAGAGTCTATTTAGTGAGTCTGGGATAGGACCTGGGCATCTGTATTAAAATGAAGTCTGTCTGGATAAAACTGATACAATGTAATGCGGCCAGAATTGAGAACCACTGACCTAGGTAGTTAATATTCACTGTGAATTATCAGCGTTTTCAGGGTTGCGAGCCATGGCAAGGGGGCACTATGAAAGAGTCTCTTTAAGCTTTTGGCAGGTCCAGAATTAGCATGAAATTGCTGGGTGTCAGCAAGGGCATGGGACAGGAGCAGTCAGAGGATGAATCCTATGCACTCTGAAGACCCAACCTGGATCAACACCTGGTGTTTGAAGCATAAGGGCTTGTTAGTGCTAATCCTGCATCACTTAGAGATGGTGGGAAATGGCCTGAAAAGGCCTATAGCGTATAAAATGTCACGGTGCCATCTGAACCCCTGTTGTCCCATTCAGATTAGCCTTTCTCTACAGTAGCACCCGAAAAACTCAACTTCTACCATTTCCTTTGAGGTGGTAAATTCAGTCTGAGATTTCAGTATGTGTTTTTCTTGATTGCAAAGCTAAAACTGCCTCTTCCTTGATTTTGCCCCATGAATCTAAGCTTTGACCTTGTTACATCTTAGCTAATTCCTTGATATTCTTGTTGTTAATGCCTTGTAAATATTTGCAGACCAATTATCTGTCTATAGGCAGTCACTGAGTCAACAACAGAATATTTGTTTGTTTTTTCTCATGTTTATAAATCATTCTTGGCAGACCTTAATCATTTGGGTTTTTGGCTGGCCTCTCTGACTTTCCTGTAGTTTATTTTTATCCTCCATAAGCCTCGTGTATTTCAGAGAAATATTTAATTGCCTAAGAGAGAACTTGACTCCTGATAGGTTTGACACTGGCAGTGTCCCTAGGTTCAGAGTTTCTTTAAAGTAGCATGAGAATCCCTCTGGGTGTGGGAGAGGGCTTGTGAAAAGGACACACTTCTGAGTCCCTCTCCAGATCCCTGAGGATGAGACTCAGGTATCTGGAATTTTCACTTTTTTAAAGGGTGGATGATTCTTATCTGAACCGTTTTAGAGCTATCGCCAAAGTTATTACTTAAAATATTATGCTTAGAGGAGAAGTTGGAAGAATGTTTTTTTCAGTGAGAAAGAGATTTTGCTCCATAATCCTCATCTATAATCAAGACATACACCTTTCCTTAAAGAGTTTCCAACAATGTTCTACATGAGGAATCACCATTTTATGTCAGTCTTGAATATCAATGGGGTTGGTCAATACATGTGGATTGTATTGTGTTCATCTGATATTAAGATATAAGCAGAGGCCAAAAGAAAAAGAGAGGAGGGAGAGTGAATACAGTAGACAGTAAGATAGAAAAGAGGAGAGAAATGGAGATGGGGAGGAAATGAAGAGGTATTTGTGTAAATATGGTTTCATCTATGACAATGTTTAGTATCCTAATGTTTTACATTTTGAAGTGCTTTTCAGTATAAAAAATCCTTTTGTACATGATCCTCACAACTGTCCTGAGGCACTGGACCAGGTAAATGTTAACATCCCCATTTCACACATGAAAAAATTGAGACTTCTGACAGCAACTTTCCGAAGGTCAAATAGCGAGTGTCAGAACCAACACTGAAACTCAGGACTTAGTTCTAAAGCAGGAATTTTCTGCCAGGCCTATTATACTCAGCCTGGGTAACCTCGACTTGTTCTTGCTTGTGTGATGGCAAGGCCTTCATTCTGAATGAGTACTTTGATGTGATTTGACGTAAAATGGTTCTCTGGGGTGAACATGGGATTGGCACAGTGAACAGAGTGGATTTGGTGTCCTGAGGTCCTTGGAAACTCACATAAAAATCAACAAGCTTGGGCTGGGTCCAGTGGCTCACGCCTGTAATCCCAGCACTTTGGGAGGCCGAGGTGGATGGATCACGAGCTAAAGAGATCAAGACCATGCTGGTCAACATGGTGAAACTCCGTCTCTACTAAAAATACAAAAAATTAGCTGGGCATGGTGGTGCGTGCCTGTAATCCCAGCTACTCAGGAGGCTGAGGCAGGAGAATTGCCTGAACCCAGGAGGCGGAGATTGTGGTGAGCCGAGATCACGCCATTGCACTCCAGCCTGGGTAACAAAAGTGAAACCCGTCAAAAAAAAAAAAAAAAATCATCAAGCTTATTGAAAGAGCTCATGTTACATCTGGTAAACAACATGAAACTGGTACATGCTTCATGAATGTTTTCATTTCTCTCTTTCTTCCCTTTCTTCTCGCATCTCCTACACACTCAACACACACACACACACACACACACACACACACACCCCAAGAAATTCACCTCTGGCTCTAGAGGTGGTCTGGTGGAAGTTCACAATCATGCAGCGATGACTGTCAGCATGATTAGACCTTATGGGATCAACAGGATTAATTCAGGGCCTCATCACCATCAGAGATTTTCTTGGTCT
Organism: Callithrix jacchus; assembly: GCF_049354715.1. Lineage (NCBI taxonomy): Eukaryota > Metazoa > Chordata > Mammalia > Primates > Cebidae > Callithrix > Callithrix jacchus. Next base: position 113,456,893 of record NC_133509.1, read on the forward strand.
AACCTATCGTGGCCAAAGTCAGGAAAGTCTCGCTCAGGTCTGCTCGTGCTCCTTCATTTACTTACCGAGCAGGCTTTTCTGGGCATGGTTGGTACTGACCCTCCTGAGACTATAATAAAAACTAACCTGGGTGCCATGGTTGAATATTTATGAGCCTTTTTACCCTTATTATTTGTCTTAATCATTACAACAGCCTGGTGATACAGTTAATGATAATATCCAGGCATAATTACAATATCATTGGTCTAGGCATACTTGTATAGTTCTCTAGACCAGCTACCTCCCCCTGCCCCCACCCACCCCCAGAAAGTACTAAGGTAAATTTAAGCACTGAGAGGGTGAAACAATGCAAAGGGAAACTCCATTGCTAGCTGGTGCTTAGGCCCCTCTAATACTAAGCAGGATTCTGGTGAACTGGGCTGCCCCACAAAGAGAAGCTGGTTGGACTTAAAGCAACCTAAAAGGAAAGCCAAACCTACCTTTCTGATGTACTACATTAGTAAAGAAAACCAAACTCTGCATGCCTGCTGAGAATCCCCAGAGAAAAGAGAGTGGCTATAAAAGATGGAACCTAAGCCTTTCCAAGCCAGAATTCTGTAGCTTTGCAGGAAGACAGGCATCAGTAGAGAAAGCCTCAAAGAGCTTTGAAGAACAAGAGAGCAAGATCTAGGCCACACCTTACTTATTGAGGCCTGAGTTCCCATCAGTGATGGAAACTCCCACCATTATGACCTGAAGAACTAGTTTTGCCTCTTCCTTGGATACTGTCTTTGGGATAGGGAGGTGTGTGGGGGCTGAAGGGAAGACGTGATAGCCTGGGGCTATGCTTTACTATAAGGAACTTAAGGATCTGAGAAGTTAAGTCACTTAACCACTGTCATTTGTTGAGTGTGTGGGAAAGCTCAGGTTTTTACTCTTAAATCTTGGCAACAAAATTTAGTAATTTTCCCATTGTGCTACCTAGCTTCTCTACCAAACACCGTTTTGTTCTTATGTGGAAATTGGTTCTACTCTCCTGGGCTTCCTCTAGCAGGAGCAGTGTCATTAAAACATTGAAAAGAACTCAAAGAATATATTTTTCTCCACTGCATGCTTGCTCAGAGAAGACATCCATGTCCATGGGTATCATCTGGCTCATAGTTTAGGAAGCATTTTGCACGTAGAGGTAGTCTGCTAGATGGGGTTAGATCACATGTCTATTTCATCTCACTGTTCCTCCTTAAACGTTCAGATGATTCAAATGGCCATGCTGTCCCCTAAAAGAAGCATTGGAGTTCATTTTTGGAAAGAGGCCTATTTTAAGATAAAGGACAGGGGCTCCCTGTTCTGCCACTGTGCTGTCTTGTCTCCGTGCCACACTCAGCAAAAACTGAATATTCGGGGAAACAATAGGTGACTCAGCCTTTGCGACGTCTCAGGTGAAATGGATTTAGCAAGCAAAGAGAGAAAATGTCTTTTTTTTTTTTTTTTTTCATTTTTCTCTGGTCCTGTTTGATGATAATTCTCAGTTCTCAGTGCTCCTTTCATGCAAAGATCTGTAATTAATTAAGCTTCACAACTCCCCTGGCAAGTAGAATGACGTACAAGGATGTTCATTTAAAACCAATCCTGTTTGATACAGTAGGACTGTTACTAAGGCTCTTTAAAAGAAAAACCTTTCTATTGTGAAACTGCTTTTTAATGGACTAAATTAAAACAGAAAGGGAAGAAGTAATTTTATCTGGGATGCCTGCTCAGTTATGGCCACAGACAGAGTCCTAAGTTTGGAGCTCTGATGTCATTCTCAGATTAAACTAGGTGTGTAAGCTACGGCTGTGTAGCAAATCACCATGAAACTTAGTGGCTTTAGACAATAATACACATTTATTGTCAATACAGTTACTGTGAATCAGGAATTCAGAAGTGGCTTATCTGGGTGGTTCTCCCTTGAGATCACAGTGAAGATGATATCAAGGGCTGTAGTCATCTGAAGGTTTGATTGGGGCTAGAGCATGCACTTCTAAGATGGCTCACTCAGATGGTTGGTGAGTCAGTGCCGGCTGTTGGCAGAAGACCTCTTCTGCATATGGACGTCTGCTTGAATGTCCTAATAGTGAGGCAGGTGCTTCCCTATTGTAAGTGACCCAAAAGAGCAAAGTTGTAAGTGGCAGTGTCTTTTGTTACCTATCCTGGGATGTCACACTGTGTCATTTCCTCAATGTCCTATTGACTGTATGGGTTAGTTCTCAACATTACAAAAGGGACCTGCAACAAGGGCATGAATATCAGGAAGAAGAGTCACTGGAGGCCTGCTTGGAGCCTGGCTACTGTGTTAAGACATATTAAACATATGTCCATCTGTAATGTTACTGGTGCATCCTCTGAAAAGCCAGCTTAGAGGACTAAACTTCATTCATCTGATAAGAAGGGAGAGTCAGAGATAGGAAATGGTGCAATTAACTTTCTGGTTATTTGTAGTTTAAAAAAAAATAGCCACCATTCTTCATGGGTAAGTGATTAAATTTATATTGAAGTGTACATAACAAGGGGTGATGCTCCCATTTTTAGGAGCTGGATAGCTGTCCCAGACCTTATACTGGATCACTGGCTTCCCATTGTTGGTCTATGGACCAGTGTTATATTAACTACTTAGAAAGCATCCCTGAGGCATTTGTTAAAAATGCAGATACCAGGTTTCTACTCCTAGACATTCTAAGTCAGTGCATTTGGAACCCAATGTGCTGCCTCACCTTATCATGCAGTGGTAGCTTCGAGTAATAGGGGGTGAGAATTATGACTTATGACAATCATGTTTGTTTGCTTAACATCTCTCCATGATCTTTTTCTTGGCCTCAGAACACCAATTAAAAATAGGTTCCTGGTTGCTAAGGCCTGGAATTGATAGTTGTCAATGTTGTTTGAACTCCATATTAGTTAAAGAAAGTGCAGAGAGTAGAAAGTTCCCTATCATAAGGGCCTCTAGAAAGGCAGAGAGGGGATAGGGTCACTGACCAATAGCAACAGTTTGAAAGATTATCATTATACTGCATCAAGATATGCAAGGAGCTGGTCTTATTACCAGGTACAGAAACACTTTCACATCCTGCATACGTTTTAGGCCAGAGGTTCTCAAATTTGGTATCTAAAAGAATCACCTTGGATGTGTTACAAAGTACAGATCTTTAGGTCTGCCTCTGGGATTCGATTCAGTGGGTCTAGTGTACCCCAGTTGGTTTTGATATAAATGATCTAGGACTACACTTTGATATACACTGTTGTAGGCACAGCCTAACTTAATTGAGAGGTGTTGACTTCATATCTATTTAATCTCCAGCAGCAAGAGTTTAACCTATAGCATGAGTAACGTATAAGGCGTACTTTGTAGCATTTTCATGAATGACAGTGGCCAGGTGAATTGATGACATGTGTAAGGGGTACAGTGAGATTGGACAGGGAAGGCATTTTATTAGCCTTATCTTTGTGGATGTTTATACCTTCTTTTCAGATGATAAACTCTTAGAGGTAGGACCTATATGCTATTTAATTTTGCAACTCCCACAGAGGTTAGCATGGTACCCTGCTTGCATCAGGCTTACATTAGTTAACACATGAGGGCAAGTTCATCTGAAATGGCCAAGAGTTCTGTCTGGATGGGAATTGATGCATGGTGCCCAGAGCATGTTGCATGCTGTGCTGACTGCCTTATGGCTTTTGAAGTTGAGTGACTCTAGGTTATTGCCAAGCTCTCCTCTCACCTCCTTCCTCTTTCTTTCAAGTGTCTCAAGGTGGTATTGATAGTAAAACAGTCATGGTATTAACGAGTGTCTCCAGTTTGTGACTTTGGAGAGTGAAATATAAATAGAGCAGAAGAGTTGAATAGAGCACAGCCAAAGCCTACAAATTACCACTGACAAATAACAGGGCAGACAAAGAGTATTTCAGATGTACCAAATACCTCTGCTACAATCAGCCAAGAACATCTGAGCATGTCAGAGGGGCAGACACAGAGCTAACAACATGATCAAGAAGAGGACATTTGATGGCAAAGAGCAAAGCAGCAAGTTTCTTGTGCATTCCTTAGAGAAGAAGGGGAAGAAGAATGATAGAACTACTGGCTTCACTCAAGAATAACTTATTGAACTTATACTATGTGCCAGGACCTATTTTAGATACTAGAGCTCATAAGGTATACCAAGTAGACAAGAAGCTTATATTTTAGCAAAAGAGATAGATAATGGATAAGCAAATACATAGTGCATAGTACAATGTCATGTGGTGATTAGTGTCAGAAGAATAAAGCAAGGGAAGGGAATAGACACTAAAATTAGAGTAAATGTAATTCCCAAGGAGATTGCTGTATATAATAATTACTATTATTGTTTGACAAATATATTATACTGATACTTATTGAGTGCTTACTGTGTGTCACACAGTACTAGGCAATGGACATACAGTGGTAAGATAAGTTTTGTAATTTCACAGTGCCTTCCTATTTTTTTAGGCCAGGAAAGACACTATAAATAATCAGAGAAAGACACGTGAGAAACAGGAGATAGTGGTTTCTGCTATCCAGAGAATTAAGATAAGGAGAACTGGTAGAGTGACAGGGAAGGCTGCTGTAGTTTGGTTGAGGGAGTTCCTCTCCAAGGAGGTGATATTAAATTGAAATGTGAATGACAAGGAGGAGCCAGCTATGCAGAAAACATCCCAGGCCGAGTGGGGAGGGCATGCAGATGAAGGCCCAGGACCCAGCAGATTCAGGAATAGAAAGGCCACTGTAGTTTTATAAACCAAGAGGGACTGGGGGCCTGGTTAGAGTAATTAAGAAGAGAAATAATTCTTTATTTTTCATATATATGACCTGGGGAACAAATATAACTCCTCCTACAAAACTATTTTTCTTTCTATTTAAATATTGTCTAGTTCTTTCATGAGAGACAGGTTTAATATTTAAATCGATTTGTAATATTAATTTCCTCCTGTAATTAGTTCTCTTTTCCCCAGCACCCCTGAGATAATCTAAAATGCAGGGCAAGTGTTATTATAATAAAATTTTATTCGATAGTATAACTAACAAAAATACCATATAGCAATATGCCAGTCATTAAGTATGTTGATTCATGTAGTAACTGGGAATTCTTGGTTAATATTTGTCTGCAGATCCATCTGTCTTCCATAACACCTTAGATGCAATGTTTCTTTTTGGGCTCGTATTCAAGATTTCGGGGTGATCTTTTTCTGTGTCTAGTTTCCATGCTACCTGAGCTCTGCAGGAAATGCCCTTAGTTGTCTTCAGTTTCTCTTCCTGGGTGCTACAATCTCTTTAACCCCCGTCCATAGGGGAGCTTGTACATACACTCTGCTGTGTTCTCCATCTAGGGTTCACATATCACCAAAGTCTCTTCTATGTCTCTGGGGAGGGAAGCAGTTCATTTTGCAAATCTTCGCTATTATCTTTTTCTTTTCTCTATTGCTTTTTCTGTGCTGTCTAGAGAATCACTTTCCATACCATTGAATCTTCTTTTCCCCAGTTAATCATACCAGAGCCTTTCTGCTCATTCATTCTCTACATTTCATGCCTCTCTAAAGTATTAATACCTTTCTCTTTACACTGGTTAGAGATGTATATGCAAAGATCAAGTGGATACATTGTGTTTGCTGAAAAACTTACTTTAGTGTTGAAAATGCAATGCAAATCTTTAATGTAAGTTTACTGCATATTTTAGTGTATTATATATTTATTCTCCAATATAAACTTAGCAACTTTCACATTATGAATCACTAAGCCTTATGTTTCTCCAAAGAAGGGAGCATGAATTCTTAAAATACAATATTGTTTTTAGAATGAAATTTTAATTTGTTTCATGACCAATGCAAATCAGTTCTGAAATTCCACACTCCCTCAGCCTTGACTAGCTTTAAAATGCAAATGCTACTCATAAGGAACAAATGTCTTTTCAATTATTAAAATTGAAATTCAAGATTTGGTTTCTTATGATAAAAATGTTTGAATCTATCTGAAAAATATTCTTAAATTCTACTAATAATTAAAATGTATAAAAGCAGAAACTTGAAGGCAATAACAAGAGCGAAGACTGAGTTAGAAAAACGAAAATGTGTTTAATTTTCAAGGAAGTTCTAAGGCATCACATTAGAAGCATTAGGGTAGAGAGACAGGCTTATCTCTGTCTTTCTCTCTCTGTCTCTCTCTGTCTCTCTCTCTCTCTCTCTCTCTCTCACACACACACACACACACACACACACACACACACACACAGGCTCACAGGCCAACAGGAAAAAGACAGGCTCTCATGTACACACACATGCACACACACATAATTGAGCCAATATGCTTTATGATATGTGAAAATTAGGCTCAACATAGTGACTAAAATGAGAGAATGCTGATCATAGTTTTGCTTTCTAACTTGGAGAATGTATCTGAGAAGCCAGGGTTTAATGGTTTTGATATTCTGGAAAATAGGTATCATGAAATCAAATGTTTCTGCTCTGTTGGGATATACAGAAGTATGATGTTTGTCCTTGGCAAGTTTACCAGTGATTTGGGGGGCAGGGGCAATGGCTTTATATTATATAACTTATAAACATTGTGAGCCAGTATTTGCTTAAGCGCTAGACTACTGCAGTGCGCAGAGACCAGTAGTTACAGGAATTGACAGAAAGGAGCATTATTAATATTGTGTGGGGCCAAAATGAAATGCTTCATGGAGGAGAAGACATTTAACTTAATTTGAGGAAAATACAGAATTTAGCATCATTTTCTCTTTAATGATAGCAAGTCATTTTTATTAATACTATTGATTATCTGTCTGTTGACTCACAGATTGGAGGATGGAAAAGCATAACAAACCCACAGGGTAAGTATGTTTTAAAGGTCTTTAAAAAAGAAGTCGGAAAAAAAGAGAAAGCCTTTCTAAGAGCCTAGACTTGGGGAAAATGTAGGAGGTACAGAAGAGAATTAATGGGTAATGCTTATCATTTTGTACAAAATAACCTTGACACAAATGGGGCAATTTAAAGAAGGGTAAGTGACTCCCAGCCCACTCACCATGGTTGATGGAGGAACTAATCATGGGGTTGAGGGCAGATTGGAAAAAGAAGGCCGAGGGTAGCTTTCTCTTCTCCATTATGTGTGTTTTTGATCTAGAGGTAGGGAGCTCGTAGCTGAAGGAGGATTTTAGAAACTCAGCCCCTACACTTTCCAGTCACTGTAGGTACTTAACTTGATCTAGCTTCAAGTTAGATGCGTCTCTTTTTTTCCATCCTCCCTCAAGCTCTATGCGGAGATGTAATAGTTATCATACCACCAACATCCAGGAAGTTAAAGTGAAAAAACATGACTAAAGAACAAAGATAGTTGTAATTATTATTTTTTTTAATAGCAAAGCAATGTGCTACAATAGGTAAGTTAGGGTGTGAATATCCCTGTGCTTCATGAATGAGAAAATTATTATTGCTGTCAGTTTGCCATCTTTGCTACACGTTAAAATCACCTGGGGAGTTTTAAAATTACTAAACCCAGGATCTGCCCCACCTGCTTTCCCAAGAGATGTAGTGAGTCTGAGAAGGGGTCTGGGCATTGGGTTTTCTGAAGTTCACCAGGTCATTCTAATGTTCCGCAAAGTTGAGAACTGCTGCTCTAAGTGCTGATAGAAACGAAGTGCAACTGGAGAGTTTGTTAAACCGCAGACTGTTGGAGTCCATTGGCAGAGTTTCTGATTCATTAGATCTGGGATGGGAACCAAGAATTTGTATTTCTAACACATCCTCATGTGATGCTGATACTGCTGGTCTGGGGACCACAGTTTGGGAAACACCGATTTAAACTATTAAGTCAAGACAGTTCAGGCTGTACTAAGTCAGCATTTTCTAAGGTTTCTCCCCAGAATAATACCTGTTAAAATGCAGATTCTGGGTACCTCCCTAAACTCACTGAATTAGAATGTCTAGGAATTTGCAATATTAAATGAGCTCTTCAGGTTTTTCTTTTTCACACTAGTGAACTATTGTGGAGGTTAATAGTTTTATTTCTTTTGTATCTTGTTCCAAATATTATTATTTTTTTTTTCCTTTTTTTTTTTTGAGACGGAGTTTCGCTCTTGTTACCCAGGCTAGAGTGCAATGGCGCGATCTCGGCTCACCGCAACCTCCGCCTCCTTGGTTCAGGCAATTCTCCTGCCTCAGCCTCCTGAGTAGCTGGGATTACAGGCATGCGCCACCATGCCCAGCTAATTTTTGTATTTTTAGTAGAGACGGGGTTTCACCATGTTGACCAGGTTGGTCTCGATCTCCCGACCTCGTGATCCACCCACCTCGGCCTCCCAAAGTGCTGGGATTACAGGCTTGAGCCACTGCGCCCGGCCTTCCAAATATTATTTTATATAAATTGAATGTGTGATCATATGAAGGTTTTTGTAATTATTTTATGCTATTTTTCTTGTGGAAGAAAACCTCTATAGATTGGGTTACATTAGATACCCTGAGAAATATCAGTAATCAAATTTGGGGAGATAAGGCCAGGCACAGTGGCTCACGCCTGTAATCCCAGCACTTTGGGAGGCCAATGTGGGCAAATTAGCTGAGATCAGAAGTCCAAGACCAGCGTGGCTAACGTGGCAAAACTCCATCTCTACTAAAAAATACAAAAATTAGCTGGGCGTGTGGCAGGCACCTATAATCCCAGCTACTCAGGAAGCTGAGACAGGGAGAACTGCTTGAACCTGGGAGGCAGAGGTTGCCCTGAGCTGAGATGGCACCACTGCACTCCAGCCTGGGAGACAGAGTGAGACTCTGTCTCAACAAACAACAACAACAAACCCAAAAACCAAAAACCAAATCTAGAGAAATAAGCTTTGTTTTGGGGCTTATATTATAAAAGACTCACTGTTTATGTAGTGGCTGCAATTCTGGATGCACCTGAGATATTCAAGAAGTAATTCTAATATCCTCTAAAATTTGAAAGATGCTCCTCTAACCTTTACACAACCTGTGCTGTGTGCAATTACCTAATTATGTTGAATGTGCCAAGCGTGCTTTTGAAAGTTAACTTGGATTCCCAAGTCAGAGCTCCAGAGAGTCCCAGCACTGGGTGGCATCCAGCAGCCTTTATTTCACAGAAGTAGATGATTCCTACACAATGAGTCTAGAAATCTCATTTTAAGAAATGGTGGGTTAAGGAATATGAAGTCAAAAAATTGTTTTCACAGTTGACCTGAGTTGCTGATAAATAATTTCCTAATAAATAATGTACTATTTTTTCACATTACGTAAGTCAGTGTCCCTTAAGGATAATAGCTAGGTATAAGTGTAGGTTAAAATATCATTGTGCAGGATACATTCTTTAATTGTGTAGTATTATTTCACACATCTGTCTCCTTTCTCATTTAAATATTGTGCAGCTTTATTTTTTTGTCTCTTTTTATACCATTCTCCTTTTATTAAAAAAAAATGGAGCAGACACATGATTAAAATGAGAACCAGGTGAAGTTTGCATTTGGCTAAGTTTTCTTTCCCTTTATTTCCCTGTCTTGGCCACTTATTTTCATTTCTATTTTTCCCTTTGTTCTTTTGGCCATCTTTTCCCTGCCAGTCCACATTCCATCTTTCCTCTGTGTCGTCTCTCCTTTGTGACGTCTCTCTGGCCATTTCAGTGGGCATGAAGAAGGGAAGGGGGAGGTCACTGGAGACCTTGCCAATCCATGGTTCTTTCTCCACAGCCAGGTGGTGGCGGCAGAAAGTTAGTAAAGAAGAAAAACCCGCGCAAGTCATCTGTGATATTCTGGTGTGCAAGTGTGGGTTTAATAGAACGGAATAAAATGTTTTTTAACTAAAACTCAGAGTTCACACGTAAGAGGGAGACAGGTCTGGACGAAAATTGTACAACATTTTGTTAGTGAATGATAGTCTCTGTAGGCGAACACTGTGAAAAATGAATCTTAACTGATTTACAATATGGCTGGACACTCTTATCAAGTTAACTCTCCACTGTTTTAGATCACAGCGGATACGATAGGATTATTCCTTTTTCTTTCCTGTTTCAGACTTCATTCTCCCTGTGACAATGTTAGCTTTCACTCAAGAATTATCTCCCGGGCAGAAGGAAGGAAAAGAAGTCCTGCCAGAGGAGACATTTTATTGAGGCTGTTGGTGATTCAGGTGTGATTGCAGGGTCTTCTGTGATGGGCTCATCTGTTGTCACAGACCCACTATCCTGAAAGAGCCCAGGCAAAGTCTGAGGGTTTTCACCATCAAAATGGATGTCTGCAGTATATTTTGAGTTGCACAGACAGGAGGAGAAGTGATAGGTATGCTTTTTTTTTTTTGAGACAGAGTTTCGCTCTCATTACCCAGGCTGGAGTGTAATGGCGAGATCTTGGCTAACCACAACCTCTGCCTCCTGGGTTCAGGCAATTCTCCTGCCGCAGCCTCCTGAGTAGCTGGGCTTGCTAATTTTTTGTATTTTTAGTAGACACGGGGTTTCACCGTGTTGACCAGGGTGGTCTCGATCTCTTGAGCTCGTGATTCACCCGTCTCGGCCTCCCAAAGTGCTGGGATTACAGGCGTGAGCCACTGCGGGCCGATAGGTATTCTTTATGGAAAATCACAAAGAGAAAGATCTAGCAATCTTCAAGGCTTTCCATCTTCATACCAAAAACAATATAAATACTTTCTATGGAGAAAAATTGTAATAATGTTCAGTTGAGGTTGCTGCCACCAATGGAAAGGACATCTCCTCCTAGAGTTTCCAGTCAACAGGTGACTACCTGGCATTTTGCTTATCCTGTCCCTGAACTCAAGACTCTTACTTTTATATAATAGAGTTCCTTTAGGAAATATTTATTCTTAAACTTCCCCTTATTTTTTGGGGTATCTCCCCATCTTTCCCCCTCCCAAGAGCCTGAATCACTTCAGCAGGATACATTATCTATGTCAATAAGTTGATAAAATGATTTCTTATGTCAAGGATTCAACTAAAAGTTACTCCCTATGAAACAGAGAAACCCAACACATATTTTGAAATCCCAATAAAAACTTTCAAGTTTTGACCAAAGAGCAAATTTCATTTCCCACAAATGCAAAACTTTGGATGTATTTATGTCAGCTGACTACTATATCTTTTCTCAAACTCCGAAGCCCACAAAGCTGATATTCTCTTGTTAACTGATAATTGTTTCCATGTTATATATCAGGAAACTGAGGCTATTCAAAGTTACTGTGCTATTTGTGTGCTTGTTTATCACTATCTTGATCTACCTCATTGAGGTAGACAATGATTCTTGCTGCTTCTTGGCTCTCCTGTATGCTCAGGGCTATCCTGTCTCATAATAGAAGCTTGATAATATTGTCAAACTAGATCATATGCTTTCTTTGAGTCCTCAAAAAGAGACAATGACATAGCTGGGGCTAGACCCTCCTCTCTCGCCCAAACATCTTGAATTGCAATCAGGACATAGGGCTGTTGAGCCCATTGTAAGCCCTGAATAAATACCTGTCAATGGCTTGGCTGAAGGACTGATTCAAGACTATTACATTCTTTAGTACTTGTCTCATGTACTTCAACAAGGACTTTAGACTTAACTGATTTGATTGGTTATATTATTAGACTTGTTATTTCTATTTTGACAGAAAGAATAGACAATACGACTACAAGCACAGTGACCTTCTAGATTTGTTTGTGTGGATAATCTTGAGATAATTTGAATGAAGTTTCTTAACTTTTTAAAAGGACAGGTGTCGGAAATGACAGGCTTGATAATTAGTCAGCATTAATCCCTCACTCTTCTTAATGTTTTTTTCTCCTACTTTGCACTAGTTACTAATCAATCGGGGCTGTAGTTTTGATTTAGATGTCACCTTACTCTGCTTTTTTAAAGGTTATTTTGGATCTTTGCCTAGCTGTGATGTGTTCTAGTACCCATCTTTCTGTCTCCATCCCCAGCATCTGGGGACACTTCTCATTTCCCCACAAGACTGTTTGTTTAAATTTCTAAACATGCTCTGTTTTATTTTCTGATTATGAAGGGCATTTTCAGTAGTCCTGGGAAGAGTGAGCTCACAAAAAGTGAACTAGAGAACTAGCACTCATGACTGTTATCACATCAAGACTTTGGCTTAAGCAAAGCGTACACACACACACACACACACACACACATATACATACACACACACACACATGCACATGCATACACACATATACACACATGCATACCCATACACACCTACATACACATATACACACATGCACACACATGTACACACACACTAAAGTACTTAGAGCCCCTCTATGTGACTCTGTTTGCATCTTCAGTGGGAAAGTTTACATTTATGTTAATCTGCTGGATTGGAAATAAATTAGCAACTCTTAAATTCCTCTGCATTTCCTATTTCTGGTAATTAGTTCAATGTCACAGCTGAGGTTTTCTTACTGGCTTCAGCATGGAAACTTAGCAGCTATAGAAAGGAGGGATTAGAGCTTTCCACCAACTGCATGTCACCAGTGACTCCAAGAGAGAATCCAACAAATCAACTACTAATAATCCTTGCAATCTTAACCGTGTTCTCTATTACCCGATAACTTGGCTCTCAGTTATATCTTTTTAAGGATCCTAACAAGGCACTTAATCTATACAAAGGAGGATTCTGATCTGTGCAGCGGAGATGAGAGACAATCAAAGTTTTGCCCTTCTTTCCAATGGCAGAGAGAAAAAAAATAAAATTTAGGCAGAATTAGAATTCAGAATGCCTGGGAGTTCTTCCAGCCTTGGGAAATTCCAGGTGAGGGGGAGGACTCCAGAGCTTTTAAAAAAGACCCTAGAGTTCATTTTACCTAACAATTTCATTTCTTGAATGAGGAAATTGAGGCCTAGAGCAGTATGGCTTGCCAAGGATACAAACTAAATTATGGCAGTTTTAGCTCATGACTTATGTTACCTAGACTGCTGGTTCGATTTTTCAGTGGAAGCCTCCTTTTGAAGAAGGGCCAAGCCATTTATTCTTCAATATAAACCAAGCCATGCTCTTACACACACACACACACACACACACACACACACACACACAGCCAATAAAGAAGAATAGCTATCATCAGGATACATTTCTGGATTCAAGAGGCAGAATTATTAATACAGGTAGACTGCCAGGAATGCAGAGTGTTAATGCAGCTGCAGAGTAATACACTAGTGCCACAGAGTTTAATAATAGATAATAACAAATAATACAGTTGGGGAATTATGTAATTCAATAACAGAGTAAATGACAAGACAACACACACGCCAAAGAATGTTTCTAGTGGGGACGCTTAGGTATTTTCAATTTAACTCGTCTCTCCACCACTTTGGCCTACCCTTTTGAGAGGCGGCAGGACGTGCAGACATGCGCCCAGCTGGGGTTTTTAGTTTGTGCAGTGAAGTTGCAAGTTTCAGTGGCTGAGTCAGGAAGTGTGATTTGTGCTCCTGGGCAGTTATCAGCTAATTCCTTTAATGCATGTATTACTTTCCTCCATGTCGTGACTGGATACAGTTTCTCCTATTCTTTGGGGGAGAGGAGGCTTAGAAGTGTGCCAGGTCGGCCATTCTCTCCTATCACCACCCTGTAAATCACTGCATATGAGGCAGTGGTACTGGAACATGCAGCTTGAAGATGGGAAGAGACTGGGAGTTGGGGTGTGGGTTAAGGGTCATAACAGGAGGTAAAAGCTTTAGACACAACTATGGTTTAGTAAGTACATTTCTTATTATCCTCAGCTGTACTAGAGAAAGGCAGCTGCTGATCTCTGTTAGACCTGCATTCTTTCTCTAAGAGAATGAGATATTTCCCTCTCATTCTTTTAAAATACGATAAAAAGCAAGGGGTGGGGAAATTAATTAATGTCAGTAAATGAAGCATGAGACACTTGTCCGGATATGATAATGACTGTGAATTAGTGCAGAAGAAATAAAATGGTATAAGAAAATGAACCTTGCCAGCCACTCCTTTGGAATGGGCTCAGCCACGCTTATAACGCATTAACTCTTCCCTTGCCTCATCCTTGGTCCTGTGTTACTCTGTCTATGCTCCCCCACTGTAGAGTCTTAAGGCTATAGTACTATAGCCTGAGGTGCCCAACGGGAGCCCTGGCTTCAGGAAAGATCCAGCCAGCTGGTGACTGCATACTTTATAATGTAAATAGAAGAACCTTACATTTGTTTATTAATGAAACCATACTAAAAAGAAGAACTAGAACCAACCCAAATGCCCATCCATGATAGACTGGACAAGGAAAATGTGGTACATATACACCCTGGAATACTATGCAGCCATAAAAAACAATGAGTTTGTGTCCTTTGTAGGGACATGGATAAATCTGAAAACCATCATTCTCAGCAACCTGACACAAGAACAGAAAATCAAACACCGCATGTTCTCACTCATAGGTGGGTGTTGAACAGTGAGAACATATGGACACAGGGAGGGGAGCATCACACACTGGGGTCTGTTGGGGGGGCTAGGGCAGGGCCAGCGGGGGGTGGGAAGGGTGGGGAGGGATAACATGGGGAGAAATGCCAGATATAGGTGACAGGGGGATGGAGGCAGCAAACTACATTGCCATGTATGTACCTATGCAACAATCCTGCACGATCTGCACATGTACCCCAGAACCTAAAGTGCAATTAAAAAAAAAAAGAAGCAATTGTGTGTCCTCTGGTTGGGAGGTTCAAGAGGCAGAAGTTCCTCAAAATAAGTTCCTTTCCCCCAAAGCCAAAGTTTACCTTTGCACTGTTGGTAAGTTACTACCTCCCCTCTCTACTTTTCTGTAAGTGCCTCAGGCTGTTGTCTTTTGCACTCTCTGCAGATGACTACAACAAACACACACTAATTGGGTACTTCCTGTGTCCAAGCACTGTAAAATAAACAGAGATAAAGAAAGCAATCTCCATTTTCAAGTTTTCTCCTTCAAGGGTACAGAATAGTGCTTGACATGTAGTAAACACTCCACACATCGTTGCTGCGACATCAGCATTGTTTCACTAATTTAATCCCTAGGAAGTGTTCATTGCAGACAAGTTCCAGAGGTTCAGAGAGCCCCTGGCCACTTTCTTCTTCTAACTTTTGTTTCTTTGCTTTCCTTTCCCCCTGCATTTTCTTTTCTCTTCTATGTTTTAAAATTCTTAGATAATTGGCAAAGTAAAGAAATATAAAAAACATGGTTATAATAACCTTTGAAGGTTAACACTTAAGAAATCATTTGCTGTACTTTGGAGGCCAAGGCAGGCAGACCACCTGAGATCAGGAGTTCAAGAAATCATTTGTATTGTTAACAAAAACTCAATGCAATGTAGCCAACAAATATGAATCACTGAATTCAGAAACGTTATTAATTCACTCTATAGTATAGGCAGGTAGACAAGTGTTGGAACGCTAGTTTAGAGTTGTGTGAATTCTCATCAGTGGTGACTATATTTGCAGAGTGATTTGGAAATAATACCAAAAGACTAAATTTATGATGTGTGGTATTTTCTCTTTTTTTTTTTTTTTTTGAGATGGAGTCTTGCTCTGTTGCTAAGCTGGAGTGCAGTGGTGCGATCTTGGCTCACTGCAATCTCTGCCTCCTGAACTCAAGTGATTCTTCTGCCTCAGCCTCTGGAGTAGATGGGATTACAGATGTGCACTACCGCATCCAGCTAATTTTTGTAATTTTAGTAGTCACAAGGTTTCACCATGTTGGCCAGGATGGTCTCCATCTCCTGACCTCGTGATCCACCTGCCTCAGCCTCCCAAAGTGCTGGGATTACAGGCATGAGTCACCGTGCCCAGACTGTTTTTTTTTTTTCTTAAAATACTCTGGAACCACAACAAACAGAGGATGAAACTGTGTTGATAATTATTTCAGAAGCTGAGCAATAGGCTTATGGTGATGCTTACTATTTTTGTGAGTGTTTACGTACTCTGGTCCTTTGGGAATGTAAGCCTGGATGAATGACCTTTTAGGGCCTATTTTGTTCCTGGCCTTCCAAATCCAGGTTGGGAGGTAGATGGTGAATGTTTTACATTCCTGGTATGACTCAACATAACCTTTTAAGGACAGTGTTAACATGAGATACTTCCTGTTCCCTTGGGAGATCTTTCTCAGAAGGCCAACTGATAGCCCAGGTGTGTGTACACTTTGCCCATTCAGAGTGCCTTTGGTTTTTCTTTAATCTGGAGGATCATGGGAGGCAAGTGTAGAAATACTTCTTCCTGGAGACAATGGCAGAGGAGAGTCCAATTATAGAAATGGATTTGTTAACCCTTGTGATGGCCTCCCTCTCCCCTCCTATGGTGGTGGAAGAGATGCTACTGAGACTCTGGGTTTGTCTGGTGAAAGAATGGGCTTAAGGAAGAAGAGAAAATAGGATCACAAATGAGATCCTAAATCTGATTTTTCCTTGTCCTCACTAGCTTATTAGAGATAACGACATTGCATAAGCTCATGTGCATCCATGACTGTGAGCTTTGGTGGTTTTGTCTATTAGCAGGTGATGTCAGATGCTATAATCACTGGCATTAATGATTTATTTGGGCATAGGTAGACTTATAAAAGTGGGTGAGTGGTTTGATTATAGTCAAGAGAAGATTCATCTATGGGCCATTGAGATTCTGTTTCATTTCCTAACCACCAAACAGATGTAAAGGACTTCCATGCACAGACCTCAAGATTTCTCAGCAAAGGGGCTACCAGAGGAATTTACAATTTGGATGGGATCTATAAGAATCTAGAGGTGCCCAAGAGTAGGCTTAGGCCTGTATGTCCCCATACAGTTGAGTTTTAATAATCCTCCATTTCTAGTCACTTCGATGGTCTGGCTGACCTTCTGAATGTACCTAACATTGGCTGGCTTTAGATCTATGATATGAGCTATTTTTTAACCGATTAAAGTATTTACATTTCTGTGCTTAGTTTCTCAAATAACTTTTTTTCCAAGTGGAATCTGTTCTATATTTTTGGAGAATAATTTAAATAAGTTCTAATTCTACCCTGAAGAACTACTTTTGACACACAAGTGGCTTTGTGTCATTCCAACTCTGGAGGAGGCCAGGGCAGCCTTCCTGGGTGTTCAGAACACTGGTTGCTCTTGGAGTTATGGCTTTATCTCTGGGCCATAGTACTTCAAGAAAAATGCCAAGGGGATGTTTGTCTTGGTTTATTTTTGTCCATTTTGCCTCAAAAAGATTTGTCCTGTCCAGGCGTTGTGGCTCACTCAAGTTTAATCCCAACACTTTGGGAGGTCAAGGCAGGTGGATCACTTGAGGTCAGGAGTTCGAGACCAGCCTGGCCAACATGATGAAACCCCATCTCTACTAAAAGTGTAAAATTAGCCAGGCATGGTGGCACGTGTCTGTAGACCCAGCTACTCGGGAGGCTGGGGAATGAGAATTGCTTCAACCCAGGAGGCAGACGTTGCAGTGAGCCGAGATCATGCTATTGCACTCCAGCCTGGGCCACAAGGGTGAAACTCCATCTAAAAAAAATTGTCCTGAAAGTTAAAGAATAAAGACTTGGTAGACATGGAATAATTTTTTCTTTTCATATTCTAAAATGCAAAAGAGAATACTGGTAAATACTTGTATGTACTTCATAAATGTCCTATTTTTCACAGAGTGTATCAGTTTGCTTTGGGTTGCCATAGTAAAATAGCACAGGCTAGAGGGCTTGAACTACAGGAATTCATTTTCTCACAGTTCTGGAGGCTGTAAGTCTAAGACCAAGGTGCCAGCTTGGTTTCTCCAGAGGCCATTCTCTTTGGCTTGCAGATGGCCATGACTTTTCCCCCGTATGTGCATCCCTGTTATTTCTCCATATCCAAATTTCCTCTTGTTGTAAGGATGCCAGTCACAGTGGATTAGGGCTCACTCTCATGACCTCATTATAAGTTAATCACCTCTTTAAAGTCCTATTGCCCCATACAGTCACATTCTGAGGTCCTGAACATTAGGGCTTCAACCTATGAATTTGGGTGGGAGGCAGGGGGACATAAATCAACTCATATCACAAGATGAGGAATATTGTTCAATTGAAAAACGAAAACACTTGATCCCTATGATCTAAAGCCCTGTTCTGCGACAATTCTAGAGATTGCTTTAGAAGTTTGCATTTAGGTATAGTTATAACATCCTGGAAATTAATTTAGAGAGCTGCTTTTACAATAACAATAAAAAAGGTGAGCAAAAAGAATCATAGCTCTGTAAATTTTGTGTTATTTTGATGTTTCAGAGGGCATTATTACTATTACCAAAATATCGTGGAGGGGGAAGGAAAATTGGGAGTTGGATGAGAAAGAATCAAGTGTTGAGGGAAAATTTTTTATGTTTGTTAGAGGTAAAGAAAAGACATGAGAAGGAAGAAAAATGAAAGGAGAAAGAGAAAAAGGAGAAAGGAAAAGGAGGAGGATGTAGAAGAAGGGGAGGGGGAGAAAGAGGGATGAGAAGGGAGGAAGAGATAAAGGAGGAGAAGAGAAGAAGTGAAGAGGGAATGGGAGGGAGAGGTGGAGTGGGGAGTGAACAGAAGAAGAGGGTGGAGGAAAGAGATGAGGAAAGGAGGGATAAAGAAGAGAGAAGAATTAGCGTAGGCAGCATTTCCCATGGGTTGAAAGAGAGAGTTCACGCTTTTCCTTCTCTTAGGAACCCCCCAGCTGCTTCTAAGTAAGAAAATAAGAGTGACTACATTGGAGAGATGCAAACAGGAGCAGAAAGTAAATGGTGGCCCTGGAGAGGGAGAGCTTGGGTGTTGAGG
Source organism: Callithrix jacchus (assembly GCF_049354715.1). Classification (NCBI taxonomy): domain Eukaryota; kingdom Metazoa; phylum Chordata; class Mammalia; order Primates; family Cebidae; genus Callithrix; species Callithrix jacchus. The sequence continues at coordinate 113,475,641 of NC_133509.1, forward strand.
TTTGGTGTGGGTAGCTGAGAACCATCCAACATTAACGAGCACAAATGTGTGCACAGGCTGAAAATGTCTCTCCAGGGCCGCTGATGACTCGAGCTTTGTGTGTGCCATTGGAAATCATGAATGAGCAAATAACTGACTCGCTCTCTTAGACAATCTGGTTTATGGACCTGAAGCTCTTATTTGCTGTCAGGACGTTCATCTCCCCGGTGCCTCTGTGAGATATTATTGAAACAGAACCCGGTACTTTCCTCCTTGCCAAAATGGTTGATGTTAGCCTTAACTTCCCCCGGTTCTGAGGCAGGGACAGACTGGCTGATGTGAGCGTGCCCTGTGGACGTGCAATTTAGAGGGAGGGATGGGAAAGTATGTTGTATACAGCTAGGGCCACACATGCAGAGGGTATCTTCACTGATTCCTCTATGTGGGCATAACTGCTGTCTTGAAGGCCTTTGCTTTTCTGGTTTTAGGATTTCCAAGCCTCTTTCCTGAATCTTAGAAGTCAAAGCTCAAGCTAGGCTGCAACAGAAACTTCATCTTTTCTCAGAATAAAATCTATTTTCTTCCCCTCCCAGGGTAAACAGATTATAGGGACAGACAAATGAGGGATTAGGTGAGGAAATTTGTGAAACAGGATTTTGGAAGCTCAAGCAAGCATATGTCAGGATTAGGCTGAGAGGGACAGATTCAGGTAGGGTAGGAGGCTACATGGAGGAATTGGAGGAAATCGGGATCCGCTGTCTGAGATGAGGCAGGGTGGTGAGATAGAGAAAGACACAGTTTCTAAGATGCCACTCAAGATCTCTCTGGAGATTTCTAAACTTCTAGATGAGGCTGTTTGACTTTGGACAGGACGCCAGGCTTACCTGAGCCTCTGTTTTACCTTCTGCACAGTGGGTATACTACTTACCTTCTGTACTTCACAGGTTGGCTTTGAAGACAAAATCATATAGGAAAAATATTCTGAATGTGCTAAAGAGCCAGAAAACGTAGTACTATTACTTTCTTGGTTTTGCTGTACCCATTTTGGAATCTTTTCTGCAGCATCCCTGCCACATGCTGGTTTCTATGTCCCCATGTCCTGCCTCGGTTGAATGCCTCTAGTGTTGGGGAGCTTACTACCCTTTAAAGGAGGTCACTGTTTAAAAACATATATTTATAATTTTTGCCAAAAAAGTTTGCATTGAGCCCAAGTCTTCCTACTAATAATGGCAATAAGCTAACTCTCACGTAAGGTATATTCTGCAGCAGGCCCATTTGAGGAACTTTACGTATATTAATATTTATTGCATTTATTATTCTTAGCAATCCTCTAAGGTGGCTACTGTTATTATTCCAGTTTTACATGCAAGAAAAACCAAGGCACAGAGTAGGTGACTTGCCTTAGGTCACAGGGTTGTCATTTTTACCTGCTGGCTCTTTTTTTTTTTTGTCCATAACTGACCCAACGTGTTTGACAACTGCTGTTTTGTCTTCTTTGAATGCTCCCTTGGCCAGGCTACCATCTACTTTCCCTTGCTTTCTTCTGCATGTGCCTCCTTCTGAAGTTTTCCCAAAGAAAGTCCCGCTCTCCAAGGGTGTTTTGACCTACACAGAAGAGAGTTGCGTTGTTGGGTCCCCTTGGGCCTGCTGCTGCCAGTCGGCTGGGGAGAATTACAAAGAAGAAAGGACGTTTTCAAGCAGGGCTCCCCTCGAAAGTAGTAGGATGGCATGAGCTGGTCCACAGCCCCAGCTGCCAGATGATGGGAATTGGGATCAGCTGTGACCTAATTATGAGTCTTGTAAACCTGCCTTGTCCCCTTCATTTTCCAGCTCATTGACCACCCAGAGTAGGAGGGGAAATGGATGAGATCCTGGTCAAGTCTTTCCTGCCACTACCATGTGGCCAAGGTCACAGGCCAATGATGTCCAGAGGGAGTTGGAGCACTCTTTGTTGTTGTCTCTGAATGAAGCGGGTGATGAGTGAGGCAGAGAGGAAGGAAGATGAGCAGACTGCAAGCCTCCCAGGAGCTTGTTGGATCAGAATGTCTTCTCACATCCATTGTAGAGACAGAAATTCAAGATTTAGTCTTCTATCATTGTCAGAATAGCAAAGTAATATGTCTTATGCCCACACAATTACATATTTGCAAATATACATGCATGAAGCTCTGAATATCTGGTATATATCATGTATTTTATGACTCTTTGGGGACAAAGAGTGTGCTAAGAATTCATTTTTATGCTGCTAGAGAATCCCAGCTCCCTACTTCCAAACCAAACACATAATCTCCACATCACATAGATGTGGGCCATTCAAAAAGCAAAAGCTTTTTGCTTTTTTCTGTCACAAAATGGCATCCATGACTCACTAAGTAGAGTCTATGAAATTCTCAGTTGAGAATGTGTCTATAAAGTTTCCTCCTTTCTTACTTTTTTAAATAAAATGACTAACTTCCCTCTCAAATCTGACTGTGGTAGCCTCAGAACCAGTGGGATTTGCAGAAGGAATATAACATCTGGGACTGTGCAGGTGCTTAGATTCAGATTCTACCCCTGCTGCTTACCATTTGGGCAACACTGACTCTGGGCAAGTTACTTATCTCTCTTAGCTTCTGTTTCCTCATGAGTGTAAACTAGGAATAAATAATAACAACTCTTCAGGGTTGTTTTTTATTTATGATTAAACAAAGTAATAGATACAACATATATTATAGGCCTATCACATGATAAACACTTAAGAACAGAGAACATCACACACCAGGGCCTGTCAGGGGGTGGGGGACTAGGGGAGGATAGCATTAGGAGAAATACCCAATGTAGGTGACAGGTGATGGATGCAGCCAACCACCATGGCATGTGTATACCTATGTAACAAACCTGCACATCCTGCACATGTACCCCAGAACTCAAAGTATAATAATAATAGAACAGAGAGACTCCTTTTACCTTCCAGTTATCCAAGGTGTAGAGTGTGAGAAGGGCAGGTGCTGTGTATTGGTAAATCTTAGTGCATAATCCCTAGATTTTTGCATTTTTTTATATTGGAAAGTGGACTGCCAAAACTTTTGTTAAATGAAAATATTTTCAAAATAATTACTATCAATTGCCATTATTTCATAAAAAGACCTTCTAACCTCCTCAAGAACTCAGCCTTCAAAGGAGTGTGTGAAAATTAAATAAAGTCATTCACATAAAGCACCTAATCATTTATATTAGTTCCTAGCTTTGATAAGCGTTTTTAAAACTACCAGGTATAGCTTTTACATACATTAGTTTTAGTATTGGTATAGTATTAATGTTATCATACCGAGAATCAAGTCCAAACTCTCTAACATGACATATAAATGGGTGTTTACATAGAGATACCCCACAACCCCAGTAGAAAGCTATTTACAGACACACTCTACTTAATACTTTCCAAAGCAGGACAAAATAAACACAAACAAAAAATCAACACCCAAACCAAACCAGGCTAACGTTAAACAAAACCTACTGAAGATCCAGATTTTTGTCCCAGCATTTAAAAACAGTGCCAGCATGGGTTGAAATAGCAATGCTGCAGTGATTTCTCAGCCTGGGAAGCTCCTTTCCTAAACGTGAGATGCCTACAGAGGAAGCAGAGAGGTAATCATTTTTTTTTTTCTTGCTTTTCTGGAAGATGGATCTCAGTGTTTTTGTCTCTTGGTTTTGGCCATTTTAAAGAGACTGCTGCCGGAAGAACCACTTAGCACAAGTGCGAAAACCTAGTCTCCATCCATAGCCGAGATGCTTTCCTTTAAGCTGTACTTTTTGTGATATGATTGACATCAATGTCTGTTAAAAGCAACCTTCCTGGAGCTGTTGCTATGTAAAATATATTACACTTACGTCACCAAGTCATTAGTCCAAAAGAGGTATTTGGAAGTTGGTTTTTAGCCATTCTCTTTAATTCAAATGGAAGTAGGGTCAGAGGAAATGCTCATCACTTAGAAACCAGTATTTGGCCTGTTTGGTTACTTGGGTAAAGGGAGTAAGACCTCATGGCTTGAAAGAAGCCTACCAGAAGTTTTTCATTTGATTTCTTTTTTTTTTTGAGGCAGAGTCTCATTTTGTCACCAGGCACCAGGATGGAGTGCAGTGGTGCGACCTCGGCTCACTGCAACCTCCACCTCCTGGGTTCAATCAAGCAATTCTCTTGCCTCAGCTTCCTGAGTAGCTGGGACTACAGACGCGTGCCACTACGCCCAGCTATTTTTTTTTTGTATTTTTAGTAGAGACAAGATTTCACCATGTTGGCCAGGATGTTCTCGATCTCTTGACCGCCTCGGTGATTTCTTTTTACAAACTTGATAAGGGAGTAGGCAAAAAATGTCCGAGTCACCGGAATTGGGGTTTCACACATGAATAGTCTCACTGTAACCTAAAGTCAAGGTTAAAGTGGGGGAAGAGAAAACAATAGTTGACTGTAGCACTGGAATATTTGCAGCCCCACAAACTAACCCCTGGATTTCTTAGGATACATCCCTCTGTCTAGAGCCTACCCAGTAAAATATGTGATTCTTGCCCTGATTCAGAGAGCGGTATCTCCAGGCTACTTACTATATGTATTTATTATGAAGTACATGAATACATCACTGCAGAAATAGAGTCAATGCATTGCTATTAAAAATTAACACAGACTTTTTGTTGTTTGTCATCCTGTCATTTTCTCTCAAATAAAATAATGGTTTGGAATACCACCTAATAGCCTGAGATGCCTCAGAGTGAGGTGTATTTTACCAGTTCTTTAACTTAATCAGACTGGCTTCTTTATTTGGGGCCAGGTTCTCCCGAGTAACTCCCTCTGAAGTAAAAGTAGGATGGATTGATTCATGGAATATGGAAGCGTTTGCCTAGTGCCTTCTTTTCAAAAGCTCAGGTACCTTTTCTAAGGTCCCTGGTGGACCCTGGGGAAAAAATATTCTTGACTTTTTTTTTTCAGCCTGCCCTTTTTTTCTTTTGTCAAACTGTGTGTGTGTGTGTGTGTGTGTATCTGTGTGTATGTGTGTATATGTGTGTATGTGTGTGTATATATGTGTGTGTATGTGAGTGTATGTGTGTATGTGTGTGTGTGTATGTATGTATGTGTGTGTGAAGTTGCATGTTGGTACATATTTGAGATGTCACTATAGTTTTTCTTGCCAATTTTTATTCCATTTTTACTGGGATGAGCAAAATCGACAGTTTCTAGACACCTAGAAAGAGCCTTTGATCTTAGGAAGTGAAGTACATAATGGTAGCCAATTTTACCTAAGAGGAAGATAACTAAGTGATTTCTCAAATGCCAAAATCAAAAATGATCTCTTGTTTTTCGAAATAAGGCACAGAGATCCTAATAGCAAGACTGAATTGTTTCTGTTATGTATCAGAGCCGGAAAAGGGGAATTGAGGTAGCATTGGTTGACCACTTACTATGTGTCAGGCTTTGCACTCATTAGCTTGAATGATTTCAATGAGTAAGAGAACAATGTTCCCACTAAGTTGCAACAAAAACTATAAATCTTAGAGTTTCCATAGTGACATCTTGAATCTTCTGGTTGAAGGAGGGGGGAATAACTGAAATAACTCTTGATTTATTGTATTAGGGACCAGTAATATGCCTTTGACAGGATATCTGTTGTTTGGAGGTCATTTTGACCCTTTCTAGGAGAAAAGGAAAACCATTGAATGCTTTGAGGTTCCAACATCACCACATACCAGTTGGTGAAAGTGACAGTCTCCTGGATACCTGATCAGCACCAGGGCTGTTGGCCCCTTGTTGCTGCCCCCATTAGCTTGAGCAGACTTTTTTCCCAAAGAAATTTGCTAAAACAATAAATCAGCTCTCACTGGCCATTAGGACATCCACTGCATCCATCTATTCTAATACCTTCCTCACTTAAGCCTCAGCAGCATGTTTTACTTCTATTTACTGATACTACAGTCTTAACAAAAATAGCACATTGATTATAGGAGTTGTGAGGCCTTGAGCCCTGACAAATGGGGATCACATTGAAGAAAATGGAGGGACAGGATACTAATACAATTTCCATTAATGACCTGGATAGAGTCCCCATGCATTGCTTATGTATTTAATTTTTATTCTGGTTATTTTTAACATTGTAGGCAGAATGTCAGAATGCCAACCGTCTTAGCTTCTTCAACATTATACAGTATAAGCCAGAGGGAAGCCTAACTCCTCAGATGATAGTTGGAATTGGGGGCGGGGGGAATAAAGGTCAGCCTGCAAAATTTCTCCAGGCTTTGATTAATACAATTTTAGATTTGAAAAAAAATGTTTTATTTGAGTTTTTTTCTACATATTTTGAGTTTTGATGTAAAATATTTTCTTTTGAATTTGAAAGACCACTTCACTAAGAATGGAGAGTTAATGAGATGATTTTCTTTTCTTTCTCATTGGAAATATACACTGTGTTCATTTATTCAACAAATATTAATTGAGTGCCTGCTATGTGCCAGATACCATTTTAGGAACCTGGAACACTGTCATGAATGAAAAGAGAGAAAAACATCTTTCCTTTTATAGAGTTTACATTCTAGTAAAGGAAGAAAGAGGCAATGCAATAAGCATTACATTCCTTTTTCCCTTTTATAGTAGGTTATAAGATGATGAGATTGTAAGAGAAGACCAAGCTGAGCAAGGTAAGAGCATAGAAGTGCTGTGTAGGAGGACAGGTGACATCTGATCCAAAGATGAAGGGGTTGGTCATATCAATATCTGGGGAATACAAGGCCAGTACGTCTGGAGTGCAGGAAAGATGGGGAAGTTAACTTCTGGGAACCAGAGCACATTGGGTCTTTTTGTCTACTAGAAGGACTCTAGCTTGTACTTTGAGTTGAAATGGGATCCACAGAAGAGTCTAGAGCATACTCTTAACTCATGTGATTAGCATGAGTTAACTTGAGTTTTAACATGCTTGTGTTGGCTTCTGTATCTTTACTGTCCCAAGATCAGTTTTTGTCTTGTGATTCCAGTTTTCCATAAGTTATGCCATTCCTTGCTGCAAAACAGACCTCACCCTCCATCGCACTGAGTCAGTGGCTATTCATTCCTCATGAGGTGTTGTAACATCTAGATCTACCCACTGTTCCTTCCAAGCTTTCTGATTGCAAATTTTCATGGAAAAATGCAGGGGTATATATATATGGTGCCTAGGAAAGGACAGTAGAAATGGTAATACATTCTACTCCTGAGCATAAGGTTTGATTACCTTTGTCATTATTTCAAGCCAATACAGCCACAAACATAATTGGTGGTTATGAAATTATGCAGTCATGCTGTCTGAGGCCTCATTACCTCTTAACTCATAAATCTGCATTGCCATCTTTCCATGATCCTCTTAAAGAATGTACCTACCCACCACCTACATAATAAAAGAAGCCACAAGCCCCAGCCTTGGGGGAATTGTATTGATTTGTAAAGAGAGAAGCTATTACTTGCTGTTCTCATTAACCTGGAAATAGACACCACATTTTATCTGCTGTTCTGTTTCCTGCTGTAGATCTATGTAGTAAATCCATTAATCTATCTGTCCATTCATCCATCCACCCACCCATCCATCTGTCCATCCATCCATCCATCTATCCATCCACCTACCCATCCATCTGTCTATCCATCCAAATTTCCGTTTATAAAGTGACTATTTTGTGTCAAGTGTCATACTGGGAGGCAATATATTTCGTGGTTGGATGTATAGACTGTATGTAGCCTCAAACTGTCTGGAATTAAATTCCGCTCATTACTTTAGCTATATGACCTTAAGTAAGTTTTACTATTTGAGTCTCAGCATCTTCCTCTGTAGGATGAGAGCAGTAATCAAATGTATCGAAGAGTCGTTATAAGAATCACAAAGTTAATGAATTCATGGCCCTTTCATTTTGTCCTGGAGGAATAGTTTTAGTAGCTTGAGTTTGTATTCAATCATCTCTCCTTTTATTTTTCATCAGTTTACTCCCTTGCAGTTCATCCAGCAGCCTATCAAGGACCTCAAGTATTATGAAGAGGGGGGTGTTTTTCTGAGAAATGGAGGCTGTAGATGTGTCCCTAGTACCTTACGCAGTGCTTGGCACATGGCCAATGCCCTGTATTTCTGGAATGGATGCAAGTCCCTGCCCTTGAAAAGTGTTCAGTGTGTCTGTAAAGGCCAGTGCCAGACGGGAGTGTAACTGGGGCAGCCAGCCAGGGACAGGGAGCAGAGCAGGAACAATTGAGAAAAGGCAGAGGGAGACAATCCTCCAGCTGCTTCTGCTGTCCTGAACATCTGAAGAGATTTCTTACTGGGGCTGGCTCTTTTGTTCTGTGGTTTGTATTTCTGCCTTTGTGCGAGTGACTTGTCTGACGTATCTGGGACTGTATCCTGATATGCAGGCCAGGCAGGTGGGATCCCAGTGGGGAACTAGGCATGCTCTTTCTGTGTATTCCAGAAAGAGTTTAACCTTGGACAGAGAGGTGTAGTCTTATTGACTTGAGGGTAGTTAATATCAACACCTGTTTGGGGTAGGGCTAGTAAATGTTTGGCTTACAGGACTTGCAGCTTTGCAAAATGTAGTAGTGATGCATACACTTATACTTATTGTGACTCATCTTAGTGCAAAGGCAAAGGAATACCCCTAGAAAATTTTCACATTTAAGGGGATAATTTCAGTGGTGACTTCAGTGGGTATCAGAAGCACATGAGAAATAAATGTGGGGGACTCTGGAGCCAGACTGCCTGGGTTCAGAGCTCTATCTTTTCTTTCTTTCTTTCCCTTTCTTTCTTTCTTTCTTTCTTTCTTTCTTTCTTTCTCTTTCTTTCTTTCTTTCTTTCTTTCTTTCTTTCTTTCTCTTTCTTTCTTTCTTTCTTTTTCTTTCTCTTTCTTTCTTTCTTTCTTTCTTTCTTTCTTTCTTTCTTTCTCTCTCTCTTTCTGTGGTTCTTTCCTTCCTTCCTTCCTTTCTTTCTTCTTTTTTTTTTTTTGAGATGGGGGTTCTTACTATATCACCCAGGCTAGCCTTGAATTCCTGGGTCTAAGTGATTCTTTTGCCTCAGTCTCCCAAGTAGTTGAGACTGCAGGCATGACCCTCTGTGTCCAGTTGGCTCATTGCTCCATCTTTTATCAGCCATGTTACCTTGGACAATGTTGTTAGCTTCTCTGTACCTTAGTTTTATTGCTGTAAAATGGTTGCAGTAACTACAACCTACCTCACTGGAAGTTGAGAGGATTAAATGAGATGATATATCTAAAGTGCTTAAGTTGTGGGCTCACAATAAGTATTCAGTAAATGTGAGCTACTATTTCTCTGCCTCTTCCTCCTGTTTTCTTTTTATTTAGTATTACCATTATTACTATTTCAAATAATGTTATTATAAAGACACAACTAGATCATGTTTATAAAAGTAGGTAATTGCCTAGCACAGGCCTGGCACAGGTAAGCACTGAGAAAACGTTAGTTTTCTTTCACATGGGTCACAAAAGTCCATCTGTAAAGTCTCAGGGACTGTCTCATCGTGTTCCCCAAACCTAATGCAAGATACTCATGTTTTTTATGCAAAGAAGAATCTCAATTTAGCTGATAATCTGGGTCTCCCTTACCTCCCCACTGCTCACTGTAACAGAGAACAGTGCTAGCTCATAACTTTTTATGATTTTGTATTAAATTAAAATTATAATGCTGTATTAGTTATCTTTTGCTGTTTAACACATTTCCACAAACTTGGCAGCTTAAAGCACCACACTTTTATTATCTCAGAGTTTCTGAGAGTCAGGAATCTGGGCACAGCTTAGCTGGGTCCTCTGCTTTATCGTTTCTTACAGGTTGCAATCTAGGTTTTAGCCAGAGCTGGGGTCTCATCTGAAAGCTTGACTGGAGAAGAATCTGCCTCCAAGCTCACCTGGTTGTAGGCACAACTTCATTCCTGGAGTGTTGTTGGATTGAAGGTGTCAGCTCCTAGCTGGCTGTTCACTAGAGGCTGTCCTCAGTTTCTTGCTGTGTGAGCTTTCCCTATCATGGCAGCTTCACCGAGAGACAGAGAGAGACAGAACCTGCTAACTAGATGGAAGTTACAATCTTATTTAAAGTAATCACAGAATTGACATCTCATCAACTTTGCTGTATTCTATTAGTTGCACATAAGTCACAAGTTCAAAGCACACTCAAAAGGAAGGGATTATGTAAGGATGTGATACCAGGAGGTAGGGACCATTGGGGCTATTGTAGTCTGCCATAGAATGCCTGACCTATGGATTGTCTTTTAGTTGCTTTATTTTGCCTAATTTTATTTTATTTTTTACCTCAATTCAGAGAATTCAATTTATTAGAACAGGTATAAGTGGTACAGAGGTACTTTAATTAGTCAGCAGAATTCTGGAAATTTCCAGAAATGTATAGTTTTGCTTTACTTTTTCTGCCCCTGTAAATGGAGACCTGTCTTTCCATGAATGAATGCTACAATTGCAGAGATGTTTTATTTTCCCCCTGGTTGATTGTCAGTGGGCAGTAGCTTCTAACAAAGGGAACAGTTTTAAGTTTCTTTTTCTTCTCATCTTCTCTGTTAAATGGTTAATGATCTGGAAGCAAGTACTTGGAGGTGCTTGGGGAGCTCCTATTTAAAGAAACACTGTGAATGGAAGTTGCCTTCTACAGTAAAAAAGTGGGGATGATTAGTCCTTCATTTACATGTTTAGTAAATCTGAATATTTAGACTTCCAGGGTTTCCCCCGCCACAACCCTTTCCAGGGTTTCCCCCGCTGTCCACAAATAGATGAGCTGAAAGTACAGGCTAGCTCCTTACGTGCATCTGACTGAGAAAGGCTTGCTCTGTCTCACCTTAGGCTCCTAAGAGAAGACAGCTGGATAGCTGCATGGCAGTACAGGTGTCAGGAAGAGCTTCCTTATAATTATTTTCATTTCTATGTTTCTACTCAATGCTATTTAAACTGAAACGGGGCTTCATCTGCTCCTTTTGTTTATTCAGCAAATACTTTTGAGCATTTTTTATGATCCAGCCACGGTGTTAGGTGATGGGGTTACAATAAGATACAGTCCTAGCATTCAAAAACTTATTTGCTGAAACATTATTCTCCAAATCTTTATTCTGTTTCTCATCTATAATTAATGGGAATAGACAGCTCATTTTTTATTGTTCTGGGAGGCTAAAGAGTACAGGCAAATGCCGATGAAGAAGACTCTTTTATTGCCCCACTGATAGTTGATTCTCTCCCCCTTTTCTTTACTTATGACATGCTACTTCCACAAAGAGAGTTTATGTTAGTTATCTATGGCTGCATGACAAATTACCCTTGAACTTGGCAGCTAACAACAACAACGTTTATTAATTTCACAGTTTCTGTGGAGTAGGAACTCAGGCATGCCCTTGCTGGGTCCTGTAACTCAGAATCTCTCAGAAGGTTGTCATTGAGGTGTCCACTGAGGCTGCAGTCATCCCAAAGGTCGACTGGCAAAAGGTCTGCCTCCAAGCTTTCTCTTGTTGGTGGTAGGATTTACTTCCTCACTGGCTGTTGATCAGACCTTTCCCTCATTGCCTCACCATGTGGACCTCTCCATAGGGTGGTTCATGACATGGCAGCTGGCTTTTCTAGAGAGGAAATGTTGGAAGAGCCAGAGAGTTATAAACAAGACAGAAGCTATAGTCTTTGGTAAGCTAAACTTGGAAGTCATGTCCCGTCACTTTTGTTGTATTCTATTCAATAAAAGCTACTTACTAGGTCTAGCCCACACTCAGGTGGAGAAGATTATACTTGGGTAAACATACTAGGAGGTAGGGATTGCTGTGAGTCATTACAGAAGTTGTCTACTATGGGCAGAAGGATATTTCAATTCTGGAAGGTATCCAATATGGAGACTCTTAAGATACTATGAGTTACCCATGAACTACCTCTTGTACATTCACAGTTGTCTTTCCATTTTATATTTTCTGTGGTCTCAGCACAGAGACTGGGGGCAGTGGGCAGAAGCCTGGAATAAAGGATTACATGCCCAAACTAAGAATTTTATTTTTTACAAAGCATTATCATATATGAAATCCGGAAAGGGCATTAGAGGGCCTTATGCAAATGAAAAAACTGCCTAGAGATCTTCTGTGTAGCCCCCCCCGGGTCTGTTCTAACTGCTGACCCATAACAGAACACTAAATCGCCACAGAGAACCACAAAGGCCCAGAGATGTCTTTGCAAAGATGTCCTCATCCCTCTTCCAGTCCCTGCAGGAGCCTCATGGGAGATCATGAGACCGGTATTTCCCAGCTCCTTCCCCCAGCACAGGAACGCCTGCCATGTTGAGAGGCCTTGTCTGTCTTCGGGTCCCTGCCAGAGCCTCCTGGGAGATCGTGTGACCAGTATTTCCCAGCTTCTTCCCCCAGCACAGGAATACCTGCCATGTTCAGAGGCTCACACAGGAGCCTCATTATCTGCTTGCTACCTAGCAATACCTTTGTTACATAGGTTGATTCTGCCTTGTGCCTAGAAAAAAAAGTAATATTTAGGATTAATAATAATTTATATAATTAATATATCTGCCTTGCTTGGTCCAACAGATTTCTTCACTTATCTGCATGCCGGCTGCCTCCTGGAGGCCACTAGGTCTGGAGCTGTGGGATGATCATGCTGGGTAACAATGCTATAGGTCTGCTTACTGGACCCAGTCCTACAGTCTATGAATATTCTTTTCTGTATTTGAGTAGCAGTCGCTGGAGATGCATAGGGTTTGATAAAATAATTTTACATTTGTTATGTTCACTTTTTTTCTCGCCTGTCAAAAATGTCAGCTTTTACTTTCTGGCTTGCAATCTAAATGGACCCAATTGTACCTTAGCTACTTTGATATGACATTAGCTGCTTACGGCAATTGCAAGAAATCTCATACAAGGGTTAATCTCCCTCACCCTTCCATTCCTTTGATATGCTGTTGGAAATTTCAAAGTGCTCAAACAGGGAGACAAGGAGGCAGAGGGTAAATGGATACAGAATGGCTGGGAAAGGGAGTAGCAGTTGTTGGCTGCTCTGAATATCTCTCTCTCATGGGCTGGTGCCATGAGACTGTGTCCAGTGTGATTTTAGCAATTTCCACATTCTATATGTATTTACAAAGGGCTGTTTTTACATCAGATGATATCTAAGGACAAACTATGTGTTAGAGGAGTGGAGTTACTTGGGAAGGAAGCAGTGCCATTATATAATGTTTTGTATATAATATAAATATAAATATTTTATATTTAACATCACTGGCAGAAGTATGAGGATGGGTAAATGTTTATTGATAAGTTAATAGATTTTACCTGCCTAAATGACATTACTTGCAATCTGTTTATTTAGTTAGTAGCAAATCCTGGCATATCAGAATAATAGCTAAAGGCAAAATATTGGATTGACTGTTTGCTTGCCCTTAGGTTATTTTTAAAAAGCTACTTGTGTAAATTATAAAATGAAGCAAGCCTTGGTTGATAAGAGGATGGTGGGATTTGTAGACAGCACTGGAGACTGATGCAAAATCAAGAGACCAGAAAGGAAAGGTCAGGAGAGCAGCAGACAACAGGTGAATATCCAGAAGCCAGCAGATGCTTATAGGCAATAGGTGGAGGCCCAGGGGAGACAGATGATTGATTGGCTTCAGGGAGGGCAGGCAGGGGTCTAGGTTGTCAGCTGGGATTTTGATCTTCAGAAAGAACCAATGAGGGGCAAGCCTAAAGCAACGACTTGGGGTCAGGCATAAGGTCAGGGCAAAGCAGTGGGAGAATTGTAAGCTTTGAGATATGGGTAGGGGCTTGGACAGGACCACTGTAAGCAGGATCAGGATTAGGGCTCATGGGTCTTGAGCTTCTTTCATTCTTTCTGACCTGAGGCAGGGCTGGTCCCAGGGCCTGGGACAAGGCTAAGCCTGAAGGTGGATATTATGTGACAATGAACAAAAGGAGTAGCATCATACTAGAGTCGCTGTATGTCCTAGTTTCTCCAGGACAGGCCCTCTTTACATGTATTATTCCAGCATCATAATTAATGGTTCTTCCCTTTCACTTCAAAGTGACTGACTTAGGTGGTAAGTTACACAGTTACCCTAATTATTTTCCGGAATGTGTTTCATAAAAAATCTGTTTAGCAGAATGTCATCCAGAGACCACACAAGCAGAGTTCTCTAGTCACCTAAGTATGGAAAATCCAGAATGAAATGGAGTTTAATGGAGGATTCTTTACTGCAGGATTTCTCACTGCCTTTATACGCTAAAGCATGATATGAATCTCTGAGAGGGTAATAGAGTTGTTAGTTTCCCATCCTTGGTTGATCTGTTGGTGCACTTTGGGTACTCCTGAGACTACTGTTATGTGGAATGCAATTCGGGAAACCCTGGTTAATTGAACATGGGGTCAGAAAGGGAAACTGATCATTGTTCCTCCTGCACTAAGGCTGCTTGTGAAGTCAGCAGTCATCAGTTAAGTAAATAATTGCTGGAGACAACAAGTGCAGAATTTGACAAAATCTTCAATTTGCTGATGATGGACTGACGTTAGCAGAGGAATATGTGACTAGTCCTAGCTGAGTAACTTTCTGAAGGAGGACTTGTTTTCTAGCTCTTTGACAAAACCACTGACTGGTTAGGGCATGGGAAGAAAGAGAATTTAATTCTTTAATTGCATGATGTTCTTAAAGAAAAGGTTAATGAGGAGGGAATGGTGTGTATGGTGTGTCTTTGTGTCTGGGGAGGGGGCCTCAGGAACTATGTATTTTTAGCCAGCATTCCAGGTACCTCTGATAAAGGTAGCCCTCATACCATTTGTGGAGAAACATTTCCTGGGGGTTCTGATGAGAAACTCTTGGTGATAAAACACCATTCACAGTGATCATTTCTTTAGTTACGTGAGTCCTTTGATATGATGGCCAGTGATCTGATATTTGGTAAGTTCCCACTATGTGCCACAGCTTATCCTGTGTGCTTTCAGTGCTTAACATATTCTATGTGAAAGAGTCCTCATAATGACTCTGAAATTTGGTAATAGCCCGATTTTACAGAAGATGTCTAAAGATAGAGCTTCAAGAGGGCCTGACTTACTAGGTTGTCCCATCCAGGCCCCACAAGAGGGTCATGGCTCTTACACCTACCCCTCAAAAACTTCCTAGGACAAGGATGCCAAAATAAGGCAAATCTCTGAGCCTTTGCCTGAAGGTTACACAAAGCTCATTTGGAGGCTTAATAAGCATGAGACCATTCCATTACAAACAGGACCATATGCTGACACATTTTATCTCTCCACCTGGTGGAATGGGTCAGTATCAAAGAAGCTAATCCAGGGAGAATGATGAAGCACTGATTTCCTAGGCCTTACCAAATGTGGGGGTTAAAGTCAACTTACCTAGGAAGGTTTTTTTTTTTTAAGATGAGGTGGAAGAGATACAGCAAGAGAAGCGGAGAAAGACTTGCTTTGCTTTTGTCGTGGAGTTACAAATCCAGACAAGTGACATAAGCAGCTTCTTGTTTTTAGCTGGGCCAAAGAATGTTTTTCTTTTTTAATCTTATTGAAGACCCAGGATCTTTGTAATTCCATCAAGGATTTCAAACTCAAATGCTTACAGGGGCTTGAAACATGAGGCGTTTCAGAACTGCCTGCTGGGGGAGATCTATGGTGACCTAAAGAAGACATGCCTCTTCTAAAGGGAACTCCTGATAATAATGTGTTGTAATTTCAAAATAACCGAGAGGAAATTTCAAATGTCTTACTGTAAAAATGCTAGATGAACAAGGTGATAAAGATAATTAGCCTGATTTAATCATTTCACATTGTATACATATGTCAAAAGATCACATGACACCCCATAAATATATACAATCATGATTTGTCTATCAAAAATAATATTAATGTATATAATCATGATTTCAAAGAAAAGTGGAAAATCCATATTTTTATAAGAGTTTTTCTGATTTTTATAAACAGCTTTATTGAGGTATAATTGATATAAAAGAGCTGTACATGTTTACTTTGGTGAATTTGGACATATGCAAACACTGATGATACCTTCATCATAATCAAGGTAGTAGACATATTCAACATCTCCCAAAGTGTCCTGTGCCCCTTTATTTGTTGTCGATAAGACACTTAACCTGTCATCTACCCTCAAGAAATTTTGAAGTGCTCAATACCATATTATTAACTATGGGTAAAATGTCGTATAGCAGATCTCTAATACTTATTCATTGAGCCTAACTGAAACCTTATATCCACTGAGCAATTCCCCATTTCTCCGTCCGTTCCAGTCCCTGGAACTAACATTACATTCTTTTACCTCTATGAGTTTGGCTTTATAGATATGTCATGTAAATGGAACCATGCACATTTGTCTGGCAACTCGCTTATTTCCCTTAGCGTAACGTCCTCCAGTTTCATTCATGTTGCAAATGACAGGATTTCCTTCTTTTAAAAAGCTACATAACAGTCATGTTTGGATGGAACCTTGGGTTGTTTCCATACGTTATTGTGAATAGTGCTGCAATAAACATGGGAGTACCGACATCTCTTTGAGATAGTAATACCAATTTTTTACGTATATGCCCAGAAGTGGGATTGCTGGATCGTACAATAGTTTTATTTTTAATCTTTTGAGTAGCCTTCATGCTGTTTTTCATAGCTCATTCTACATCATCGTAGTTTTTTTTTTTTTAAGAGATGGGGTCTCACTATGTTGTCCAGGCTGGAGGGCAATGGCTATTCACAGGCACAGTCATAATATTCTATAGCCCTAAATTCCTGAGTTCAAGTGATTCTCTTGCCTCAGCCTCCCAAGTGGCTAGGAATACAGATGCATACCATCATACCTGGTTCTCATTATAGTTTCGATTTTTATTTCCCTGATAATTAACAATGTTGATCACCTTGTATATAATTGTTGTCTTTTTTTTTTTTTTTTTTTTTTTTTTTGAGATAGAGTCTAGCTCCGTTGCCAGGCCCCAGGCTGGAGTGCAGTGGTGCGATCTTGGCTCACTGCAACCTCTGCCTCCCGGGTTCAAGCAATTCTCCTGCCTCAGCCTCCCAAGTAGCTGGGACTGCAGGCATGCGCCGCCATGTCCAGCTAATTTTTTTTGTGTATTTTTATTAGAGACGGGGTTTCACCATGTTGACCAAGATGATCTCGATCTCTTGACCTCGTGATTCACCCGCCTCAGTCTCCCAAAGTGCTGGGATTACGGGCATGAGCCACTGTGGCCTTGGAGAAATATCTGTCCACTTCCTTTGCCTATTTTTTAATCAGGTTTTTTTCTTTCTTTTGAGTTGTGGTCATTTCTTATATATTTTGGAATCATCCTTAATGCTGCAATTAATTTGAGTGTTTAAAGAATTCCATAGGCCAAATAAAACATACAGACTTCTGGTCAGTGACTTCTCACAGCTACATATAGGAGACGATATATCTCTCAAATAAGGGGACATTTATTTACTGGGTGTCCATAGTGTTGAAGACATTTCATAAGCTACTTCATAAAGTTCTCAAAACAAAGCCATTGATAGAAATAATCCCACCCATTTTACAGATAAAAGTGAGGCCTAGAGAAGTTAAATGGGGTTTCCAGGTTCACACAGCCTACATATGGTTAATGCAGGTCTGAATTCTGATTGGTTTGACCAGAAAGAGATGTAGATTTGGTAAGTTATGTTTTCTCTCCTACTCAGGGTTATTCCGTTCTTCTGATAGTCACTGCTCAGGGGTCAGGGCCATTCCACTTTTCTCCAAATGTTAGTCCCACTGGTATGTGATGCAGTTGCTGGACTGGCTCTCCTTTGATTAGCATGATTGATCATCCACCTTTCTGAGGTTGCCAAGCTTGGATTTATTATATTTTGTAAAATCATCCTTCCATGTCCTTAAAGTCCATGTGCATAGTCTATCTCGATTCTGAGATTTCATGTGTGAAATTAAGCTTCTCGGACTGTAATGAAAATGTGGCTGTTAGCGTCTAATTAGAATGTGTGTGTATTGGTTGCACTGTCCTCTGCTATATTAAAATAAATAAGCATCCATTTTATATTGGGAATTTTGTGACACTTCTTGAGATACCTTGAGTTTCTCTGAGTTGTAACAAAACCAGAGCGAAGAGTCAAAGCTGTCATTTCTGCCGATCACTGGCTTTTGAATAGATGATGAACTCTTAGAGGATTGGGTTTTTATCTGCGTACTTCTCTTTATACAAAGATGAAGGCTTTCACAGCAGTATCTGTAATTGGGTGTTTAATAAATGCTTTTTGATGAGGATAATGGTATGGAAATAAAACTCTTAAGATCAGAGTTTGCTTGGATTTCTTGCCTCATTAGGGAAGAAAAGGTGAATGGAATGCATGGGTAAATATGAATGTCAATCTCAGGCAGGAAACCACATACTCTTCCAGCTTGAAATGCTGAAAAGAGAGAAACCAGAAGGGTGTAACTAAGACAGAAATTTTGTTGATTGACACTAATACGGGTATTTACCAATTTTCTGTAACGAGGTAGACGCCATTTGGAATCTGGTGATGTATCTCATATAGCTTAGATTGCTTGACAAGTCACACCAAGGTTTACTCAAAGTCACTGCTATTATGTTATATAATCACAGGCTCACCAGTGTCCCACAAGGGTGAAGGCGGAGGTTAATGGTTTTCTTTTTATTTGCATTATTACAGATCTCTGGCTTTCCTGGTGGAACGGGTTTTTATAAGCTCTTCCCATCTCACTTTTCGAAGTGTTTTAAAGCTATTTCAAGGCTGTTTTATAGTTGCCTTTTCTTATATTTGTTTTGTATGCCAGAAAATAAGTAAAGATGATCCAGGAAATGACCTATTGATACTACCAGGCACACTGAAGTAAGTATCACGTCTTTTATTGAGCTTTCTAAATGGCAAAGTGTATTTCTTTCTATTAAAAATGTTAAAAAAATGTGGTCAATTCTAACTAGCTGCCCTAAATGTATCAAAAAGGCCTTACAGGTTTTCTTCTTTGCCACCATGGTGAATCCTTCAAGCAAATTGATTTTAAGCTTGATAACAATGTGAATGCCATGACACTGAAGTGTACACTTAAAATGGTACATTTTATGTATATATCTTTTACCACAATTAAAAAAATAGACTTTAAGCAGCTAATCAACCACGGAGGTTGTCAGACTGATTCATAGACCATAAGCAATATTTCGTATTCAGTACTATAAACGTATGGGTAGAGAATATTACTCTGTTATGGTCAAGTACAAAAAATACTTTATTATTTTATTTTCCTTAAATCAAATTGAATTTGGGCCAGGCACAGTGGTTTACACCTGTAATCCCAGCACTTTGGGAGGCCGAGGCAGACAGATGACTTGAGGTTAGAAGTTTGAGACTAACCTGGCAAACATGGTAAAACCTTGTCTATACTAAAAATACAAAAATTAGCTGGGCACGGTGGCGAATGCTCATAATTCCTAGCTACTTGGGAGGCTGAGGCAGGAGGATTGCTTGAATCCAGGAGGCAGAGGTTATAGCCAAGACTGGGCCACTGGCCTCCAGCCTGGGCAAAAGAGAGAGACTGCATCTCAAAAACAAACCAACAAAAAATTAAATTTGGCTCTGAGTCCTCATCTGCTGAAAGGGTGTGTGAGAATCAATTGCATTATATTTAAGGAAACCCATTTCTTAGGAGTCTTTGAAAATTTGAATGAGTCTTACATGAGATTAGGAAAATAGGAGAGGAGAGCTGCATTCTTCCCACGGGAAACTTTGTAATCATTTTTCTATTTGCCTCATTATTAACACTGATGTTTTACCTTAGTAACAATGGAACTCTTTGATTTGGCCCTTCACTGCCCTTTAGGCTTATATGCTTGGAAGTCAGAGAGGCTCCTGTAATTGACCTCTCTACTGACCAGAGACTTGGCCAGAGGGGCACTTTCTGCTCTTCTCCAGGCTGCAGTGCAGTTTCTATCTCCAGAGGAACCTGCACCAATTCCGTTCACATTTGGCATTGCTTCAAAGGGGACATGGGTCTCTATTAGTCACAGAAACTCAGCAAGATCTTATCTCACTTCAGAAAGCCAGTATCCAGTAGGTGGATTCTTCTACCTGCTTGAACCCCAGCATGCAGCCAGCCCAGATTCTCAGACAACCCTTTGTATGAAGGAGGTGAAACTCTGGGTGCCAAGTAACTTTGGCTTTTCTGCCCTAAGGAACACAAATTGTTAGTACTCTTGAAGTAAACAATCTGAAACTCAGAGCAGGGTGGCCTAAGAGCTTTTCTATATGGGGGAGGAAAAAATGCTTTTCTGTTTTCTGAATATCCAAGGCAGCCAGAACAAGACAAAAAAATTTACTATATATATTTTTGGCCATACCTCAATGAGTATTAGTAATATAATAGTTGCAAGGGGAGCTTTAGAGACAGAGAGCTTGGGTTTGATTCTTGACTGTTGGTCACTGGCTGTGTAACCTTGGGCAGATTAAGTTCCCCATGACCCAGTTTTCCCCATCTGTAAAATAGAAATCACAATAGTATTTTTTTTTTATAACAAATTTACTATAAAAATAAATTAAATAAAAATTCATATGCATAAAGTACTTAAAATAGTCTGGCATGTAGAAAGTACTCAATAAGGAAGCTATAATAATAATAATAATAACAATTACTTAACATTACCAAACTTCAGGGTTTAATCCTCTGGAACTCTACACTTAGCTGTAATCTCAAGGAGTCCAGGGAAGCAGACTAATCCTCACTATTAAATTTTGTATTGATTCTGGGATGTTTTCAAAGAATCCTTTTTAAAGAGTCCCTTATGGGATATTAAATACATCCACATATCTCAAAGGACTCCTATCGATTTGATCATTTTAATGAAATTCTAACCCTTTTGCTTTCAGAATTCTAGCTAGACGACAAAAAGAAAATAACTCACACATGTAAATTAATCAAACTGTTTTGAAACTCAAACATTGCTTGGGGAAGACTTGCAGATTGAGCCAAGCCCTGTTCCTTATTAACTCTGGATAATTTGCTTTCTTTTGTTTGATCGCTGGCCTTTAAATGAATGTCAATCTCTTGCTTTTTTCCTGAAGACCTCTAAGTCTTGCTGACTAAATTTCCTGGAAATTCTTTGAGACTCTTAGCTAGGAGGGGCTGTAAAAGTCCAAGTGCTATAGGGACTAGCATCTCGTTGTTAACACTGATGTTTTACCTCGATAGTAACTTCCAACTCGACATGACAGCTTGTAAGCACCAAATCTTTGCATCTCCCCATGGTTGTGTGTGTTTGATTTCTTTGGAGAAAATTTGACTTCTTGCATGGCTTAGGGTTTTAAAATTATAAAAATGTTTTATTTCTGATTTGAATAGTGAAGTAAAGCATAGCCCTGCTTTCTCACTCCTTCCACACTCTAGTATTGTCTCATTTCCAGTGTCTCCTAATCTGATGTCACTGAGAAGATGTTTATGGCCTTTCTTGCCAGAGAACTAAAGAAGAAAACAGCAACATTAACAGAAAAAAAAAAATCTAACAACAGAGCCAATCCTTACTCATGCCAGTCCCAGGATTCCATGTATGGGACATCGGGCATGTTTTAAGCCATTATGCTCATAACCTTTGTGTCATGATTCAGTTGGTATGTCTTCATCAATTGCCTCATCTGTTATCTCTTGGAAAGCATATAAAAAATTAATCACAAATATCTGCTTGTATTACTTAGATTAATGCTAGATGATTAGCAGATGAACCTTAACATCTCAGTGACTTAACAAAAAAGATGTTAATTTCCCACATGTATATGAAGTCCCGGTGGGAATAAGGCTTTGCTCTGCAAAGTCATTCAGAGAACCAGGCTCTTGAAGTCTTGCCATTTCCAGTAAATGATCTCCAATGTGGCTCTCAGCATAAACATCTATACACAGATGGAGAAAGAGATTATGCATAATTTTTTTTTAATTTTTATTTTTGCAAACTGTCATAATAAGCAGGTAAGATGGAGCCTCAGATGGAATTGTGGTTAGTTGTGGTGAAACAAGAGTTAAAGGTAAAATCAACAGATTTTTCTCTCAGCCATTTATTCATCATTACTTAGAATTATGGAGTGTCAGACTTGGAAAGGGTCTAGAAATCGACTTGCTCATTTCCTACTTCCAGGAGATCTGGTTCTAGAATACAGGACTTCCAGCTCCCAGACAAATTGAAGTGCTTCTTTTCCCACTTCGGTGAGAACATCAGTCTGTTAGGGTTAAATCCAAGCTCAACCACTTAGGAGCTGAACAAGTTATATTAACTGCAAAAGAATAATTTTAGCAACTTCCTCATTAGGAAGTTGTATTAAATGGACAATGCTTGACACACAGACCCTTATTATCATTATTAATATCCTAGCTTTTAAAAATGGTTATAATAATTCCCCTCCCCGAATACAGACCTGGGGTTATCCTCTCACACTCTTTCTCTGGGCTTGGCCAAATGACTTGCTGTGTCAATGAGATAATGGCTATTATGATGCAAACAGTGATTTTTAAAATGTCTGGAGGCTTGCTGTCCCTTAGCTCTCTTGGGGACCCTTGCAACTTCCACCACATGAATAAGCCCAGGATCACTCGATGGATGATGCAGGATTCATAGCCAAGTCATCCACACCACCTCAGCTGATTTCTGAGTCAGTCACCAGACATGTTGGTACCACCACCCTAGATCATATAGCCTCAGGCATGCAGCCTAGATCAGAAGAACCACCTGGCCTACCCACAGAACTGTGAGCATGACCAATGTTTGTTACTTTAAGTTATTAAGTTTGGTGGTGGTTTATTACCAAACAAAAGCTGATACAGAAAGGACCACAATTGAGGAGTTTGTGTGAGCTCAATCTGAAAGTTTATATGAGCTAGATCTGCCTTTTATTTCACTGAACCCATCACATGGCCCTACCTAACTCCAAAAGAGATGGGAAAATATAAAGGATCCAGAAAGAAAAGGAAGTAGGCCCCAGGACAGCTGGCCAATATCTGCCACACTGATTTACCTTTATTTTGTTAAAACGAAACCAAACCAAAACCCTTAGGTGGTAATCAGAGAGTCACAACTTTCCAGGCAAGTTCTTTGGGCCAGGCCACTAGACAGTCACTTTTAGTTTATTTGTTTGTCACAGGAAGATAGAGAAAAGGAAATGCAGCAGATGTGATGCCTTCCTGAGAGGCTGTCTGGTAAATCAATTCCTGCCAAGGTTCTCTTGTAACCCTGAGAGATAAAAAAGGAATCTGCAGGCAAAAACTACAAGGTAGGAAGAGTTTTAAGCTGTGAGCTCTTAGAATAAGAGCTTTTCATTTATTCTTACTGAGAAGGAAGTCTAGGTCATCTGTTATTGAGAGTGCTATTGATACTATTTTGCTTTCTGCCCTATAGGGTCTGAAGCAGTCCTGCCCCAGGCTTAGAGAAGTAAGGGCAAGCTAGCCCAATTCTATTTGCTTCAGCACATCCCATCCCAGACCATTTGTCAGTAAGGCCCCTTCCTTTTGATCCCTCATCTACATTTGGATCTCTGGTCTGGGAAGAGAAATCTCAAAGGCTATGAATCTGATGAGGAAGGCAGCCTGGCAGTGCAGAAAGCACCCTGCTTTGGGGTCAGACTGTCTGGCTTCCGTTTCTGCCTCTGCCAGATTAATTAGTTCTGTACGATCGTGCACAACTTCTCTCAGTCTTAATTGTGAGGATTAAAATTGTATTTATTAGGAGTCTGGCACACGATAGGTACTTACTAGATGTTAGCTGTCATTGTCATCATCCTCATCACATCATCATCACTTGAGTTTGCTTCTCTTATTCCCTTTGATCTTGCCTCCTAGTCTAACAGGAGAAATATTACAAATTGGTGAAGGTGGCCTAGAAACGGAAGGGTAGATTAGAGAGCAGGAAATAGTGAAAAATTGCAGTTATTTCACAATTTAAATCATATCCCTTGTTTGCATTGTTAATTATAGTTTCCAAAGGACTGTCATCTAGACAATCTCATTTAGTATGACAGTTCTATGAGACACAGGAACATGCAGTCTATTTTGGCAGATAAAAAACAAACACATGAGGAGTTAAGTAAAATCTGAGTTACTGAGACTGCAGTCACTTTTAAAAATCAATGTGCAAAACAATTCAAGTGTTTTGGAATCAGATTTGTTGGATTGAAATATTTCATGGTGGTCTCTACCACCAGCTCATGAGCTCATAGACCAAACCCCATCTGAAATACCTGGTGATCAGGATTGTCAATATAAAAATGGATTTAAGATCCCTATAATTCATTTACCCCTATTTCCTGACATGCAGAGGGCTTACTGCCACTGGGGTGTTTCATTAATTTTCCCCTGTCTGTCCATAGCTAGTCTACCTCTGTAAACTTGGCTTCTATAACATTGCTTGCTGGTCTTTCTTAAAGCGTGTTCTGTTCTGGGTCAGTTCTCTTTAATCTATGGCCAGACTCTTGTTCAGATCTAGGAATGTGTCATCTGTGTGCATCTTTGCTCTGAGCTGAACATTTGTTAGCACTATACCTGAGTTTCTGTTGCCACCCTTCATATTCTTTTATGATTTGCAAAGCTAGTGGGAACCAGAAGGTGACTTTCATAATCAAATATCCGGGATCTCCAGGAATTCAGGGAGTAACTGTTTAGTAAAGAGTTCCAAGACAGCAATGAAAGAGATGTCACAGAGTGGTATGTAGTATAACATTAGCTAATAATTGATTAATTGATTATTACTATAGAAAACTAGAGAAAGAAAAAGTCACTTTGGGTTGGAGAGGTCAGGGAAAATTGCATGGCAGTTGTGAGATTTGAGCTGTGTTCTATTGGGTAGCTAGGTCAAGGTAAAAAATGCCATGACCAAGAAAGTAGTAGCATAAATATTGCAAGGAGTTTTGGGTTAAATCACAAAGGTGAGCAGATGAGTACATGAAGGTACATCCTTTATGTTAGGAAGTAATTTTGACAGAATGTTGGAGATTATTTTGCCAAGCATGGTTTCTGACTGTTTATTCATTCACTCGATAATTGAGTTAAACATTCCATTTATTAAGAACCTACTATACTTCAATAACTCTTCTAGATCCCAGGGATACAGCAATATACAGGAGAAGTTCATTCCCTCATGCTGATTACATCTTAAATGTAGAGGCAAACAATTAAAAATAAGAAGATACAGACAGTCATATTGTATAGCCATAGAACTATGAAATGTTAAAGCAAGGAAACACAGTAGTGACTATAAGGGTTAAACACCATTATAGAGAAGGAAATCAGAGAAGACCACTTCATTTGGGTGATACTTAAGCTGAGATGTGAATGAAGAATGGAAGCCATTCTTGTGAATGATCTGGGTGATGGGTATTTCTGGCAGAGGGAACAACTAATGCAAAGCTCTAACGTGGGAACGAGCTTGGTAGAGTCAAGGAGCAGCCTGCCATTGCTCTGTAGTGCACTTGAAAAATATGCTCGGGTCTGGTCCTGCTATTGATGCATTAAGCCAGAATCTCTGAGATGAGGTCTAGGCCACAGTACTTATTAACATCTCTCCAGGTGATTCTAACAGTTAGCCAAGGTTGAAAACCACTGTATTAGAGAAAAGCCAAAAGATGAACGGATTTTTAAAGCAGAGGACACTAGAAGAATTGATGGAAAAGAAGTGAAGTGAAGCCGGGCACGGTGGCTCAAGCCTGTAATCCCAGCACTTTGGGAGGCCGAGGTGGGTGGATCACGAGGTCAAGATATCGAGACCATCCTGGTCAAAATGGTGAAACCCCGTCTCTACTAAAGATACAAAAAATTAGCTGGGCATGGTGGCGTGTGCCTGTAATTCCAGCTACTCAGGAGGCTGAGGCAGGAGAATTGCCTGAACCCAGGAGATGGAGGTTGCAGTGAGCCGAGATCACGCCATTGCACTCCAGCCTGGGTAACAAGAGTGAAACTCCGTCTCAAAAAAAAAAAAAAAAAAAAAAGTGAATTGAAGAGTAACTCTGCAGGAAGAGTATGCTAGGGTGAGAGGGATGATCATCTTTTACCTGGTAATCAATGGAATCCAGACTGACCTATTACAAGAGTGGGGTCTCTGTGCTCTTTACATAGTCTCCCTTGTCAGTTTCCTGAATTTTTTTGTGTGTCAACTATGGCAGGAGTTAAAGAGTTAAGGTTTGGCTCTTTATTTTGGGCAGATCACAGAGATTCAACACTCAGGGCTATGGAATAGGTAGCTGACCCCAAGCTGGGAAAACTTTCCCAGATACTCCCTCCTGTCTAGGAAGTGGCTTGTGAAACAGCAGTTTAAATAATGGCAGCCAAAATATAGTTCTACATGCAATAGTTTTTTTCCATAAAAATCTGTTAAAAAGTGGGAGATTTCACTAATAGGAGGGCAGGAGTTGAGCACAGATCCAATAGAGGAAAAAGACTGGCTTCAGGCAGATAGGGGATGTACCACTGGGGCTGAGATGATGAGTTTCATGAAAAATAGAGTTCGAAGGAGGGGACTCTTAAGTATAAAGATAGTTTTAGGGGAAAAGAAACAGATAAAATGTGACTGGAAGGAACAGAATAGGAAAAGCAGCATGATATGGATGGAAATATCCTCATTTCTTTAACGTCCTTAACATCAAGTGAGACAGAATAGTCAAGAACTAGGACTCTAGAATCCAAATTGGATGAGCTCCTTAAGCTCTTTAATCCACAGTTTTCCTCATCTTTAAAATGGAAATAACAGTGCCTAGGATTAGTTGCTGTGAGGACTAACGTTACAAATTGCGTGTAAAAGGCTCGGCACAGTACCTGGCACTTAGTGCAGGCCACGCTCTATGACAGTTCTCATTGTAGTGTTCATCACCAATGTCAAAATGGCCGTAATCATTAACATTGTCTCCATCACAACACCCACGTCATGTTCACCAACAGCCAGTGGGTTCCAGATAAAAGCGAGAAGGCCAGTGTGGAGCTGGGGTTAAATATTTCAAAAATTCAAAGCTGTAGTGCCCCTGAGTATTCAAAAAGAATAAAGATTTGACTAAATTAACAGCCAAATGGCATCTACCCTATACCAGTCACTGGTATATAGAGCTTCTCTCTAATATATTTATCCCTTTGAATTCTATGGAATATGAAAGAACGAATTGGGGCTATTCTGAGTACAGAGGAGAGATTGATGTGCAGGATATAGATGACACATTAGGCCAGATGATCTCTGAGAAAAGGTTTCAACATCTGTTGCCTAGATTGCCCATCTTGGAGCTTAGGAAATCTGAGATGGCTCTAAAGATAGGGATGGCATTGAGAAGTAGTGAGACTGCAGGGGGCTTTCACTCTTCTGCTTGGGTGTTGGTGGAAAGCACCAAGGTCAATATCCACGGTTGCAGTATAATATTCTAGGTCTGTGTTCCTGAAAAAAAAGTTGGTGTGAGCTAATGTGAAAGATTCAGAGTGGACTTGTGTAAAAAATGACAACGAACACCAAATACGTACTTGAGTTCTCTGATGGATAAGGGTAGAATATTTGAGAGAAATTTTTGAGTATATTTCCCACTGAAACTTGGGACATAACTATAGTCAATAAATTTTAAAGAAAAGAGTTAGCAAAGAAAATCAATTTGATTATTAACATTATATGCAATAAACTACACTGGGGACCAGGAGAGCTGTGTGTCAGACTGAATTACACTGATTAAGCAATTTGAATTATCTAGTTCTCAGTTTCTTTATTTTTTCAGTCTGAAAAATAAGGGCATTAGATTATATTATGGCTAATCCATCTTTTGTTTAAAATTTTGTTACGTTCTATGGAGTACAGATAAGTTGATGGCTTCAGGCACAAGTGAGAAAGTATTTTAACATTTTATGTTTTTAGGCCATGTCCAAATCATTTGTTTGTTCATTTGTTTTTCACTTTATTTTAGTTGAATAAAATTTAGGTTTTCTTTCTCATGGGGTGAATAAAAATAAACACTATATAAATGTATAAATCAGGGTGAATTTATTGGAGTATGGCCAATAACTTTATAAATAGAAATGAAAAGGATGATTGAGCTATTTATGTTGATTTAAGTGATGCTGGGTGATGAATGGTAGTGACAAGACTCTTCTCTTACTAGGTTATCACATTACCAGGTTCTGTCCTAACTCTGCCTTTGTCTGGTACGTATAGGGGGCTAGAATTTGGTGAGAGGGGGCTGTCTGCTGAGCTGCCCCAACTATGGTTATAGCACGGTTACAGAGATGTAACTGTGTACAGGATTTTTAACTACACTTGTTTTCCTTGTCGTTTTATTTGTCATGAAACACTCCCTATGCTCATTATCAAAAAGCCCATATGCTATCTTCAGATTTTGCTCACCTCGTTCTCTTCATTGCATTAGTCAAGTTCAGAAACTAGACTGTCAGCTGCCAGACAGGCTGCTGTTTCTCTAAGAGATAGGTGAAAAAACATTTAGGAATTCATTATCAAAGTGTACAGCCCAAGAAGGTGTTTTTGCCTTCAATTCAATTATTCCCAAAAAGCACACGATAAAAAAAAGTACCCGGGACAATTAGATGGACTATCTAGTTGTCAAAAATCAAATTTTCACCTTTGCAAATGCAGGTTCATATTCTGTTCTCAAATTGTCAGAGGGAAACACATGATGTTCACTGTCAGTTTAGATGTTGAAAAAAGCTTGTTCAAAATCTGTAAAGTTGTCACTCCTCATGTATTTTTACTGAAGAAACCAGGGATCCAACTTCTTGCGCATAAACTCTCTGACTAGACAAATGGACCTTTTGGGATGATAAGTATGTCTTAGAGGAATATCTGAGCTGGAGCTGCAAATAGAGGAATCATCTTTTGTTAAGTTGTTAGAACTCAGATAACATAAAAGATTACCTTGTGGAGTTTGAAAGTCAAAGACATGTTGCCCTCTAGTGAGACCTTTACACTATCTTTGGGGAGTTGAGGCATATATACCCAAAACCTTGTTTTTAGTGGTTCTTGGCAATTTTCAAGTTCTTGTAATATAGTATACCAAGTACCCAAATATGATGCCCACAATGAAGGCTATGGTAGGTCAGAAAGGAGGCTGGGTTTTGGTTTCTGAGGAAATGGTAATTTATATGGAGTCTCATCCACCTGGAAGGATTGCTGTCTTTATGTTTAGTAGCACTTTCTGTTATTTAAATTTATCTCCAGGCAGGGATCTAATTCAGTCCAGAGTTACAGGAGCTGTAGGTGGTCAGGATGTGTGTTTAATTTGGCTTTTGTTTCTTACGTGGAATAAAATAGAAAAAAGTGAGGGTCCCAAAGAAAAGGTAGCTTGACATGAGGTCAAGAGATTGAGACCAGCCTGATCAACATGGTGAAATCCCTTCTCTACTAAAAATACAAAAATTAGCTGGCATGGTGGCACATGCCTGTAGTCCCAGCTACTTTGGAGGCTGAGGCAGGAGAATTGCTAGAACCCAGGAGGCGGAGGTTGCAGTGAGCCAAGATCGGGCCATTGCACTCTAGCCTGGGCAACAAGAGTGAGAAACTCTGTCTCAAAAAAGAAAAAAAAAAAGGTAGCTTGAGAACCAATGAGAGCATCTCCATGAACTGTCAAAACCTCTGGGATCCAGCAGAAACAGGGTTTTATTTAAGCTGTTCCTTGGTACAGAATGAGAGCTCTTGTTTGGCATTTATCCTTGATATATATGGGAGCAGGCTTTACCAGCGGCAAGATCTCAATCAAAAGTCAGGCTTTTTGAATTTAGGTCTTTCTCTCTTCCTCTGCTATAAAGTGTTGAGGTCACAGCCCATGCCCTGATTGGTTCAGAGCTGGATACATCCTGAGGCAGGTGGGGGTAATCCTGTAGTTTTCCTACACCAAAGCATACCCCAGAAAGAAGAACTGCTCATTCTGGAAGTGTTTGGAAGATAAGGCCTGTCATGGGTTGTCCCATTTGATCACTGTGGGTTTCCTCTCTGTAATAGCTTCTGTTCCCCTGGAACCTTGTATTGAGAAAAAATAACCTTAACCAGGAACTGTCACTTTTCTCCAAACAGTAGGACAGTCAACTGGCCTCTAGCCTATAAAGAAATATTCCCTTTAGATAGACTCCAGTATATAATATTATTCTGCTATATGTCAGGAAGTGGCTGAATAATTTATTATACAACTTATCTATAGATCAGAGTAGATGACTAATAAAATCTTTAGTATGTAAAAAGCTTACAAGATGACACTTATGGTAGCAAAGGATCCAGAAAGATTGGGTCATTTTGTAGTTATGCATAAACATATGCCTGTGATAGAGACCACTTTGGCAAACCGAAGTATCTCCCTACCCATAATTCTGCCTCAGGAGAACTTGGGCTCTGATAACCATGTACATAATGATCAGATCCCCCACATTTACTACTCTGCTCCAGTCATCATTGTAGTAGATGCTTTCACAATAAAAGTGTTCATGTTATTATATTCTGTAGCTACTTACATTCTCTGCATGTTTATTTAGGAAGCATTTTATTGAATTTATTCCCCATTATGTATAACAATACAATTTATTCATTAATTTATTTACTCAGTACACATTAATTGAGTACAGACAAGGTGCCTGGTGCTGGGAAAGCAGAAGAGAAAACCACTATACTTATCCTTGAAGTCATCCCAGTCTATTTGTAGAATGAATAATAAATGATTGTAATACTTAGTGAGAAATACCATCATTGAGTCACAAATTGCTAAGGAAGTTAGCAACTTACTGTCTAGGTTGGTTGGGAGCCTTCACAGATCTGGTTATATTTGTTCAGGACCTGAAGAAGGAGTAGGAGTTTTCTAGGTAGATCAGGTAAAGAAAGAGAATAAATATCAAAGGACCTGCCTGTATGAAGACACAGAAGACATAGCAGGTTTAGAGAAGTTTAGAGATGTTTGAAAAGCATGCTGGAACACAAGAAATGCTTTTGGAAAGACTGTAAAAATTTGTACCCTAATACTAGGTATGCAGCAGTAAACATTTAAGGTTTATTGAATTAAGGCAACCAAGGAAGATCTAAGTTGTGAGATTCAAGAAAGCAAGGTTCTTTCAAACGCCTCTGAAATAGTAGGGGTGGACCTCTCCGTGGTGCTGACCCCCCACCCCCACGCCCGCCTCAAGCCTTTCTATCTATCTGGATTTTTGGCTCCTTTCCATGTTCCTAACCCTCATTCTGCATACAGTATTTCACTCACTGGCCCTGCCAGGACCCTGACTTGGATAATACTCTGTCCAATGGTGAGCTTATTATTTTTCCTTTAACCTGTACAAACCCTGTGTGAGGATTTGATCAACTAAAAGAATTTATGGGTAGAAACAGAGATTGTCAGTAAAGTCCTTTAACTTTTTTCTGCTTTTCTCCCAGGTGTTTTAGCATTTAACTAATCTGGATGCAATATATTAATTGCTGGGGTCTGAATTTCTTTAGCCTTTTAGCCTAGAACACATATATTTATTATGTATTTATTGATGGATTTTTCAGGAAACTATAGTTCAATGTGAAAATTTGAAGACAGACTCAAACAATGGGCATGTCTCACAGTGATACAAAGGACTCAGATAAGTTTGTGGAATAGAGTAGAAAGAATACTGGATTTGTAATGACTAGTTCAAATCTGGCTTTCACACTTAGTAGCTGGGTAAAGTCATTTAATTTATTTTGAAGCTTCAGTATTCTTATTTGTAAAATGTAGATAGGTGATTCCCCATCTACTCACAAAGTTGTGCTAAGACTCATATATTCTCATGTTTGATAAATTAGTTTGAAAGTGAAACAGTTAGGAATGATTACTGGATAGGTTGGAAGGTTGTCCAACTGGTGCCCCTTATGAGATGAAGAGACAGTGCACACACAATTAGCACAGTGGAAGTTAGGGTCTGTGGAGACTCTAGGGGGCAGAGGAGGTAGATGCATTAATATGATGGTACTGATAAGTTAATCGCTTTCTTTCAAAAAATAGCTCTGTATAGCAGCTGCCAGTGGGGATTTCTCCCCACTCAGATTTATGACTTTTGAATGACATTGCTTTACTTTGCTATTTGGAGGATAAACCAAGCTGCAGAGAACAAGAGTTTCATTTTCCTATCAGTGGCAAATACATATCAATCAATGTAATTGAAGTTCAAGTGGAATAATTTATGGGACATCCATTGCACACTCCCTTGTGTACTCTGTGTGTCTGTCTCTCTCTCTCCTTCTCTCCCTACTCTAATTCCTTTCATCATCATTTCTTCTTGCCTCTTTCTGGTATTCAGTTCTGTACATATGAAAAGCATAAGCCAATTAGAAAATAATTGCTATTACTCTGATTGGCCCATCTTTCTTGATGTTTTGGTTATTTTGGCATTTTATTCTCTCCAGAGAACATATTTATTCAAAAAGCATGACTACCACATTTAATTCAGGACATTTAGGTATTAATCATCAAAGGTAAACAATTAAGAAAAAAATTTAGAGTCTTCAATTCTTTTCTCAAAAGTCATATACACAGAGGGCTACTTGACCTATGCTATGTAGAAGTGCTTGCCTGAAACCCAGGGTTAATTTTGGCAATGGCCACTTGGCAAATTGGTAGGTGATCAATATTTTATAGATGCTTGTATTAATTATTTTGGGGGATGGTTATAAGTTTGTGAGTAGGAAAAAGCACTCTCAGATTGTTCTAGGGGAGATGAATCCTATGTCTTTATAAAAATTTATAAAAAGGTTAATTTCATTGAATGGTTTATAATCTAAAATACCACAATGATATACAACTGAATAAGAGGACCTCTCTGTGAGTAGAGATTATCTGTATATCCTGATGAAATTTTAAAACAAGATGGAACATATATTTTTGGAGGTTTACAAAAGGAAACTTGGGAACCAAAAAAAAGAGAAGGGTGTAAATTAACTTATTGTTGTCCTTTGTTGTTTGAAAAATTCTTATTATAAAGGATAGTAGCCCAGCGATTTTTAATTTTACTGATAAATGAGGAGGAAAGAATAGGTAACAGATGAAGATGAATGATTTAAGTTAAGCTTCAATAAAATATTTTTATTGTTTATTTCCTGTATCACAGGTTTTTCCAAGTAGAGCATTTCTTATCTGGCTGATATGATTTAGGCATTATCTTATCACTAGAAAAACCATATGGTGAAAGGACGGTATGTTCAAAGCAGAGGATTAATATTTACCACATATGTATGAGTGAGTTACTATACTTTTTTTATATACAATGTCATTTAATCAACAATCTTGTGAATTAGGCTATTCTGACAGATGAGAAAACTGAAAATCAAAGACACTAAATAATTTGATAAGTGTTATATAATCATGATATATTAGAGTCAGGAGTTAAATCCAGGTGTGCCTCACTCTAAATTCCATACTCTTTATATTACACTATGTTATCTAATAAATGATTTGGTTGGAAGATGCGTTTTTATTCAAGATAGGAAAGGAGACTCATTGATTTCTTTTAGCCTTTTCTATGAATCTATTATCAGAAATAGTTGACTGTAATTAAAACAATTCCTGGCACTATTACACTATGTATATCTTCATGTCATGTAGCCAACATTTTTTTTTCCTTTGCGCAATATAATTTGTTTTCCCTATGGGTAAAAATTACATTTTAATCATGGCGTAGAACTTCCTTTATTCCAATAACTCATCTGTAGTCAGAGTTGGGCACATAATCTAGGTCTGATCAATCAGAATAGCTATTCTTCTGTCCATAGCTATTTATTTTTAATGTTTCCAAGCTGATTTTACCTTTCTGCTAGAATCATAAGAGAAGACATCCTCTTTCTACTGGGGTTGTCAAGCAAGTAGAATGCAAGGCTAGACTACTAGCAGGCATTCTTCTCATGAATTAGAGAGAGAAGAGCTTGTCTGAACTATGGAGGGAAAAAAAGAGAATCAAGACCTAATGGTATTCTTTAAGATCCTGGATGCAGCCATACCTGAACCATTTTTCTAAAGGAATGTGAATCCATAGCATTTTTCTTTTATCTTGGGTTTATGTTATTTGCAACCAAATTGATTTTAAAATATATAAAACTCTGGCAATGTTATTTTACATGTGGCTGATAAATTATATATCTATAGTCCAGGAGATAGCACTAATCACATGCCATGACAATAGATACAAGTCTGATCCAAATTCTGTATAGATATTGGCACTGCCCTTGGTTCCACATTATCTCTGGAATGCTCTAAGGGATAAGCTGGTTGGCCAACAAATACTGTTTTTGTCTCAGGCTCTTTGTAATGCCCAGGGAAATGTCTGAATTTCCCTTGATTGGGTTATCTCCCTTCCCTGTGAAGTTATGAAGGAGCTATAAATTCAAAGAATAATGCCATAGGAGAAATTAGGTCCTGCTTTATTATCAATTGTATTTTTGTTCATAACTCCAAATAACTTGGTTGGTGCACAGGGCTTAGCCTTATATCTAAGCAGACTTTCTCTATCCCATAAATCAAATCTTAACTCTAGCCAGTGGTAAAACCACAGTGGCCAGTAATGGTTAGTAAAGAATACAAGAGAGTGTGATCCATAGTCCAGACTACTTAAGTCTAAATGTGGGTCTGCTTCCTGAACAGCCAGAACAGTGGAGAAAACAATATTCAAATGAATTTCCTTTCAATTTCAGTGCATCCTTTCACTACAAAATAGCCCAATCTGTGTCTTGGATTCTGTTCAGTCAGGTTGAGAAAAAGAAGTAAATCATTCATAGTTTTGGGCATTTTATGATTATCACAAAGTATGCTAGACATCAACCTCATAAGTGATTTTGACACAAAGATGTGCTGCAAGCACTGTGCTTGAGACGCAGTCAACATTATGGTTATCACTGTACTAATCTCAGAAATCTTAGTGTATGTTTTTTTTTTTTTTTGTCTTACTGGATAGTTTTGTATTTCCACCTGTATGTGGAGCCCTGTCAGGGCCACATCCTTCTGGGATATACCAACGTGGAGAGAAGTCCTTTCATTGTGGTACAGTGATCCACTGGAGGAAAGTGCTATATCTGTGCATTTTGCAAGAAGTCATTCTATAGGGAGTGTATGATTAACAGAATCACTGAACCAGAGCCAAGATTCTAAAGGGACTACTTGAGATTGTCTTTCTAACCCAGTGATTCTCAAGCCCAGCTGCATGACAGAATGCCTGGAGGGTTTATTAAAAATACTGATTCCTAAGCTCCACCTAGGACCTACTGAATCAGGATCTTTTAGTGTAGGGTATAGGAATATTTTTTTTTTTATAACAACTTTCCCAGGTGATTTTTCTGTCAGTCTATAGAATGGCCTTTGAGGATCTCTTTATCTTTTACCTTCAAGTTAAAACACATCACTCTGAAACCTCATGAGCCAGATAAGAATCTAACCTATATTCAAAGAGGTTTAGAAAAAGATATCTGCAACCTCTCTCAGCAACAATTTTTTTTTCTAATAAACTCCCTTTTCAAAATTCTTGAACTCCACCTGGACTTAGGCAAAATGTTTTAAAATGGCATCAGAGTGAATCAAATCACATTAACTTGAGATGGTGGGCGAGGATCATGAAAAAGGACAGAGTGAAGCCTGAATGTGAGTTTGTCTGAAGAGGAAATGATGATTCCAGTAAGTGCCTTTTCTTTCCGTTTGCATTCTGTGGGATTAATCCGCTCAGCATAATCCTCTTAACAGCATGTGTTCTATCAGTATTTTATCTGTTCTACTTCTCTGACAATCCTATGTTTGCTAGCTTCCTCTTATTTTTGAGAAGCTCTGGATGTCACATAGAAAATTCAACCTTGTTTCTCTGTTTTCATACAAAGTTGGTTTTGAAATTCTTAGAAAACGAAGAAGACCCTTTGCACAGGCTAAAGATGTGTGAAAAGTCTGTGGGCAGAGTTTCCAGTTTTCAAAATTTAGTAAGGAGTGACTAAACAGAGGCTTTCTCCCTTGTCTCAAAACTGGATTTTAATTTGCACACTTCTGGGATGGGTCAGGAGCCTGTTGTGCTGAATCAGAGGATTTAGGATACAGGGCATCATGAAAATAAGCACTGGCCCCCATGCCTAGATGAGGAGAACATTTGTCAGCAGATGTTAGGGTTCATTTATAAGCTTTACTCGTGCTTTTATTTGTGTCACCAAGAAAATCAGAATTAGATAAGGGGCATCCTTCATTTATCAAAGATAAAGACAGGGATTCTCTTACTGTGGACCCAGCCCTATCTGTGCACTGCTTCCTATGGAGAATAATCTGAGGGCTAAAGGTATGACCACTTGCCATGGTACTAAAGTTCCTCAGCTGGCTGGACTTCATGCCATAATAACTTCATCCCATTGGGAATCCAAATCCCTCTAAATTAAAATACCCCTGAGATGGGTCTAACCTTAATCCCTTTATCAGCTTACTCTATAATTATCAATTAATACTTTAGAAGAGATTAACTGGTAAAAAATGGAAATCAAGATGGCATTGACAGAGTAAGTGCTCCTGGTTTTGCTCATCATTAGCAGGGTGACCTTATTTTTTAAATGTCTCTAGGTCTTGGGGTTTTCATGTATGCAGTGAAGGAACTAATGATAGAATCTCTGACCTCTCTTCCCATTCTGTTTTAGTGAGAGAATTCACTAAATTCACATTTCTGGATTCCTGACTGAAAGAAGATTGATAGGAACCTTGCTTAGTTCATGGCTTTCCTCATTGTGTCTGTGGAACTCAGGCTACATGATTGTGGGTCTAGTGAAACAAAGAGAGTGTGGCCAGAGAATGAAAGCCACAGGAAACCTAGATAGCTACAGAATTGCTTAGTTGAAAGCCTTGAACAGCTGCATTCCAGAGATGAGCTTGCAAAAGAGGAGTATCGTATGGGATGTCACAGCTCAACAGCAGAAAAATAGGCTGATACGATCAGAAAGGATGCCAGGCCATTGTGGACATCTGCCGTGCAGAATGACATCAAGTGGCTGTCTGAACACAGTCTGAAATCTCTCTCTTGACTTTGAAGAGACCCCTGGGAAACTTCAAATCTGCAAAGATAGCACTATAGCCAGCAGGCCTTGCTTTCTCATGTCAACATGATGCAAACGTTTCTGTGAATACGGGATTTGGAGTCAGAAGAACTCGATTCCAGTGTGATATCTAGCCAAAAACAAAGAAAACTGACAATGTTATTGTTAACGGTGAGCTTTGCTCTACTTTAAGCACAGGCTAAGTGTTTAATGTACTTTCTTTCATTCAAATGGTGACCTTGGGTTTTTCTATGAGTCTTCATTTCTTTATCAATAAAAATGAAGCATTTCTGATTTATCTGCTAATAGTAACTAACAGTTAACTGAATGCTTACTTGTGCACCAGGCACTGGGGTAAGCACTTCTTTGTGCCATATTATTTTTATGCAATAATCCTAAGAGGTAAGTAGGGATGATGACTATTTATAGATAGGGAAGCTGAGTTGAACTAAGTGAAATAAAAAGCAATGAATGAAGTCTGTGGAAGAAAGGGGCTTCATATTTTGTATTCTTCCTGGATATCCAAGTTACCCAGAAATACCCTAAGTGGCTTTCAGTTTTCAGACTTGGCTGTATGAAGTTATTCAGTCTCAGTGTGGGCCAAATGGAAGACTATTTGTTCAGTGCTGTGTGAATTAAGGGAGTGAAGTGGCAATAAGAAACAGAATTCTAGTAATCTAGAGTGGATAGAATCTACTTACTTAAGAGAACACTTGGATTCCAGAGTAAAGGCTTTATTGACTAACTTCCTAAAGTTGCCAGGAATATCAATAAACCAAATTTATCCCTTTATTTATCCTTACACCTTTGTATTAGTCCATTCTCACAGTGCTACAAATAAATACCTGAGACTGGGTGATTTATATAGAAAAGAGGTTTAATTGGCTCGTGGTTCCACAGGCTGTATAGGAAGCACAGCAGCATCTGCTCTGCTTCCGAGGAGGCTTTAGGAAACTTACAATCATGGCAGAAGGGAAGGGGAAGCAGGCACATCTTACACGGCTGGAGCAGGAGGAAGAGATGAGATGGGAAGGTGCTACACACTTTTAAACAATCAGATCTCATGAGAACTCACTTGTTGTGCAGAACCAAGGAAGATGGTGCTAAATCATTTATGAGTATTTCACTCCCATGATTCAAATACTTCTCATCAGGCCCCATCTCCAGCACTGGGGATTACAATTTAGCATGAGATTAGAGTGGGGACACAGATCCAAACCATATCAACCATCTTTCCTGTGTTGTTTTTATGTCCAGCTTACTGAACTTTCTAGGCTCCAATTTCTATGATCTGAAAAATGGGGCTAGTAATATCTTTAATTGGCTAGTGGTGGTAAGTAGGGGGTAAATATAGGAGATACTAAAATATTTTGTCAATGATATACTAATATAGATAGATGTTAGGCCTAATAGTGACTGTGTTGATTGCTGATTTATTATTTGTCAGTGATGACAGGATAACATCTTGTCATTTTCTTTTTTTCTTCCTCCTCTGTTAAATAAAACTATATCAAGAAGAATTGAAAACTTAAAAAACATGTGCAGTAATTGGTGGGGAAGGATAACAAGAAGAAAAGCACACAACTGTCTGCTGCTTAGCATATCCATGAATGTGTTAATTTAATTAGAACTGGCCTGTATAAATATTAAACTCGATTCACTTTCGTTATGATCCTTTGCTTTTCAAAGTATTCCCAGTTACGGATTATCTTTTTCAAATTCTTCTGTGAGTTTGAGGGAGTTAATGGAAGAAAAACAACCCAAATTGGAATGAACTGAGAGGGATTTTCATCTCATCACAGGTTGTTTACCAGTCGTAGCCCCTTATTTTTCAAATGAAGAAACTGGGGCCTAAGATCACAAAGCTAGCACCAATAATCCATGGATCTGACTCACAGTATTGTTCTCTTCTTGCTAGAGGAGCTAAAATAATAGGAGAGATAAACATCAGGAAACTGTAACCTCATAATAGAGCCTGACTAAATGTGCCAGGGCAAAAAAGTGTAACGTCCTCAAACTGTACAAGTCAGGTTAGCTCCAGATCTTTCACTTACCCCGCACATGGAAGTAGCTGCAAGTTGCAGCAGGTGAATATAGATTTTGTTCAAAGAAGAATTATTTTACAATGGCTACATTGGTTCCTAGCTAATGGCATAAGATAAGAGTGGGAAATTCAAATGCTTGATTTGGGTGTAAATGGAGGCAACTGTGACAAACTGAAGAGAGAAATCATTGTAGAAATTAAGTTCTGCACTTACCTTGATTACTAGAGAAGCAGTGTCTTTACTTTCTTTCTGGGTCTCAGACATCCCTTTGATTTCAGGTCAAAATCATCTTCTTGAAACAACTTGAACCCAAACCTGGCATCATCCTCTTCTCCTTCTCCAGAGAACCTCCTTGATCCTACTTCTTTGTTTTGTCTTTGCAGCTTTAGTCAACAATGACTGCTCCCACATTTCCTCATCTTTCCCTCAGTTTCCTGTTTCTGTAGCTCTGGGTCCTGAATTACAGCACTTTCTAATTTGGCTCTCTTCTGCTCTGAAATGCATTGGCTCTTTCACAATTACTGTACAGTATCCCCATTATGGCATTTTCTGACTCCCATGCTGGGCTGTCTCTTCCCCCAGCAACAAATCGCCTTGCTACCACATGACCTTTTGTTAACTAACTTTTATATAGAATGACACACATGCAGAATGTGTGAGAGAATCATGTAGGTAGGGGCTTTGCTTTGCTCTGCACTGAATATTTAGCACTAGGGTAGTTCTCTGCTGTACAGGTAGGAAGTCAATAATACTTATTAAATTAGTGAATAATTACACAGTGTAATTTAATTCCAAGTTTGGCATTTTCTAAAATTCACATAGGAATTTTCAATGTGGCCAAAAGCCCTACATTTCATAGCAAAATCATGACTTGGCTAATCAGAGAGATAAAATAAAGAAAGAAAAAACAGGTTCACCCTTTGCATGTGGCCTGATAAACAATTAGGCACTCCAGACACCAGGGTTGTGAATTCTATCTTTTTAAACAGGCGCAGTCTGCTCATTTGGAGATTTTCAGCACCGCGGACAGAGGTGTCAGGTTACTTTTTATCTGTAACTCCCTGAAGAGCAGGATAAAGAAATCCTCAGTTTGGGACAGAGTTGTCAGCCACTGTGGTAAAAAAAAATCACCCTCTGTAGCAGAAGAAAAGTTACTTAGAATCTTTTTTATTTCTACTCTCCCCTTGGAAAAATGGAATTTTCAGTTGTCAAGGCACTTAGGCTTCTACAAGTTGTTTTTTAGGTGCCTGGAGGATGGGGAAGGGTTGCCCTGGAACTTGATATTTTCTTCTGAATTTGACTTAACAGGGGAACCACCAGTGCCCCTGCCAATGGCTGAGTTGTCTTTTATGCTAGGTATGGCATAAAAGTAACCAAGTGTATACAGGAGTAGGCCCAGCTGTTCATGGAGCACTGGTTTTAGGACTTGACCTAAAACCTGGGTCATACTATTGCCAGAGCAAGAATTGCAAAAGCTGATAAACTCTGCTAAGATTTAACTAGTGAAACATACACATTCATGGGGATAAATAAATTCTTCCCAAACTTTCAGGTTTTACTGAATTTGGCTGTAAAATTCAAAAGCCAGATTAGCTAATAATTCTCAGTCTCTGTTAAATTCTTTTAGGAGCAAAGTGATACATTGTCTCTACCCCCGCCTTTCCTAAGAACTCATTGTTTTTTCTACTTCTCATTTGCTGTATTCAAATGCAGAGCTTTGCTAATGAATAGCCAAATGACTTCTTGACCATTGGGTCTCTCACTTTATCTTTCTCTGGACTCTCTACCTCCATTTACTTTCTAATCTTTGATGCCTTTCCTTCATTTTCTTGAAGCACCTTTCCTTTTCACAGTCTCTCTCTTTCTTTTTGCCCTTTTTGTGGCCACCACACACAAATCTAAACTGGCCCTCTTCTCATGGCAATAGACATCCTGATCTACTTTCTCAAGGAAGCTCAGGACAGGAGCTGATGGAGATTAGCCAAATAACAGAGTTGGCCTGCCCTTTGACCTGGGCCTGGAGGTGAGATTTTCTTCCTACGCTTACTTTGGAATAAGAAATGAGAGAGTAAAGTTTTCTTCCTACACTTACTTCATGTCAATCTCCTTCTCAGTGTCTAATTGCTATGATCAGAAAATCAGAGTTATCCAAGGCTGGGTATTTGCATACCACAATGAGAATCCCTACAACTAAGGTTGCTTGATGGAAGGGCAGGAACTGAAATTTTACCTGAGCCACGAATTGGCTCAAAGCCTTGGCTTGAGAGAGAATTCAGGTTTTACCCAGAAGTATCTACGTTTGTGTTTTTACAAAAGGGCTCATGATAGAGTTCAGATACCTTCCGCTATCCATCTGAACTGAATCTGAGTGTCATTTCCATTTTTGGGTGTGCTGGTGTCTGCTGTGTTGGCCTTTTAGAGTATGACATGGAATTTGGGACACTCTATGAGATTGGAAGGAGCTCCTTTAAGTGATGGGTAAAGATGTGGCAGGTAGAGGCCAAAGGTACTCAAATACGTTTTATCTAGCCTTCTTACTGTCTTTCTGTCCTTATGAAAACTGCAGACACTTTGAGACTAAGCTTATTTTATGCTTCTTTTCTAGGAGGTAAACCTTTTTGGGGAAGGTTTTATGCTCTCATAATTTTCAGTTAATGCTTCTACTTTGTGGTGGTTCCCCAATCCCATCTCCTTCAATAATGGCTCTAAAATATCACTACTTTTGTATTTTTCTTATTCAACCTTCAATTTTATTAGAGAATCTTATTCCTACTTCATGGAGGAAACTGATGATATTTTGTAGTATCTCTTAGAAACATTCTTTTTTAGAAACACTCTCTCTTCCACACCAATTCTCATTTGCTTTTCTTCAGGCTTAGAGATTACTTCTCTCATTCAAGACCAGTCCCTTCTTTCCTGTTTTTCAGGAGATTTCTCTATAATTCATTCTATGTCTCCACCCTCACCCCACCCCCACTAGTTGATCTGCAGCCTCTCCCTCTCTCTTTCTACTTGTCTGCATTCTGTCAGCTTAGATCACCTTTCTTGTGTCCCCACCTATTAATTATCTTTTTTTTTGAGACGGAGTTTCGCTCTTGTTACCCAGGCTGGAGTGCAATGGCGCGATCTCGGCTCATGGCAACCTCTGCCTCCTGAGTTCAGGCAATTCTCCTGTCTCAGCCTCCTGAGTAGCTGGGATTACAGGCACACGCCGCCATGACCAGCTAATTTTTTGTATTTTTAGTAGAGACAGGGTTTCACCATGTTGACCAGGATGGTCTCTATCTCTTGACCTCGTGATCCACCCGCCTCAGCCTCCCAAAGTGCTGGGATTACAGGCGTGAGCCACTGTGCCCGGGCTAATTATCCTTTCTTTGACCCCACGTCTCTCTAGCTCCCATCTTGTTCGTCTTTGCTTTCTTCTTTCCTTCTTATCCAAGTCATCATTCATTACACAACTCACTGAAATCTGAATTATCTTCCTGCAAATCCAATGAATCATGCTTAGGTCAATGATTTTTCTTTCCACCAAACTTGATATTCTTTATTTGCCATTTCTGCATGTGACACCACTATCTGTCTCAGGTAGCTGTCTCAGAAACTTCACATATTCCACACCCATCAAGCTCTATTTACTTTCTTCCTTAACAGCTCTCAATTCCCTGGCCTATCTATTTCTTCTACCACTGCCTGTATTCCAAACTCTGTTGTTTTCTACTATGCCACGACAGCAGCCTCCTAACTGATATTTCTCCCTTTAGCCCTCTTCTTTTTGTTTATTTGTTTTGAGACGGAGTCTCACTCTGTCGCCCAGGCTTAAGTGCAGTAGTGGCACAATCTTGGCTCATTGCTACCTCCACCTCCTGGGTTCATGTGATTTTCCTGTTTCAGCCTCCTGAGTAGTTTGGAATACCGGTATATGCCACCATACTCGGCTAATTTTTGTATTTTTAGAAGAGATGGGATTTTGCCACATTGGTCAAGGTTCACCTTGAACTCCTGGACCTCAGGTGATCTGCCCACCTCAGCCTCCCAACCTCCAGCCCTTTTCTAGTTGTTCATCCTCATTCGTATTTTCTGTGTAATAAACAACTGATTAAAATCCTTGTTACCTTCCTATTTCCTGTAGGGTAATTGTCCAATTTTCTTTATAAGGCTGTCCACAATTCAGCTCCTACCGTTTTTCCTGCGTTTTGTTCCAATCATCATTTGCCTTGCTGTTTACCCTCCACAACACCCAGTTGCTGGTGGTTTCCTGTATTTGATACACTGTTTCTCATGTTTGTGGTTTGTGGGAGCTTTCCCTTCTGTCAATATTGGCCTTTGCCTATTTGCTTAGTTAACTCAAGATCATCTGTTGAGAATCAATTCTGGTATCATCTCTCTAGGAAGCCCTCAGCATTTCTGCACCCACTTTCTCCATGCCTTACCACGGTGGGCGAGGTGCCTTCTTTTCTGTTGGTATAAAGTACCATGCATATGGCCACTGCAGCCATTGCAGTCATGGTACTGAGTTATGAGCTGTTTTTCTATTTGTTTTCCTCAATGTGCTTCCATATTCCTTCAGTACATCATTTGCATCCATAGTACTGGGCAAGGTTCTTGACACACAGGAACTGCTCAACTAAGTTTAATGAATTTATGTCAAATTTAGAGCAAGTTTGAAGAAATACAGGCTTTCCCCATTGAGTAACGGTGCAGTTTGGGAGAAATGGGCTGAAAAATTTTAAAGATAGCTTTTGCATGCTATTTGCCCCAATTATGTAAATGCTAATTGAAAACCAAATGACTTCTAGAAAGTCTGTAGTCAGTCTTCGCCATCGGGAGATAATGAGGCATCATGGATTTTGCTGCCTCTCTCTTAAATAACATGAATCCACTGTGGAGACTTTTAAACCTATGATGATATTTTATATCAAAACTGAGATAAATAAAAAATGTTCACTGACAATAATGACTATAGATAAATGCTGTCAGCTGTAAGGAAACGTCAATCACAGACAGACGCCAGTGGATCTGAGGGCCACACTGAATTTTCACATGTGTAAACTGTATAAAATAAGATTTTAAAGAATGTCATAATCATATTCAGAAAGTGGAATAAGCATGAATGTACATCTGAATGGCTGCCCAATTTATAATGAATGTTCTCTCTACAAGGCAATAAGCAGAAAAGGTGATGCAGAGCAGCCAGCCAGATACTACTGTCCTCATTTCTGTAACTTGTATTTCTGGATCCCATTTTGCTCATAACATTGTTATGCATTCCTCAGAACCCTTTTAGGCTCTCTCTTTCTCTTTCATACTTAAAATTCTAAAGCAGGTTCTGGTGTAGAGTTCTGAGATGATCACTGTGCCACATTCAACATTCCTGGGATTGCATTTCTCTTTACAAAAGGTAGCACTTTGGTATTTCCCTAGGACCCCTAGATTCTTCTTTTTTCTTTTCATTGCTACTTACCAG
The DNA here is from genome assembly GCF_049354715.1 of Callithrix jacchus. Classification (NCBI taxonomy): domain Eukaryota; kingdom Metazoa; phylum Chordata; class Mammalia; order Primates; family Cebidae; genus Callithrix; species Callithrix jacchus. The sequence goes on from NC_133509.1 coordinate 113,520,106, forward strand.
AAACACGTGCTCTTCAACCTGTATTTGTGCAGTATTATTTGTAATAGGCAATTATACGTACTTTTAGTGATAATAGTTGTTTGTACATTAACAATAATTTCACTTTTAAAATTGTGTATTTTCCCCTTCCTCATATGTGTATGTACACACATGAATACAAACAAGGACAGACCTGATTATTCCTTTGTTATAAGTAAAGACCATCTAATTATAAAAAAGCACGCCTAATAATTGCATTTAATGAGCAAATTAGAGCAATAGTACAGGAAAATGAGACGCAATTCCTTGAAATGTTTCTGTCTTATATTTTAATTAAAAAAAAAAGGCTTCCACTCCCCTCAGGTAGAGTGAGACTGACAACTGAGCTGCCCTGCTTCTGCCAAATATGAAGATATCTAAGACTCTGCTTCTCTGTTTACTGGGCAAAATCCTGGAGGGAGAGAGGAGAGGGGAAGGGAAGAAGTCTGTTGAATTTGAGGCTTAGTTTCACTCTGGGTTATGTAGCAAATTGATTTTGACAACAGGCAGCTACCCATTCATACTTGTGTTATTCTCAGGATTATGCAGTAAAATAGTTTAATAATAAAAGGATAGAGCTTTGATGTTAGAAAGACCTAATTTCTGGTCCTGACTTTGCCACTTTACTAATTTGTGGTTTAAATAAGCTACTTAAGTATTCCAAGATATAGTTATCTCAACTGTAGAAGGAGATCATTGATAGTGCTAGGTCACATTTTTTTTGTGACACTTAATGGGATAGTACTTACTTCAGTGCCTAGCATGTAGTCAAGGGTAAATATTGTCTATGAGAGAAAGAGCAGGAGGAAGAGACTAAAAAGTTCAAAGGATGCTAAGATGTAGTTGAAGAAGGATGCATTTAGACATTTAAATCCTGTATTCTTTTCCTATACATCTGTATTGTGTTGGGTAAGGCAATTTGAACATTCAGACTCATTATTTTCCACATCTGTAAAAAAATGGATAATCGTGCTTATTATAGAACAGTTCTGAGGATTAGGTTAGAAAATATCTGTGTAAGTGCCTAGTGCCACATCTTACTGTTAGTAAGAACCACATAAATGCTATTTGTGGTGGGATGCCACTGATGTTGAGTAGAGCTTAGCTGTGATTTATGATACTCCCAAGTGATTTTTTTTTAAATTGATGCCATGTGTTCTATTCTGCTCTGTGTTCTTATCAGACTCTTGATTCCTAATTCTTAAAGCAAAGGATGGTGCCTGAGAGTGTTTTGCCGTATGGCAGTTGCTGTCAGAATACTTTCCATATTCCCTTATCCTCACCATGTCAGTGCAACTTCTATCTGGTGTGCACATCTCTGCCTGGGGGCTTTCTCTTTGCTAATGGATCTGCTTTGTATCCTGTGCTATTGGCCAGAGATACAGAGAAATTAATGTCCTCTTTCCTCAGTATTCCTCAAACAATGGCTGGTGGTGTTTTCTACTGGCTCCTAGACCTTCCTCAGCAAGCCCGAATTCCATTTTCCCTTAATGGTAGCTGGTTATTGCCCTGTCTGTAGGTCACATCCCTACATCATGATCCAAATAATCTACCTGCACATCACTCTTGGTCTGAAGGTCTGCTTCTGAGGAAACCGAAACTAAGACATAAAGCAACTCTAGTAAACCAGCCCAGTGATGTTTATGGTGAATGATCATAAGTAGGTCTCAATACCAGAATTTTTATTATATTATACAGAACTGGTTATAACATAACTAGTTCTAGCTTGTCTGAGGCTTAATATGAAGGTTGAAATAAATATGCCTGAGACATACATGTATTTTTCTTAAAAGAATACCTGTCACCTGTAATCCCTGCTGCTTGGGAGGCTGAGGCAGAAGAATTGCTTGAACTTGGGAGGCGGAGGTTTGTGGTGAGCCAAGATCGTGCCACTGCACTCCAGCCTGGGTGACAGAGCAAGACTCCATCTTAAAAAAAAAAAAAAAAAAAGAAAAGAAAAAAAAAAAGGAATAGCTGTCTTAGGATGTGTTGGAGTGCTTGAGTTGGTAGGGGCTACGGGAATGTCATCTGATTGATTTTGTCAGAGGACATTGTGGATTTGAGATAGGTTGGGTAAGAGAGGATCATCATATTGATTCTAAAACTAAACTTAGGGCTTGAGGTTATTCTAGGTGGGGCAGAACTAGGGATATCTGGCATACTATGAGATTTTGAGGGCCGCCATAGCCCCATAGGTACCCAGACTTTATAGTGTTCATCCAATTAGGGATTTTCTAAAACTAGCTGCGTTGATTTAAGGTGATGGTTATCTGAGGAATGGGTAAGGCCTGGGAAGGGTAGAGGCAATATGGCTAGTTGTCCATTTCCTATAATCTCTAAGTTTGGCCAATCTCTAAGTTTGCATAAATTGATGCATTTATGACCTGAGATCATAAATGGAGTCCATAGAGTCCGTAAACCTCCTGATAATTTATGTAAAACTTAATGCATATGTACATTTTTCTAGAGAAAAAAGTCATGAGCTTTTGGATTTTAATAGGTATCTTCAATATATTGAAAATGACTTCAGCTTGATATCCAGTTTTAGTGCTAACAATCGTTGCAGAAGTGTTTTTGAGCACTAATCATATCAGTTGCAATAATGGTGCTCCTTAGGGTCTCGGGTGAGCTGAGACTTGGAGCCTTGGGATCCACTCACCCTTAAATAAGCATAGTGTCCCTCTTGATGGGGGTCTGTGGTGCTACAGAGAGGTTGAGGAGAATTGGCATTACCCAGTTTAGTGGGGTTAAGATAACACTGTAATGCATGGCTGACCTCAGTGATGAGTTATCCATTTTGCAATGTGGCCCTTTATTATATTGCTGTTGACTTTGTTGTTGTTGTTATTGTTATATGTTTGTTTTTCTTTGGCTATCAATGCTTTTATGGGAGTGATTTCTCATTTCCTTCAATCCTCACCTACTTTCCTTCAAATGGTCTTCAGTGCAGGTAGCCTATTCAGGGTAGAGCAAAACACCAAAAAAGGCAAAGTCAAAATCAAGGGTGTGTTATCTGTCATAGAGCGTATTATGAAGGACAACTGAAGCTCAGTGCTACGAGGGGCTCTCTCAGGAGTTGCATAGAACGAATCTTCAAATTGTCTGCCTGAAAGGTGGAATAACGCAGAATTTATTTACTGTGCCTATTTCTGCTTGGCTGAGGGTTACTTCATGGGCATTAACTGTCTTACATTTCCAGGTTTACTCAGATGCCCTGAAGGTTCCTGCAGGCTTCCCACATGCTGATAGCAAAGGAGCCCCAAGGTACAACATGAGAGATACATGATACAGCTCAGGCAAAGTGCTATCGAGTTATACCAAAGGCAGCTGTTGGCAGCACCAATCCCTGGAGTGCAAAAGTGAACAGAGAGGATATGAGGGCACAAGAGGTGTCTGATACACCTTCTCCATTTTAGCATCTCTCCTCATCGAGACCATGGTAATCTTAACTTATAGGCATACAGTGTTAATAAATGAAACCAGAATGGTGGATTTGATCCCCATGTAGGTCACTTAGCTGCCCACAGTGAAAAGTAGCACCATGGACATGAAGCGAACAAACCCTAGCCTGAGTACTTATTTCCATGGATCAAAAGGATGGGGAAGTGCAGATAGAGGGTTGAACTTTATAACTGGGAAAAGTCCATTCCCACGGAGTATTTTATTCAATTCCCAAATAGCCCTAGGGTTTATGTAAAGTGCATGGTGGAATTCATGCTTTCACTCTAACAACTTAAGGCTCATAGAGGTTAACTGTGTGGCTTGACTAGGGTCGCAAGTTAATACACTGTGGAATGTATGTCTTCTATATCACACTTGTTCACATCGTCCAGCTCTCTGGCAACACAGTACTAGAAAAGGAAAGTAGTTCAGAGAAGGATGTGCTCATTGGGAATCCATAGAGTCTCAGTCTTCTTGGGAGGGTACACACGCCTCACCTACCAAATCTGAAATATAAAGAACTTTTGCTTGCAACTGGTTTGATCTACAGCATGGGTAGAGGTGGCAGCAGAGAGGTGACTGTGGAGAGGTTGCCCAAGAGACAGCAGGGAGATTTGGAGCATAAACAGGAGTTGGGGTTCTCAATTTGGCAACTAAGCATTCTTTTGTTATTGCAATTTCTGAGGCTGCAGTGGAGCCTGGTTGACTTTAAAATTCATTTCCATTGGTTTCTTCTTTAATGATAGTTTTAGACGCTGCTTTATTGGCATTGCTATCGATGTAATTTAATCTTGGCGGTACCGATGAACTGATTGTTCTCTTGTAAATTTGAGAAGGAAGTTGGAGAGTCTGGGAGAACCAGGACTGAGAGGAGCAATAGGCTGCATTGCTACTGGCACCCTGTGCTATGAGGTCAACAGGAAGCATAGATAGGAAGGTAGTTTCTGAGGGCAAGACCTAGGCTCTTCTCTCAATTCGCTTTTGATTTCAAATTTTGTTTCTTAATTTGCTTTAAACACACACACACACACACACACACACACACAGCTTTACATAAATACATACATGTGATGATTTCAGTACATTTTCCTAAGTGTATTCTTTTCTTTCCATCTTTGTTCAATGTCTCACCTCTTCTCCTTTTTGCCCATGTTGGTCCCCTAACTCTACTCCAAGTTAATTACCTCGTATAAATCCTGGCATATTTCTTGTTAATAATCAAGTATAAATCCTGGCACATTTTTCTCCATACACATATAATTTATACATATAAAAATATATACAAGTTTTCAGGTCATTGTTTTATAAAATGGGATATTATATACTTATTTTGCACCTCGATTTCCTTTTTAGGAAAACACTATTGTGTAGCATAGAACAAATACAAAAAAGTTTAAAACATATTTATGTACTTTAAATAATAATAAAGCAAACACTCGTAGTATATCTATCTACCCACTGTATTAAAGAAATAGGGGCCGGGCGCGGTGGCTCAAGCCTGTAATCCCAGCACTTTGGGAGGCCGAGGCGGGTGGATCACGAGGTCAAGAGATCGAGACAATCCTGGTCAACATGGTGAAACCCCGTCTCTACTAAAAACACAAAAACTTAGCTGGGCATGGTGGCACGTGCCTGTAATCCCAGCTACTCAGGAGGCTGAGGCAGGAGAATTGCCTGAACCCAGGAGGCGGAGGTTGTGGTGAGTCGAGATCGCGCCATTGCACTCCAGCCTGGGTAACAAGCGCGAAACTCCGTCTCAAAAAAAATAAAAAGAAAAAGAAAAAAAAAGAAATAGGAAATTACCAGTGCCTTTGAACCTGCTGTGTACCACTTTGCAGTGTCTTTTTCCTCTTTCCCTCAGGAACTCTACTTTCTGGAATCAGTCCTGTGTTTCTCTTTCTACAGTTTGTTTCTTTTGCTCACATTACGTTATAAAAATCTTTTCATGTCAAAAGGCAGTACTCTAATTGACTCTTTTTAATGGATATAATATTCCAGTGTGATGATATGTTATATATGTGATATATGTGGTATTCTCCTTCCTGTAAATTATAATTTTATTTCTATTTTACTTTATTCTACCATGCACAATGTTGCAATAAATGTCCTTGTGTATTTGCACTGGGGCTTTTATATCTGGTGCAGTCCAGGAGTGGGGTTGACACATGGAAGGGGATGTGTATTTTAAATATGAACAAACACTGTCATATGGCTTTTCAAAGCATTGTAACACTTCACATACTCAAGCAATCCCTAATAGTGATACAAATTATTGCTCTTTTAAATTGTGCCAGCTGAGAAGGGTAAAGTGATATCTCTTTGTTATTTTAATGTGCATTTCCCAGACTATTAGAGAATCTGAGCAACTTTGTATTTGTTTGTAGGCTTTTTAGCTGCGCACTTCTGTGTGCTTAGAACTCCTGAGTCTCTGAGAATAGCCAATACATGGGCTATTTATGACTTCTTATTTCTACCATGGAGATATTTGTCTTTTTCTTGTCTTTCCAAAGTATTATTTCTTTACTTTGTTTAAGGTATATTTTGCCATCAAATATATTACTTTTTAATGTAGCTAGATGTCTGATTTTAACTTTCACATCTTCTAATTTCCAGTCTTGGCAAAGAATGTCTTCCCTGTCCCCACCTTTAAAAAACGTGTTTAGTTTTTTAGATTAATTCTTTTTAAATCTGGTTTTATTTCTTATATTTAAATCTTAATTCATTTAGAAATTAATTTTTGTGTTTATAGATGCTGGAGGTCCCTGTTTCCTTTGTTCTTGATGATAATGATGAAAACAATAGCTAACAACACTGCTGCTATGTGGTAGGCATTGTTACAAAGGCACTTTGCACGTATTGGATCGCTGACTTGGTCCCTGTCCCTCACAACTTTTAAGACGTAGATTTTCTTACCTTATCTGTTTTACACTAGAGGAAAATGAGGCACAGAAAAATAGAGTAACTAGCCCGAAGGTCACAGAGGAGGTCAGGTTGTGAATGTGGGATTTAAACTCTGGGAATCTGGCCCCGAAATGCACTCTTATTACAGTACCTCTTGCTTGTTAGACCACGACTATTTATGAAAAAAGCCATTCTTTTCCCACTGAATAATGTTACTTCTCTTGTCACTTATTGAATCCTCACATATACCAGAGTTTATTTCTAGATTCTCATCTGCTCCCTGATCTTTTCATCTATTCCTAGAATTTTTTGTTGACTTGATGATCCTGGTCTCATAATGTTTGATATCTGTGTAGCCTGGTCTTTCCTCATTGCTCTTCTTTTTTTTCATTTCTTTATTGGCTGTTTCCAGGCATTCATACTTTCATATAGAATTTATGTATATTTTATTCAATTAAAGTAGCTGATAGGATTCTAATTGAAATTATATTAAAACAATATATTAATTTTGGCCAGGTGTGGTGGCGTGCACCTGTAGTCCCAGCTACTCAGGAGGCTGAGGCAGGAGAATTGCTTGAACCAGCGAAGCGGAGGTTGCAGTGAGCCGAGATCACACCACTGCATGCCAGCCTGGCACCTGGTGGGTGACAGAGGAAGACTTTGTCTCAAAAAAAAAAAAAAAAAAAAAAAAAAATATATATATATATATATATATATATGTAAAACATTTTGGGACAATTGCCATGTTCATACTAATTACCCCATACATTAAAAATATAGTATGTTTTTTCTTCATTCAGAAATTAATTTATATCTTTTTACATGTTTATATTTTCTTTGTGTTGTCTTTTAAATTTTTTGGTGAGATTTATTTATAAATATTTTAAAATTTTTGCTGATATAAATAAAAATTTGTTTTTATTTCTATTCTTTAGTGATTGCCACTAGAGAAGAGGTATTGATTTTGTATATTTATTTTGCATGTAATGATAGGAAGAAAACTTATCAATACAATCTTTTCATTAATTAAACAAGAAAAATACATTTGTGTCAATACAGGCTGAAACAGCTTTTGATAAACTTCAGCTGCTATTAATTCAGCTTTTGCTTAATACAATTCAGGCAAAATTGAAATAAGAGATGATTTCTTAGATATGTAAAGATTATTTTCTAAAAACAGCAGCAGATTTAACAGACATGGAGATCGTTTCAGTTAAAATTAGAACGCATTTAGGGATGTCCATTATTACCCATATTAAACATTGCATTTGCCATAACCTCCAAGGCCATAAAACACAAAAATAAAATAGTTGGTGTAAATATCAGAAGAGGTAAAATGGTCTCTTTTTGCTGTTGCTATAATTCCTTACCAAGAAATTTAAACAACGCTAGTTAAAAACTTACAGAACGAATAAGATAATTTGGTAAGTGGTCTGAATATAAGTACATAATATTAACCACTTCTTTATTCTATCAATAATTAACAATTTTTAGTTCTCAATGTTCAAATTTCAGAGAGGGCAGCTTTGAGCTATAGATTGGATCATTTCCCATGCCTTGGACAGGGAGATAAAAGCTTCTTGGTATAGCCCCGCTAGACTCTACCCAGTGGAACAAGGGTGATTGCTCAAAGAGCTGGCAGGGAAAATGGAGGATAGGCAGAAGTTTTGATAAGTAAGCCCCACATACCGTATGTACCTGAACTTTAGAAGTCAAGGGCCTCGGTTTTAAGAGGATGAATCTAAATTCTTTGCATGCTTCTTCTCGATTCTTTCCCAGACCCTTTTCCATTGCCCCCTCCCTGTTGAGCTGTTTCACACTGTGTCCCAGCTGGTTGTCACATTGTTCCCTGTCCATGTTTTGCACATTCCTCTGTTGTTTGCCCATCCTTTCCCCTCTAGACATATTCTATTCCTTTTTCTTTCCGATTCTGATTTGTCCTATAGGGCTCTCTGCACGTTCCCATCAAATACTTGTTCCATTACCCAAGCCCAGGTCCCCTCTCCCAAACCATGGGAGTTCTAGGAGCCCACTCTACTGAAGACCTGAAGTCCGTCTAGCTGTCACAGTTTCTTCACTCCTGGGAGAAGAGACCCATTTTCTTTTCCACATCTGTTCCTGCATCTCTGTGACATCTGCCCCATGAGATCAAAAGAGGAGAAGGGACCGGGCTCTCACCTCCCAGACTATACATTGTTTAGCTTCCTCTTGGAGTCTTTCCCCATTTCTGTCATGGAAATAGTGAGTGAAGATTTGAAGGCCAGTTTTTTTCTTGTTGTTGTTTTGGGGTGTTTTCTGGTGTATGGTCATAGATTTTATTTTTTCATTCAGAGAAGCCAGGTTCGACCTAAACAGTTTCATACTCTTACCAAGAGGATGCTTTGTGTCCTTCAGTGTTTCAGGTTTGTACGGGATTCAGAATCACGGTTTGCACCTAGTAGGTGAGCCTTCATTTATCCAAACTATTTTGAGTTCTCACCCTTATACCTTTGCTGTTGCTATTTCCTTTCTCCTGAATGCCCTTCCCCCTTTCTTTGCTCACTTGATAACTTTTAGTCTTTAGGTTTCAGCTCAGGTGTCACCTGCTCCGAGAAGCCCTTCCTGAGCTCATGCTCCCCTTCACCAAGCTGCCACAGCAACCCGTGTGCATCTTGATCACCAGGCTTACAGCACTGTTTGAGATAATTATCTGTTTGCATGTCTCTTGCTCCCATTAGTCTGTTAGTACCTCATCGATGTGCTCAGCCTCTAGCTGTGAATGGTGCACAGGTAAACCCAGTGAATATTTTTTGAACAAAAAAAATAAATGTATGAATGAACTGAGAAATGTTTTGCTGGCGTGGATATCAGTCATGTCATTTCATAATTTGCTATCTGTTTTTGTCTTTTCTTCTCTAATTCCATTACCCTCCCAGCTCTTGTCTCTCTACATAAGCATGTTGTGTGGATGCTGAGTGAACTTTTACTCTACTGTGCATTCACAGTGCATTCATTCTAGTATGCATTTCTTCCTTGTGTCCCAGCCTACTCCTTCCTTTCTCTCATCTGTTCATTCTAATCTTGTTTGAACATCAGGCTGCTCCCACTGTCCATACTTTATCATCGTTACTCTCCTCGTTAGTAACTTAGTTAAAAAGCACGTCTTGGATCTTTCAACTTACTAGACTTTTCCTAGAGGAGGAGACAAAGCTGGTTCTGCAAAATAATTTTTTTTTTTGAGACAGGATATCATGTTGTCACCCAGGTTGGAGTGCAGTAGTGCAGTCACAGCTCACTGCAGCCTCAACCTCCCCAGGCTTAGGTGATCCTCTCACCTCAGCATCCTGGGTAGCTGGGACCACAGGCATGTGACACCATGCCTGGCTAAATTTTGTATTTTTTGTAGATACAGGGTTTTACCATATTGCCCAGGCTGGTTTTGAACTCCTTGGCTCAAGTGATCCACCTTCTTTTGCCTCCCAAAGTGCTGGGTGACATCCTCCAAGCTACTATGCCTGGCTGGTTCTGCAAACTTTTATTTCTATGACCTTTTCTTTCTCTTGGTTTCTCCTTAACACTTCTCCCCCATGGACCCATGGTGCAATATGGGAGTTAGTGCCCCAAAAGTGACTACCTACTAAAATCATTCACACTCAATTATTAGGAAAGTTCGAATGACAACTTTTTTATGGAGATTGTTTCTTTTCTTTCTTTTTTTTTTTTTTGAGAGACAGAATCTTGCTCTGTTACCAGGTTGGAGTGCAGTAGCACAATCTCGGCTCACTGCAACTTCCGCCTCCTAGGTTCAAGTGATTCTTCCACCTCAGCCTCCCGAGTTGGACCACAGGCACGTGCCACCACGGCCAGCAAAATTTTTTTTATATTTAGAAGAGACGGGGTTTCACCGTGTTGGTGGAGATTGTGTTTTAAAGGAATGCCTGGCTGGGTGTGCTGGCTCACACCTGTATCCTAGCACTTTGGAAGGCTGAGGCAGGCAGATCATGAGGTCAGGGGATCAAGACCATCCTGGCTAACACAGTGAAACCCTATCTCTACTAAAAATACAAAAAATTAGCCGGACATGGTGGCGCGTGCCTGTAGTCCCATCTACTTGGGAGGCTGAGGCAGGAGAATCATTTGAACCCAGGAGGCAGAGCCAAGATCACACCACTGCATTCCAGCCTGAGTGACATAGAAAGACTCCATCTTAAAAAAGATCATGCCAGAATTTCAGGCAAGCACCAGTTGAGAAGGTATTTTTGTGAGAGCAGGGTGTTATCAGTAAGGTTCAACATGCTCTATATAAAAGGACTGGAAGCTCTGCCTGGGATGCATGAGGACAGTCTTGCCTGGTCTAAGGGTTAGATGGCAGAGAGCACAGGACTTCCGGATTTGGAGATTTAGGGGATAAGTCACGAAATACCAATGATGAGAACTTGAATAGTTCTGCGACCTCTGTGAGCCTAAGTGTAAAATGAGGACAGCAACACATATCTATATTGCCATGCTGTTATAAGAAATAAATGAGATAAAAAATATAAAGCCTTAGGAGTCAACAGAGTGTGGTGGTGGAGCATGAGTATTGCAGAGTCCGGTTGGTCAGGTTCAAACTCTGGGCCTGACACTAATTAAGGGTTAATGACCTTGTGTGAGCTTTTAATCTCTGTGTGCATTCATCTCTCTATCCATATAATAAGGGATACAAGACGTGTCTCATATAGTGGTTTAAAGATGAGATTAAATAATTTATGTGAGAACACAAATAGAAAAGCATGCATATGAATAGCATTTAATATTCAGTTAATGAGGCTCTTATCGAAGTAACAGTGGAATATATGTGGATGTAGGGGCCCCCATGTCATCAGAGAAGGGTCCATTTAAGGCTCTATTGGCATTTGCTGAAGGTTCAAGACTTGCTGTATTCCTCTCTGTGAATAGACCTCTGGAATTAAAACCCAGTACAAGGGTTTTTTTCCCCCATTTATATCTATGTGTGCTTTTCCTGTCTTGCCTTTTTGCTAATTCAGAAGCAGAACTTGGTCTTATTACTGACTTCTAGAAGAAATGTCATGACTCTCATAAGGCTTGTCATTACTGTAGACTATACTGACTCCCAGAGGATCATTTTAGTCAGCATACAACAGGTTGCTCTTCCTCTTCCCTCCCATTTTCTTCTTGCCCTTTCTTCCCCCTTCTCTAGTTTCTTTATCTCACTTCCTCTCTCTGCCCCTTTCTATTCTCCTTTCCTCTCATTTTCCTTCCTATCTTTCTTCTCTCATTTCTATTCTTTTCCCTTCTCTTTCCTTCTCTCCTGCTCGCCTCCCCTTTCTCTTCCCCTTTTCCCATCCCTCCTCTCCTTCTACTCCTCTCTCCTCTTTCATCTCCCTTTCTATCCTCCTGCCTCTCTCCCTTCCCCACTCCATTCCTCCATAGAGTTCTTCCTTTTTTCTTTTCTTGAAGTGGGCTTATCAAAGTATTTTTTTAAACAAAGGCAAGTCTTTCTGTAAAAGAAAAAAAAGTCAGAACAACATTTTCTTCTCATTATGGAACCAAAGTGCCCTTAGGGATCAAGTAGCCCAGCAATCCCCAAACTTGGCTTGTTGGTCCTGATACCCTTGGGTAGCATTTGAAAGCCAGGCCCTGCCTCCCGTGGTTCTGAATCAAAAGATCAGCATAGAGGCTTGGAGTGGCATTTATGTGGGGTGTATCAGAATGTATTTTAATTCAAGAAGATGTGGATTTCAGTCCTAATTCCATCAGTTACTAATGGAACTATCTTGGCTGGGCTATTAAAACTTCCAGAGCCTCAGTAACATTTGTAAGAATGTGGAAAATAGTGTCTTCCTCAAATAACTAGCAGCAATCAGCAGATTGGCTGACACATAGTAGGTGTTAAACATTGTTTCCTTTCTTCCTTCCTTTTGGGTATGGTACAGAATCCTGGTTATTTCTCTAAACACACAGGATAGTGATAAAGGAAAGCCTGTGTCTTTCTGTGCCTTGTAGTACATATTAGAAAAGGCAAAGGGCTTATTCAGCAGCATTATTCATGCTCAGACCCCTGCCCAGCTGCCTCTAAATTTGATCATGAGAAGTCTCAGACGCTGGAATGAAGTCAGCAAATAAAAATAAACAACATAGCCAAGCATGGTGACATACACCTATAGCCCCAGCTACCAGGAGGGTGAAGCTAAGGATTGCTGGAGTCTAGGAGTTTGAGGTTGTGGTGATCTGTGATCACACCACTGCACTCCGACAGGGAAGGATTGCGGTCTCCAATAAATAAATAAATAATAATTAGAAATAAATAAACAACATTTTTGGGTAGAAGGGATGAACAGAAATTGATTAATGGGTGCAGATACACCATTTGATAGAAGAAATAAGACCTAGTGTTAGATCAGTAAGGTGACTATAACCTGTAATAATCTATTGCACATTTCAAAATAGCTGGAAGAGAATAATTTGAATGTTTCTAGTGTTAAGAAAAGATAAATATTTAAGTGATGGATATCCAAGGTATACTGATTTGATCTTTACAGATTATATCGAGATATTAAATCATCACATATATCTTGAGACTGTATACATCTATCATACATCAATAAAAAGTAATTAGAAGCCCCATTTATTGTGAATTCACTTTCCCAGGACTATTTTAATTCATCATCGTAACAACCTTATGAAGTAAATGCTGTGATTATCTTTAACCACTTTGACTTGGTAAAATGTCTATAGGCAGAGCTTCTTTATCTTTTTAATTTTGGCTGCTATGTGCATGTCTGTTTCATTTACACCATTCTTTGTCTGTGTTTCTTAGATCCCAAATAAGTACCGAGGGGTCTTGTATTCATTTCAACCATACGATATCGAGTACCTAATAGGAAAAATTCCGCCTCTAGTGTGAGGAGCTGAGAGCACGAACCATGTGCAGTTCTGATTATCTGGGCTTATTCTCACTTGCTCTCTGAAGCACCCAAGCCCCGGTTGGTGAGTCTTGCTGCAGTCTCCACTGAGTTAAAGACCCATTCTTTTCAAGGGTCCCCATATTGGGTTTGCTTCCTTACCTTAGCTCCCAAAGCTTTGTCCCCCTCCCCCATCCTGCCCAGTGGATGCTCTAGTCCTGTCCACCTGTCCCCTCTCAGAGTTGTAGAAAAAGCTTCTCTCCATCAGCAAGAATCCAGAAAGGTTATTCTTATATGGGACACTTGATAGTGGTTCTTATTCCTTGAGGAGGAGCAATCCTTGTGATTTCTTGGTAACCAAGTTCTAATTTTGGTAAGTCCAGGGATCTGAGGCTAGAGCTGCTCTGTCACAAGTCCTGTTTGCATATGCTCTGTATTTCTACTCCCACCTTCAGCCAACTTATCTAAATCTTGCTCCTTTTCTTCCATTCTTGCTAATTTAATTTTATCCTTCAACTCATGGTTCCAAATAATCCCCTGCGTTAGTTGTGCCTACGGCAACTGGTTTAACTCTCTCTGCCAGGCAACAAGGTGGAGGTGCAGGGGAGGGATAAATGCAGCCTACTTGTGATTTATCACAGTTGGAAAGAAAAGGGAAGACATGTATAACGCTTTTTTAGAAAGAACCAGAAAGGCAGAGAGAGAAGAGGGTGTGGAAGGAGATGAAGGGTGCACTGTGATGGGAACAGATTGCCCAAAAGGTAAGTGGGTGGCAGAGAGTAAAAATAACCAGGGAGTGACCAAGCCTTCATTTTCTTTGAAACACTCACACTTTAGGGATATATTGAAACTGCTAATTTTGTTGGCATTTTGACACCTCCTCCTAATTAATGAGAAGTTTATTAGGAGGATGACTGAAGGAGCAAGCTGCTTACAGACAAAGAAAGAAGGGAGAGAATACATTGAACCTATTCAGCTCGGCAGTCACGACCCATGGAGGTGCCGTGGGGTGTGTGGTTACTTGTGGGCGAGCTCAAGCAGAAGCCTTGTGCTGGGCTCCTCTCCTGGGGTGGAAGCCTTCTGCTAGGCTGCTTTCCTTCTGGCTCCATGTACTCACTGTTGCCCTCTGGTTTACCAGCATAGAGACACAACCCCAAATCAAGCCGCTTGGGGACCAAACTGGCTCTTGGATCTCAAGTGTGTCTCTGATTCACTCCAGTGAACACATTAGAGGGGACTCTGTGCAGGTTAGTGGCCCCCAAATCTGGCCTTCAAAGGAAAATAAAAGTAAAATTCTCATGACTTTTATACTCTTTGTCAAAACTTCTGCATAGAGAACTTCCAAGTTGGCTACACCTAGTCTGTGATTCCAAATCTCAATTATCACCTCTGATTGTCCATTTTTTTCACCCACAGGATGGCTCATGTTACCAGGAACTTAACAGGAAACTTGGGTGCTGACATTTTAGCATTTGTAGGCCAGTTTTCTGAGATCAGCAGGAGGGGAGGTACTGGGGAGTATCTTCCAACACTTTTCAGACTTCGAACAACTAACTCCATTTTCTGGGAAAGCCGGGTTGCTTGACAGGTATCTAAATCCCCTGTCCCAGCCATCCACCAAGCCATCCATTTGCCCATCCAAATCTCTTAGGCAGTTCATTATCTGTGCAACATAGAGGAGTCAAGAGCATGGGCTCTGGAGGCCCATTGGAAGCTTATTCACTCGTCCACTCTACCATCCATCAGCTTGAGTTGCCTTAGGCAAGTCACATACCATCCTCCTTGTCTCTGTTTCTGCTCCTGTAAAATGAGATCACTGATGGCATTCACTGATGGATGATTGTGAAAGTTAATGAGGTAATAGAAAGAGGTTAGTACTGTGCTTGGTATAAACAAAATAAGTAGCACTTTAACAATCAACTTTCAAAAAGATTTTACTTGCAATTTTGTGGCAGTGTCCTCATACATTGGGTAGGACAGAGTTTTAAAGATTATCCTTTAATAAATGAAAAAAGTGAGTCATGTAATGGATTAGTGACTTTCCCACGGGACAGAACTGGCTCCAGAACTAGGTCTTCTGGTTGCAGTTTAATTACTTATTCATTTGTTTCTCTGCAAACATGCTCATGCTCTTCCTTAGCATCTTTCATCCTATCTCTGCTACTGCAACAAGGTGCTGAGAAGAGGGAGCAATGCCACAAAGCAGCAGGCACCAAAGATGTGTGGCCCCGAGGATACAGCTTTTGACTTGGACAGTCACTATGCCTTGTGATCTTGGACAAATCATTCTACCTGCCTGAACATTAATTAGTTCCTCAGATTTTACATGGAAAATGATGACTATTTCCCTTTATATGGACATCTTAGATGTACGTAGGGAGCTAAAATAGAAATTCAAAGTGAAATAACATAAGGGCTGACAATGGAATATTGCTGATCCCAGAGGAAAAGAAAAATATTCTTTCCAACATGGTGCCAAGATGGTGTGGCAAGGGTGGGGAAACCATGTGTCCTAGAAGAAGAAAGCAGAAGAGGTTAAGTTACCTCTTTATAAAAACTTTTGTTGTTTCAGATTCGAAGGTTATCTTTTTAACAAAATGAATAATGCAGTTGGTGATTATGGAAAGATGTTAAATTTTGATGATGTTGAAATGTGAGATTGGGAAATGTGTGTGAGGAGCTCTCCTCTCCTTTCTTCAAAGGCAAGGTTCCTATGAATGCGCTTTTGCAAACTGAGCCCTGCCCTTGTTGCCTGGAATGTCCCCTCTAGCACAGACTCCTGCTGAAGAGGTGGTTCAGACCATTTTCCAAGGCATATCCAAATAAAATGATGGTTTCCATTGGTTCTTCTGATTCTTGAGCCTGCCCAGCTCCCCTCACCCCCATTCCAGTCCTCATGACATCGCTAATTCATACGTCTATTATGCAACTCATGCCAAGAGGCTGGTTACATTGGAAATTGTTCTTTGTTGGATAATAACTGTATAGATGGCATTTCCATTTTAATCCAAAGCTCTTGATATTCCAGAATCCTTCGAAACTCAACTAAAATTCAAAAGGTATAAATCAAGCACTGCATTTTACTGACTCTAAAGGAAATATTTAACTGAGAGTAGACTTCCTGGGAGCTTCTTAAACTAGCCAATGTCAGTCTTGGCACTGAGACATATTGATGGTATGTCATCTGTATGTGTTACTAAATAATAATTTATATACTAAAATTATGCTAAAGACTTACTAAAAATTTAAATTAGGGAAGATTCAGGCTTGTGACCAAAATAATGTCATTTCCATGCACCTGAATTCTGACATGCTCTCTGGAGATTCCTTGCTGTGGGAGTGTGCCTTGTGAATAGCATTTATGATGAATAGCATTTATGCTGTTGGTTGCACTAGAAAAAAAAAACTTACCACCTTTAGGATCCTCTGAATTAACAAATACCTGATCTCCATGTTTGTAGACCATCAAGAAATAGCATTGTGCTCACTGGGCTTCTCCCTAGCAGTTGTTGGTAAGAAAAGACACCTAGGAGATTTTCTTTTCTCTTTTCTCTTCTCTTCCACATTTTCTTGCTTTGCCTTCGTTAACTTCATTTCACATCACCTCAAACAAAGGAGACTTTGTGAGGATGGGTATATAAAGAAAACACGTATTCCCCAACCTCATTATCCAAGACTGTTTCAGATGATCTCACTCCTCTCCTCCTCCCTCCCCTTTCCATTTTACCCTCCCCTCTCCTCCCCTCCCCTTTCCTCTCTTGACAGGGATTTGCTCTACCACCCAGGCTGGAGTGCAGTGTCTTGATCGTGGCTCACTGTAGCCTCAACTTCCCAGGCTCAGCAATCTTCCCACCTTAGCCTCCTGAGTAGCTGGAACCACAGATGCAAACAATCACACCTGGCTATTTTTTTCTTTTCTTTTCTTTCTTTTCTTTTGGTAGAGATGGGGTCTCCCTATGTTGCTCAGGCTGGTCTCAAACTCATGGGCACAAGTGATCCTCCTGCCTTGGCCTCTCAGAATTCTGGGTTCACAGGTTTGAGCCACTGCACCTGGCCAAGAGCTTCTATCTTTAATATTCCTCTTCCCTCCTGCTTAATTGAATGAGGAAGGGGCAGTGTCATACAGTGGAAAGAGCATAGTAACTCTAATAGGTTCCATGGCCTTGAACAAGTCACTCAACTCTGAGCTTTAGTGTGTCATCTATAAAATGGAGCGAACAGTAGTGATTAGTTTGTTTGAGGGTGAAAACCAAGCGGCATAAAGGTCCTGACACAAAGCCAGGTGCCTAGTGGTCTTCGGTTCTTATGACAGCTACAGGATTATCATTGTCACTGTGATTGTACATCTCCCTCCCGAGCTTGGTAAGAAGAGAATATATTTCATCACTGTGAGAACACAGGCTCACATCTAACTGTTAGGAAGAGACAACTTTGCCTACCTTAAAGCTGGTACTTTAAGCGTCAAAGAGTATCTACACTCCAGGTACTTGTTAAGATGATTCAGTCATAATCTACTGCAATCTAGCACATGCCAGAGGCTTGCTGAAGGCATCTGATATTTATTTATTGAACACATGATTAAATAACTCTTGTAGTGTTTACACCCAGCACTGTTCTAAGAGTGTTAAGTATATTAACTTATTTAACTCTCACAACAAACCTGTGATATAGGTACTATCGTCCCCATTTTACAGTTGAGAGAACTGAGGCACAGAGAGGGTAAGTAACTCCTCCAAGATGACAGAGATAGTAAGTGGTAGAGCAGGATTTGAACCTACGTGGTTTGGCTCCAGAGTTTGGGACCTTAACAACTAGACTATGTAAGAGACTATCACAGTGTCATGTTCACCAGGCATTCTTCCAGATTCCTCAAGTTTTCTCTGAGCTTAGTGAAATTATCAGAAAACAAGAGACCCAAGCATGTGACTTCAGCACTCCCTTCCTCCTTCCAGCAGCTTTATGACCATCCTTCAGTGACGGAGTCACCGTTCTAGATGAATATTCTGTGTCTTAGCCAAACTCCTAGTAGGTATTATCTCCCATGTTTTCAAACAGTTCCAACATGAAAACCCATGTATTGAAATATCTAAACAAAGCGTGTTTCTGCAAAGGACTTTTCCAGCTTTATTTGCTATGAAGTGAAAACCATGATGTCCATGTAATTCCCTTTCTATGAATATTTCCATTGCTATGACTCTGGCTAACTTCTGTGCTCAGGTATAGTCTTCAGTTCTGCCCAGATACTTGCTGATATTTGCTTTCTCTGCTTCCTTTAGAGGGCATCTTTCCTGTTTTTATCCCTCATGTTTCTGTTTTCTTATTGATTAATCTTATATAATACCTCTGAATCTCTTGGATGCAGGGAGAGTATAAACCATAAGCCAATAAGCTGCTTATGATGATTTTCTTACCATGTAAAATATTTCAAGGTGTGTGGACTAAAGTAGAGGGAGATGAAAAAAATGATAAATTATATTATCTATTATGGATAGCTACCATTTGCTCATTGCTTACTTTGCACTGGCACTGTGCTAAGTGTTTTACATACATTATTGTTTCTTAATCCTTGCAGACATGGCTAACAAACAACAGGGCTCTAATTCAAAACCAGGTCTTTCTGACATCAGTCCCTGTCCTTGTAAACTACACTGTACATGAATTTGGCTCAGACACAAACCTCGCATTTTGCCTCAGGGAAACAAAGTGTATTTTCTCCGTTTGACCTCAGGTGAAAAGAGTTAGTTGTGTGGCATCAATTACATCAGGGCTCTTCACACTGGGCACTGGCTGTGGCGTTGATCACATTGGTTCTCCTCACATGGGGGCACCATTTAAGACATTGATCACTACCTGCAGAGGTCTGTCTTGCAGACTTTGACTTAAGCCATGGATGAATGAAATACATTCATACACTAGAGTACACTGTAAGAGTCGGACTGGGGGTCATCAGCTGCTCTTAGAAGGTGGTTGTGACTAACTGTCTACTACCCTTTGTTCTTACTGACATTTATTCAGTATAGATTTAATAACAGAGGTTCTAAGTTAATGTGTTTGTGGAAAATCAACATGATTAAAAGAGTGGTTTTGCGAATGATAAAAATCTTTGGTTCGTGGGCTTAGAACAAACACCGTTAATGGATAACCTTTTTTCAACTTCTTCTTGAGAGGACCATCTGGCACAAAGTTTACATGAGTAAACAGTCAGAGCAGAGACAAAAGGTTGTGAGGTAAACAGACTTAACTGGGGAAGCTTTTATTGTCTTTCATCTTCACCTTATGACTTAATGCTTTAACATAAGAACTGGTTGCCTTCAACCTGTTCTGTGAATTGAATACAAGTATTTCTGTTTGTAACACACTATCGTCAGTAGTGCAGGGCCTCTCTGGGTTTATTTATTTTTCCCTTCATCCCTAATTATATCTTCAGCTGCCCTTCCCTAGAGCTAATCATTACAATAGGTTTTATATATATCTTAAAAAAATGCATATACCCTTGTAAGATATGCAACATGCTTTTCTTGTTATGCATTTAAGATTTACTTTACTAGCAGCATGCTATGTATCTCAATGTATTTATTTTTTACTTTTTCTGTTCAATACGATGTTGATAAGACCTTTCATGCTGTTGTGTTTTCATTTAGTTGGTTCTCTGTAACTGCTGCACAGCATTTCACTGTATGCATCCACCACATCTTTGCCTCTGTTCCTCTAGTGCTAAAACTCTGCTTTGAGTCCACTATTACCAGTAGTGTGGCATGTGGCCCTGAGAAGAACTTGCTTGGAGATATCTTTCCAAAAGTGGTGTTGCTGAGTTATAGGGCAAAGAATGGTTAATCACACCAAATACTTCCAGATTGCATTCCAGAAGGGCTACACTCATTCAGACTTCTGCCAACCCTGCACCAGAAAAGTTCCAAACTGTCCCTATTTTTGACAATACTTGGCATTATCACCTTTGCACTCATTGCCATTTGACATATATAACATTATATTTCGTAAGTAAAGTTCTTCTGCAAGTTTGGAAAAAGTTAATTTGAACTTGAACATGCCACTGAGGCTGCTTACAATGTCTTAGATGGGATGCTGATTGAGTGACTACAGAGGGAGGGGAGGAACAGGCTCTCCATGAGCCCTCCTTGCCATTGGCGTCTGTTACAACAACTAACATTGTTTTGCAATATGCAATGATTATTTGTGTGCTTGTCTCCAGCGAGCACCTTATGGGTTGTAAATTGCATCTTTGTATGCCCTGCAATGCTTTTCTTGTAGTAAGACTCCAGTAAGTGTTTTCTGAAATAAACTGATCTCTGGAAGGTACTGCTTGACAATAAGGGGCCATTGGCTAGGAAAGGGTGGGTAGGATCTAGGAGTAGAAAATCACAGGTGATTATTTTCTATTCTAATAGGGTGATTCGGTTTTTTTTTCTTTACTTGACTGTTTTCCTGCCTACTTTAACCAGAGGAACTTGCATTAGGATAGATGGACTATATGAAACTGCTCTGGTAAAACGAAACTTTTGAACAAATAGGATTTCCCCCCTAAATTGATGAGTAAAAATTATGCCGTGCTATTGACTCATTGTCGTTGTTGGTAATCTTCTGTTTGGGATTGGGAAGGGACATTTCCAGAGACTACAAAGTATACTTTTCTCTTAACCAGGGACTCGAATCCCAACCTTGCTGGGCAGAGTGGATGATGTGTTTTATAATGCATGAGTGTTAATTTAACAAACAGCAACACTTTTTAATTAAATTGTTGTTGGAGATACAGACCAAATAACCTTTCTCCCAAGCCTGGATGCTCACTGTTCTTCCAAGATGCTCACTACTCACTAGCCACAGGCCTCTGGGGCAGTAAATGCTGTGAGAGTTATTAAAGCCAGGCTGGATTAGAGGGCTACCTCTGGTGAATCATTCAGAAGCTGAAGTCCAGGCTCTGCGATGGAGAGTTTCTCGATATGCCAAAGCTGTCGGCATGCAGGCAGGTCTGGAGACACTTAACTGGAATCTGGGGGGGAAGATTGTTCAAGATAACTTCATAGAGGAAACTCCCTACCACTTTTGGCTTTACAGGAGAATCAGTGGATCTTGCTGGTCTTGGTCTACCACTTCCTGAGCTACTCTGAAATAGAATTGCTTTTAGATTTCAGGTCTTCATTTATAGAACTAGATCCCTAAAAGATTAGATACGTTTCAGGGGTATGCTTTTCAGGATGCTTTTCTGCATCATGGTGATTGTATTAGTCAGGTTAGACTTGATTATGCTTCAGTAACACGTTATTTTGCAAATTTTAGTGTCTTAGAACATCATAGCTTTATTTCTTATTCATATTACACATTTGACACTGGTAACAGTGAGGCTATGCTTATCATTGATATTCAGGGACCTATACTCTCAGAAGCTTGGCTGCTTTTTGATGTGACCATCTCAACATAAGTCTTTAGGGTTTTCTACAGCAGAGAAAGAACAAAAAATAAATTGTCTCTTAAATCTTCTAACCACTTTCATTGGCCAAAGCAAGTCACGTGACCATGCTTACCTACACAGTTCTAGAGAACTGTAATTTTTCTGTCTTCCCAGAGAGAAAGGAGGATTGGAAATAACAGAGAATATTAATAATATCTACCACAGTGACGTTGGGCATGAGAAAATGGTGACACTTGGATAGATCTGAGAAAATTATATACAATGAGCATCATACACATGCCCTTGAAGAGAAGAGAGCCAGACTCTTAAAATTGTAAGTATCTCAGGGGAGATTTTGGCCAGTGAATCCAAATCATACAGCTTGGAAGTCTACAGTTTTATGCCATAGAGGACACAGAGGGGAAGAGTGAGGGGCTGAGATGGGAATCTTGTCCACACATCTCCTTCAAATAGGGCAGCACAGGAAAGCATATACATCCAGAATGATATGATTTTCTGTCCTATACTACCTTGAACACTTTTCATGGAATGTACTCTAATTTGTCATTGGCTCTTCTTAAATTCAGCACTCAGTCATGAACATCTTCTTTCATACCTGGTCTCGTCAGTGTAGAGGCCAGAAGACCTGTTGGGTGTCCTTGCTTTGGAGTTATTTTGGCAATTAACATTTTGTTCATATTTCTGACAATCATACTATACCTTCAACTCATTATAGACCTCCTATGGGTTTCTCTAATCCAAGGAGGTATAGGAGTTTAAAATAGAAAAACAGTGGTAGGTTGTGGTGGATAGTATTTTTCACAGATAGTCACAATAGTATTTCCCAGCCCACGTACTCTTCCGCCATGTATCCTTGACATTCTGTCATCAAGATTAAGAGGTAGACTCTCTCTACCCTCTTGAATGTGGATAGGCCCTATGATGGCTTCAGTCAGTAAAATATGGTGGTTTAATACTGAGGCAGCTCTGGGAGTAGCCCTTAACTGGCTTAGCAGCTTCCATCTTCTGACTCTTAGAAGCCAGTTGCCATGTAAGAAATGTGACTACCAAGAAATGACCACACTGTGAGAAGCCCAAGCTTGGTGGAGAGACTTAGGGAAGGGGATAAGCCATGAAGCAAGAGAGAGGCCAAGGAGGTCCCAGGCATGGGAGTGAAGAAGCCAGCTTTGACATCCTGCCCGGGTTACAATGAACTGTAACCACATGAGAGACCCCGAGATTAAACCACCCAGTTGGCCCCAGCCAAGTCATAGCACCGTGAGAAATAACATTGTTTTAAGCCACTATATTTTGGGATAGTTTTCTTTTCTTAAAAAGATAAAATAATACATAACCATAATAGAAATTGGTACCAGAGGAAAATCCTCAAGACTCTTGAAAGCCATTTTGTCTAAGAGTGTAAGTAAGATATGGCCCAAAGATCCTAAGTAATTTTTCTAGTTGAGAAATAACTGTAATAAGTTGAGTGTTTTTCTACTCTACATGACATCAGTAGTTGGGGCTGCAGTCATTTGGTGTCTTGATGAGATGGGACATCCAAGGTACCTCATTCACATACATGGCTGGCAGTTGATGAAATAGCCAGAGAGGACCTATGCATGACCTTCCATGTGACCAAGCCTTCTCGCAACATGGCGACTGGGTTCCAAGAAGAGCTATCTAAAGAACAACTATTCTTAGAAAACCAGGCAGAAAAAATAAAATGTCTTATGACCTAGCTTCAGGAGTCATTCGGTGTCACTTCTCTACATTTTGTTGATCAAAATTAAGGCAAAGGGCTCTCCCATATTCGTCGATTAGGGGACTACACAAAGGCAAATAGAAGTCATGGTTTATTGGGGGGCTATCTTTGGAGGCAAGCTGCCTAGATGGAGAGAGAAATGACAACAGAAATAGGTTTGATGAAAAATGTGGTTGATTTGAATTGTATTAGGTCTGATGGTTGGTTGGCAAGTTGTCCTTATTCTGGTGTATGGGTGAAGAGAGTAACAGTGAATTAGCTCTTGCCTAGATCCATCCCCTGGAAAGTAACTCTGTCCAGTTATCAATGGGCAGGGCTTGCTGGCCGTTAAGCACAGGTAACCTCTAGTCTTTTACCATGTTTCTGCTACAGTGGCATAAAACTGTTTTTTAGTGAGACCTATTGAGATGCACTGGCAGATCTCTTCCTTTCCTTTTGTGTCTAGTCCATCCACCTTCCTGTAAATGATTCATCAAGAAATAAGACCTAGGATTTTGAGATGGGTACATAAGAGCAAAAGAGACCTAGGATGATATAATTCTCTTTTAGCTGCCCGTCAGCATTCTCGATGCAACAGGCTGGGGTTGTAAAGGCAGAGCGGGGATGCCTTGGAACCCTGTAGCAGTGTGTCCGAGGAACGGGAGGACCTGGAAGGAGGAAGCAGAGCTGGAAGACGTTTCCATTCTGTGATAGTGGCTTTTGGCTTTGAGGCAGCAACAGTAATATTTCATGTCTTCTGTGGTGTCTCCTACCTTTAAATGTCAGTCTCTGCAGCTGCCTTATCTCCTGTAGCACATTTCAATTAGGTATTCCAAATCATACTCTTTTCTTCCAGGACAAATATGCCAGAGGTGATATTTACTGTTACAGCAGCATTTAAAATACTTAGGGGGAAAAAAGCCTAGTGAATAGCAATTTCTCCCTTATAATAATAATAAAGCACAATAATAACAGAGAGAGGAGGTGAATTCTGGCTTTGATGCCCATAACTGGCTGACTTAAGTGAACATCTTTGTCTCCGCCCCCTTTTGTCCCCCTCCTCCTATTCCTGCCTCAGTGTGAAGGTTATAGTGTTTGGCTCTGTCAAGAGCGACCTCCCACATTTTCTTCACGGGAGGCTCACAAATGCTTCCCAGAATGTCTATTTAACTATAGAACTGCACTCTGACTGGGCTCCTACTTCACTTGCTACCTGGTTCTTTCTTTGTTTTGAGAATGTTTGCATGAAGTCAGAATCTCTGTTTAGAAATTTACGAGGCACCACTGCTTACTCCTCACCTCTGGGACATTGCAGCTCCTGATGGAACACTCCAGCCTCCCCTTCAGAGCTTATAGGGGTTAGAAACTTATGCATTTTACCTCTTCTCCTTGGAATTAAGTCTTTGGCCCATTAAGTTCCTTCTATCTGGTCTGCGTTTCCCAGCTCCATCTCCTACTCATCTTTCTCTCCTTATCTACTGTTTCCCTGGGCTATGGTCTTCACGGCCTCCCGGTAGGTTTTGCCTATCATCCAAACCTTGTGCAGGCCTTCCACAGTACTCAACATATGGTGGAGGTAAAGTCTCAGTCATTATTCTCCCCCATATTTAGAATCCTTTGACTGGATCTTTTCTTCATATTTTTTATTCCTGCTTGGGGATCAGATTATGTTCCACATCCTCCATGGAGCCTTCTCTGATCTCCTCAGCACTCAGTGCCGTTCCTTCTCTGGCTTTCTAAAGCATGCAGCAGTGGCACTCATTTGGTGCTTGATATACTATCTTATGCTATTTTGTATGACGTGTTGTCTACACAACTAGATTATAAGCACCTGACAGGCAGGGATAACTGCACCCTGTGCGTATTTTGTATCCCTTTGAAGGATCTAAGATAGATCCTTGAACACAGAAGTTGCTTAGTTAATATTCACTGAGGTCTGGCGCAGTGGCTCATGCCTGTAATCCCAGCACTTTGGGAGGCTGAGGTGGGCAGATCACAAAGTCAGGAGATCGAGACCATTCTGGCTAACATGGTGAAACCCCGTCTCTACTAAAAATACAAAAAATTAGCCAGGCGTGGTGGCGGATGCCTGTAGTCCCAGCTACTTGGGAGGCTGAGGCTGGAAAATCGCTTAAACGTGGGAGGCAGAGGTTGCAGTGAGCCGAGATTGAACCACTGCACTCTAGCTTGGGTGGCAGAGCAAGACTCCATCTCAAAAAAAAAAAAATTATTGATTAAGTAGGCAGATCAAGGAGTAAATGAAAGCACAGATTCTAAGAAGCCTGACTTTTGGTGCCAATCTATTCAATTTGGAAATCACAAACTTGCCTAGAACAAGGCCTTTCATTTTCCCATTTCCCCTATAAACAGAGTTCTATCACTAGGATTTCTCAGAAGCTCTTTCTCCAGACTGAACCCTAAAACTGATTGTTGAGGTAGAGAACTTTTCCAGTGTGAGAGAATTTTGAAAGCATTTGGGGTTTTGCACATCCAGTGATTTTTAAATCAATGTTTCTTGATCATTGGGTGAAGGGGATTATGAACATCAGGCTATGTTTTTAAGTTCAAGTCCACAGCAGACTGGAATAGAATCCCACAAGAGTTTGTTTTGTCTCTGCCATTTACTAGTTAATCGCTCTATGCCTCAACTTCCCCATTTGTAAAATGGATTTAGTAATAACTGTCTACCTTACAGGGTTGCTATGAGGTGCCAATGTGATAATAAATGTAAAAGCACTTTGAATATTGCAAAACTGTATGAATGATGAATGTCAGGAATTAGACAGGCAACAGCTATTTCTTGGGGGGTTGTTCTGTATTGTAGTCCCGCACTATGTGTAGATAGAGGCCTCTCTACGTGATAGTAGACTGGTAGAGGCATTTGGGATTCGTCATGGCTGGAATTCTGGCTCTCAGATAGATGAAAGCTGGAATAAGTACTATAGCCCAGCAATCACATCTGAAAGGTGAGCAGCAACAATGAAGTCGGGGAACGTGGCAGGTGAAGTACTGGCAAAAATTTAACCTGTCGTTCTTTGAACACTTCGGATTTCCACAGATTCTATCCCTTCAGCATTTCTGAACACTGTGACTTGGCTCCCTCTCCACACTGGCAGCTCTGCCTCAGTGAAGCCGTTTTATTTTTTTAGTTGATCAAGTGCCCAACTTTCTGATCATGTTCGTCCTGAAAGCCTGTGTTAAGCTTATGACCCCCTCTGTCCCCCCGCAAAAAGACTCTCTAAAAGCAGGTACCCCGATGATCTCACACTGCTGCTGGGGTTGGCAGCAGCCCAGGAGAGGCTGTCAAGTCCAGGGAGGCCACTGTCCTCAGCTCTGTTTTCATGTAAATGTCGCTCCTGCTGAAGGGAAGGGGATGCAAGAAATATCCGCTGTGGAAGCAGGACTACCTCGGACTAAAATGTTGGGCCTTTTTTCTTTCTCTCCCCTTTTATTTTCCTCCAAGTTTTCCATGTGGCATCAGCAGCTGAGTAAGGGAAAGCTATGAGGTTTAAGCGCGCTGGGGCTGGCTGGGCTAGATTAATAACTCAGAGCCTTCCAAGCTGGTGGTGCGGGGTGAGACAGGCCAACCAGAAAGCGCTGGGTTATAGGGAGCACTGGCCACAGAGCCAGACCCTACCATGGGTGGAAGGCGAAGGAGCAGGGAGCCCTGCGTGCCTCGAGCCCCCACCTTCCTCCCTTCCTCCTCCCTCCGCTTTCTTTCCCCCGGTTTTATCAAGTCCCTCTGAAATGGCTGTGCACCAGTGGCTGCAGCCTCTGACCGCTGCTGCCCTCTGCTGGGAAAAAAGCTTCACGCGGTGCGGAGAGTGCTGAGCTCTACCAGGGACCAGCTTAATGCAGACCAAGTCCACAGTCTGTGGCTAGTGTGTGATTTGGCCCCAGGGAAGGTAGGGCCATTCAGAAAGCCCTTGCCCCAAAGTATTTCCCTGGTGGTTTCAGGTGGGCACAGGGCTTCGGAATCTGTTAGGGAAGGATTACTTTGAATCCTTCGAGTTCTCTGTTCAAGAGGCCCATCCCTGGGAAAGGTGCCTCCTGGCTCCTGTTTACCTGGGTCAGACATAATGTACGGAGACACCACCACGGATGACCCTCAAACACGATGGGTGACTCTGATTACTGGACACAACTCTTTCTCAAGGGAAGGTGACCAAGGGAAGTTGAGCCTTGAAGGGGTCTCAGGATAGGCCTGGAAGTGTCTTGGCTCAAAAGGAACGATCATAGAGTGGGGATTCTGAGCAACCAGAAAGCAGCAAAAAAATGCACAGAGCGAGTTTAGGGGGTGGGGTGTGGAGCATGGAATATTGCCCAGCAGGGAAGAGTACATAGGAAGGTAGGTAATAAACTGGCTTCACCATTTCCAAACTTTCCCCAGAGCTGTCTGTGCCAGTAAACTGTGCCCAGCTGGCTTTGGAAGAAAGAAGGACAGGTGCCTATCTCCAGCATAGCTGTAGGGTGACCCTGCTCCATCTCAGGATCTTCAGCCTAGCACACAAGAGCAATGACCTCACTGACCACACGTAATTCTGCTTGAAGGATTTATTTTCTTCCATGAGCTCCTGCCAAGACTCTTGGTTAGAACTAATGGGGCTCCCCCAGCCAGCAAGTGTCTCCTAGTGATGTGTGTAAACAGTGTCAGGCAGGAAATGGGTTTCCTGTTCTTAATGGGCTTGTTAAACCTGTTACTGAGTGGGGTTTAGTTGGCTTTATTATGAATAGTAATAATAGTAAATAAGCATTATTATTAGTAGTAGTAATAGAAAAATTATGATGTGAGCTCTGACTGCCCCTTCTCATTTGAATCTTGCCAACATGGAGGTCCTTTGGCCTCTAAGTGCACGGGGATGATGGTGAGTGACACTGGGACCTATAACTGGAGGAGATGGCAGAATTCATCTTTGTTGTCTAAAACCTCCCAATCCTGAGTCCTTTTCCACTTGCATCCTGTTTCCTCCTCCCTCATTCCTTTCATTCAGGATTTTCATGCTCCTATTTTATCAGAGAAGGTAGAACTACACATCCCTCTTTCTCAATTTTATTTAGGGTTGAAAGCCACGGACAGAGGTTCTGAGGTTAAATGTAGGTATCAGGTAGAGGGGGTTTTAGAGAGAGGAGTGGTTGCCAGTCAGGGAACTCAGTTAGAAGTGGGGCTCATGTTCTCATCTTCAGTGCTGAATGACTGTGTCCCTCCCTCAGGTTTACATGTTGAAAGCTAATTACCAATGTGACGGTGTTAGGAGGAAGGTCTTTTGGGAGGTTAGTAAATCATGAGGGTTTTGGGATTAGTGCTCCTATGAAATAGGCCCAAGAGAGCTTGTTCACTCCTTCTACCATGGAAAGACAGAACTAGAAGCCACCCTTTAGGAACCAGGAGGTAGCCCCTCACCTGATGTCAAATCTGCCAGCACCTTGATCTTGGACTTCCAAGCCCCAGAGTTGTCAGATACACATTTTCGTTGTTTATAAGCTACCCAGTTTATGTATTTTGTTGTAGCTGCCTGAACAGATTGAGATACCCAGTTCACAGCTGGAACTGGAGGTATGCAGCGTGTCCCAGGCTTCAGTAATTTATATGCCAGGTTCACTGTTTTCACCGTAACTCCCTGGGACAGTATTGGTTTTCTTTACAGCAATTCTCTTGTTTGACTTAAGTAGATTTGGCATCTTCTTAAGCAAATGTCTCTGAAATCCTGGGTTCAACATGTGAGCCAGGTTTTTTACTGGCTACATATTGAAATGAATACCTAATAGCTAAATATTTTTTCTAAAGTTCATCCATGTGGCAAGTGTGTCATCCCCTCCAGGGAAAACATACCACAACATCTGGAGACTCTGCTCTAGGGTAGTGGTTCTCAAACATTTTGGGCATAAGAAACACTGGCAGAGTTTCTACCAGAAATGCTGGTAGATGGCTCACTCTTCCCCAAAGGCTCTGATTCAGCGGGTCTGTGGTGGGACCTATGAATTTTCAGGTGTTTTGTTTCATTTGAGATGGAGTCTCCCTCTGTTACCCAGGCTGGAGTGCAGTGGCACGACCTTGGCTCACTGCAACCTCCGCCTTCCAGGTTCAAGCAAGTTTGCTTCAGCCTCCAGGTAGCTGGGACTACAGGCACCCACCATCACACCTGGCTAGTATTTGTATTTTTAGTAGAGATGGGGTTTCACCATGTTGGCCAGGCTGGTCTCAAACTCCTGACCTCAAGTGATATACCCACCTCGGCCTCCCAAAGTGTTGGGATTATAGGCATAAGCCACCATGCCTGGTCAACTTTGCAGTTCTGAGGTGGGCCAGTTCACCCTGCCTTAGGCAACCTGGTGATTGGGAGGTTACCACATTGAGACCGAGCTTAGTGCAGATACCAGATTGGCATAGTGCACTACAGCCCAAAACTCCTGGACTCAAGCAATCCTCCTGCCTCAGCCTCCTGAGTAGCTACAAGCATGCACCCAGCAACTTTCCAGTTCTAACACTTACTCAAGAGATGTTGATCTCCAGGGCCACACTGACAGTGGCACTGGCCTGGAGGATAAGGGCCTGTTCTCCATTTCCACATGTAAACGTTCCCTCATTTGAGAATGGGGATAATGGGTGCTATATACAATGAAATTGTTTTGCAATGGACCAAATGTTTGTGTCTCCCCAAAATTCATATGTGGAAGCCCTAACCCCCAATGTGATGATATTAGGAGATAGAGCCTTCGGGGGCTAATTAGATCATAGGGGTGAGATCCTCAGAATGGGATTCATGCCCTTAGAAAAAGGACCCCAGAGAGCTCCCTCGCCCTCTTTCTGCCGTGTGAGGATACAATGAGAAATAAGATTTCTGCAGTACAGAAGAATGCTATCACCAGAAGCTGACCATGCTGGCACTCTAATCTTAGACTTCCAGACTCCAGTAGTGTGAGGAATAAATTTCTATTATTTATAAGCTACCCAGTCTGTGGTACTTAGTTATAGAAGCCCAGATGGACCAAGTCAACCTGTTTGGAGTTTTTTTTTTTTTTGAGACAGAGTCTTGCTCTGTCGCCAGGCGCCAGGCTGGAGTGCAGTGGTGCGATCTTGGCGATCTTGGCTCACTGCAACCTCCACCTCCCGATTTCGAGCAATTCTCCTCAGCCTCCCAAGTAGCTGGCACTACAGGTGTGCGCCACCATGCCCAGCTAATTTTTTTGTATTTTTTTAGTAGAGACGGGGTTTCACCATGTTGGCCAGGATGGTCTCAATCTCTTGACCTCATGATCCGCCCACCTCAGCCTCCCAAAGTGCTGGGATTATAGGCGTGAGCCACTGTGCCGGTGTTTGGAGTGTTTTTGAGCTGTCATGCTTTACAGGTTCAGCTTAAAGGTCAGATGGGAAATACAGGAACTTCTGCAGGTTAATTCTGGTTCTAAGTTCTAGTCCTAAGAATAAGCCCATTATGCAACTTTGGTGGCCAAGCAGTTCTCCAGCAGCACCTAGGAAGTATTCTAGAACCCTGGGAAAAGGAGACAATGGGGCCATCAGTCTTCTCAATCTGGTCAAAGGCTATGTTGAGGTGAGGGAACAGAGGTGAGTGTTCCTTGCTGTGCTCACCGTTTTCTGAGAGACAGGCAGACAAAGTGTAATTTACAATTTGATTAAGTGATTGCATTGGTGACTTTTTAAATCTGCCCAGTAGTTGAGCCCCCTTTCTGCATTTGGAGGTTTACTAATATGAGTCTAAAAGGGAGACAGGGCTCTCATTCGAAGCCTGAAGCCCCTAAAGCCTAGTCTCACTTTCTTCAAGCTCAGTGAGCCATGAAAGCCAGGCTCAGTGGGTGAGAGGAGGAATCCCCTTTGATGGTGGCAGGGATGGGGACAGCAGCCCCACTGGGCCCTGTGGGGGCAGTCCCAGCAGCAGAGAGTCCCAGTTGGGCTTATCCTGTGATGTTGTCCTCACTCTCTTGGCAGCTTCTGGCATTTTTGTTCTCTGTTCCTCTTCCATGTATGATTCTCAAGCTCATTCATCAAATCTCTTCCCATTTCACCCAGTCAATGATGCTGAACCAATAGTGGTTTTTAGAGCAGGGAAGTGACATAATCATAACTTACTTTAAAGATAACTGACCACTGCCTGGAGCAGGGATTGGAGGATGAGTGACTCAAGGTAGGGTGACTAGTGAGGAGGTGATGATGGAGGTGAAAAGAAAGAGGAAGAAACCCTCACCGAGTGAAACTGGCTATGTCTAATGACTGGAAGCCTGAGTTTCTCTTTCAACTCAGAAGACAAAAATACATTTGTGGTTTTGGGTGTAGCTTTACTTTTGTCTTGGGGGATGAGTACGTATTTTGTTGGCCCAGTGGATGCCCTGAATCTGGGTGGGGAAACAAGATTAAAGGTTTTTGAGTAAGACTGTGTTTGAGTACAGCTTGGCTGTGATCTCCATTTGAAGGCTGTTCAACTCAATAAGCATCGAGCACTTACTAGATGTCAGTCACAGGTATTTACAATACAGTGTATTTTTATTTTGGTGTTTAAAAAGGTGTGAAAGTTTACAGGGAAAAATCTCACATGATTTTACATACACACACACACACACACACACGCACACATTCAGGCAACACAAAGTGCATCCATATATTGGTTTGAAATTACTCAAGGACCCAACACACACACACACACACACACACACACAAATTCATGCAACACAAAGTGCATCCATATATTGGTTTGAAATTCCTCAAGGACCCAACACACACACACACACACACACACATACACACATTCATGCAACACAAAGTGCATCCATAAATTGGTTTGAAATTCCTCAAGGACCCAACACACAAACACACACACATACACACATTCATGCAACACAAAGTGCATCCATAAATTGGTTTGAAATTCCTCAAGGATCCAACACACACACACACACACACACACACACACACAAATTCATGCAACACAAAGTGCATCCATATATTGGTTTGAAATTCCTCAAGGACCCAACACACACACACACACACACACACAAATTTATGCAACACAAAGTGCATCCACATACTGGTTTGAAATTCCTCAAGGACCCAGATGCATCCATGTGATGAGTCTGTGCTAGAACAGGGAATCGACCGTAGGTTCTTGGCTGCCTTTTGTGAACATTCTCTCTTCTTTCCTCTTACTTACAAGTAATCCACTGAGTTTTCGCCTCCTGAACCCTGTGATTTCAAGGGTCCATAACTAAATGCTGCTTATGCTGAGTGATTGTGTGCACTGCTGAAAATATACACTCGCTCCTTGTAGTGTGTTTACTGGGAAGCTGCCACTTCTGTCCTCTCCATTCTTTGAAAAAGGCTGTGGGTAAACACAGAGCACTGGCTATTTACATACCTACCTTCCGCCTGCTTTTTCAAAGCTCTTTGTTCAAGTGTCAGTGCTGGTTTGTAAAACATGAACAGAGTTGGGGGAAAAAGTAATTACAGTTCACATCTGGGTTTCTACTGACACGATGCTAAGCTGCTTGACTGCACTTTCTTATCCTTTCTCTCATTCTGCCTTTTCAGTTGCAAGTTCACTCTTTCTCTGTCTCCCCTGTCTCTCCTTTGCTGTCACTCTCACTCTCTTGCTTGCTATTCTGTGTGCTAGAAAGCTACACACATGAAAGGTAGCTGGCCTCACAGCCACTGGGTAGCGCAGCCTTGACAGCTTGGCCACCTTCAATGTGTCAAGATGCCAGGGCCCTCTATGGCCTTTTGCACAGAGACATCTCTAGTGTTTTTGGTTTCCAGAGCCCACAATGAGTTATCCTCCAAATCTAGTTCTAAAACCAAACCTCTTGGATCAGACCAATCCAGAAGCATTCTATGATTTCAGGGGCATCCAATATTTTGGCTTCTCTGGACCACAGTGGAAGAAGAAGAAGAATTGTCTTAGGCCACATATAGAATATGCTAACACTAATGACAGCTGATGAGCAAAAAGAAAAAATTGCAAAAAAACCTCATAATGTTTTAAGAAAGTTTATGATTTGTGTTGGGCCACATTCAAACATGTTCAAAGCTATCCTGGGCCCATATGTGGTCCTCAGGCCGTGAGTTAGACAAGCTTGTATGGGGGAGACTTCTAATCTCTCTAGAGGGCATGTTTGCTACTTGAATGCTATCCTAATCTGTCTCTCCAATTAATAATTCAATACATCATAACTTGGTTGCAGGCATGTCCACACTCATACCTAAGCTCATCAGTAGAAACCTTTTCCTATGGTTATAATTCCACTGTTGGCGGTGGTGGGAGGTATGGTCTAGAGTAGTGATTGTCTAACTTACAGGTTTCAAAATAATATTTAAAAATTAATAATGGTGACCAACATGGCATTGTCAACTAAGAATTTTTTTAAAATAAATGTTTCATCAACCTTATTACTACCATATTGTAAAAGAAAAAGACATTTTAACTGTAAAATGTAAGAAAGACATTCAGCATAAAGAAAAGTTCTTTACATTAACTAAATGTAGGTCTAAAAATCTGATTGTTTTTGAGAGGGAGAAGGATATTTCTTGAAATAGTGAAAATGATGCAGTGTGACTTCCTATCCCTCATGGGGAGCATGGTGGGTTAGGGGTAAACAGCAAGGGAATATCTCATTTTTCTGTGTTTTCTGTAACTTTCAGTACAATACTGGGCACCCAGTAGCCCAGCCTAAGTTTCATCTCCCTTCCTGACTGAAAGATAATTCCTTCAGTGTTAGGTGCTTAGTAACTGCTTGTCATGAATTGTCTTGTGCAGCTTGCCATTATTTTATGCTTATTCATTGAACACAAATGTAACGTCTTGGGCCATTGCACACACATACACACACACACATATTCTTTATTTCTCCAGCACACAAAATACTTTTCATTTTCTCTCTGATTTCTTTATTGGTTAAAAACAAACAAACAAACACGATTTATCTTTTGTATGATTGCTGATTATAATCAATGTGATCATTAGTAAAATGTTATTTGCTAAATAATAATGACATGATTTTGTTAAAATAATTAATATTATTGAATGCATGTTATTTTCATAGAAAAAGCTAAGGAAGAAGGCTTATTGTATATATAGTAAGCTCAGTTGTGGACATGGCAAGTTTGAAATCATAGCAGAACTTTCAGGAAACATCACACCAGAGTTTTCTTTCCTTTCAACTATATTTTGTATTTTTGATCTCAGAAGCTGTGTTTTTTCTTCTTTGTTCTTCTCTTGTCCAGTGATAAGCATATAGTAGATTATGAGTGGATGCTTTATGAACTATGTAGATTTAGTATCATATGACATTGAAAAAAAAGAAAGAAAAAAGAAAAAAGATTAAAAAAAGAAACTGTGTGGATGGAGGTTTGTGAAAATTTCCAGGGAACGTGGCAGTTGAATATTGGTGGCTGGTACAGTCTGGCTCTGTGTCCCTACCCAAATTTCACCTTGAATTGTAATAATCCCTATGTGTCAAGGGTGGGACTAGGTGGAGATAATTAAAAAATGAGATTGGTTTCCACCATGCTGTTCTTGTGGCAGTGAGTGAGTTCTCACAAGATCCATTGGTTTCATAAGGGGCTTCTCCCTTCACTTGGCACTCATTCTCTCTCCTGCTGCCCTGTGAAGAGGTACCTTCTGCCATGATTGTAAGTTTCCTGAGGCCTCACCAGTCATGCAGAACTGTGAGTCAATTAAACCACTTTTCTTTATAAATTACCCTGTCTCAGATACTTCTTCATAGCAGCATGAGAACAGACTAATACAATAAATTGGTACCACAGAGAGAGAGAGAGAGATATTCTGCTATAAAGATACCCCAAAATTTGGAAGTGGCTTTGGAACTGAATAACAGGCAGAGGTCAGAACAGGTTGGAGGGCTCAGAAGAAGATAGGAAGATGTGGGAAAATTTGGAACTTCCTAGAATCTTGTTGAATGGCTTTGACCAGAATGTTGATAGTGATATAAACAGTGAAGTCCAGGCTGAGGTGGTCTCAAATGCGGATGAAGAACTTGTTGGTAACTGGAATAAAAGTGATTCTTGCTATGATTTAGCAAAGAGACTGAATTTGCATTTCATCTCTGCCCTAGAGATCTGTGAAACTTTGACCTTGAGAGAGATGATATAAGGTATCTGGTGGAAGAAATTTCTAAGCAGCGAATCATTCAAGAAGTCACTTAGGCATTCAGTTATATGTATTCACAAAGATATGGTTTGGAACTGGAACTTATATTTAAAAGTCAGCAGAGCATAAATGTTTGGGAAATTTGCAGTCTGGCAACATAATAGAAAAGAAAAACCCATTTTCTGAGGAAAAATTCAAGTCAGCTGCAGAAATTTGCATAAGTGATGAGGAACCAAATGTTAATCTCTAAGACAATAGTGAAAATGTCTCCAAGGCATGTCAGAGATCTTCATGGCAGTGCCTCCCATTAAAGGCCTGAAGGCCAAGGAGGAAAAAATGGTTTCAGTGGGCCCAGGGTCTTGCTGCTTTGTGCAGTCTTGGGACTTGGTGCTCTGCATCCTAGCTATGGCTAAAAGGGGCCAATGTAGAGCTCAAGCTATTGCTTCAGAGGGTGCAGGCCCTAAGCTTTGGCAGCTTACTTACATGTGGTGTTGTGCCTTTGGGTGCACAGAAGTCAAGAATTTAGGTTTGGGGACCTCCACCTAGATTTTAGAGGATGGATAGAAATGCCTGGATGTTCAGGCAGAAGTTTGCTGCAGGGGTGGAGCCATCATGGAGAACTTCTGCTAAGCCAGTGTGGAAGGGAAAAGTGGTGTCAAAGCCCCCACACAGTGCCCACTGGGACACTGCCTAGTGGAGCTGCGAGAACAGGACCACTCTCTTCCAGACCTAAGAATGGCAGATTGACCAGCAGCTTATGCCATGCACTTGGAAAAGCTGTAGGCACTCAATGCCAGCCCAAGAAAGCAGCTAAAAGGGGGGCTGTACCCTTCAAAGCCACAGAGGTGGAGTTGTCCAAGGTTCTGTGAGCCCACCTCTTTCATCAGCATGCCCTGGATGTGAGACATGGAGTCAAATGAGATCATTTTGGAGCTTTAAGATTTAACTGCCACACTGGATTTTGGACTTCCATGGGGCCTGTAGCCCCTTCACTTTGGCCAGTTTCTCCCATTTGGAATAGGTATATTCCACCCAATGCCTGTACCCCCATTGTATCTAGGAAGTAACTAACTTGCTTTTGATTTTACAGGGTCATAGGTAGAAGGGATTTGCCTTATGTCAGATGAGACTTTGGACTTGGACTTTTGAGTTAATGCTGGAATGACTTAAGACTTTGAGGGACAGTAAAAAGGGCATGATTGTGTTTTGAAATGTGAGGATTAAGCATAAAACAATGGCAAACTGCATAATTCAAGGTGAGATTTGGGAGGTACCAAGAACAAAATGATATGGTTTGGCTCTGGGGGCCCCACCCAAATCTCACCTTGAATTGTGGTAATTCCCACATGTCAAGGGTGGGACCAGGTAGAGATAACTGAATCGATGGCAGTGGTTTCTGCCATGCTGTTTTCATGATAGTGAGTGCTCATGAGATATGATGGTTTGATAAGGGGATTCCCCCTTTTCTTGGCACTCATTCTCTCTCCTGCCGCACTGTGAAGAGGTGTCTTTCGCTATGATTGTAAATTTTCTGTGTCCTCCTCAGCCATGTGGAACTGTGAGTCAGTTGAACCTCTTCTCTTTATACATTGATAAATTACCCAGTCTCAGGTATTTCTTCATGGCAATGTGAGAATGGACTAATACAATGGCCCAGAAGTGATCATCAGATGGTACTGTAATACACGCATGGAGGGGAAAGTGAATGTAGTTGAGGGTTTTTAGGAGAAAAAGGGGAGATCAAAAATAACTACCTGAATGATGCAGCTTTTTAAAAAAGTCAATTTGTAGGTCATTAATAAATTGAGATTCAGGAAATCATTGTATGGTTTAAATGGAGAAAAATTTTTCACTAGATCACTTGATCTCTGGGGATTTCCAGAAGCCCATTCATGAACGTGGTTCATTCATTCAATAAACATTTTAACTAATGCCTACTATGTCCTAAAATTATTTCAGGTGCTAGGAAAACAGCAGTGGATAAAACAAAAATTCTTTAGAGTTTGTATTCTAATGGAGAGTCATAGGTAATCTACAAAATAAATAAATGTCCAGTATTCTAGATAATAGGTACTCTAAAGGAAAAATAAAACAAAAAATAGTGATAGGACAGGCTGGGGTGATGGTGGTAATTTCAAGTTTAGGTAGGGTAAAGAAGACATGGGTAGACAGAAAGCCCAGGTATGGCATAGTTTTCCAGGGACCAAACCAAGATGTTCAGGAAGCAAGAGGCCTCAAATCCTCCGAGTGCAGTCTGACACTGCACCCCAATTAACAGTGACAGCATACTGCTTTAAAATAGGAAATAAAGTGGAAGGAAAGCAAACGCTTGATAGTTGACCTGACATTCACTGTTACAAGATTGGAAACGTACAATAAATGTCACTGATGGAGCAATATTCATGGAGTAAAAATGTCAGTTTTCAATTTGGCATAAGGATGGTTTGACATGTATTAGTCGTGCACAGAATATTATCATAATTAATGCATTAATAATGCAGCTGTCCTTTTTCTCCCGATTCTAAGTTAAGAAGGAGGAAATAGAGAGAGGCAAGTGAAAGAGCAGCTCTCGCCCTGATCAGACCTTTCTCCTGGCATTTGTCTCTTCCTCTGCTCAGCCATCTCTGTGACATTGGCTTCTGATCAGTATCGGTCCTGATTTATCTATCTCAGTTCTTCCTTCACCTTTCATGAATAATGCTAGTGGCATTGTCTGCTGAGGGCTTTTTTCTTAATTTTCAGCAGTACTTAAAATATATTTTAATTTTTCCTTCATTTCAGCAATACTTAAAATATATTATAAAAATGATATGTAAGCAAAATCAAGAGTATAAAAATCTCTCATAAACTCACTACCCAGAGAAAACCACTATTACTATTTTGGTGTTTGTGCTTCAGTCTTTTTTCCATAATTATGCATATTCACATTAACAAATGTCAGATTATTCTATATATAATTCAGTGATCAATTTCATACATATTAAACATATACTTTTATCCTAGTAAATGCTTTTCTATAATATTTAATGGTTGGGTGGTGTTTTGTTATACAGATATAGCATAATATAATTAACTAATTTTCTTCCTGTCATGTACATTGTTTCTATATTTCTGATATTGTAAACAATGTTGTGATAATTGTTGTATCTATGATGATTTATTTTGGACAAATTATTAGATATGGAGTGAATAGGAGTATTAATTATCTACTGGAACAATATTGCTACAAAACAAAACAATGAAACATTATTGCTCACACGGCTGGGATCTGCTCGCTGGCTCTGCTGATCATAGGTGGGCCTGGTTTCACGCTTGAGGATTGATTGGCTGACTGCTGGCTGATCTAGGGTAGCTGGTGCTGGGATGACTCAGGGGATTTGATTCCTCTACACTCTTTCTCATTCCCCAGCAGGCTGGCCCCAGCCTATTCTCACGTCATTGGGAGAGGCATGGGCAAGCTTATTCTCACACCCGTTTTTTAAGTCTCTATTTGTATCACATTTATTGACATCACAAAGCAAATCATGTGACAAAGCCCAGTGTCAAGAGGCAGGATATTCCGTCCTACCCACAGTTGGAAAGTACTGCAGGGTTACATGGCAAAGGTCACACATTTAGGGAAGGATGAAAACTTGAGGCAAATTTTGTGACTTCCCTTATCAGTCAAAAGACACCCTTGTTTTCAAGGCTTGTGGTAGATGTTTCCAAATTGCTCTCTAGAAAGGCCAAACCAACCCCGCTAATGGTGTACGACTTCCTGGCTTTCCAGTTCTCTTTACTCTTGCTGATTCTGGTAATGATTTATGACCATCCATCTGGGCTGTTTTGATTGGCATCTCTACCTGTCTTTTAAGGCTGTACAGTTTTTCTTTGTGGTGATTCTTTATTTGCAGAATACCTCTGGTCTACTTACCTTCTTCATCCTGGTTTCTTCTGCCTGCTTTATCTCACACTTGTGCTGACCAACCCCTGGCTGTCTGAATATTCAGTAATCCATGAAGGCCTAATCCCCAAGTGTTCTAAGTTGGTAGGAGTTACTACACATCTTTTAATCTCGCCGCCTACATCAGCAGTAGTGTAGTTGTTGGTCCTCATTATGCCTAGAATATTGCAATTTTTAGGGTCTGAAAAGAGCTTAGAACCTAATCTCATTTTTATCTAGTACTATTCCAAAGATATAACTATTAATATGGGTATTTGTATAGATGAAAATATGGATATAGATAGAAATTTGCATAGAAAAAATATTGAAAGGCATTGACCATTGTTAATATGGTAGTATTCATCTGTGTATGGGAATTATAGGTGATTTTTTTTTTGAGACATAGTTTTGCTG
This sequence comes from Callithrix jacchus, assembly GCF_049354715.1. Taxonomy (NCBI): domain Eukaryota; kingdom Metazoa; phylum Chordata; class Mammalia; order Primates; family Cebidae; genus Callithrix; species Callithrix jacchus. Next base: position 113,559,947 of record NC_133509.1, read on the forward strand.
TTGTTGCCCAAGCTGGAGTGCAATGGCACGATCTTGGGTCACCACAACCTCTGCCTCCCAGGTTCAAGAGATTCTTCTGCTTCAGCCTCCTGAGTAGCTGGGATTACAGGCATGTGTCACCATGCCTGGCTAAATTTGTATTTTTATTAGAGATGGAGTTTCTCCATGTTGGTCAGGCTGGTCTCAAACTCCCAACCTCATGTGATCTGCCCACCTCAGTCTCCCATAGGTGAATTTTAAAAAGTCTTTAATGTTGCATACAGAAACTGAGGATCAGAGAAATTAAATGACTCACCTCGTACCATAATGATAAATAATAGTAAAACTGTGACTAGTGCCCAGTTCTGCTGATTTCTGGTTTAATACTCTCTGGTGACAATACCACAATATGATCTCTGAGGCCTAGCTGTCTTTTGTTTGCTTTTATATTCCAAGCAGCATTCGTGGTTTGTTTTGGTTTACAAGAGTGCTCTGCTGATTATGGGTTCATAGGGAAATAAAGAATATTTTTAAAATGATTGAGTCATCTAAGCTGTATAATGTAGTATGCATATATATATACGTATGTATGTATATATACACATAAAATCTGTATGCATAAATTACCATGGCTTCAAAATTTGACAGATGGTTCAGGTAAATAGTGGGTTTTATCTTTTAAATTACATTAAAGCTCCCAAGTGGATGCATCCTGAGTTCTGGACACATAATTGATCATAGGCATCACATGGATTCTATGTAATTATATTAATTATTTAGTACATAAAATGATAAGCTCTGTAGAGTTAGAATAGAATCAGATAAGCTTTTTAGGGACATCTAAATGGGTAAGATTGATTAAATTTCTTGCTATGAGTAATTGAGGGTGGGTCACTATGACGGAGTGTTCTTCACTGGTACGAACCTTCACTAGAGCTATGCTGAGTAACTGAGGACTGGTTAGGAGACCAGTGCGTCAACATCTGTCTATAGGAAGTACGGATTCATCTGCTTTGAAATGAATCTTTGGTTTGTTTCCTGCTTGATCTTTCTTTCTTTTTCACCTGAATGCTCTTTCAAGAATATTCAAAAACACAGAAACAAAAACTTTTCTCCTGGAGAGTGGGGATTAGCTGAAGTATCATCATGATGCTGAGAAACAGAAAACCTAATTGGGAGAGTCCTGGGCCTGGAGAACACCAAAAGGATGTTAGCATCTTGAGTATATTGTTCTGATCTAAGGTCAGATGTTAAATTGAGTCATTTGGGGGCTGGAAGTGTGACTAAATTAGCATTTTTTACTCACTTAGGCTGGCTGTGAGACTATGCAGATCACAGAGGGAATAGACACAGAAATGAACATGAACCAGTGGGTACATAGGAAAGGGGACCTGAGGTTGCTTCACCAAGCCAGAGGTGGGAATCTCAGCCCCTGAGAATAAGCATCTACAGAGGCTTCTTTCCTAGTACTTCAGTGGTGTTTGTTTTTCATTGTGCCACTTGGCTTTCAGAAAAAAAAGGCTGCCCGACCTGGAAGCTGAGGTTTTACAAGTGGGAGAACTGTTAACCTCTTATAGGATTCATAAAGAGTCTTTGAACTAGAGAGGGTTTAGGTATTCTGTGCCTGGGTGAACTCTTGGGACTCATGCTTGATCATACCAGGATTCAAGCAGAACACAATTGTCACTGTTAGCCCAAGATCCTACACGTACCCAGACACATGCTCTCATGGCACGTACATATGCACCTGGACACCTTCAACTAGTGTAGAATGTAAACATTCTTTAAGGCACGCACACACAAGGTATTTTTAAGTGTAGCCTCACTTAAAAATACCTTGTGTGTGCCTTAAAGATCATTGTTGGCTGCTTCTTGATGGCAAAGTGCTCAGTTAGAGCCAGTTTAAACAAGCATGTCACCAGAACTGAATAAATAGATTTTGATGAAACTGATTCAGTTAATATCTCCCTTAGGGTGAAGCTCAGCCTTCTCCACTTCACTGGTTCTATGAAAATCACTAGCCCTTGTTTCCAAGCTGTGTCTGAATTCAGACTTAACTGTTAGCCATCGTTTAAGACCACAGTGAGGTCCACAGGGTAGTTTCAAGGTGTGATTAAGATATTTGGGAGTGGTAGTGGGTTAAAAAAAGAAAAGATAGAGCCAAAGAGCGAGGAGGCAAGCTGGAGGCACATGGCTATATGAGGAGAAAACTTGCAGTGAGGCCTTTTCATCACTGCCTCAGGGTTGATGTGATGGCTTCATAGAATCAAGTGCAAGTCTGTGCTCCATTGTCTCAATTGGCTGGAAGAGAGTGCTCCTAAGGCAGAGGTAGGAGCATGAAAGTTCACCTAATAGCTTAGTTTTATTAAGTCTCATCGCCACAGGCTGCACCTTATCCTGACATCCTCACTGGAAGATAACTATCCTAGTTCCTGAGAAGGAATTGTGAACAGGGCATTGCATGTTTGCCAAAAAGTTATTTCAAGTCACCCCAGCTCCTCACTTAACCTCTCTGTGCCTGGTTTTACTTCTCAAAAATTATGGTAATAATTATTAGAGTCATAATAGAATACTACCTATGTCACAGGCTTTTTGGAATGATTAAATGAGTTAATCCTCTGAAGATGTTGAAAAGCACACCTGGCATGTGGTAAATGGTCTTCAAATGCTAGTCGTTGTTATCTTTATTAACTGCTGTACCCATGTTGAATTGGCAGCTGTGTTTTATATGAGTCTTTAATATTTAATCTGTAATTTCTGGGCTGCTCCTGACACAGAGGAGGAGCAAAGGAGCCATTGGTACTACTGATGAATGTTAGGAGGTGGAGACACTTTGACAACTGCTAAAATGTACTCATGCCTGCCTGCTTGCCCTAACTGCACTTAGTGGCCTGAATTCCGGGCCTGCCAATCTCATTACACACCAGTTTTCATGACTGTCCTCAACTTACCCCTTTCTTACCACTGCTCAGCACTTGTCCTCAGTTGACACCAGGCTCTTCTGTAATTGTAGACTCACTTCTCCCATCTGAAATATTCTTTAGTTGGCTCCAAAGAAGGATTCTCTATCTCCAACTCAAGGGTGAGCTCCTTTTTGTGGAAAAACTACCCTGTGTGTCTTTTCCCTCCCTCTCTCCATCACCATTGGCATTCAGTTCAATATTCTGCACACACAGGAGTTAAGTCTCAATTTAAGGTAGGTCAGGTTTCATTCACCCTTGAGCTCCCATTAGCACCCACCACAGACTCATTGGAGAGGTGACTATTAGAGATGTTTGTGGAAATGATCTCAAATGATGTCCTTCTACCTGAGTCCTTCACTGAATCCCTCACTTGTATACATGATTCATACTGTGGTAGCTTTGATCCTTGTACAAAAGAAAAGTAGTAACTCTTCTTTGAGGCCAGGCCAGGACTATGGGGCCCAAAGGACTTTTTTCATCCCTCTTGGATTGGAGTTGCCTTATCTCGATGTTGGAATGTTTACATCCTTAATCCTTGAGAAGGGGAAAAGTTATGTTTATCCTCTACTGCTTACCACGATACTTCCAGCCACATCCTACTGTTCTACAAACACAACAGTCATGGCTCACTTTGTAAGCCATCTACTAAATGCTAGGTACTCTATAAAAGAAGGTAGCTTACATACATTTTTTCATTTAATTCTTTGAATTAGGGTATAACCCACTCCATTTTTAAAGTTAAAGCAACTGAGGCTTAGAGAGCTACTTGACCAAGATCACAAGGTTAATAATTAGCATAAGCCATTCGATCTAACACTAACTTGTTGTAGCTAACTTGTCTTGCTCTAAACGTCTTATCTCAGTATATTTGTGCTGCTGGAACAAAATACCACAGCCTGAGTAGTTTATACGTAATGGAAACTTACTTCTCACCGTTCTGGAGGCTGGGAAGTCCAAGATCAAGGTGCTGGCGCATTTTCGTGTCAAGCTCCAGGAGGGCAGCTTGTTGCTATTTCCTCCTAAGTGGGGGCACACTGTGTCCTTATATAGCTGACCTTTTATAAAGGTTGCAAATGCTACTCATGAGGGTTCCATCCTCATGGTTTAATTACCTCCCCAAAGCCCCACCTTTTAGTACTTATCACATTGGTGTTTAAGTTTCAACACATAGATTTTAGGGGACAAGCAGACCAGAGCATATCTTCTCTACAGGTTTATAAAAATACTTCATTCTGTATATCTTTTCATTATTTTTCCTGCTTGAGAATACATTTTCTTCTCTGAAGACAGGGACACATTTATGGACATTTCTTCCACTGCTCTCCAAGATTGCAGCGATTTTATATGTATATCTGTACACTGAGAATATATAATTGGCTAGCCCCTGTACCCCATATGATAGTTTACTGGTTACCATAGAGCAGGAGGAACTGAAGAGAAAGAAAGAATCAACACCAAAGGTGCACATACCTGTTGCAATTTGTATTTTGTTCACACCCTAGTTCAGCTCATCCAAAGCCCAACCCCAATAGGGCTTAAATGTTCTCAGCATTAGCTTCTCTTTATTAATATCTGTTTGTACCTTTCTTTGATGCCATATCTATCCTCCATAAGGTACTTATTAATTTTCACATCATCCTGCTTCATCTTGTTCTGTCCATTATGTGTAAGGCTGGAATATAGAAAGCCAGTGCGTCCTTATCAGTAGGAGACAGTTCAGAGTGCTTGTGGGTGAGCTCATGGTTTCCTGCAGCTGCACAACTAGAGAGAGCTACTTCGTGATTTTGGAGATCTGGAGTCTAGGAAGCCTAGGAGGTATTAAGCAGCTGTCAGTCAGCTTGCTTTGCATCTTAAGCATGTCTGCAATTTTATGGTGTGCTCTCCTCTCCAACCTCTGCTCTTTTCCTCTGTTTCTGCTTAGGTTGCTACCCTGAGAGAGAAGCAGCCATGTTGATTCTTTATCTTTTACCAAAGGTGCAGCAGTGGCATCTCTTTCTAAATTGTTATCATTAGGAGAATAACTACTGTGGTTTGAATGTCCCCTTCAAAACTCATGTAAAATGTAATTGCCTGTTGTGACGGCATTAAGAGATGGGATCCTTAAGAGGTGGTTAGGCCATGAGAGCTCCATTGTCATAAATAAATTAATGTCATTATTTCAAGAGTGGGTTGTTATAAAAACAAGCTTGGCCCCATCTATGTGTCACTCTCACCGTCACTTGCCCTTCTGCCTCTGCCATGAGATGACATAGCAGGAAGGCCCTTGTCAGATGCCAACACCTTGATATTGAACTTCCCAGCATCTGGAACGATGAGAAATTTATTTGTTCTCATTGTAAATTATCCAGCCTATGGTAATCTGTTACAAAATCACAAAATGGACTAAGACAATAACCTATCCATATGATACAATACATGATGTAGGAAGTAAATGCATTGAAATAAATAAAAGCAAAGAAGGTCTTTGTTATCCAGGACACTGTGTCCTTTTCTGCAGAGCTGAAAACTATCATATCTTTCATATGATACTTCTTACTAGAAAATTCCCAGGAGTACACATACATGTGTGTATCACCCTGTTTTACCTTTATAAATGGGACTGGTTGGAATGCTGCTGAGATTCCAGCTGCTGACCCTCCTGCCAGGTGCCCAGTGGTCCTCATTAGGGCCTCTGGGATACTAACATTCACACAGGCAAGGTACTTTCCCTTCCTGACACCTCAGGGGCCCACCCAGGACCATCAAACAGACTCTGCAAAGCTTAGGACATCAATTCCCACAAAAGTCCAGAGTGATGGTGCTCTTGGAAAAATGGCAAACTTAAATATGGAAGCAAGACTTATTCTTCCTAAATTTTAGGTACAATAAGAAAATGTCATGGACTTATTTGTCCACTCATTTCGTGGACTTATTCCTTTTAAAAGAAATTTAAAAAAGTCATCCATAGTTTTTTCCTTCCCCTCTCCTCCAACTTTTAAAATAAAAATTTTAAAAGTTGGAGGAGAGGGGAAGGAAAAAACTATGGATGATTGTTTTCTTTTTAAAAATATTTTTGTAACTTTATATAAGGATTATATATTTATAATGAAAAAATTTGTTTATAATGAAAAAAACCTCAATACATCAAAAAAATCCAAAAAGTATTGCCTGTCCCCACAGAAGAAGAATCTTAAGCCCTCAACTTATTAAATGTGCTAATACAGCTTTTATTGGTTAGGAGTAGATATAAAATCTCTTTATAAGAAACCCCAGGGAACTACTACCAGTGTTTTGCTATAGTAAAATTGGGTCCTAATGAGCATAGTGGTAGAAGTCACTGCCTGCAGAAATTAGAAATGAAATAGAGTTGATTCTGGGTACGTCTGTGTTGAATTAGCAGAGTGCCTTTGAAACTTTCCTTGACTATGATGAGCACGGTGGGTAACAGGATCTCCCAGGGTGTTCAAAGCAGCACATGATTCCATCCCCAGCTTGCCCTGCTTGTTGAAAAATCACTCTCTAGGGCAGTATTTCCTGTGCTGTGGGTTTTGGCCTCTGTGAGCCTTGAATATTACTGCTGGTGAACTGTGGACTCTTCGAAATATAACATACTATCTGCCACAAATACCACAGTCACTATTTATTGAGTGTTTATTATGTTCCAGGCACTGTTCTAAGAACTTTCATGCATTTACTTATCCAATTCAGTAACCCAGTAACACTGATAGCATGTTGATCCCCTTTATGGTTGAGGAAACTGAAACACAAAGGGACGAAGAAGATGGTCTAGGGTCTCTCTTCTTTTAGGAGGCAGGGTCATGGTTAGAAAAAGCTACATCCTAATCACTAAACTACATCACCTCTCAGATAAGTGGATGACATCTCCTGTATGTTGGCTGGCTGTCGTTATGTGTGCCTGTGATTGTTTTCCAGATATTTGTAGAGACTGTTGAGATTGAACAAACAGAAATTCATATAAGACCATGCTGGTTTATGTCAGCTTTTGGTCATCAGTCTTTTCTCCATCAGTGGATCTCAAATGTGACTCTTCTCCTGTGATGATCCTCCAAGTATTTGGCTGTTCTAAAAAGGCCATCGTCTCAAAGACTGAACATCATTGTTCTAGAGGAAGGATTTGGTCATCAAACACACACCATCTCCACTTTTTTCTCAGCCAGCTCTTCTGGCTCCTGGCTTTTTTCTCCTCTTCCGTCCTGTCTCCCCCAGTATCAAATGGCATGGTCTCTCATTCTTTGTGATGTAAACAGACACTGGCGAGATAAAGAGATAAGCACTGCTTTGGGAGTCATCTGTTGAAATACAAAAATAACTTTGTAACATAACCTTCTCCTTAGAAGCAGTTAATGGAGGAAATTTATGAATTTTTTGTCATGTGTGAGAAGCTGACAGAACCTCTGATCAGAAAGACCGTGTTCTACCATCAAATCTTCCATCGTTTGTGTAACTTTCAGCAAGTCACTCTACCTCTGTACCTCTGCTTCTTCATTAGCCAATTTGCAAGAATGCTTGCAGAGTTATATGAGATGATGGTGTTATGTATTTATTTTTTGTTAATGTTTACTTATTTTTTTTTTTTTTGAGACAGAATCTTGCTCTATTGCCAGGCTGGAGTACAGTGGCATGATCCCAGCTCACTGCAACTTCTGTTTTCCGGTTTCAAGCAATTCTCCTGCCTCAGCCTCCCGAGTGGCTGGGACTACAAGCATGCACCACTGTACCCCGCTAATTTTTTGTGTTTTTAATAGAGACGGGATTTCACCATGTTGGCCAGGATGGTCTCGATCTCTTGACCTCGTGATCCGCCCACGTTGGCCTCCCAAAGTGCTGGGATTACAGGTGTGAGCCACCGTGCCCAGTGGTTTATGTTTATTTCTTTAAAGAATGTTCAGTATCTACTCCATAACAGGCACAGCTTTCACATCAGGGATTCCAGCAGTGAGCTAAACATAACAGACCCCTAGTTCTCATGGGGGCGATTTCTTATTTGAGGAAGACAGACAAAAAGGAAATATATAAATAAATACATTATCAAGTGGTAATAAATGCTATGGAGAAAAAGAAGAAATAAGAAGGATAAGGACGGGTGTGATGAATATATGTAGACATTCAGGAAAGGCCTCAGTGTTGAAGCAGTATTCACGCTCATACCTGAGGACGTTAGAGCCTGAGCCAAAATGCTATCAGGGGAGATGGTCACAGGCAGCCAATGCAAAGACCCAGAAGTGGGGATGTGCTTGGTGGGTTGGAGGTACAGGAAGGGGCCTATGTGGCTGGGACAGAGGGAGGAAGGCTGACAGTAGAGATGAGATCTGAGGTTCTGAGGTGCCAGAAAACAGAAGCTCTGGGAGTGAGATGGAGACATGGACAAATTGAAGCAGAGTGAATATGCTGTGATGCTAAAGGCTGATCACTCCTGCTGAGTGTGAAGGATAGAAATTTAGGGACAAGGGAGGTTGGAGGGAGACTACTTAGGAGACTATCATTGTAATCCAGGTGGCTTGGCCGTGAAGTTAGTGGCAGAGGAGGTCTGATTCTGGGCATACTTTGAATCTATGCTTAATACGGTTGTTGAAAATTGGATTTGCAGTAGGAGAGAAAGGGAGGGGCCAGGGTGACACCAAGCACGTGGTCAAAGCCTGAGCACCTGGAACGATCAGCTGTTGTTTGCTGAGATGGGTAAGGCTGAGAGAGATGCAGTTTTGGGGGAAGGGTTGGAAATTAGGGGTTCAGCTTTGGATTTGCATTTCAGTGTCTAGGAGATACTCTAGTAGAGACATGAAGTAGGTAGTGGTACGAGTAAGGTTTGCGTTTAGACAAAAATCTAGGATAAAGTTATGGGTTTGAGGATCACCAGCATACACATACTATTTAGAGGCTCTAGACTGGATGGAAGCATAGAGAAATTGAGTATAGCTAGTAAGAGGCCAAAGCATTGATTTCCTTCCCAGATGGAAGGGGGAACTATTGCTTAGAGCAGGAGTTGTCAGACAGTGGCCAGATTTTTATCTCTTTTTGTAAATAAAGTGTAATTGGAAAGATTCATCTGCATTTCTTTATCTATCGTCTGTGGCTGTTGTTGAGCTACAACAGCAGAGCTGAGTAGTTGTGACCAAGACTCATGGCTGGCGAAGCCAACAAAATCCACCGTCTGGCTCTTTACAGACAGGCCTTTTTTTGACCCTTGATTTAGAGATCAGGGAGATGAGAGACATCCAACAAAGGAGGCTGAGGAGGAATAGCCAGAGAGGAAGGATGAGTCCCAAGATTTCTGCATTGGAGGCAAGACAGTGCCAAGGTTTCAATCCACAGAATTAGAATATGTGACGCTGGGCAAGTTACTTCACCCATGTGGACAGTAGTAGCACAGGATTGGTGTGAAAATTAAAGTAGATGATGCACATGAAACACTTACAGCTGTCCTGGTATCCAGTTAGTGTTCAGTAAATGCTCTTAGAGCAACTACTTCTGTTTGCTTAGCCTGTAGTCCTCAGCTGAGGCTCTGTACTAGAGACAAATCAGGATGTTTGAGGATTAGCCCCGTCCCCTGATCAGGTAAGCCCATGATCTATGCTCCTCAGGGACCTGAGGAAGAAGGAGGAAGGTGAGCCACATCCCCTGACCCTGACCCTGAATGCCCTGTCCCCCAAGAGGACCTTGAAGGAGAGCTCTTCAACATCTGCTGTTACCTTCCTATCTTTGACAAACAGTCTTTATGGAAAGCTTTTGAGCAAACAGCAAATCCATCTTTATGAGATTACTAATGTCAACACATTTTGCGTATCAGGATTTTATAGGCTCCTTCGGGGCTGTGTCTGTGACAACATTGGCTGGCAGTGCTCACCTGAGGAATTATACAACTTGTCCCTGATGCTGGAAAAGGAGCTTGATATCCTACTGAGGCCTGGGACATTTTCTCCCAGGAAGGGTCTTGAATTAGAAGCTTGAAGAGGGGAGTTAGATTTACTCGAGCTCCTCTAAAGATTCTGTGTTCAACGCTTGAATAGGGAAAGAAATGCTTTGCATCCATATACCAGGCTCCGCATTCAACCTAGCAGCTTTGTTCCTAGTTAAGAGTCATGGGGCCCATGGGAGTGTTTGTTCTTTTGGGAATGTCATAAAAGAGAATTTGGCCTTTCCCACTCACATGTTCTTGCATTTCTTATTGGTTCTTCTCTTCCTGTTATTGCTGCTTTCCCTGGTTTGCCTCTAGAGCAGTGGCTTTCCAAGTGCCTTCTGTGGACAAGTAGGATCAGCATCATCTAGAAACTTGTTAGAGAGGCAAATCCTCAGTGCACCCCCAATTCATGGAATCAACCATTTTTAATGTGTGATCTTTGGCAGATTAGTTTAACCCTCTGAAATCTAGTTTTGCCCTCTGGAATATGGGGACATTAATAGCATAGGATTATTGTAAAGATTAAATGAGATGATTTTAATGAGTCTTCCAGGTGATTCTGATTATGCTACAGTTCCACTCCTCTAAAGTCTCTTCTAAAAGATTCCCATTTTTGGACAATTAGAAGTTCCTGCTAAGAGAAATTTTCAGATTTTATCCCTTTACATAGCTCAAACTATTTTTAATCTGAGCTAATCTGCCAATCATCTTTCCAAAATGAATTAATACTCTCCCATTTTCTTAAAACTCTTGTAGGATATCAACCATTTTAAATCTTTTCTTAAAGACTTGGGACATCATCGTGAATGTAATTGTTGTTATATCGGATGTCAGGGTTTGTCGTATTTCTGTATTTGGTGTTGTTTACTAGTTGTTTAGTTTCTTAAAAAAATAGATTCTTTAGTTTGCTACGTTATTCTTCATTGTCTGGATATCCGCTGTTATTTTTGTAGGTATATCTAGTATTAGCCCCATCACTTTCTGATTTTTTACTTTTAGCTTGATTTTGCACAAGGACTGAAATAACCAAGATGATGAATAATGTACACAAAGCAAGAATAGTCAGTAAACACAAAAGTAAACAAATGAGAAGAATTGATTGAGAGGAAGTAAATGAGAGGAATTTTTTAACAGCATAAGCTTCCATACCTGAGTTTTGCAGCATAAAGTCTGGATTCTTGGGTGCCTTACTGTTCACTTCTGATCATGTCCTAGTCGTCTTGAATCACTGAATAGCTGATGTTTCGAATAAGTGAAAAGTTTTTGTGCCATATTCACCACTCAGTCATTCTCCTTCATCGTGTTACACCTTTCTATTCTTTGTGTATATTGTTGACATTTACATTTTCCAGATGATACAATTTGTAACTATCATCCACTCACAAGTAAATTACGGTTCTGTGGAATAAAAGTTTATAACTAAATGGGAGGTATCCCCTCTTTCACTCCCCCCTTTTTTTTTACTTTTGTTCCACTTCTCTGGGCTCCTGATGAAGTCTAGGGGAGAGCGTACAGGGCTGAGACGTGAACAACCCTAGGATCTAGGCTTGGCTCTGCCACTAAGTGACTACGCAGAACTCTGCAAATCTCTTGGCCTCTCTGGGCCATGAGCTGCAACGCGATAAATCGGGATGATAATGCTTCTTCCTTGATGCAGTGGAGCAAGAATCCAAATAAATAGGACAAGTGAAAACTCAACACAATCTACATACATGAAGCATCATTCTTAACGTCTATCCAGGGCATTTGGCTCCATGTAGACCTCGAGATTGCTCTCTCAGTCCCCTGTCCCCCCATATCCAGCTGCCTTGGCTCAGAGAGTCTGGGACTGTGCTGTATTTTCTGTCGTGCTTTAGTGTATCAAATCAACACAGATATAAAATAAAGCCGCAAAGAGAAGCTTGATATTCACCATAGAAAATGTTGGCGGCAAAGACAAAAACACTCAATGACAGCTTCACAAACAACACTTATTATGGCTGTGGAAGACACAATAGTGTGTGTAATGTGGTGTTTTGGCTGTACTTGCTGCTTGGGAATCTGGTGCATTCTGAGATGCAGGGAATGCCAAGTGTTTAGACAACATCTCGCTTGACGCCTGCAGGTTCCTGGAAAGGACTGGGGTCTCCAGAGCTAGGCTGCTAGCCAGGAGTCTCAGTTAGGCAGGGACACGCATTCCACTGGCTAAGGCCTTCTAGACTTCAGCAGAGAGCAGATACAGGAGCCCTTATGAAGCCCTGCAAAAGCCCACCACCACTGAGATCCAGTACATACGCATTCCTAAGCAGACTGCTGCCTTTGGTTGAGTCTATCTGGTAGTGGGGTGGGTGGAGTGGAGTGTGGTGGGGTGGGGTAGGGTGGGGCAGGGAGGGGCGGGCTCCTCTCCACAGGAGAGGATGCTAACAGCTGGTATTCCCGCAGGACTCGCAAGAAGACTTCTGTGCACTTCCAGCCTTCCACATGAAGCTTCTGGAAGGGCCAACCCAGTTTATTTCATCTCCTTGTTGCCTATGCCAATCCTATCCATCTTTAAAACCCAGTTTAAGTCTGACCTTCCCCATGAAATCACCAAAGCCTAAGTCTTCATGACCCCTCCTGCCTCTGGCCCCCTCTTGTACTTATTGCTTGAGATTCTCTTAAGTCTTTTCATTTGCTGCCTTGTTAAATTTACTCTGTGTTTATCTTGTTTCCTAGTCTGAACTGTCCGCCTCTTGGGGGAAGGGCAAGTTCTTACAAACCCTGATTCTGTTCTTCGGCCAGGACATGCCTGGGGCAGCAGATGTGTCTTTTCCACCTAGACTGAAGAACGGTGTCTCAGGGGCTGGGCTCGATTCTGCGGGAGGGAAGCCAAGGTCAGGAGAGCCAGAGGGAAGAATTGATTGGCCCTAAAGGAAAATCGCTTGAACCTGGGATGGGGAGGTTGCCGTGAGCCGAGATCGCGCCATCGCCGAGATCACGCCACTGCACTCCAGCCTGGGTGAGAAGAGCGAAACTCCCTCTAAAAAAAAAAAACTGCCTGGCAACTGCAGCCAAGCGTCTCATCCAAGGAAGGAAGAGGGATCAAAACCAAGGAATTGTGAAGTCAGGCAAGTGGCTCAGACTCAGGCTGCGAAGGATCCTCTGCCAGGGGTAGGAGGTTTCTTTGTTCTTTTGTGGTGCTCTTTGTGGTATGGAAACAAGTCATGTCTCTGAAAGGGTTCATGCAGGTTGGGCAGTTCCATCATGGTCTGCTCCTAAGGGTGGGGCCTGTAGAAGTAATGACGTTTCTTCTGGTCCCGGTCCACAAAGAGATCGTGATCCCATTCCCCTCACCTGTACAATGCAGGGGTGAGACTCAATCCTTTCTCACTCTAAGGTCCCAACAAGTGAGTTGAGAGAATTGTGAGCAGATCACCGTCTTCTGTAATGACCGGATCTTCCAAGGAATACTTTCAAAGGGCATGTTGGACATAAAACTTTTTTTTTTTTTTCATGAGCACTGGAGGCTTGGGATCAAAAGCTAGACCATTCCTAAAGGGAAGTTTGATCATTTTTTCTTTGGGAGTAAAAACCCTATGCATTTAAAACAGAAAAGAAAGCTTGCATGGATCTGAAAATGGAGAATAGGCCTGTTTCCTTTAGGAATGATAAATTCCAGACCAGGTGCACTGGCTCATGCCTGTAATCCCAGCACTTTGGGAGGCCAAAGCAGGCAGATCACTTGAGGTCAGAAGTTCGAGAGCAGCCTGGCCAACATGGCAAAATCCCATCTCTACTCAAAAATACAAAAATTAGCCAGGCGTGGTGGCATGTTCCTGTAATCCTAGCTACTCAGGAGATTGAGGCATGAGAATCGCTTGAACCTGGGAGGCAGTTGGGTTGCAATGAGCCAAGATCATGCCACTGCCCTCCAGCCTGGGCGACAGAGTAACACTCTGTCTCAAAAAAAAAAAAATGGTAAACTCCAATTAACAACAGGAGATGGAACAAATGGTGGGCAGCAACTGTCACTGGAGAAGTAAATGCTATGTCTGCAAAAAAAGAGGTGAGGGCACAGTGATGTGTACAGACTCCTGGCTTTAATTATCCCGTGCCTTGGTGATACTGGTACTCTGGAGATCTACTTACCAGTAGGAAGAAGTTTGTTTTCAAAGGTAGTGAGCTATGTCCCCACAAAAGCATTCCAGGGGCCATTTCTGAGCAGGAAGGCCTGTGGGAATAGAGTGGTCAGTTGCCATGGTGAGCAGAGATTTCCTGCTGAGAAGTCACCCCCGTCTTTGTGGCTCAGGGACAGTGTTGGTTGGGTAGGGTGATGCTCCTTACACTTTAGTGTGTTTACTGTCACCCAGGGGTCTTGTTGAACGATATATTCTGATTTCATAGGCCTGGAGTGGGACCCAAGATTGTGTTTCTAACCAGCTTCCAGGTACTGTCCATGCTGCTGGGCTGTGGACCACGTTTTGAGTACTGTGCTGTAGTGGGCACTGGAGGAAGAGGTGTAGACCTGAGCTCTACCCTAACTCAGCCCAGTGTGCGTGGCCCTGGGCAAGTCACTGGCACTCTAAGACTCACAATTACTGCGATACTAGTAAAAAAGGGAAATGAACTAGAAAGACTCTCTCTGGTTCTATGATGTAGTGTTTCTGTTACAGCGCCACAGAGAATTTAGACCTCTCCTTGTTCTTCTTAGAGTAGACTGTTGCCCTAGAGATATGTGCAGTGGTCATGCCTCATGGAAATGTGCTTGACTGAGCCACTGTGCATGGGTTATTTGACCCCCTTCTACCCAGTGCCTGTAGGAGTTGATACCAGACTCTACTATTATGTCATTTGAAAGAAAAGGATAGAAGAGACAGCAATTCCGTGATACTTACGCCATCTCCATTCCTCTAATGGTTCAGAAATAGCTTCCCCTCTTCCCCTATGGAATGTCTAGATTCACACTTTTGACCCCTAGCATTTTCCTGTCCTTCCTGCCTAGGAAGCAGGCTCATTGGGCCACCCTAAAAAAATGCGTAGGCCTCAGACTTCTGAATTTGTTTCTCTGAGATGAGATGTCCAGTTTGTTCACTGCAACTATGGTTGCCAGACCTATTACAGTTACGTAATAGGTTTCTTTTTTTAAACAGGTCTTGAAAATGTATGCATTATTCTTTAGGTAATAAATGAAATGGAAAAGGCTGAAAATAAATCAGCTTTGCAAAGTGGGACTGAAGCTTTTCTACTAACTGCACCATATTTTTTATTCTTGTTACTTTTTAAGGACCTGATGGCAAGTGATTTCTTTTTAACCCATTTAAGGACCCAGTTCATCTTGTACAATTCTTGTGCAAAGTCTCTCCCGAGACTTTGGCCTGATGCAGAAGAAGAGGCCCTTAGATAGTTATTCTGGGTATGGAGTGTGATTCAAGAAGATAGTATCATGTGTTCTCTGACGCAGGGTGGCTTTTGCTCCCCAAGGGTCCAACAGAGAGGGGCCCAGGCATGTAGCATATTGCATGCCTGCCCTGTTTCCCCATCAAAATAACCCATTCCAACTGGCACTGTGGCTTTAGTAAGGAAAAACATGTCTTTCTGCCCGGATGTATCAACCGAGGGACGAAGGGTGAGAGGATATAATTGTCTGAGGGTGACAACAGGATCAATTTCCTTTTGACACTACAGGCCACCACCTCTTTGTCTCCATAAAATTTCATTAACACTCGAATTTAGCAGATTGGCTTAGCTGTTGTGCATTCTGCTCTGTGTGTAAGGGGCCCATTGTTCTGCTCTAATGTAACTGGTTTTCTGATGGATGTGTTTATGATACCTCCTGCTGGGTATTGTGTGTGACAACTGGGGTATGGATAACTAAACAATAACTAAACACAGAATCCCCCTGTCCAGGGAGGGGCTGAGGAAGTCTCAACCGTTAATCTGTAGTAGGACCAGTGTCCTCCCATCTGCAGGAGATGTTCTGCTGGCTCGCAATGTGGAAAGATCTGGAAGGCTGAGGTCTGACGTCCTCGTCATCTCAAGAGCGACCCTGCTCCTCATTTGTGCGCACAGGCACTGAACGGAGGGAGCCTTGAATCATCTGGTTTTGCTCCTCATTAGTATTTCTCTGCTGTGTTCCCTGACCACACTTTCCTCCTCGGTGCATGGAAAGCTATTAGCAATGCATGCACGCGGCACATCTGTGGAGCCATTATTGCTGCTGGATAGCTGTGTTTGTGTAAAATATTGAACACCCTGTGAAGATTTATAATGGTTTCCGCCCTGTCCCCTACCCACCCCCTCTTCTCTATTTAAAGACATATTAACATCTCTAGCTCTACCTGGAGGAAAAACTCTTTGAAGTGAGACTGCATGAAGATAAAATGCCTTCTCTGAACATGTCCCTCTAGAATGAGTGTGCAGGCATTCTGAGAGGCCAGGGAGCCACCTGAGGCACAGGGGCAGGACGGCTCTGCTCTCCCCACTCTCTGTGCCTACTGGGAGGGAGTCAGTGCTCCCAAGCATGGGCTGAGCAGCCTTGTGACCACGCAGTTATCCGGCCCTTGTGAGACCTTGCTGGTGCCTTTCCTGAGACCTGAGTCCTGAGGCTTTAACAACATGGATGTGGCTTGGCCAAGAGACATCCTCTGGGTTCCTTAATAATTGTGTTTTCTCTTCTGTTTGGTCAGTGGAGATGCCAGTAGCTATAATTTAGTCTCGAGTAGGAGAGAGCCAGAGGTCGAGGCAGGGGTTGGAGAAACTGTCATCCTAACCCAGCGCAGAGGACCTGATTTAAAGAGGTGTAACAGACCACTGATCTTACCAGCAGATGCACCTGGAGCTCTGATGATGATTTAGGGCTCAGCTTCTTAAAAGGACGATGAAATTTCTCACCACCCCTGCTCAACCCTCTTGCTGTCCCCTACTCCAATGGAGAGAGGCCCAGGCATGCAGAATATTGCATTCCGGTGATGCTAGATTCATGTGCATGATACAGAAGGGTCTGGAGGGAAGAGGCTTCAGGTCCCTATGGCCCTGAGGATCAGCTCACTCCTTCCCTCATGTCCCCAGGCCATCCCACCCAGAGCATGCCCTCTGCACACAACAAGCGGCATGTTCCAGGGGCAGAGAGAGTGACATGAGGCAATGTCTGTGGCAAAGGGAAGAGTGTGTGCTGAGCCTCGGGAGGTGCCGATTGGCTGGCAGTGAGGTAATGCAAAGCAGTCTAAATGTGGATGCAGCAGTACCAGCATCGAGGGCGTGCCTCCTCGGCAAGCCTGAGTCTCCTGCCAGCCGTCTGAAGGACGAGGCGCCGAGGGGTGCTGCAGACCTCAGGCAGGTGGCTGGCTCACATGGCAGGGTCTGGGTGGTAGAGATCAGATGGCAGGATCTGAGTTGTCATGTCTGTTCCCTACCCCCGAACCCACCAAATGCCACTTCAATTCTGACCTCTATTCTTCAATGAGGATCTCTTAGTGAGGAGGGCAAAGAAGCTTGTAGGTGAAGGTCTGGACCTCAGGACCACCTACCCAGGTCATGGTGACTGACAGTCAATACGACTACTGTTGAGGATTGGAAGTTTTCTCAGTAACTGATGGCTTACCTTTCAGGATATAAAACCTCAGGGGTCCTTCCTAAGCACAATTCAAGATTGATATTTGGGCCAGAAGTCCACCCATAATTTCCCATTCCAGTCCACTTCCTCTGACTTCGTGTCATTGACAATGTCAGCTATGCAGGATGGAGGAATTCAAGAGGCCACTGTGGGCTACGCTTTCTTCTCTTTAAGAAGGCTCCTGTTCCAGGACAAAGCTGGCCTCTCAGGAAAAGCCTTCGGAGGCCTGGCAACTTACGGGAATCACAGTTGGTGCCCCGTGAATATTTCAGGTC
Organism: Callithrix jacchus; assembly: GCF_049354715.1. Classification (NCBI taxonomy): domain Eukaryota; kingdom Metazoa; phylum Chordata; class Mammalia; order Primates; family Cebidae; genus Callithrix; species Callithrix jacchus. The sequence goes on from NC_133509.1 coordinate 113,577,629, forward strand.
AATTAAATAAATAGTAACTACATATAGTCTTCCAGAATTGGGACCACAGGAGTAACTCCACACATTTGAGTCAATAAATAACTTGATTCACGTATTCAATAAACATTCTGGACTATTTACTGCAGTTCTGACACTGTTCTAAATGCATAGGCTAGGGTGGTGAGCAGAGCAAAGTCCCTGGTCTCATGAAGCTAACATTGTAAAGGGAGATACAGACAAAAAGCAAGAGAGCTAACAAGAAAATGAAAGAGAATAATGAAATAGAGGGTGGTTAGTGATTGAGGCGACTATTGTTGGGTGGTCAGGGATGTAAAGAGGTAACGTTTTAGCTGAGACTTCAGTGACGCCTATATGGCCACGAGAAGTTCTAGGAGAAAACTGATCCAGACACAGGCACCTGTAGGGGCAAAGCCCTGATTCAGGATAAGCCTGGAGGTTCCAGGAACAGAAAGAACACTCAAGGGGGAAAGTGGCCTGGGATGAGAAGAATAAAAGTGGGCAGTGGTCAGGTCTTGTAAAGCCCACTTGGCCTCAGAACTTAATTACAACATGAAGCTTCAGGGAAGACCACCAGGTCGAATACCTGAGGGGCAACATTCCAGTGGTTAATGACAACTTCTGGTCTGCAACCCAATGAGAAACAGAGCTTGTCACTGAGCTAGTACCATCGTGTGCACTCATGGGAACAACGCCACTCTCTTTCCCCAGGCACACAGTAATTCTGCTGGAGTGCTGACTCCTGGCAGTGTCTCGTGGCAAGATAGAATGGGGGTGGCAGATGGAAGCTCTCCCTAAAGAAGGATCATCCTCAGTTATTTCCCATTCACCCAAACCCTTTCTTTCCTCTGGATCAAACTGCCTGTATATTTTTGGATGTTTCCTTTGACCCAGATCCTATTCCCAGCTTCTATGTACCTTGTCTTGTTTGAGCCTTATAAAAATCTGCAAGATGGATGCTACAATTTGCATCAGACTAATGAGGAAACTGAGGCTCCAAGAGATAAGACAACTCTCCCAAGGTGACTCTTTTGGGGAGACATAGAACTGAAGTCCAAACTCCTAAGAAAGATGGAACTTTGGCCATCTTGGTTGAGGATGAACAAAAGAGGGTGGCAGAGGAGAGAGAGAGACTGAGACAGGCTAGATATCATAATATCACGGGTTAAACCAAGAGCCCAGGGGGACAACTGGCAGAGCTGCAGACATTTTTCCTTGTCACGCTGGGGACGGGTGGGGAGCGCTACTGACATCTAGTGGGTAGAGAGCTGGGATGCTGCTCTAAATGTTCCACCACGCACCAGACAGTGCCACAGCAAATAATTATTCAGCCCCAGCTGTCAATAGTGCTGAGGTTGAGAAACCTTCGGTTAAAGTCTTATAGTGCTCACTGCTCCCTGCTTCCCTGTCTTCCTTCTATTGCTACCCTCGGGGTGGCTGACACACTGGATCTCTAGAGACAGGACTAAAATCAAAATGGAAATTTAAGATTCCATCTGGATCCTGCTTTTATTTTTCCGAGCTCTCTTCACTATTCAAGTGGTCAGTGAAGGGAGGTGGAAAGCCTGATCTCTGGGCAAGTGAGTCCCCCTAGCGCAGGGTGGGGAGGGTGAGGCTCTGGCGTGGTACTGCAGGAGTCTGGTGGGAGGTACTTCTTAACTCTGTGCTGTGGCTTCTCCATCTGTAAAATGGAGATGATAATACCTCTTTCTGCCACCTCTCAGGTTTGAATTGCTGTGAGAATTCCATGATGTGTAAGTGCTTTCATAAAAGTACTATATTCATGTGTTATTACCAATTCTTAGACCGTGAATAAAATGAAACCATCATTATTCTACCCCCGACAACACCAATTTGCTGAACCATTAGAGTTTTGTACATTACAGTCTTAAAGAGCCATAGAGAGAACTGTAAGGGACCTCAAGAGGTCACGCGGTAGAAGATGGCCACGAGACACTTGGGGATGATTAAAGTGAGATGGGAAGACACGTGGCATCTTATTCAGTTACTCAGCTCTCCTTTGTTCACTTCCTTGTATCATCATTGACTTCAGAAGTAATATAATAACTGCATTAATAAAGTTCTCCTCCTCCCACCCCTCCAGAGCTCTGAGGGCATGGTCTAAACAGAATAATTAATTAATGGAAATGAAGAGAAAATAGCTCAAGTGATGGCTGTGGGAGATCAAATAGCAAGGAGGAAGCTGCAAAAATGTTCCTTGTTGTTTGACACTGGTCAGGGCACAGAGGCCTGGGAGAGTCCCAGGATTGCTGATTGACAGACAGAGTATTCTGGGGGTTTCCTCTTTGCTTCTCCTTTTTCTGCTCTGAAAGATTAGGAAAGATCCTCAGAGCAAAATCTGGCCATCCGATCCAGGCCATTGTGCTGCTGGAGGAGACCGTGTGGGGGATGAGGTGGTCTGAGAAGCTGGAATAAATGCAGGATCAGCGACAGGGAGGTGAGGGACAGACGCGCTGAGTGGTCTGACTAAAAATATGTAGATGAGCCCCCTAAATATGGGGGATGAGGTGGTCTGAGAAGCTGGAATAAATGCAGGATCAGTGACAGGGAGGTGAGGGACAGACGCGCTGAGTGGTCTGACTAAAAATATGTAGATGAGCCCCCTAAATAAAATACTCCTCCACACTGTTCACTGGCGACTGAAATTTCTTTAAGAGAAAATAAAGATTTTCTTTCTATAATTAAAGATAAAATTCTATTTTTTCCCAGGAGAGAGAAGTAATACTGTCTTAATTTATCCTACAGTACTACATGTTGATTACAAAAACTGAAGAATCCATTTTCTTTCTTTTTTTTTCCGATTTCTATCTCCACCCCATCTTGTATCCTACACAGGGCCCCATAGAGGCTTCCTGGGGTATAGGAAAGAACATAGCAAGGACCCTGGAGGCCTCGGGCCTCCACCTGGCTCTGCCGTTCAATAGTTTGACCTTGGAGAGGAATCAGAATTCTCAGGGCCTTAGTTCCTCTGCCCGTGAAGCTGAGGTGTTGGACTGGATATCTCCAGGGGCCTTTCTCAGAAGATTATGGATTGGGGATGGCTTTTCTTCTTTCCATTTTGTTCAAGGAAGCGTCCCCTTTGTCATCTCCCACCCGCCACCCAGCTGGGTGTGTTCCCATATTTCGGTGTCCTTTGAAGAAGACGTGAACAGTGGCCATTCGTCAAGGGGAGACCAGGGTGTCATGGTTCAAGAAGATGCCCGTGATGACTACAGCTGGCCAATCCCTCTTGGCGTCTTGTTGCCATCTCAGAAAGACGTGAGGGATGGGTTACAGCTGCTCCAGTAGGATTGAAAGCAGGAGGACTTCAGGACTCACCCTCAAAGATGCGGAACTCAAAAGGTCTCTGCCTCACAGCGCTGGGCCACCTTGAAGGGCAAGTTGACAAAATACAGCAAAGCCCAGATGGCCTTACAGAGTAGCAGATTATGAATTCCTCATTTTCATGGATAATTACGTAGCCTTCAATCTGAGGAACATGGCAGTGATTTGTGTGCTGTTTACTCTCCTTTCAGGTCGTGGAACCAGAGCCAGAGGCGTGGGTGTGACTCTGTTGCCCTCTAGTGGCTAGAATGCAGCTGCATGCCCAGCACCCCCTCAATCTTGCTTTGGCAGTGCAGCTGACTCGTGAGCAAGGGTTCCTGGGACACTGAAGGTCAAGGAGGCTCAGGGAATCCTTTCAGCACAACTCCTGACCTGAGATTATACAGAGACAAAGAGAGCAAGAGAGAGCACATCATCCTTCCTGTTTCTGGGAGTCAGATCTGTAACACAGAGGTCCTTCCAGGGTAACGCTGTATCCAGCTGCAGCGCTGGGACACTCTTGCCTCGTCTGAGGTGGCATGCCCATGTTTTGGGGCAGCTAAGGCACCTGGGGTCTGCTCTCACATTCACATATTTGCGGTGTCACTTCTGCCTCAGTTAGATGTCTCTAGCAAACAGATATCATTATGTGGTTTTCCAGTTAACACTTCCCAAAGGGAGCTGGTTAATATGGATGAGGCTTTTTAACATTTGGCTTTGAAGAGAGGGTTATACGTAGTTATAGCAGAGGGAGCCAGTATCTTAGTAATTGGCTAAGGTACGCAGAGGAGCGAGTCAGTCTGGGGTACATGCCATCTCTGGAACTCAGGGTCTTTGCAGAATGTACTATTGTGGTGCAGTCTTCAAGTGATTTCTCAGGTGAACTGGAAGGTGGGTCTAGGTGGAGATTATTTCAAGGAGGTCAGAACTCTGGTCTCTGGTTCCAATATCACATGTGCATTGAAGGCCATATGTGCATTTCTGTTGTTGGCTCAGGCAGAGGGTTCTCAGTAGGGTCTTCTTACCCAGACTGTTGCCCTTCGTGATGGGCAATAATACAAGAGGATTGATTTATGGAGAGGCTGAAGAGTTGAGTGAATGAGAAGAGGTGCAACATGCAGGGAGAAAGCTCGATGTAGGGTGTCAGCTCCTTTTACCCTTTGGGACAAGAATCCTCAATTTACTTGGCAAAACTTTTCTCCTTTTACTTCCTCTTCTAACAGTTTAACTCATGGAAAGGAAATGAGGGGAAATAAGACATTTCATGGCACGGAAGAGGGCTTTTTTGAAACACAGCAGCTTTCCACCTACAGACGTTTGGAATGCAACTTATGCTGGCAAAGCGACTGAGGGTTTAAATGATTTGCTTTATAGCATGTTACATTTCTTCCTTTGAAAATGAGGTGCTTGAATTACCTTTCTTGCTTCATAATAGAAATTTAGTCTTATTTCTCAGTCTATAGTTAACACACAGCAATCTGGTACCTTCTAGTGACAATTTACCAAAAAGTCAGCATTACGTAGATAGTTCTACAAAACCCAAACTCACGCTCTTTGCACACTTCTTGTCTTCCAGCCTTCAGAATCACCATTGATTCCTCTTTCATTCTGTACCCCTCCAACCCTCATGTCTACCCCTGACACTGAAGCTCATTCTCAGTCATTCACCCAATCCTGCAGACTTTGGGTCCCTACAGCCTAACATTAGTTTTTAACCATATTACTCTTTTTTTCTTCACTCTATACAAAAATCTCTTTAGCCTTAGAAGGCCCTCATAAGCCAAAATGCCAGAGATACTTGTGGTGTTCTAAAGTATTTGCTGGGACAGGGGTAAATGGATAGAGAAAAAAGGAAATAATAGGGAGGAGGGAACAGGGTTCCATGAGAAGCATGCTGGCTGGTGGAGGGGAAGATGGAGTACCACCAGCTATTGCTATAGGCTGGATCAGGTGATCAGTGGAATATGGTAGGTGGAATAAAGTGACTTAAGGAGTTTCTAGAAGCACTTCACTGCACTGCAAGTCATGCCACTGTTCCTCAGCTCACAGGTGGCAGAAGTACCACCTTAAAATGGGTTCAGCCAAGTGTCCCTTAGACACATAAGAGAGGGAGTGCCAACAAGGAGGACAGGGGACCAAGGGGGCCAGAGGAACCTATTCACTTCTTATCCAGTTTTGTCCTGGATTGATGCTGGTCTTGGGTGTCTGACACACCTACTTTTGGCCTAGCTTATTCACTCCCAGTTTGGTTATTATACAGTGGCACAAATAGGGAAAGATGGCTGGGACTTTGAAGAGAACAGGTGGCTCCTATCAGCTGGTGCTAACAGAGCCCCAACTTATAGATATGTATCTTACACTCACACAGCCTTCCCTATTATAATACTGTTGTAAAGTCAAAACTGTGAGTCTCTTGTCCCTTTGGGCTCCCTCCAGCTCCATTTAATACCGTTCCCAATGTTTGTACCTAATTACAGAGTTGAGAGGTCGTAAAACCACGTCTCCTGAGAGGTAGATCTGCTTTATTTTCTTTTGGCTTCTATGACACCTGATTGTCCTCCTTCTTTATTCATCTTTAATTATTTGCTTCCTTTCGTTGCTCATCAAGAATTTGTGCTCCTGAAGGTTCTGTCCTTGTCCCAGTGTCTTCCCCTAACATTATCCTTCTGGACAGTCTCTACCACCTGAATGTTAATGAGCCTCGAATCCAAATTGGCAGCCCAGATCACCCTCCCGGGCTCTGGACCTGTGTCCCCAGCTTTCTATTAGACATCTCTACCTACTTGTCCTGCAGGTACCTCAAACAACAAACATCTGAACCAGAATTTATCCTCTGTTCCACAAAAGTCACTTCTCTATTTCTCACTAGAAGCATAGAAATGAATGGGAAGAAAGAAAAACTTCTGTCCATTCTATCACTCAGTATTAACCTAGACTTTCTCCTCTTGCTCACCCCATTTTACCATGAATCTGTCACTGGTCTTAGAATTCTACTTCTCAAATACCTTTCCAGACAGACTCTTCCTCTCCATGTCTCTTTTATTTCCCCAGTTCAGGGTTTCATCACCTCGATCTGGCCTTTGATATCTACCTCCCTGTGTCCAGGAGCTGCGTGCTAATCCCTAAAAGAAAACCTGAATACAGTTTTGCAGCTGAATTTTATTTTAACAAAATCTGCATTCTTATGGACAACCTTCCAACACACTACTTCAGTAATATCCGTGACATAGGAAAGACTAACAAAAACCCTTTGGCTTTAAAAAAAAATCCATTTGCAATGACCTCACTTTCTGAAGGTCTCAACCGATACCCAGAGCCATTCTTTTTGGTCATATGCCAATTTTATAAGTAAAATAGAGAATTTCTTTATGGCAATACATTTCTGATGACGGCTAGCTTATGATGGTGGTCCTTCATGGAAGTTTCTTGTCTTTCTATAGCCTGAAAAATACTGATTCTTTGAAAATGAATTCCATTTGGCACCCTCCTCTTCTGCCATCTTGGTCCATTTTGCCAATCCGAGTAAATACAACTGGTAAAAAGGTTTATTCTATTTATTCTCCCTCTAGTCTTAGTTCATAACATGCTCAGTTAAACTTCTCTCTCCCTGAGTGTCTCCTCAAGGATAAATATTTTACCTTAGAAAGTCTGGTCATTTCTTAGGTTAGGAAAATGCTATCAGTCATTGGGAGTTGCTTTCCTATGTCAGGCTGGCATTATTGGATGAACTACAGGTTTAAGATTTGCTGTTCTGGATGCATCACAATGAAGTCATCTGAGATGGGCGCTGACCTGTAGCTCACAAGGAGTTTCAAGGTCCTCTGTCATCCTTCTTTCAGACACTCACAGTGATTAATTCTCCAGAAATCACTCCTGGTGCTATCCCCTTCAGAAAACAATTTTCTTTCTGAATACATATAGGGTCTGTAGGCTTCTCTGTGATAGAAAGTTTGGTTCACATTTCACGTTAGCTTTTCTTTTTAATTCCAAGGAACTCTACCTTCAAAAGCAAGCAAAGCCTTCTCCTCCCAGGTGGCCCATCACTGGATCTTGGAGCCTGAATTGTTGTTTCCTCACTCCTGCCCTCCTCTCTTCTTGGCTTTCTATCTAGGGCACCCGATGTCCTTCCTTATTACTGATGGGCTGCAGAGACTGATCCCCTGAGACAGGAAAGTGAACTATTACTTGTTTTGCCTTTTCATGTCTGATGTATCACTCTGTTTTCAGTGTAGCTTTAGCTGAAAGAGTAATGTGACCCACGAGTAGCTGTAGTGTCTCCAGACAACTCCAAGACCTCTCCAGTCCCTTGGAGGTCAGTTTCTGGTCTGGCATAATGGTCTTTGTTCCAGGGATTGAAGCCCAGCTAGAAGCAAATTCCTATTCTGATTTCTTAAGACTCTGAACCTCCTGTGAGGGTGGAGAGTGGTGGCTGGCTTTCTAAACCAGTCTTGTGTCTTCAGAGTTCTTGATCAGAGATAACTTGGGGAAAGTTTTACCTCATAAATCCACTTTGCTGCTGAGTCAGAGAGATGTCTTCGGAATGACCGTAGCTGGGGAGGGGATGGAATGTTAGTTGCCATTCATCCCTGCCCTTCAGTTCATGGCATAGGGTTAAGAGACTGTCAGGAGCCTCAGGCCTGTTCCGTGCTTAGCATGGGGTGGCATGATAGTAAGTTGGCAAGCTAGGGTCCTTCCATTCCAAATTCAACCATTTCTTGGCACGTATTTTTGTTTCTTTTTCTGAGAGACAGTAGACAGAGGAGCTAAATAAAATGTTATCCCAAGCCAAATGGTTAGAAGCAATGTGTCCCCTGCCCAGGCCTGAAATATTTTCATTCCCTTTCCCTTTCCCCTGGATTCCCAAAGGTCTTCTGCATTGCTTGTTGCTGCTCTCTTTTTTTCGCTATTCATTTTGATGGCATTAAAAGGCCTGCCTGCCTACTTTACAAGGACCCTCATCCCTCATTTCTTTATCCATCATTTTTTGATATTTTTTGATTTTTTTGTTGCTGAGGTTTGTAATCAAGGGCCCTTTAACTGAAATCCTGGGCTGCCTGCATCAGCTGTGGGGTTCCCAACCAATTGCCTTGTTCCCCAAGGAATAAATTCCCTTTGGCAGTGCCACTTGTGAAAACACAGAGCAAGTGCAGCGGATCTTACACATAATTCAGAAAGAGAGGACTTCTCGGTGGGCGGTAGGAAAGGACAGAAGATGGATTAATATTTTTTTCTTTATCACTTGGCATGTTAAACTTAATTATATTTCTTGAGAGACCTCTAAACAGTCATAATTAGAAATTATGATAATAGCTGTGGTTGCCTTACACATGTTCATTTTACTGCTTGCTTCTGTGTGAATGTGGGATATGAATAATAATCACCAACATCACTAGGACAAGACCTCTCCTTGCCTGCTGGGATGTCTTTGACTTTGGTTGGACAGTGTCAAGGATCAGGAGCACCTAGACCGGCTCCAGGAGCTACACGCAGTGGCCTCCATAGGCTAGATGTCCATTGGAAATGAAGTTGTTTGCACTGTCAGTCACAGTTATGAAAATAGGAGTTTGGATCTCAGAATCTCAGATGTTTCTGCTCCCTTTTCTCCTGTGTATTAGTTCATGCTTATGTTGCTAATAAAGACATACTCGAGACTGGGTAATTTACAAAGGAAAGAGGTTTAATGGACTCGCAGTTCCACTTGGCTAGGGAGACCTCATAATTACAGCGGAAGACCAAGCAAGAGCAAAGGGATATCTTACATGAAGGCAAGCTAGAGAGAATTAGAACCAAGTAAAAGTTATAAAATCATCAGATCTTGTGAGACTTACTCACTCCCATGAGAACAGTATGGGGGAAGCTGCCTCCATGATTCAGTTATCTCCTACTGAGTTTCTCTCACAACACTTGGGAATTATGGGAGCTACAATTCAAGATGAGATTTGGGTGGGGACACAGCCAACCCTTATCATCCTGTCTTGGTCATTTTTTGTTGTTGTTGTTTGGGCTTACAAATACCATTTATTCACTTGCTTAATTTTGTGAAGAGATGACAAGAGAATCACAAGACTATCCCTAAATGCTTATGGCATCATTGTATAGAAAAGTAACCCAAGAAGAGTTTGAAAAAAGAACCCTCTAAGCAAGGGCTGCAATTGAGTACTAACTACTGTGTGGTGAGAAATAGGAAATTTAGTGTTAAGTTAAAGCAAAATCCTCTTTCATGTTTCTGAGGTCCATTCTCATGTTGACTGTAAATGGGAAAACTGAGAATGAGCCTACTCTAATCTAGCTGACTGCTTGGCGCTGCAAAGGACTTTAGAGATCTCCTTCATTCTGTTTATTTTATGGAAGAGGAATTTGAGTCTTGGAGGAGTGAAGACATTGATTGGGCAGAGGGGCCCAACCACGCATGTTAAGACCTCCCTGCAAGACTCCATATAAGAATATCAAGAGAAACCCTTTTACCTTCTAGGCTGTTCAACCTTAGAAACTCATAAGAGCCCCTTTAGTAGTCAGTTTTGAATGATAACAATAAAGATCCGTGTTCAAAGTATTGAAAGCACTGTTCCAATAGTGCTCTTACAGCATGTGTATATGACCAGAGACTAAATGCGGAGTCCTAACTCTCAAGACAGTCTCGAACAATATTGAAGATTAGGCCGGGCACGGTGGCTCCCGCCTATAATCTCAGCACTTTGGGAGGCCGAGGTGGATGGATCACGAGGTCAAGAGATTGAGACCATCCTGGTCAACAAGGCGAAACCCCATCTCTACTAAAAATGCAAAAATTAGCTGAGCATGGTGGTGTGCTTCTGTAGTCCCAGCTACTCAGGAGGCTGAGGCAGGAGAATTGCTTGAACCCAGAAGGCAGAGATTGCGGTGAGCCGAGATTGTGCCATTGCACTCCAGTCTGGGTAACAACAGTGAAACTCCGTCTCAAAAAAAAAAAAGAATATTGAAGATTAGCTTTAGAAAATGCATTATCAGAAGCCTGTCCCCTGGAGTCACAGTCAAAGATTTTTTTCGCAGAGTGATTTTCCTAAAGGCCTGATTCTACAGAGATCTAGTACAAGACAAAGGATTTTGATTTTTTCCCCCTACTACTTCCTCACCTTCTACCCTGCAAGTTGACTTGGAGCTGTCTTTGGTCCTTTTGAGTTTTAAGTCATAATCTTCCCTTAGGCCCAAGAGGAAGTTTGCTGTATTTTGATGAGACAAGTCACCTTTGATGTCACAGTTTTCACTCTTCAAGAACAAGGAGTCATTAGTATCTTGACATCTAATTGTATAAGTTAGAGCACTTCCTTGAAGCTCAAAGGGAAACACTGAACTTTGACACACAGAGTCTGCTGGAATTAAATGACTGCGCCCTATAAAAGGGGGAGAAAAACATTCTATTTGAGTGATGCCATTGAAATATTCAAAGAAATTCAGAGGGAAAAAAATCCAAGTGAATAATACATATTGGATCTCTGGCCTCTAATTTGATGTTCAGGTCAGATCAAAACTAACGCTGTGAGGTCCTGGAATTTAATGTCATATAAAAATACTACTGGCAAGCAGCTTTATTACACACGGTCATAAAAAAATATGGGAGGCGCCATCTCTGGGTGTTTTTCTATCAAATCTTTACTCATTTCACACTCTTTACAAACAGAAGCCAGAAGTGCTATATTTGAACATCTACACTTTTTGGGACTTCTTTAAAAAAATAAAACAAAAAGAAGAATCACACTTTATACGTGTTAAATGGTGTAGTAGTAAACCATATTTAACAAGTTGGGAAAAGCTTCAGTTTTCATTGGTGTACAAAGCTGCTACATGTAAATATTGGAACCACTTTTTAAAAGAGGATTGCGGCAGTCAGATTTTTTAAAATAACAAAATAATCACAAAGTTCAGCATATGGTGTCTTCATGTGATTTTAAGTATGAGAGTGTGTATATGTGTTTTTCATTCTTTAGGATTAGCAGAATGACAAAATGTGTGAAGAAGGATAGATGATGGGCTATTTTAAGCAGCACGAAAAATTGAGGAGGAGGTGGAGACTCACAAGAGAGAGAAAAAAAGATCAAGCAGGACAAGGGACATGGGTATCAGACTAGAAGAGAAGCTGAATTTCTATAAACTAGAAAAATCAAAGGCATCTGTTCCCCTTATGGCAATAACCACATTTTTCTAGAAATTTACACATTAACACCTAAAAATGGATTTGTGCTATAAATATAAGCTATGCTCAATGCGTAACTCTTGAATGACTGTCCCCTATGATTCCTCTGTAGTCATATGGCAAGGCCATGCCCTCATCTGACATGTTTTAGTCAGGAAGTATCAACTTCAGTTTTCTTTGATCATTTGATTTCCTTCGCCTGGAAACTCTCTCTTTTCCCCTAAGCAATTCGTACTCATTCTTCTAGACTACCTCAGCTCTTTCCTCACTCAAAAAACCTTCCCTGCCTCTCTTGTTCCCTTCCTTAGTTTTGCTGAATTTGCCTGCCCTGTACTCTGAGAGAACATTATGTTTAAATAAACACTTGCTGTCTTCCCTGATAGGCTGTGAACGTTTTAAGTGAATGGCCATGTTTTATTTAAATCTGTATTTCTGGAGCCTAACTCAGTGTCCTAGCTGCTCAGTAGATATGTTTTGAAATAAATGTACTGCTAATTTAATGCTCCAGTTCCAGGAGACAGTCAACTCAGGGGCCATGTTTTGTTTAGTACCTGCCGGCCTGTTGTTGACAGGCACTATATCCTCTCTGTTGCAAAGCTAAAACGTTACCTTTTCCACAAATGCAGCAAGCTTTTATTGGCGAGTGAAAAAATACGATGATTGTTTTTGAGTAATGTATGTACCCAAGTGTCTCAATGGAAATTGTGAGAAATATGTCTTTACTGCAAGAGAAATATTTTCCTTAACCTTTCACTGTTTTAGGTAGCTTTGTTTTCCTGTTCCTCGCCCTCCTAGGATGAATTCCCTGATTCTGGTTGGCATGCTAATAATTTCTGTGATCACAGCCCCATTGTCTGTGTTGTAAGTTTTTGTAAGAAGCTGAAGGTGTTGTAAGTTTTTGTAAGAAGTCTTTGATAAGTTTTAGAGGTGTAGAGAAAGAGCTTCATCTCCTACCTGGGAGAATACTCCTTTTCCTACACCTCGGAGGACCAAATTATATCTTTATTAATATGAAGCATTCACTCCAGTGGCATATTTTATTCATTACAAGAGGATCAGTAGTTTTAGGAATCAGAGATGAATTCTAATATATGGAGTCCTTTCCTGCCGAGCTTCCATGAAAGTATCCGATCATTTTTTGCCTTCCCCTTTGAGCTGGCTCCTTTATTAATCCTAAAGGACCAAGGTCTAAGAACTGAGGCAGGACAACTGTCTCTACAGGGAAACCTGGGCTCTAACCTGCTTTCCTGACACAATGGACTTGCCTCCTTTGGCTCAGTCCCCTCCTTCATCACTGGCCCAGCTATGAGTCCGGAAGTCCCCACGGTGCCTTCTTCATGTCAGTACCGTTATCATGCACCTGCTATGTGTCTGGTGCTGTGCTAGAGATACACAGATGTGTAGAGGGAAGCGTGTTTACTCTTATGACCTTATCATGGAAAGCTTTCAGATCAGATTTATTCTGACCAAATTTATTAGTTGAGTGAAAGTGAACAGTTCCATTCTGGTAAGTAAGGGAAAAACCAGGTATGCTATGTTGCGGTTCTCCAGGATCTGTGTTAAGGTTTCTGAGGATGTGCATGTGTGTTTACTGAAAGAAACGGCAGTCTGTCCCTCTTACATCCTCAGATATTCACAGAGCCCCTTGGCCACTAGAGGACATTTTTTGGCCTAGACTTTTTAACATTCTAGAGTAGAAGAGATGACTGGTAGGAACATTTCTAAGTGTTCTTTTGCACTGTAAAGCAAGATGAGTATAGCTGTTAGGGAAACTTGAGAAGTTGGTTAGTGTGTAAGTGATGTGGGAAAATTCTAAGTTTTCCAATTGAAAAAATGGAGACAGGAGGGAAATGGCCCTTTGTTAAGACAACAACGTTAAGGTATAAAGAAAACCAGAGACATGAAACAGAAGTTGGACTCCGAGAGTCTTGGTGGAGATGGTGGTAGTTTTAGTCAGCATAGGTCTGGGATAGGAGTCACCTGCTGTGGGTCTGAAATGTTACAACTTCCCATGCACTTAAGGATGCTTCGATAGAGAAAGAGAGATGTCAGTTGTGTTCTGAAAACCCTAACCTAGCTACACCTTTAGCCAGAAGAGAGACATGCTACCATGGTTGTCATCCAAAGCCATTCTGTAAAATATATCCCAAGCATCATTGTGTATTAAAACATTTCTCTTAACTGTTTCCACATAAATAGATTAATTTATGCAGATATGTATTTATGTACATATTTGTGCATATACTGCACTAAATCCTTACTAGTGGGACATTGTTTAGGAATTCTGGTACAGGGTATAGTACTGACAAGGAAAATATTATTGAGCTCTGTGTCGCTTCATCTATTATATCTAATGCCAGGAAGGGATATATGTACAGATTTAGAAATAACCTTATTTCTTTGTTGACTGAGATGGGTAATCTACTCAATAACCATTTAATGACAAAGCACAGTGTTCTAGGATGCAGAATTGAATAGCTTAGCCTGGGTCCCTCCCCCAGAGGGACCATGTCACATGATAATCATTACCATAGTGCTACCCCTGGGGCAGAGGACACTCAGAGAAGGGACATCTGACTTAGATATGGGGATCACAAGAGCTGCCTGGAGGAGCAGAGGGTTGAACTGTGTTGGGAAGGGTGAGTAGGACACAGATCTGTAAGGAGGAGGTGGAGAAGCATTCCAGAAAAAGGACTGGGCATAGGGAGGCTTGTAGCAATCTACAATGTTTGGGAGGTTATAGGTTGGTTAATACCACGGGCATTAAGTGTGCTTTGGGAGGGAGTGAATGGGGATAAGGCTTCAGGGGACAACTGGGCCAGGTCAGGAAGGAAGTAAGATCAGAAAGACATTGAAAATGGCTCAGTCAGGATGGAGATTCATTTTGAAAGTAATAGCTGGAGACCTTGATTGATTTGAGAAGGAAGAGAATGATGTGATCCTATTTACACGTGGCAAGATCACACTGGCTGTAATTTGGAGGAGGAATTAGTTAAGGGCAGGATAGAGAAAGACAAAGATCATGAGATAACCTCCATGAAAAAAGGGTGAAGTGGCACAGCTGAAAGTAAACTTAGGAAAGAAAGCCAGGATTCTAGTGAAAAAATGTTATTAATTGAACTTATTGTTTATGAGGATGATGGAGTAAGCCAGGTCCTGGCAAAAACGATCGCACTACTTTAAAGTTTGGGACCAAAAAGGAAATGAATAGGATATCATAAAACTAGGCTCTGGGATTTTCTTCGTTTGTAGGGAGATGGTAGAACTTAGGGATTAAGCACTTGAGCTTCGAGGTCTGAAAGATGTGAGCGGATTTCTAGCTTGATCTTGTGCTAGCTGCATGGCCTTGCATATACCGTTGACCCTCAGCATTCTCATCTGTTGAATGGGATAATAATAATATATGACTCCAGGAGTTCTTGTGAGATTTCAATCAGAAAGTACATATTAGATACTTTTGGGCACCGATTAAGTGTTCAGTAAATGACCACTTTTCTTATTCCTATAATTGATCATTAAAAGGCAGAAAAAGGATGCTTGTATTGGAAAAGACACTGTAGGTGCAAGTACTAATGGGGCTTGGGCTGACAGGAAACCACCCTGTGGTCTCCTCTGATACCTGGCACACAATTTTCAGGGCTCTTGGAAAACGTTGACTTCATATGCAAATTCGTGAATGGTACCAGTGAACAGGGATGCTTGAATAAGTGAATTCACACTGTCTTTACCTTCTACTATGTAACAGAATATGAGATAGAGAGAAGGAGAGGGAGAGAGAAAGAAAGAGAGATGGAGGGAGGGAGAGAGAGAGATAAAGAGAAATTAGATTATGGAATGGAAGTTACATTTGGGAAGGTGAAGACATTTGTCAAGTTTCTTAGCCTTTCTTAGCCTCATTTTAAACTGACATTGGACTCAGTCCAGCTGCAAACTGACAGAACATGTGGAAATATTTTTAAAGAGCTCAGCCAACATGTAAAAATTGGAAATTTGTCAACTGAGGTAGTTTCTTCAGTAATAAGTTCATTTTTATTATTTATTCAAAGATACATAATTTTATCCAAAGCTAGATTTCTGGATTCTGTTAAAAAATCCTAAGACCTGGCCAGCCAGGCTCCTGCTCTTCCAAGGGCAAAAGGGTTGCTGCCCCTTTTTGGGCAAATAATCTGTTTTCTAGGTCCTCAGGGCTCATCACTCGGGGTCTGTGCTGGTCTCTCATGCCAGGTCCCCTTCTCTTATTTGTAAACTGTCTCTGTTTGATATTAAAATTTGTGATGGGGGAACATTCACTGGTTTCTGAAACCTTATGTAAATTATTTGATGATTCTGTAAAAAAATCAAATACCTTCTAGAAAAAAATATATGGGTTGGGCAGAGCCTAGGTATTGATGTCCTTGATGAAGCTGGTTTTTCTATTCTAAGTGGTGCCAATTGAGAGAAAAGTCATTCTCTAAGGTTGACACTAAGGTGGGGGTGAAGCCATAGGGGGCAGGTGTGGGGAGAAATGGAAGGAGTTGAAGGGAGAAACCTGTGACTGTCTCGGAACTCCAGATCCACTCAGCTGCTGTTGAATTTGAGTTGGGAGGAAATGCAGAGGAGAATCTGCTGCGTAGGACCACTGGAATATAGATTGTGTTTCGGAAATGGCTGATTTATCAGGTGCAAGCAGAGAATGAGAAGCCAGCTCCATGCTGTTCTCTCCTTTGTCAGGTTCCCCTACCCTTGGCCCTTGGCCCTTGGCCTTCCTCTCACTTCCGGCCCTGACACCCCAACCCCGTGCAGCCTTTGCTCCCCCTCCACCCAACTCGTCCTTACTTTCCTGGCAGGTTCACCAAGAAACAACCGGGTCTCCATGGCAACGTGAAGACAGCTGAAAAATGGCAGCTAAATGCAGCTGCCCCTCATTTAATATCGACTCTGACACTGACAGAACAGATAATGGGCAATAACACACCATTATGTTGTGGGAAAATGAAATGCTTCAGCAGAAGGCTGTCATGCTGGGGGGATTTATTTGTTACTGTACCAGCACCAGTTTCTTTTTTCTTCCTTTCCGTTCTTTTTGTTCCCTCATTTCCACGCCAGTTTCTCTCTCTTCCTGGTTTCGCTCTCATTCCTCCCTTCCATAGCTTCTCTTTTTTTATACTTACTTTCCCTCCTCTTTTTTTTTCCCTTCTCTCTGAATCACTTATGGGTATACCCGAAAGCATACATATATAATACAATTACTTGCATGATGACTTACAAGTTCGAAGCACATTCAAATACATTGCTTTTTCATTTGCATGCTGAGGCAACCCTGTGGAGAAGACAGGCAGGGCCTAGACACTGATGTTTATTTTGTGGATTTTAAAAGGAGCTCAGAGAAGTTGAACCCAAGATCAGGCAAGTAGCTGTCAGCAGCCATTCCAAGTGAAATTTTCTAGCTGCTAACAGGACTCTTTTCTTTCTACTACCTGAAAAGCTTCAGAGTCACAATTTCTACTCACTTTACTAGCAGCCTGTCTTCTTACTGAAAAATCTGCAGTGCCAGAGCAAGTCTTCTAGGCTTTGAGACACTGAAAGGTCTTTAGATCTTAACTTATATTGCCAGCTGCTTACAGATTATTCCAGACAAGTGGCTTTGAATTGTTGATAAGATTGGTTTATTTTTGTTTTGATTTTTATTTTTTAAACCCAAGACACCAATCTGCTCATTATCTCCTATCATATTATTATATAATCTTGAAATCTTGTTACACAGAAAGGTGTGGCGTGCTCTTTAACTTGAAAGTGGAGGCATTTTGGTGGCTAACAGCTTTCTGTTTTGCAAAAGACCATGGTCCATTGAGTCCAGAGGACATCACTGATAGAGTTAGTGTGAGGAAAACCCTCCTCTAAGTCGTTGCTGTAGTTTAAACCTGCTGCTTACATCTTGGTTGGATCCTCACAGAATTCTCATCTTCTGTTGCAACATCATTTAGTGGACTCTAAATTCTGGAAAGATCTGAGATCAAATTTCTTAGTTCTTTGGGTCTTGAAAAAATTACAAATGGAGTGGGAATGGCTCTTCCAAATATGCTTTTATTTCTTGTTATGGCGTATGAGGAAATAAATAAATGAGCAAAAATGCATGTGTACATTGTAGAAGGTACAGTATGAATAATGAATATAGTGGTTTTCAATCATGTGAAGGAATGATTTATATTGTTTGTACTTCCCAGCAAAGATTTTTTAAACCTGGGATCTCTGAGCCCCTTGAAAACGTGCAAAATTTTGTATGGATAAGGCAACATGGTGTAGCGTTTCAGTCCATTGATACTGGACATACCGACCAGGATTTTGACTCTGTCACTTGCCAGATCTGTAGCTTTAGAAAAATTACACTCTTCAGGGCTTAGATGTTTGAACTAGTCTGTGACTCAATTGAGATTTGCTATTCTATATTGTTTCTTTTCTGTCTGTAATGGTTTATTCTCATTCCTGCATACTGAAACTCTTCCTGCAGGGTTTTCTCTCTGGCAGCCATCCCCATTTTTAGCTGTGGAAACTCAAGTAGGCCTCTAACAAAATGTTCCGCGGTGGTGAGAAAGCTGAGGAAAACTGGCTGCTAAAATTACAGCTAGTCTCTGGTTGCTGTTGCTTGGTTTCTCTCCCTGTGCAGTTATTTCCCGTGCATGGTTCCTCAGAGTGAAATGAACCTTAGTGTTGTATCAGGTCATCATGGAATGTTAGCACTGGCAGAACCAGAGATGATTCCATTTCTGTGGTCTAGAAGTTCAAATCCTTGCTGTGTAGAAAGCAAGTCCTTGACCAAAGGCCTGCCTTGCTAATTAGCTGGTAATCTATTGTCCCTCTGACTCCTTTGACTTGCTTGTATTAAGTTCTTCAGTGGATTTACTGCCATTCCTTATCCAGATGAGGCTACATGATATAAAGGTAAAAAACGAGTGTTTGTTTCATATTTGTGCCATTTTAGTAGTTATATTTTATTCTTAAAAAGCAAAAGTGACTGGTTCAGGGAATAAGTACTCTCAGGATTGAGAAATATTTTTAAACATTTTATTATTTTGATACATTTTAAAATTAGATTTAGTAGTAAAAATATCCCCATTATCTCATTTTTATTCATTATTCAAGGAAATGTAGGAAAATAATATGTCCTTTATCTAGCTGTTGGAATTTTGGAACTTCCAAGGCAACTGTGAATCTAACGTCAGCCAGAGATAAAGGGACAGAGTCTTTCAGCAAGAGGAGAAAACTGTCTCACAGCCATGCTTTTGTTGTTGTTGTTTTTATTATTATTTTCTTTAACACAGGAAAGGAATAGAGCTAGCCAGAGGACTTAGAGTCTTGTTTTCATCCCAGGTGGGAGGGCTAGAGATAGCAAGTGAAATTGGTGGAGAACTTTGGAAGTTGTCAAATCTTCGTTGAGTGAGGAAAAATAGCAGCTGGGACATAAGGACCCCAAGGGAGACCACAGAAGGAAATCCTAACAGAATATACATAGCTCATGAGACCAGAATCCCTTAGGACGAAAGCAACAACCTCAAGAGAACTTAAGAAAACCAAGTGCCTTCTTAAACCAGAAAAGTGCACTCAGAAATCATGGAGAACTCAAGCAAAGGACTTTCAGGCGCTAGCCTCTCTTACAAGCTCTACGATAGCACCAGTGAAATAACTGATATTCATGAAGATCATACAATTTTAGACTCTGCGGGTTGGATAGATCTTAGGGATTATCTAGTTCTGGGCTGCTCGAAGTGTTTCCTGCAGATCAGTGCCATTCAAGAACAGTTTGTTACTGATCCCTAAGGATATTAATATGGAAACTGAGAGTAAGCTTTTCAGCACTTTCATAGTAATTCCATATGTGGGGACATACAGGTGAGGGAGAGCGGACTGGTCTCATTCTACAGAATGTCAAACAGTTCAGCATTTTCAATTTTTCTTGGTGAGTCGTATGTAGCATGAGCTGGTAGTTCTTCACAGTAGGGCATGTGTTGGTCTGAAAGGATGGAAAAATCAAAAACAAAATAAAACAAAATTGACTGTTTACTAAAAAGATCTTGTGAAGCTCTGATCTAGTTAAAAAGCCTCCTTTTACATATGAAAAGATAGATTATTTGTCCAAGAAAATATAAAAAGATGACAGCAGAACCCAGAATTTGGGATTAACAATTTTATTAATTAAGCAAATTATGCCCAGCATATTCTGCTTCTTAAGACAGGCAAAGCATGCAACACATTTTAGAAATTAAAAAAAAAAAATTAAACATTTGAGATCTGTGGGCTCTTAAAAGTTGAATTATCCCTCCATGGACTTCACATTTCAAATGAGATTTTGCTATATATACACACAAACAACTGTATCACCCCACAGAAAACATATTTTACACTTAAAGTCTGTTGATCTCTTGGGGCATTATTTTGTTTCTGGGAATTCATAAGGAATATAGGGCTATGCTGGATGGGAATTTTCTGGGTCAGCCGTGCCCAAGACGCTCCCTATAGTAAATTAGGTAATGGAACAACTCTTATGGGCCCTTATGATGCAATCGAGGGCACTATAGTGGTAATAGACTAGCTGTGGGCTCAGCAGCTAGTGGAACTCTAGAGACCTCAAAGCATGACTAAGCCTTCGTCAGTGCCCAGTTTTCTGCTGTGCGATGGTGTTGGACCCAGGAAGAACAGATCCTAAATGCACCCCTTATCCACTTCCACTGGGATCTTGGCCAGATACAAGTTGGCATAGCTAGGGATCCTTCTCCTATTTCCATGGTTAGATTAGACCGATTATCCCTTAAAGTTGAGGTTTTGAAACAAATGGAAGTGGATAGAATCACAATGGTCATATTACCATGATAATAACAATATCTTACATGTATATTGTTGCCCTTTTATCTCATTAGGTCCTCACTATTGTCTTACAGAGTAGGCCAAGCAGCTACTATTAGCTGCTTTGTAATAAGTAAGCCAAGTAAAGGCTCAAAGAGTTGAATAGATTTACTGATTAAATTAGAACTAAGATCCAGGTTGGGTACAGTGGCTCATGCCTGTAATCCCAGCAATTTGGGAGGCCTAAGTGGGAGGATTGCTTGAGTCCAGGAGTTTAAGACCGGCCTGGGCAACATGGCAAGACCTAGTCTCTACCAAAAAAAAAAAAAAAAATGGATTTGGGCATGGTGGCATACGCCTGTAGTCCTAGCTACTCAGGAGGCTGAGGTGGAAGGCTAAGGCAGGAGGACTACTGGAGTCCAGGAGTTTAAGGCTGAAGTAAGCTATGATTAAGTCACTATATGCCAGACTGGGTGACAAGGTTAAGATCATCTCCAAACAAAACAAAACAAATCAACAACAACAAAACTCTCAGCTTCATTCCGTTGTCTCCATCTCTGCTGTCACTCTCCAAGTCCACGCCGCCATCACTCATCACCTTGGCAACTGCAGAGCCTATCGGTAGTCTCCCTGCTTCACTCAGCAACTCCAATGGACTATTTGCATAGCAGCCAGAGTGATCTTTTTGAAGTATAAATCATACCCCATCTCTCGAAGCTTAAAACCCTTTAATGGTTCCATTTTTCTTAGGATAAAGTCCAAACTTCTTGACAAGGTTTGCAAGGCCCTGCAGGTAGCACTTGGCCACCTCTGCAACTTCCTCT
Source organism: Callithrix jacchus (assembly GCF_049354715.1). Lineage (NCBI taxonomy): Eukaryota > Metazoa > Chordata > Mammalia > Primates > Cebidae > Callithrix > Callithrix jacchus. The sequence goes on from NC_133509.1 coordinate 113,598,761, forward strand.
TAGGCTGCTCTCTTGTTACTCTTGATGCATTTGGCCCATTAGCCTTCAAATTCATCAAGCTCTTTTCTGCTCTCATTCCCCGCCCAAAGGCTAGCTTGTACTTATTTGCAGATTTCAGTTTAAACTCTGCTTCCTCAAGAGTTTCCTTAATTCTTCATCTAAATTAGCTCCTTCTACTTCCTCTTTCCTCTCATTCCACCCTGATCTTGTCTCCATAGTTTTCAGCACAACTCGAAGTTTGTTGGTCTGTAGGCTTTTCTTTGTTTGAGAGCGGTCTGTCTCCCTCATTACAGTGCAAGATTGATGAGGACAAGGCCCAGGCAGCTTTGTTCACCGGTGAATATTCACACATAGCTCTCTGCTTCAGAGCTCTTCTGCTATAAATATGTGCTAAATAAAAAATGAGGGAATGATATGCCTAAGAAGGCACAGATGGGCAAGGGTGATGTGAGATAATCTGCTTCTGAAATAATTCCTATTTCCCTTTGGTTTTGTTCTTACTTAAAACACCAGGGTTCTTTGAAGAAGATGCAACCTGGCATATAGTAAGGGCTTAATAAATGTTTGAATACATGAATTACTATGTAATGAAAGAAGGAAGGTCACCATTAAAAATTACACTGAGTTCTCCATGTGTTCATAGTATTAGGATATTACTGTCCCCAAGTTGCACTATCGACTTCTGGCTTTCAGTGGACTGTGTCCCCACACACCCGCTCACTCCCCACTGCACTAACCTAAATAGTCTGTGATTATTTTATTTTTCTCTTGCTACTACCAGATTCTGTTCTGAGTGAGGAAGCAGCTTGGTTAAAAAACAAAAGCCCTGATACTTTTTTTTTCCTGAAGAATACCATCAGGACGAAGGCTATGATTAATACACATAATTGCTACAAATGGCAGCTAACTGCAGAAAACCACCTCCCAGCTGTTGGAGGAAGGAAATTGCTGACAGCCGCTCCCCACTGGGTGGCTACCAGAAGAGAGGAGTTGACAAGAGCAGGAGAGAATACACATCACCATCCCACATCACTTCATCTCTGTGTTTTGGGCCAGAGACGACACATAGGGCTCTGTCTTACATGTGAGCTTTGCCATAAAATGATGATATTATCAGTTTTTAGGGCTGGGGCTTAGAGCCAGGTTTTCCATGGCTGGGGCTGGTTTTGCAAGATATGCTGTCCCGCAGAATGAACATTTAGAATCCTTCTGGCCCAGTTGGTATTACTGCAAAATCCAGGTTGAATCTCCTTAGGAGGAGACAGATGATTCTTGACTGGTCAGATTTCTTCTCTCGTTCTTTCCTTGTTCATTTGCCGTATTTTAATGGGATGGGGAGGACATAAGCAAGGAAGAAGTCCTTGGTTGCTGCTTGGAGTCTGCTTTGTGACCTGAGTTGATCCTTCACTTTCCTGGGCCTTACTCTCTTCAGTCTATAATGTGAGGTGTTAGACTAGAAGATCACTGTTTCCTTAATTTTAAGCAACTATGTTAGAAAACGTATGTATAAAGTATGTGTACATATAATACTAAAAATGTATATAAAGTTATATCTATCTATCTACCATCTAGTCTCTATTTTCCATTAGCTTGGCATTTTCCATTACTTTCAATGGCAAAAACCATAGTTACTTTTGCACCAACCTAATATCAATCATCACCTATTTATCTTTTATCAGTTATTCATCATCTATCTATCCATCCATCTATTCATCAATCAATCAGTCATTCTTGTCTATCTCCATACCGCCTGTCTTCTCAGTCTACTGTTTTACAGTTAGCACCCAAAAAGTTATATGGACTTGTGTCAGTGTTAACATGTGTCTGGCTTGACAAGTCCTTTATTCAGGCACAAGAGTGTATCGACATATAAATCAGAAGACGAGAAACTTCAAGCCTAGCATATTCAATGCACATAAGCTTCTCCAGAATACCACTTCGGAGTTGTGCATGTACTGTCTCTTTGATGTGGCAAAAACAAAACAACTCAGAAACTAAACAGATAAAGAGCAAAGCTGTGGGCTAAGGTATGCATTTGACAAAGCTCTCTCTCCTCTGGGTCTTTAGTGGGGAGAGTTTTGCCACTTGACACATATTCACCCAGCAAACCTACACTGGCAATGCTAAGGCAGTGAGCACAGAACTCAGGCCTGAAGTGTGCTGGAAGTCAGCTGAAGGGCAATGTCAGCACACCATCTTTGGAATTAAATGAAGTGCAGTCACTGTCCCTCTGGAAAACTGTACATTCTGTGAATGCTGACTCTGGAAGTGCACAGGCTGAACATCAGGGCTGGAAAACAGCTGAGAGAGAATGTTCTCCCAGGAGAACAAACCTTAGCAAGCTTCGCCATGTGTTCTGTACATTTGCATCATCTCATTTCATCTTCAAACAATCCATGAAGTAATGCTGTTTTCTTTAAATGGTAAGAAAACTGAGGATCAGAAAAATCAACTGATTGCATTCAAGGATACCCTGTTAGTTGTGACCACCGGTAGTGATATTTTTTAGTGCTTTGGTGCCAAAAAAGAGAAAAAGAAATTTTTGTTCTCCAAACAAAAGAGGACTTCTGTAGAAATTAAACAAGGCATTATTAGAATGTTAGGATTTTTGTTTCTTTCTCTGTCCTCTGATTATTCCTGTGACTTTATGTATGACTCCCTAATGCAGTGACTGTGTTCTACCAGTTGACTTGGAAATGTACTGTTGCAACCAAGACTATCTCCTTGAGGAGTTCCATCAGGGAAGAAGGAGCATCATCTAGAAGTCAGAAGTCTTTACCTGCTGTTAGGATTTTCCACAGAGTTCCTCCTCTTCCTCAGTTGAGGGTCACAAGATGTTAGAGAAATCAAAAGCCATTGGACATCAGGGAAAGTTTGAGGAGCCCTGTTACTTAAACTGTCACCTTTTCATTTATACAGCCTTGCTTCTAAAATTATATTCTGAATTTTCCATTTATTCTTGTTGCTATAGACTGAATGTTTTTCCCCCTCCTACACCTGCTGTTCATATGTTGAATCCCTAATCCCCAATGTGATGGTATTTGGAGGTAGGTAGGGCTTTTGGGAGGTAATTAGGTTTAGATGAGGACATGAGGATAGAGCCCCCTTATGGGATAAGAAAATGATTGTAAGAAGAGTGCTTGATATGGTTAGGCTTTGTGTCTCATCTTGATTTGAGATTCCCATAATCCCCGTAATCCCCATGTGTCAAGGGAGAGACCAAGGGGAGGTAATTGAATCATGGAGGTGGTTCCCTCTCACTGTTCTTGTGATAGTGAGTGAGTGCCCATGAGATTTGATGGTTTTATATGGGCTCTTCCCCACTTTGCTTGGCAGTTCTCTTTCCTAGCACCTTGTGAAGAGGGTGCCTTGCTTCCTCTTCACCTTCCACCGTGATTGTCGGGCCTCCCAAGCCATGCTGAAATGTGAGTCAATTAAACCTCTTTCCTTATAAATTACACAGTCTCAGGCAGTTCTTTATAGCAGTATGAAAACGGACTAATACACTGCCCTTAGAAGAAGGGGAAGAGACAAGAGCCTTCTCTTTTCCTTGGCCATGTGAGGATACAAGAAGAAGATGGTCATCTACAAATCAGAAAGAGGGCCCTTACTCAATACTGAATCTGCCAGCACTTTGATCTTGAACTTCCTAGCTTCCAGAACTGTGCAAAATAAATGTTTGCTGCTTAAGTCACCCAGTCTGTGGTATTTTGTTATAGCAGCCCAAACTGGCTAAGAGACTGTCTTGTAGGTGAAATAGGGCTAGGAGTTATTTTACAGGCATACATTTACTTGTTTTTGCTCTCTTGAGAATTGATTAGTGGGTTGGTATACTTATGGTAGGGTCTGAAAAAAGAAGAAAAACACCAAATGCATTTGAAGCGATTCCAACTTCAGGACACTTTTCATCCTTTCAGACAAATGCAGATAGAATGTTTGCCGAGGTGTCACCCTGGCCCTTTATGTAATATTTGGATAGCACAGTCCTTAGCTGCATGCAGATAATGTGTTAGGCAACTAGCAAAATAACCTGCTTGAACTGCTTCTGATTTATTCCCCCTCCCTCTCACGTCTTTGTTCACAGTAAACACATCACTACAGAGTAGCTAGCAAGTGAATGCTTTTTTTTGTCAGAGGTACATGCCCAGTCTAGTAGATGTGACCATGTAGAATAGCAGATACCATCAAAGGGGGAATCACTGATAAAACAGGCAGACCCTCACCCAGAGTGGATGGTGTTTATTGGCATCTGAGAGTCAGAATATAGAGGAAGATGAAAACATTGTCATGTGTATGGTGCTGGAAATTATATTGAAACTCAAGGAAAATGATGATTATGATGACGATTTGTTGAGTGTTTAGGCTATGCTCTGTCTGGCATGCTTTCCATGTTTCATTTACACCTTACTACAACCTCATGTGGGAGCTACTATTGTTATATTATTATACCTATTTTATAGATAAGGAAACCAAGACTTAGAGAGTTTACAAAACTTGCCCAGCGTCACATAGGTTAAGAACCAAGATCAAGATAAAAGTTTTCCTCTACCCAGGAAGGACCAAGCAAGTTAAGAGTATCCATCAATTTGAGAGGAGGAATTATGATTCTGGAAGTTCCAATCTTTCTCTCCAACTTCAGAAGGATCAACCAATATATTAAAGGAATGTTTAATCCTTGTGCTATGAATGGTTGGGGTAAGAAAGAACATGGGCTGGGGTAAAGATTGAGTATGAGCCAAATCTCATTCTGGGACTAGAAAGACAGAGAAATCACAAGATCTAGAGCATCGAGGGATAGTTTGAAGAAGCTGTGTTGGCTTTTCCATGGTTCTGCATGAATGCAAAGCACCTAGAGAAATTTGTTTCTATTTTCTAGATGAAAGGCACAAAGAAATAAGACAGGATTTTTTTCAATAAAATCCCGTTAGTTTTGACTCTACCAATTTTATATTTTCCTAATTTAGTCATGTTAAACTGAAATTGACCTTACGCCATGTAGGTTGAGAGAAGGATTTATAAAACAAAAAAAGAAAGAGGTTAGTCCATTCTACGGGATCAAGTCAGCAAATTACTACCAATCTTCACTACTTTAGGACGATTATTTGTATTCAAATAACAAATACTCTAATTATAAAAGAATGCCCATTTTTAAATCACTTGTAAGAGTTCCACACACATTTAACAGAGTGGTTTTCTTTTCTTTACCTTATGTTCTTGGAGACAATAACCCAACATTTCCCTCAGAAAGAATTTGTTAATTTTTTATTCAGTCCTAACAATCTTTTGTCCAGTTAGGAGGCATTAGCAAAATTTTTGGCCATTAAGTTGTACATAAGCACTGTCATCCTTTCTTGAATAATTAATTTGCATCTACATGCCCTATGTGTTTTGGTTGATGGATTTGCTCACTTGTTTTCTATAGCTTGCTTCAAGCAAGATGGGCTAATGTCTCTGAAATTAAGCTGGACATTTGGATTTGTGACAGTGGCTTGATAATTATTACCTTACTAATAGGTAGTAAGCATATGCCCTCTATGTAAATCTTTGTAGTGGACCCAAAGATTTACATAGAAGGTATATGCTTACTGCCTATTAGTACTAAAACATTGATTCTGTTAGATGAGACTTTCCTGGTTGGTAACGAAGGAAGTTATGTCCACAATTTAAAGTGAAGAGGTGGGATGGGATGGTGCTGGATGAATGCCCTATGGTACTGATGAATGATTGATAACTTGGAGAATTTTGCACCCCACTCCCCCAGCTGCCCAGTTGACTAGCCTTTCAAATAGCATCCACTTGCCCTCAATTCTCACCCAAGACAAAACACGCATGACTTGGAACAATCAAGCAAGCATGTTTCCAAAATGGCCATGGCAGAACAGTGAAAAGGTACTTTGGTATATCTCATGCCACATTTCACAGACCTTTTGTTCTGTGATGGTTTATGGATGTGAAGTACTTTATTGTGTAAAATGTAGCCTTTTTTGTGATACCGCAGATCCAGTTCACGACAGGACACGCATTTGGGGTTTGGGGATCCATCAGAAGATTCTTCTCTCTTCCTCTGGCCCCACAAAGCAATCTTGAGCTTTATAAGGAAGTCCTAGGAAAAATGAACAGTCTTCCACTGAGATCCACGCTCTTTTATAGCTCACACTGAACACTGCCTCTTAAAGTGGCACAAAGAGGGCACCTCTGTGAGTGCAGGGTGATTGGGCAGGCAATAGGAGAAGCGCTCAGGGTTAACAAGTGATTTTCCTGACACAAAGCCATTTGTTGGCAAGATTTGTGGGAGAAACATTCTGGACTTTGTATTTCTTGACCTTTTCATGCTTTTATTTTGTAAACTTTGCAAAGCAGAAGCTTTATCTTAAAAATTGTTGTGGTTTTGTATTAAGCTCTTTTGAAGGAACTGATATGACTTATTTTGCTTTAAGATTTTAAGTGCAATTTGTAACAGGCTGCTAATAGAGCTACCATTTATTAATTACTTACTAATGATCCCAGGACAGTGCTTTCTGTATATTATGTCTCTTTGTCTCTACAAAAAACTCAGGACTTATAAATTATTATTTTTCTCTAATTTGCAGATGACTAAACTGAAACTTAACGTGATTAAGTAATTTACTGAAAGTCACATGACTTCTAAGGAAGGATGTGACTCTTTCTGACTCCAAAGCCTGAGCAATATTTCAGCACTGCCTTCCTTTATACATTCTGTATGTTAATTCAATGTTTTCCTTACTCTCAGGCTACATAACTCAGATTTCATGAGAAGTTATGGTTTGATCCACTAGAATTTTTCAGTAATCCTTTTCTCTTTCCAGTAGAAAGGGAGAGTTGTTTTAAAAATGGATGGCTGCTTAAGAAAGGCCTTTGACAGTCTCTAATGTGTGAAAAATTCTTTTTGGCCACTGGCGTCTGATGACTCAAATTGTCAGTTGACTTGTTTGCTAACATGTTTTAGTTTACATGACTCCCTTCCACAGACAGCATAAAGAATTGGCCATAGTAGATAACTATGCTACAGTAGATGCCATTCATTTATAGTAGATAGCCATTCTATAACAGGTGCCATTCATTTATTTTATTTTATTTGTTGAGACAGAGTCTCTGTTTCCCAGGCTGGAGTGCAGTTGGCACTATTTTGGCTCACCGCAATCTCCGCCTCCCAGGTTCAAGCGAGTCTCCTGCCACAGCCTCCTGAGTAGCTGGCATGCACCACCACACCTGGCTAATTTTTGTCTTTTTAGTAGAGATGGGGTTTCACTATGTTGGTCAGGCTGGTCTCGAACTCCTGACCTCAGGTGATCTCCTGATGCCATTCATTTAGAGTAGTCATTCTTTTATAGTAGATAACCATTCTGTAGTAGATAGCAATTTTTTATACTAACACTACCCCTCACCATCCAACTAGAAGAAGAATTAGTAAGTGATTAGAAAGAAGGCTCCTGGTTATAGGGTCAGTTACCTAATGAAGATGATGACTTGATTATTGTGCTCTTTCAGCCCAATGTAGGATTTTCTATGGGCTATGATTGAGAGCAGATCCTAAAGATTTGTTTGTTTTAAATATATAACTGAAAGATCAAAATGCTATATCCACGTCAAATGGAGTCAGGATAAGCATTGTGAAAAGTCAGAATTGGCAGTTGCTGGGTGATGTAATTTGAGGGACTCCATGGAGCCTTCCCTCCAAAAAAAAAAAAAAAACTCTTCCTGATACCTGAAATTCCACAGTTATATCCTGATTACATTAGATTGAGCAACAGCCCCTCCTTTAAAAAATGCAAATTCTTCTCACACACGGAGGTAACTATTATGCCCCTGAAACACTGGGTGCTTATTAAGCACTTGAGGCAGAAGAAAGGATGTGGATGGATGAAGAGGTGGAAAAGGTTGTGCAGTGAACAGTTTTGCTGAGAGCTGGCATGGCAAGACGGGGGCAGCATGCCCACTGCACAGGGCGGGGCCGGGGGCTGGATGCTACCCAGTGGGGACACGCTCCCCACTGCCATCTCTTGTTGAGAAGAGGCTCACACAGCTTTTCCTGAAGAGAACTGCAGGACCAAGCAAAGTGCACTGGGAAAGAGAAGGATCTGAAAGTCTAGGATGGCAAGATTGGAAAGCAGTAAGTAGACTACCTGGGGAAGAGACCTGGCCTGGGACTCAGGTGATGGGTGGGAGCCCTGGCTCTGCATCTAGCTAGCTCTGTGAGCCACTCCCAAGTCTCCAGACCCCTTGACTTCCTGTTCCTTATCTTGAAAATAAGGGCATTTGACTAGGGACATCTCCAAGCTTCCTTCTGATGGTGAAGATTATATATATAAAATTATATATATATTATATATTTTATATGTATATTATATATTATATAATATATAATTACATGTATATAATATATAATTACATGTATGTAATATCTATATTATATATAATTATATGTATATAATATATTATAAATATATAATATATAAAATTATATATAGTTAAAAGTATATATATACAATTTCAAAGTGTATATATAAGTGTATATATATTATATAACATAATATATAATATTATATATACACTTTGAAATTGTATATATATACTTTTAACTATATATAATATATAATTGTATAATATAAAAGTGTATATATATTATACAATTTAAAAGTGTATATACAATATATAATATATGTTTATAATATAATATATATATTATTATATATACACTTTTAAATTGTGCCTGAATCTTACGAAAAACATGAGGTATTATTCTTTTTCTTTTCAAGATTTATTGGTGATAGAGTATAAGATAAGTCATCGGGCCGGGCGCGGTGGCTCAAGCCTGTAATCCCAGCACTTTTGGAGGCCGAGGCGGGTGGATCACAAGGTCAAGAGATTGAGACCATCCTGGTCAACATGGTGAAACCCTGTCTCTACTAAAAGTACAAAAATTAGCTGGGCATGGTGGCGCGTGCCTGTGGTCCCAGCTACTCAGGAGGCTGAGGCAGGAGAATTGCTTGAACCCAGGAGGCGGAGGTTGTGGTGAGCTGAGATCGTGCCATTGCACTCCAGTCTGGGTAACAAGAGTGAAACTCCATCTCAAAAAAAAAAACAAAAAAAACAAGAAGATAAGTCATGGGAGTTGCTTCTCTCCCAACCCACCACACTGAAAGATACTGATCTTCATAAGTTCCCACAACGAACAGTATGCAACCAACACAAGAGCATCCAGAGTTGTGATTTTGGCTTTTTTTGTTTGTTTGTTTTATTTAGCTTCTGACTAATAGAAACCAGAAATACTCATATCTTTTAATATCTTATGTCAAAGGAAGGTTACTGGCAACCTCCTTGTACTCTCCAGGGAGACATGGACCTCTTGGACTTAGCCTGGGTTGTTTGCATCTGGGAAGGACTTGGGCAGGAAAGACCTACACACAGGAGCTGAAAGGGAACCTTCTTATCTTAACTTCAGACTGGGAGGACACAGGTCAGTTCCTCTGCCAGAGGTGAAGGGAAAATGATGCTCAACAATCAGTCACAGCCTTTGAACTTCCCAAGGCTTGAATCCCTGGAAGACTGAGGTAGTCTTTGGGGCTTCAGAGCAGTTATCACTTGATGGATCTCAGTCCATGAGCGCGTGAGGCTCAAGGTTATCTGTTGAGGCAGTACAGGGCAGTAGTAAAGAGTGAATAAAGGATTTGGGGTCAGGAAAACCTGGTTTTCATCCTTGATGCTACCTCTTACAATGGACAGGTTACCAAGCCTCAGTTCCCAGGTCTGTAGAAGAGACTATCACAGCACTTGTCTCTGAGTTGTGATGGCTCCATACAGTAGTACAGGCAAGGAGGTAAGCCTGGTGCTCAGCATTGACCAGCCATCCAGAATTGATCACTGCCATTATTAAACAGTGCAGCCCTATGGCCAGTGAAAAACAACTGTTAGGGCAACAGGCACTTGGAGTCATCCAGTCTGGGGAACTGCTTAGAACCCAGGAAAGGAAATTGCGCTCCAGCAACACCTGACTCTTCTCAGATTCACTTCCCTTCATATAGCTTGTTACTTGGTGAGCTTTAACTATAGTGCACAGCTCTCATCTCTTCAAGGCTGGGAGGATTGCACTCCAAATGTGTCTAAAAAGGTACCTGTGTCAGTATAGTTTGTGTCATATTCAACAGGGAGAGGAAAATGAAATGCATTTTTCACAGATCTGTAGAAAAGAGTCATCATGGGTGCTTCCTAAACTCCATCCAGAGAATGAAAGGGATGAATCATTATTGTTTTCCCCTTCAAAATAAATATCAGGAACTTAAAAATACATATTTTTTTGCCTTCAGGAATGTATGTTTGTTTACAATTAATTTTTTTGCAAAATACTGAGAATGCTCTGACTTCTATGTAAATGGCTGTGCATATATCCCCCCAAAATGGTCTATGTCAATGTCAGGTAAAAGTTATTCAAGTCTTTCAGATGAGATGGAAAAGGAATGCAATTTGCCAAGTAGTGATGGCATAAAGGAATGTGGTTATGGGGTCTTCAGAGGGCTGTCTCTGCCTGTGGGGGGATTTTGAGGGTAGGTATGAGGCCAGGTGGTGGCTCCCCTGTGTTATTGAAAGAAGGAGCTTCTCTTTCAGAGAGTGCTGGGGTCCAGAGCACTCTTACCACTTGGAATGCCTGTCAGGGCTCACAGAGTGGAGAGGCATTTTATATATCACAAGCCATTGCATGCCATAGCTTCCCCTTCTTTTCTTGTCCTCTTTATTTTCCCCTACCTGCGTGGCTCTCAGATTTATTAACAGCCCTTTCATGCCTTCTACAGCCATCAAGAAGAGAAATAAAGAGGACTTTGGGAATCCGATCTTCTTTAGCTTGTCCTTTTTCACTCCCTTAGTTTTTTTGTTTGTTTGTTTCTCTTTGCTTCCCTCCCTCCTTCTTATGGTAAGGATACTTCCTACCATAATGTACCTGAAAAATATGACATGCTGAAATCAGAAGAACTCCTGTTTTCACTGCAACCTGGCACATGACAGTGCCCCTCCCTCCCTTCCATCCTTTTCTTTCTCTTTCTCTCCTTTTTCTGTTAGGCTGCTCTGCATCAGGCTGGAGTTTCTTTTTCAGTCTCCCTCTTCTTTCACTGTTTTTAATTGTTTCAGTGCCTTTGTTTTTCCCTGGACTTGAGTACAGCGGGAAAGGTCAGCTGTCAGACGAGGGGTTGTCCACAGCTGATAAGGCCTTTAGGAGAGTGGATTGGAGTCATTAAGCAGCATTCTCTCCCTGAAGTCACAGAGTCTACACTGTTTCAGGGGGAAGAAAAAATAGAGCTCATTGTGTAGAAGAGGCAGCTTATATGAAGTGAGCAGCTTGGCTATGTGAGCAGTAAACAGTGTGCTACTTACCCGGAGCCCTTTTCCAGCGGCAGGTGCTGCCCAGTGCCAGCTCCAGTGACTCTGGGGCGTTGATGGAAATGTGCATCTGAGTGAGGCATACATGCAGGAGGCTTGGAGCAAGGACTCAACTGGGAATTAGGCATCTAACATCCTGGAAATCAAAGTTGTTCCCTGTTAATGTATCTGCCTCACAGTTATTTTACAACTAACGCACTTATATAAAATGAGAAAGCCTGGGTTCTGGTCTTGGCTATATTGCTAATTACTTTGGAAAAGCATTAAACTATACCGGGCTTGTAAAAAGAAATAGAAAATGTGTGATTTTTAAAGCACTTTCCATAGATAATATCTAGAATTCATCTTACTGATTTCATTTGCAAAGTAGAAGTGAGGAGCACACCCCTTCTTCGACATGACTATGAAAACCAGTTAATTCCTTTTTACGTAAATACCTTGCGGTAAACCCAAAGTTACAGCCCTTGGAACTCATCCATAGAGCCCATCAAGAAATTCATGATGGAGTGCTGCAGAGCTTTTAAATAAATGGTGGGCATCTACTGGAGTGAGAAAAGGAATAACTGATAGGGGTAATACCATAGAGTTGTGTAATTATTTTTCTTTAGGAGACAAAGTCTTAGGCTGGAGTGCGGTGGAGCCATCATGACTCACTGCAACCTCGAACTCCTGGGCTCAAGCAACTCTCCTGTCTCAGCCTTCCACGTAGGTGGGACTGCAGACAGATGCCACCATGCCCAGATAATCTTTTTATTTTTTGTAGAGATAGGGTCTGTATGTTGCCCAGGGTGGTTTGGGGCAAGTGATCCTCCTCAGTCACCAGGATTGGAGGCATAAGCCACTGTGGCTCAGCAAATTTTTTGTGTGTTTTCAAAACTATTTTTTATATTTCACAATAATCTGATTTAAGGATACTCCCTATCATAACATACCTGAAAAATATGACATGCTAAAATCTGATGGAACTCCTATTTTCATTGTCAACCTGGCACATGACAAGTGTTCTCAATAAAAGTTTGCTGAATAAATGAATAAAATGATTGAGTGAGTGAGTAACTTACAGCCTTCAAATAACACATGGTTAACTATGTTTATTTGACTCTCCCTGGCCAAGCCCAGTAATGGTTGGGTGCAGTGAGAAATTTGGGAGATGATGTTGACCATAAAGGGTATGTAATCTGATGACATTGTTAGTTCTGCTGTCTTGCCATAGAAAAGGGAGCCAAAGGGTTATAACTAGAGCTCTGTCACCTTGGGAGAACACTTGGGAAAAAGCCACTGTCCAGGCGAGCAACCATAGAAGCCCTAGAAAATCACACAGTGAATTGCTTAGCTCCTGCTCTCACGGCAGTGCCTTTTCCCCAAAACAAACTCTTGTAGTAGGAAAAGCAACAAGGTTGGAGTTATACCCAAGTCTAGCTTCATTCTAAATTCCCTCATCAATTATTATTCGAATTGCATGACCCTGGACCCCTAAATCTGAGTTCCCCTCCTTGAAAACTGTAAATAATAATAATACCTACATAGGTTGTAGGTTTTATGAAAGATTAAAACAAGGAGATTCTATGAAAGATTAATGCAAAGCCAGAGCTAAAGCCCTGATACACAATAAGCTTCAAAAATGGTCTCTGGCATCATCACTATCATCACCCCCATTTCAGGGGCTCTGGGCGTTTCCTGGTATGAAACACTGATGATGCTTGTTATAGAATGAAAGAGACAATATTTGTAAAGAGCTTCTTGTGATGCACGTAGGAGAGGAACATTAAGTATTGGCTCCTCTCCCTCTCCTTTCTTCTATGATGTCTTCTTACTTTTCTACTTTAGCCGAGGTAGTGGTACATCATTACTCTTTCATAAAGTGACACAATGTCACTGAGGAATGCTCAAAAGGCCCCAGCAGATGCATGCTTATAGCTGGTTAAAGTGGAGGTAGTAGGGTAGCATGGAGGGGAAGGAGGACTGAGCAGCACTCGGGAATGCAAGACATTTCTTTTCTGCCAAACCCGAATGCACCAGAGGCTGCCATCCTAAAGCTTTTGTGAAGTTTCTGCCTGTTCCTGGAGTTAGCCAGGTAATCCTTGAGAGAACACTTCTGTTTGCACAAATCATTTCATACAACATAATTAGCTACTTATAATACAGAGGACACTCGTGATCCCAAATTCAAATAATTGAAAAGGAAAAGCAGTTTATTCATGGTGGTGTGCAATGATAATTGATAATGAGCTAGATGATCATGAAGTGCCGTGGAATCTCAAAGACCCTTCGGAATTCTCAAAGGGAGTTTACCTTATTCATAGGATGACTTTAGGTTAGTAGAAAATAATTGCTTTAAAAAATAATATACCAAAGCACTGAACACATTACATAAATTGTTCACGTAATTACTAGTTCTTCAAAAATCCAAATGCCAAATTTAAAATAATTAGAAATTAATAGCTAACAAAAACATCCCACTAACTCCATGCCCTTTCTTTGCCAGTGATTCTAGGTAATAGAGAGTTTTTACCTGAAGTGCTTTATGTTTTACCTTCTGACATCTGATCCACGTTGAATAACCAGCCATCCTGGTTTTCTAGGAACCAGCTACTCTAGCGCTGAAAGTCCTGGTGAGCTTCTCATTTCTAGGCACATTGAGATGACTGGTTACTCTACTTGAAGCACCTGGTGGACCTCTTTTCAGGAGTGTGGCATGTTTAGACCAACGTCTGTCTGGCAACTCACAAAGAAAAAAAATCTCTGGTTCCAGATTATTTATAACTTTTGGATCTTGTTGACAAAGAAAATTTTTATGAAAAAAGAAAATAGAGTTGACTACTTTTCTATTTATTTAAATGATAACATTAACAAATTTCGTCTATCATCACCATCATTCTACAAGACAGGAAATTACAAAACCAAAAAAGCAGAAAGGAGTAGAATGAAAGTTTTACAAGAGTTCCACAGTGATGTGTCACTATATTCCCAGTGCCTAGCACAGTGTGTGGTGTGGCATAGATCCTACATAATGTTTGTTGAATACATGAATAGTGCATAAATTTAGTATTTATTAAAAATGTGCTACACTTCTCTTATTTTTCTAAATGTATTATAGATTGATGAAAACTTTACCTTAGACCAAGGCTTCATTGCTTGAGAATCAATAGTTGGAATCTAAGTCTGTGGACTATAGAGTTTTTTGATGGTAAGTTTTTATTGTAAATTATTTTAATGGCATTCTGGTGTTTGTCCTTGTCTCATGTTCATTCCAGTTGGTGTGGTCAACCTCCCATGATATAGTCACTCTGGTAAGACCAAGTTGCTGGGCCTTTAAATCAGAGAATCAAGTTCATTCAACTTCCTCTTAGATCTCAACTTCTATCCATAGCAAGATGCATCTTTGCAGATACCTACATGGAGATTTCACCACATCTGGCAGGGATGAGCCACCAGTCCTCATTTTCTTAAGTCCTGGACAATGTTTTTGTGTATTCTAACCAAGTATTCTTGCTTTTCTTTGTTCTGATTGATTCATCTATAAAGTATGGTCAGAAACGTTGACTAACTGGTGATATGTGCAAATATCACAACTTCTCTAAGTCTGCGATCTCCTATCATAGTGGAGATATCCAAGTCATTCACAGTTTTGCCATAACTCATGGATAAAAACCACCATTGATGGATCTTACCCAGTATTTCTTAAGAGGGTTAGAATTTTGGCTTCATGGAAAACATAGGAAATGTCAATATCTATCACAAATGGCTATACAAGCTACAAAACTAAACCAATTTGAGTCTTCATTTCAGAGTCTTAATACTCTCAGTTGCGTTGTTCTTTTTAATAACAAATCAGCCCACCATTTCCCTTTCTTCAGCTACCTTGGCACAAGCCCTCAACATGTTTCTGACCTTAGCCCTCTGGTGTCATAGCTCAGATTCTAGCTGTTTGGCCATGGAGAGGGTTGTTGGGGTGTTGAAGCATCTGTAAATGATTAAAGGGGAATTAGAGTCAATGTATCCACAGCGAATTTCCTTATTTATGCTCTCACAATTAAGATTATTTTAGCACTTATGTGGTGAATATACACAATTCCCATGATATTTCCTATTGTTTTATGATCCATATTTATATCCCAAAGTATGTGGTTAATACCTCTAAGTATTTGCTGGAAGTCTAGCCTTGTTGAGCAGATAGAGGTTCCTTTAGCAGCTGCGGAAGGGTGCTTATACTTTACAAAATCAGATAATGTATGTGAAAGTGGTTTGGAATATGTGACATGCTATGCAAATGTGTATTTTTTTTCTTTTTAAAGAAATGAATAGCTCATCTCCCACAGGCATATTATTGACAGGGGAAAAGCTACAAAGACCTAAATAGGAAGCAGTGTGATCCAATGGAAAGCAAGTAGTCTTTGGAGGTTAACATTGGTTTGTATTTCGGATCTGCTTCCTATTGAAAATGGTAGAAGGATTTAGTCCTTTCTGAGCCTTAGTTTTATCATCTGAAAAATGGGCTAGTAAAACTTTATTTCACAGGGCTTTCGTGAGGGATAAATATACTAAGTATCCTAATAAAAAGTTCCCATTTCAGATGAATATGAGCATGTAGATATGCTATCTCTATTAATAATTCATTTGTTCTGTGTTGTTTTGAACTCTTGTAACTTTAAATCACTAAAACAGATTAATTCTTGTCAAATGCTATATATACAGTGTTTGCTTCATTGGAGCATAATGCAGGTTCAGTAAATGCTAATTTCCTGTTCTTTGTATGCTATAGCAAAAATAAGAATCTTTCGATGCTCAAGGAGACTGGTAATAGTCTGAGATGAAGAAATGACAAAAATGAGATAAATACTTTCTTCTAGTTTTATGCACAATATTAGTATTATAATTGAATATGCAATCATTAAATATTTCTTCTTTATTTAGGTTTCCTGAATCAGACCACTGATTTTTAAGTCTGCATTCATTATAGAGAACTCTCCCTCCCCACTCCCCTTCAGCATAACCTATCCTCTTCCACCTCTCCATTCAGATTCTTTAATTTAATTATTTTGGACCCTGGGAATTATCAGTCCTTTCTTGAAAGCATTGGAATGGGACTCTTTTAATTTTTATCAGTAGCAGCCTCCATATTTATTTCTTTGGGAGGAAAGGGAAGTGCACGTGTAGCTATAAAAGAAGACACAGCCCAGGTTTCTAGGATTTGTACCTCCACCTTGGCAAATTTCCAGTCCGTGTCTCCAAACAGTTTTAATCACCTGGGCTCTTGTGATTGGCATTGAAAGCTTTAAGAGTACTGCAGAAATGGTAGATTAACCACATTTAACAAAATAGAAAGTTTTCATTGTGTCATAAAAAGCCTTATTGATCTTGTCCAGGCATTGACTCCAGGTCCTTTTAACAAGCCACTCTGTCTAGACTTGTAGGCTGGAGCCCACAGAGCTAACAAAGGAGGAGCTGGGCTGCCCTCCCTCCCCCTGCAAGGGGAGGCTAAGAGGGTGGGCACAGATTCAGGCTTCTCATTGGGGATTTTCTTAAAGAACTAGCATGATTTTATTCTGCTGTGGAAAGGAAAAGCATTAGGAGGCTTGTGGCAGATGTACCTGTCACTTATTCCAGACTCCAGCCTTGTTTGACTCTCTGTGTCTGCCGTGGAACTACCCCATGGTAACAGATTAACACGTCTTCTCTATCCCTCGGCTTCCGGCAGCATTTCTTTTTCTCATGTCTTCCCTTCACCCTTGGGAAACTAGGCTGAACTCTGATACCATGGCACTGAGCAGTGGGTCTTCAGAAAGAGTGGGGAAAGCAACGATGGGGCAGGAGGGGGAACTGGTGACTTTAGAATCATTGTGACCAACTCAACTTCATTTCAATTCACTTCTGCAGGTCTTTACTTCACACATTCTGGGTAAACAGGAGATTTTGAAAAGGCATGAAAAATTGCTGCTCACAGCATATGGCTAAAAAGTTGACAGCCATAAATCAAATAACCAAAGAATCATTCGAGATGTATTGGTAGGTTAGATGTTTCATCAGCAGCAGAGAATTAACTTTTCAAAAAAGGATGAAGTATTTCAAATATAAAACGTACAGAACCTATAGTAGAGGATATTACCAACATTGCTTTAGCCATCACTCAGATTGAACAAATCCTAATGTTTAGCCATTTTTTTTGCTTTATATCTTTTTATAAAGACTTAGTCATGTTTGAATACCTCCCTGGTTCCATTTATTCTCTTCCTCCTCCAAATTAACTGCTACCTGAAGTTGATGGGGTGATTTTCTGTATACATAATTCTTATTCTTTCTACATATGAATAGAGCTGTAATATCTAATAATTAGTGATTGCTGTATAGGTATGTGTGTGTATGTGTATATGTGTATAAATTAGTGGAGGTCAATTTTATCAGCCTCTCACCATTTATATTCCTCTTCTCTCTATATTCTGGGCCTAAGGAAGGACACATTGAGTAAAATTCTTTAACACTTTATATTTCCCTGTTGATCACCCAAGCAAAGCTTGGTACCACCTCTGCATCATGCTTTTCTCTTTTAGGACCAGAATCCATTTGGCTCCTAAACTATTTGTAGGAAGTTTCACGTAATACCTGATTGTCTTGTTTTCTCTAGATACTTCAAGTTTTACCAAAAATATAATTTAATTACAGTTTTATTGAGGCAGGAAGTAGATTACATCATCTTCTAAGGTTTCTTCTGATAATATGGGGATAATTGTTACAGAGAATTCTTTACTCATCTTCATCTTGGACCAAAGAGATATTTGATAGAAATAAACATTTTAAAGTTTATATGGTAAAAAATTCATACTTATTGCTTTGATATATCCAAATGTATGAGTTTTCTCAAATTCTGTAAACCTTCGTGACTTCTATGTTCTTTTCTGAATGTGTATGTGTGAATTAGTATCTAATTTCGGTAGAAATTGGAGTTGGTATGTATGCCACTGTTTATAAAAAAATTTTCAGGTAATCTACTTCCTGCTCCAGATTCATTGTGGATATTTTTCATTATTATTAATTTTGTTTATGTCAAAATTATACAAAAATATACAGTGTTACTAGGGACGCAGACCTCTCCTCTCCCGCTTTGTGTCCCTCCTAACATTTTGTCCTCACGAAGTCCACAGAATGTAGTGTGACCTCATGGCATTTGGTATTCCAGTATAATTGCCTTCGTTATTGAGTACTTTTGATGATTCTTTTTGGTCTTGGCCAAAGGTGTCAGGATATGTAAGTCTGTGGGTATGTGTATATTCTACAATTTTTTGGGATTCAAAAACTTCAAAATTCAGTGTGAAACTTACCTGTAAGAAGTCAATTCTGGTTAAGTTCTTCACCATCCTAATTACTCATATACTCTGTGTAACTTCAAGAAATGCATTTTTAATAAACACCGTGGCCTAGAGCTGATATATAAATATCAATATATTATTGATTTTTTTTTGTTATTGAACTCACATGGCTTTAGATGTGTCTGTTACCTCTCCAGTCATAGTGAAAGTAACCCAAGGACTGGTTTGATATCCTGAGTTTCTCCTGAAACCTTTCTTTTGGTGCCTATTTCAGTATTTGTTAAGCACCGAGGTGATGACCATAACATTTCCCTCTGATTTCTGACCTGATTGTGTAATAGACACAAGAGTCAAATCATAATTGTGTCAAAGATCCAAATATCAGTTCTATTGCTGGTAGAGTTAGAAGATGTGGCTTTTATTGCAGTCAAATTGGGCTTCTTTGTAATTTTTCCCTTGAATTAAACTCACCCACTCAGCAACAGGTAGAAGAGCCAGAAAACCACAGGGCTTCTTTCACAGGGGCAGAGTCTACTGCGATAAGGATTACTGCATGGGACTTCCTAAAGGAGAACACATAAGCTTTGTAG
This sequence comes from Callithrix jacchus, assembly GCF_049354715.1. Classification (NCBI taxonomy): domain Eukaryota; kingdom Metazoa; phylum Chordata; class Mammalia; order Primates; family Cebidae; genus Callithrix; species Callithrix jacchus. The sequence continues at coordinate 113,618,046 of NC_133509.1, forward strand.
AAAGAAATAGAGTAAAAGGCAGGTCACCTGGGAAGAGTGACTCTCTAATTAGGTGATGTAGAACTAGAGTGTCAGACCCTTACCACATCACCAAGCAGATGAATCACTGCAGGAGAATGAATAAAGGAGAGATGGTCAAAGTGTTACTCCAAAACTATTCTCTTCTGGGGAATGGGGAAGAAATGTTATCATGTCATGGGGACAGGGAAATGGATTCCCCTCTGTAAGATAGAGTGCTCTATTTGTGTTCAACGCTTGTTTGATTGACCCATAATTAAAATGAAACAACTACTGAAAGAAGCATAATTACAGTTTTGCTTACATGGATTTGATGGTTGAGGGAAAGTAAAATGGACAGTATATTACACAAATTATTGTAAGTGGGAAGACAGACATGTGCAGTACAATTGGCTCAGGCTGTATATTTATTTTTTAATTTTTAATGTTTTTAGCAATATCTATTCTATCTTAGAAATGTCTCCTGGATCCCTATATTACACAAATTATTGTAAGTGGGAAAATAGGCATGTGCAGTGTAATTGGCTAAGGTTGTGTTTTTTATTTTTTATTGTTTTAGCAATATCCATCCTACCTTAGAAATGTCTCCTGGTTGCCTCTTCCCTTTCTAGCCATTTGTCCACCCACTGGACCCCTGGTACAATACAAGTATAATTGTGCCACTCATTAGCTGAATTTCTTCTCTGCTAATTCCCCATTCCCACTGCTCAAGGATGTTACAGAGAAGGCCCAGTCTACATCTTGAACCTATACACGTGTCCATTGTTCTAGCCACCTTGAACTTCTCACCTTCTCCAAAATACTCTGTGCTCTTCTAATGACCACACCAATGGATATGCTGTTTCTTTGAATTAGCATTTCACTCCTCCCTTTGTAGGTAAATTCCTACTCATACTTCGAGACACATTTTAAGTGTGACCTCGTGTATGGAACCTGCTCTAATGCCCAGGGTCTGTTACTTCCTCTTCTGTATGCCTATATCACCTACCAGACATTTACAACACTGGCAGTTATTTGCTTGTTCATGCCTTCTCAACAGCAGCAATAATAGCTAACACTTCTGTGGCTGGGAACTGGTCCAACAACTTTCTTGTCTTCCTGCCTCACAGCAACTCTATGGAATCTGAACTGTGGTTATTCCCATTTTGTAGATTAGGGTGAGAGAAATTAAGTAATAAGCTACAGTTCCATAGATTTAGGTAAGTTTCAGAGCTGGGTGTCAAATCCATGTCTGTCTGATTCAAAGCCTTTATTGTTACATTTCAAGCCGTAAGTCTACTGTTCAGCCAGGCAGAATGTCCTGCTAACATGAGTCCATTGTCAGGGCCTGGCACTTAGCAGGCATTCAACATTTTATTTTTTTAGTTTTACAATTTCTCTTTTTCTGTGAAATATCAGCTAATTATTTATACTTACAAGGTTGCCATGTGACTTAAGTGCATTCAGCACTGAACACATTAACTGGTGCATAGTAGGCACCTGTGAATATTCCTTAAGTGAATAAACAAATTTAACTTTTGTTGTAATGCAATGGACAGCAATTCAGTCTTTAGGATACCATTAGCTTTCTAGTGATTTCAGTGAAGCGTGGTTTTCCAGGCCATTCTTTTGTGGACGGAGGCAGCTTCCCTCACCAGGATGCTGGCTGTTTATTTTCCAAGTGACAAGTTGATTTACTGTTTTCCTTCTCATCACTTTCAAGAAGCATCTGCAGGCTAGTGAGTGACCCAGGCGGCGTGGAGAAGTCCATTTATTTCTCTGCTGTATCTTTCCTACAGAGAGTCTGAGGATAAGGGTTGGAAATGGCCTCAGGAGGTCAGATTTCCTGTGTATTTTCTTTTGTAGTGCAGGATTGCTCATGGCGACACAATTTCCTGTCTGCTGGTACACTCTGCTTTTAAAATACCTGTGTGATGGGATGTGGCAGGTAAGGGATTTTGTTGTTTGTCCCTGGGGGATGGCTCTGCAGTTTGATCTCCTTGATGCTTTCTTTGGCCCTAAAATACATTGTAAGGGAAATGAGACAGGGAGAACCAAGAGTGCAGTCACTTGTGATATCTTTTGCCTTGTAACTCAATCATTCTGTTCCTCCCCAAATTCTAGCAGGAAATGTCACTAAGTGTACAGTAGAATTCACTCCAGTAAAAGGGTTTCTACTTTCCCCTCATTTTTTGCAAATATGATCATCTCATAGTTCAACAGATAGTATGGATGTCTGTTCACAGCTTCCTAAGAGGCTCCTCCTAGAGGTAGGTGTTCCTGTTCAGTGTATTGGATTCTTAGCTGGTTGTACAGTAAGGAAACAGACTTGTAGAGGAACCAACTATATTTGTCTTGTTTCTTTGCCAGCAAAACACTCAAATTGCTGTTTTAGCTCAAGGTACCTTTCAGCACTGAGGGGATATGCAGCCCCTCCATGCCCCAGGAATGAGTAGAATTTTGCAGTTGTGGACTTATTCCTTAGACGTTTATTTCTGCAGTTGTGTACCTGTCTGTCTTGGGCTCATTACTTCTTTTGTTATTATTGAGGCTTCTTTGCCTGGAAAACACTGGCCAGAATTGGGTGATCTGTGAGTTCACGACTTGAGAACCTCCAGCCTCTGATTGCAGTTGTACTGGTGGAGAAGTCCTAATATAGTCCCTGCTGAGTTTGTCTTCACAGAGAGTAAATGAGTTCACAGGCTGGCCACAAGACCACAGGGCATCTCTTTGCCTAGCAGGGAAGGCAATAGTAGCCCACGTGTTTTTGTGCCTCATTAGTTTCCAGGTGGGCCAGGCCAGGATGGGCAGCCAGGTTATCTTTGCATGAATGCAGTCTAAAGTATTGCACTGCACCGCTGTACCAGTTTGAAGGACAAAGGCTGCATGCTACAATGAGAACAATTTTACTGTATCTTTGAGGCTCATCATCAGGAAGCTGGCTCCTACTCCTTTTCTGGAGCTCAGCAGGTGTTCTTCACAGGACCACTGGCTACAGGCACTTCAGAGGGGTCAGCATTTTAATGGGCTCTTTTAAGTATCTAAAAATTCCATTTCTGAGGTTCTCTGATGGATGTAAAATGTGTTATCTTCTCAGATTGGCTTTTTTTCAACTTGGTGCTGAGAATTTGGAAAGAAAGTCAATGTACTTCCCTCCTTCCCTGCTTGGTTTCCTGTTGCCTCCCAGGGCTTATCCACCATTGTCAGTAGTTTTACCTCTGACTTGAACTTCATGCAGCTGCACAATATCAGATATAGGGTGCTAGACATCTGCTTTGGGAATCTGACTTCCTGTGAAGGTAGTGGTATGGTGAAGTAGCAAAAGCAATGGACTGAAAATCGTAGCGTTACAGTTTTGGATCTGGCACTCCATAGTACCCTGGATGACCCCTGTAAACTCTGTCTCCATTTCCTCACATTGGTGTAATCATAGTACAATGACCTCACAGAGCATTGAGAGGATACAAATAATGATTAAGAAAGCATTTGGAAATCCACACATCTAGATGCACGTAAATGTCTGCTTGCAAATGGCCCTAGAATCCTTCTCTATCAATGTGGCATGTTTTCATTTTGAGCCCTTTTTTTGACTAATTCTTTGTCTTTTTCTGTCAAATTTTGCCTTTGGTCTTTGGCGTTCTGTGATTGCACTTGGATCTTAAGTATCTGCACTTTGGCTTCCTCCTGTGTTCCCTGGCTCACTGGTGTTTCTGCCTCTCTTAGGTTGTTCTGCTGGGAACTTTTGCTTACATTCTTGCCCAGTGAAATGCAAACCTCACTATATCCAGGAACTATATTAACATCTAGGCTGAACGAGTTCTGGGCAGCCCCTGAAAAAGTAGTTCAAATGTATTTTTAAAGATTATGCAATCTCTTAAAACTATGGATTGAATCCTTCCACCCCTCTCAGTAAAATTATGCAGTGGTTCCCATCACTTACAGAAGTTCACATTTTTTGCCCTCAAAGCCCAGTTTGGGATTTTGAGACACCGAGCCATATGGCAGGCCTAATTAAACAGTTACATGCGTTTTCCCCATACTTGCATAGTAATAAAATATAGCACTGAGTATTTCAGTCTGCTTTGGAATTTCTCAGAGAAATAGAGTTGTTATTATATAAATTATAAGTTGGGTGTCTTTTAGGCGGAGAGGAGTGAAGAACAGAATTAAGTAAATGTATATTAATACTAAGTATATGTCAGTATTGGATTAACCAGCCATTTGAAAGATCAGTACTTTATATATCTTATACAAACTGATTTAAAATCTTCAGTTATACATAGCTAGATTTCATCTAGTGTTTAATCAATTGTACGCTTACAAATAATTGGTAACTGATTTGTTGTCATACAGAGTTGAGCTCTGCTTTTCATGCAGTGAGAATAACACCTTTTATTTTTACACTTATGCAATTGATTGTAAACTTTGGGATGATATAATTTAAATGGATCTAAACAGTCCATTAGCTATGTCAGTGCCTCCTCTCTTGCCAAGCTGTAGTTTTATGCTAAGCTGCTGTGTACTGTGTTACATAATCCCTGCATTCATTTTCTCCACCTATTTAGCTTGAATGCATACAAGGTGACTGCATTGTCTCTTCAACCTCCTTCTTGGTATAAATATCAAGTATAAAAAACAGATTTGGGGTGTTAATTTGTTTTTCTAGTGGAGGATTCAAAGGATTGATAAGGTTAGAAATGAATGTTTGTCGCTATTTAGTTTTGCCCCTTTTAGGTGCCCTGACTGTCAACTGAGTATGGTTTTCAAGGTGATAAGGCAGTGCTTGAGTCTCAGCTACTGGAAGGGAATCAGGACAGATTGCGGTTCTTAGGAGAAAAATCACGTCAGTTGTGCAAGTGCATAGAAGAGTGATTTCTGTAAGGTCCTCATTTTTTCTCCTTTCTAGCCCTTGATTTGCTCTTTTAAAGACTGGGTTATGCACTGCTAGTGCCTCTCACCCCACATGTAGGGGAAAATTATTCCATTACTTGAAAATGATATAAGTTTGCTTATGTAGGATACGATTCAGAGAGAAGCTTTCAGTTGTCTGTTATTTGTTGACCAATGGGGATAACCCAACAGTCAGGGTGATGCTGATCTTCGTAGCTTCCTCTGGCTCAGGGAAGAGGTAAACTGAGAAAATTCTTCTTTGAATGAAAAGATTGGGAAGGTTGTGAACTGTTATAGCAGTTTCTGTTAAATATTTGCAAAGGAAGGCACTTGGCCACATAAAATCTTCGTTGGTATATTTGCATGGAGATTAGCATAAATATGTGTGTGATTTGCATAGGCCTTTTCTTCCTTGCATTGGTTTTATTTCTTATTTATTTATGGTGATATTCTCTTCTTTACACTGATGCCATTTTTCCCTTTGTGGCCTCCCACATAAAAGAGGTATTTTTTTCTTTAAACACAGATCTAGGGGCTGAAAGGAAAACATTTCTTTTGGTGAATGAGTGATTAATGTACAGTGAGAGGAATTGGTTTCTGGCTCAATTTATTCAAAATTTGGGATGATTTGTCAGTCAAGGCACAGCTCCATGGAATCATTTGTGGCTTTTGACAAGTCACATAGGAGCATCTGGACTATCTAGAGTGATGGCCAAAGAAAAGATAATGGATATTTAGAGAAAAGCCCGGACATGCCCAAGCCCAGAGCACCACAAACTAACTGTGTCGTCTTGGGCAACTCACTTATTTCTAGTCATCAATTTCTTCCTTAATAAAATAAGGGCATTAAATCAGGCAATCTCTAAAGTCCCTTGTAGCTCTAAAATTTATTATTTTGACAGACTCCTTGCTCTAATTATATGAAAAAATATTAAGCACCATGTAGCACATTAAATAATATCTGGTGCCTTGCTGTTCTGCGTCAGACTTTTCCCCTTTGAAGGGTACTGGATGATTAATTTAAGCTTCTCTTTATAGGCGCTACTTTCCTTGCTCATTTATCTCAGTTCAGTGGGCACACAAGGTATAACTTAAATGTTTATAGAAGACACCCATTAATATACCACCTGTGGTGCCAAGGACATGCGTAGTAGTTGGCCCTGTGCACATCCATGTCTGTAGAGAAAGAGCTTGGTTGTGATAACCCCATTTGCTTTGTGACCTTCTACTCTAGATCAGGGTCACCTCTAGGTCTCCTGAAAAGGGACTTGTCCAAATGCATTTTAACAAAACATTTTTTTGGAAATGAGGGGTGGGATCATGACAACAGACAGAACATGAGGGGATTGGATAGATCTACTTCAAACAGGCAGACAGTGTTGAATTTCTGCTTTATTATCTTTGGGAGGCTATTTTTGCTAAAATGCGTACAGCATGAGTTATGTGCTAACTACTTACATATGTGCAAGCTACCCTGTGACTTGCAGGTGACTTTACAGGTGAACGGGTCTTTTTTGCTTATACCAGTGTCTGTGCAAGCAGAAATATGCAGCTAGATACCAGGGTGCTCTGAAACACACAAGAGAAATTTGATCTCTTCTTTAACTCTCTGGAGTATGAAGCTGAAGTTGATGTTTTAATGATCTCATAATGCTAAGATTAATTTAACAATATGTAGTGGGGAGTAGTCTGTTCACATTGTAAAAGTGTCTCCTCGACAGCTCTTACTTCATGATGAGAAAATATTTATTTTGTTTAAGAAACGTACCTGGGGCTGTGATATTTAATAGAGATCTGCGTTGAAGTGGACTTGGCTTTGGTTAATAAGGCTGGAGTGTAGTTCCAGCGGGGAAAATAAAATTCTCTCGACCTTATTTTGTAGTCTCAAATTTTTAAAGGAAAACTGCATATCTCAACTATTATTGCCATTTGCTTTTAGTAGTGAAGTGCTTTTTAATAGCTTTTGACCAACCCTGGTATGAAGTAGACTATTCTAAGTAAGTCTGTCTGGCAAGAAGACAAATGGAAGGTCATAACACTGTGTGTCGAAATTATAGATAGAATCAACAAATAATTAAATAAAATATATTTCATCGTCTTGCCTTGATAAGTATATCTTTATATCTACCTGGAAAGCCAGGTTCAAATTTAGAATTTCTGGATTCCTGCTACTCCCTTCTGGCATTGCGAAGTAGCCACCCAGGGAGAAACCAGCCAACCCCTGGCCTACTCCCTTCTCTTCCCACTTTTGGCTCTGTCCTATATCATGAAGGGTCTGGTATGAATGCATGTGGTTGCCCCAGCCTAACGGGCAAGCCCTGTCCACATCTCTGCAAATAGTCCCCCATGGCTATTCCTATTGCAATATGTATGGTTTGCCCTTAGAAAGATGGATCCAGGGAAGAGGCCTGCACAAGCCCTGAAAACAGGCTTGAGGCTTTTTGGGTGTGCCATTACAGGGTCCCAGGCTCTGAAATATGGTTTTGAAAGATCATATGGGTTCCACTAGAATGCCATCTTGGCCCCGTGGAACCCTAGTTCTGTGGCCATGGATAGTCCAACCAGGATCATATAAAACAGGAGACCCTAGAGCAGACATTCTTGAGTTTAACAGTGGTCTTGCTGTCTTATCAAAACATACCAAATTTCATTATCTTCCCCTCTCCTTACCTGCTATATCACCTTCTCAGGTCCAGCCTCCAACAGCCCAGCCATGTTCCATGTACCATAGAAACCAAAGTTAGTTGAGTTATTGATGGATGAAAATCAGAGCTAGATCTTTCTGGGTAATTGATTTTTAGTTATTGGTCAATAAAAGGTACCTGGAGCTAAAGAGTCCTTTGTCAGAGCAGTTAATTATCCATTCTAAACCAGCTCTTGTACAAGCACTTAAAAGCAATTCCTGAAGTAAAAGCAACCCAAGCCTCACTTCATAGGTCTTTCTTTGAGAAAATTTGAAGGAAAGGCAGCAAGCTCTTTTGCACCATCTTGTTTTGTCTTCTACACTTGTGTGGACACGTCATTTCTCTGCAGTCACCTCTGCTGCTAGTTTCCCTGGTGTTTCAATATACGACTTGTGGAAGGGTCGAGGAGAGGGCTGTGCTGGTATCAGCATAAGAACAGGGGCAATGCCCATGTGGTGGGTTCTCTTTGGTATTTGCATAGATCTGACTCTTGCCAGACAAGTGTTGACTTCTCTCATCTTTTCTTTTTCTATAGCTCGAGAGGAGAATGTGGCCACTTTCCGAGGCTCAGAGTATCTGTGCTACGACCTGTCTCAGAACCCGATCCAGAGCAGCAGTGATGAAATCACCCTCTCCTTTAAGACCTGGCAGCGTAACGGCCTCATCCTGCACACGGGCAAGTCGGCTGACTATGTCAACCTGGCTCTGAAGGATGGCGCGGTCTCCTTGGTCATTAACCTGGGGTCCGGGGCCTTTGAGGCCATTGTGGAGCCAGTGAATGGAAAATTCAACGACAACGCCTGGCATGATGTCAAAGTGACACGCAATCTGCGGCAGGTAATGGCTGAGGGGAGAGAACGCCTGGAAGGCTCCTCTAGGTGCCTGGGTAGTAAGTCTGAAAAGCAGGTGATGGGTGAGGTGACGAGGGGTAGAGATTCAGGGATGGAGATGTTAAAGTCTGACCTTCTCCCAGTCTTTGCAATTTCACAAGGAAAATTATTAAAATATGTTTCTCCTTGCACTTCAATTCTCCCTTTGTGCTTGTTATTTAAGAAAAAAACTCAGTTGTGTAGATAATAAAAGCTATAAGTTCTTTCATTCCTTTTATTCTGCTTTCCTTTTATCATTTTCTTAATTACATTAGAATCTTATCATATTATTGTTAAATTCAATTAGGGACGGCATTTTGTTTCTGCAGCTTGGTAGATTTTCCTCATTCTTTGAATATAAGTTTTTCTTTTTAATTAAGTTAGCCATTGCCACGATGCCATAATTTTAATTCCTTCCAGAGAAGTCTTCCTTTTGCTCTTTTAATTTACCACCCATTTCCAACTTTTTTTTTTTCTTGTGTTATGTTAACCTCTAGCTTTGGAGTTAATTAGCCGAGATCTTTCTGAATTCCTGTTTCTCTGTTCCTTGATGCGGTGGTCCTACTCTATTGCCCATGTCTCTCCCTCCGAGACGCTTCAGTTGACTGGGAGGCCTGGAAAGTGGAAGGACCCAAATAAAAAAGTCAACTTTGGAGCAGCCTTTCCTGGTTCTGTCCGTGCTTGGGAAGTCCCATCGCTTGCCGATTCTGAGCAGGCAACTCCGTCAGGTGACAACATTCTCAGAAAGCCTTAGCCAAGCAAAGTTGTTTTCAATTTCATGACTAATAATAATGATAATAATAATAATACCTCTACAGCCCACATCAGTTAAAAAAATTTCCTATAAAAATCAAAGTCTGTGCTGAGACTGCTTTTCCCAGGTTGCCATTTTCACTTGGTTTTGCTACTTGCGAATCTGTCATTAAACCCAGTTGGATGGCATCCATCCTCTATAACCAGAAAACACTGCACTTTCTGAAGTGCTTATCAAAAAGCACTTATAAACTTTTCTTCTGCAATATGATTGACTTAATGCCTAAATGTGAAAGTGTAAGAAATGATAGGTGTTTGCATATGTTTTCTGTTTGATAAAAGTCTAACTCCTTACTAATGCTAAACAAATGGTGTAGACTGGCACACATTTGACACACATTTGCACACTTAGGTATGTCAACAAAGCCATCCTGCTGGGAGATTACAGTTTATCTCAGGTAAAGATGCCAAATGACCCAAGACTTAGAGTCCCCAGTCATCTTACTATCTGTGAATTTGATATTTTTGAATCATCGTTCTATGTTTTCCTCCAAGGCCAAAGAACCCTATTGCCAATAATATCTCCTTTCATTATTCCCCATCTGTACTTACCCAGGAGAGAACTTTTCAACTGTCAGGAGAACCCAAATCAAATATCCATTTGCTAACACATAAGGGCTTGTTGCCTGTGAGGTGCAGAGACTAGACCTAAAAGTGAAATATAACCTTTTGCTCGTTTTGATCGGCAAGTACAAAATAACACCCTTTAGGCGTTAATCAGTGGAGGAGAGACTTTTCATGTACTTCAGAGCACAATCAGGTCACGGTTCTCACCAGTTTGTTCCTCTTAACTCTCTCCCACCACCCTTCCTTGCCATTTTGGAATGATTCCAATTCACCTGTGAAGGGCTCACTTTTGTTTCTACTGAAAACACTTTTCTAAAATAGTATCAGGCCCACTTAAGCCCTTGAAATGGAGAGAGAATAAACCAAACTGTAATTCAAAATATTGTTTGTGCTGTTTTAGCCAAAGCAGCTAGAGAAAACCACCCTGGATGTCCCCCCGCCCCACCACCACATCCCACCCTCATGTTCTAAAGCCCAACTCTGCTCCATGCCCTTGGGCAAGCCATTTGACCTTTCTCCACCACAGTCTCCATTTGCAAAATGGTGATTACAATCTTCCCCAGCCATGTGTGATGGCTAAATATGCAAAGCACCTTATGTTCCAGAAGGATTATGAGCTCATCCATGGTCTGGGTGTAGATGTGCTGTGACGTGCACATGATCTACAGACTGAGCATTCTGTTTCAAAGGTGACTGCATCGGTCTGGTGCCAACGATGCAGCTAAGTGCAATTCCCTGTTCTAGACAAGGGTACAGAGGCCCTACAGTATTGGGGGGTATATCTTGGCAGAAGAAGCATTAATCTTCTGTGAGAAAGTGAACATAACATTGAACCTCATTGACATTCTGACTAAATTTTGCCTCCAAATACAATTTATTGAAAGAGAGGAAAATCTCTGAAAGGTAAAGTTGATTTTGCAAATGCAATTGTTTCAGTGTGAAGAATATAAGATTATTATTTTGCCCATTAAAAATAATACTTATAACATCTTTTTGAGTTCCCTAGGATACATTTGAATGGTGGGACATTCCTATTTCAATTAAAATGTGAATACCTCCATAAATATTTGACAACAAACTTATAGCATGCTTATTCATATTTTTGGTAAAATTGAATGGCTTTTCTGGCAACAATTCATCTGAGTCAAGTTTACCCGGTGTTTCCTGGAGTACTTATTACCAAATGGAGCAGAACTCTCCTCATTTCTTCCTTCGTGATTATCTATACATGGTTTTGCCTTTAAGCCAGGTCAGGGCCAAGGCCAGATACTTTATTATGGCTTACAACTAAAGGAAGGAATGTGGACTATCTGTATCTGTTACAAACTATAACTGGGATTAGGGAGCAAGGCAGTGAGGAATCTGTGCTTGTATGTGGTGGCGGGGTGGTAGTTGGTCCTTGACCTTGCCTGAGTCCAAGGTCATGGTCATAACTTTCATTGCTTTACCTCTATGTGTTAACTTTTGTTAAACCACCAACGCAAAACTGAGGTTATCAGTCTTCCGGTCTCCAGAGGGCTTTTCTAATCACGTTGAACCTGCCAGGCTTCTGTGCTATCCATACAATAAGTTACATAAAAGCTCGAAAAGCATTTTTCAAGAGGAATTGGGGGAGAGAGATTCCAATGCATTCTGGAAAAATAAACAAATTAATGACCTTATTGAGTAATAAGAAAGATTATAACTTTTTTTAATGAATTCTGTTAATTCTAAACAGAAAGAAAAATGTTCCTCTCTGGTTGCACCAATCCACAAAAATGAAGTAGGTCATGGATGTTTAATTATCTATGGAAACCTAGAGTACACTATGTAATGCAGACTTTCTATGCTAGGTTTAATCCGTAAATGTTTTAAGTTTTTTTCCTTTTGGGGAGGAAGTCATGATCATTTATCCATGTTGTAGTCAGAGTCAGATGTGAAAAAATGATCCCCAAAATATTTGTATTTCAGTTCTTTGTATCTGTTTATCTACATGTGGATGGTACCTTTTGGGAGTCTTTCAGAAGAGGTGGAATGGGTTTGTGTTAGAGGGTGGGAAGGGAGTGGGTGGTATTCATTCAAAAGAGCTGTTGGGAAGTAAGTATGGTGCTAATTCTAAAGGGTGAGGTCTGGTCTGAGAGATATCTGGAAGAAGCTGGGAGCTGCGATGGCACGTAGACTGCAGCTCCTTTTCTGGCTGTGCCCCAGGTGGCATGGTTTTCCATAGAGTCCTGGTCTCATTGTCTTCCCCCCACTCTCTTTTTTCTGTGTCGGGTGCCTTTTTTTTGAGAAACTAACACAAGATCATTCATGCAATGTGTCATTTTACTAACCAACTAATGTACTAACACCCTAACGACTCATCTTTGTTTTTAGTTTTTTTAATTAACAATCGTTCTGTTCACAATTTTTAATTTCCTTTCTTCCCCCTTCTCCGCAAAGCACTCAGGCATCGGACACGCTATGGTAAACAAACTACATTGTCTGGTAGATATCATTCTTATTGTCTCTTTTTTTGGGTTTGCCGTGTGTTGCCCCCCTTTTCCTCTCCAACCCCCCCTTTTATCCTCTTTAGACTCATTTCTTCTTTTAAAATTTTTGTTGAAGTAAATGCAAGCCTTTCTTTTTCTTAATAAAAAAAAAAATGGAAGGGAATACACTTGTCCTAAAAATGATATTTTGTTGAATATTGTGGGGAAGGCTTCCTTTTCTCTAGTTTTTAATTTTTTTTTCCCTAAAAAATTATGTTTTTTTTAAAGTATCTCCATTCAGCTAAATTTGTTTTGCTTTGTTTTTATTTTGCAACTTCCAAGTTACATACTAGAGACAACAGAGATTTATAGTGAGGACTTTCTTCTCTCTGTGCCTTCCTGCCCCTCCCACTCTTCCTCCTTTCTTTTTTCTCCTTCCCACTCCTTAGTCCCTTTTCTCTTTCCCTTTTGTGTGGCTACGGCTGCCACAAGCGATCTGGGGAGGAAAGTACTCAACTTCCTATATACTCTTTCTTGCCCTTCTTTTACCTTACTCCCCTACCGTGGCCAGAAGGATATCCACCAATTATGTTCTCCATACAAACGCTGCATGGCATGTTCCTGTCTCGTGAATTTTCCTACCCACATCAGAATTTGTTTCCTCATTTTCCTCCTCATTACTAACAACCTACCAACCATCAACCCAATTTCACTTTCTTCTCTTTGTTTTCCCCCACTCTTCATTCTCCTTTCATCTTTCATATATTTTGGGGTTGGGTTTGGACTTTTTCTTTTCTTTTCTTTTCTTTTATTTAGTAAGGGAGGTGGCAGGCAGAGAAAAGAGTACCTGTTAGTTTTGATTTTTTTTTCATTTCCATCTTGTTTTTCAGTTTATTCAATGCATGTCAGTGTGGAGTGGATTTTGATTCTTTCCCCAGGTTTTCCCCTCCTTTCCTAGTTTTGTTTTTCTTCCGCCTACTCTCTTGGTTCCCGATAATTTCTGCATGGGTATATTGGTGTATGTTGTGTGCATGCTTTGAAGCCCCATCATTATTTTCTGCCCTCTGCTCCTTTCATGGATGTTGGGTAAAAGGGTGCTATTTCTTTTCTGTGGAGCATTATTATTTTTTTTGTTTTGATTATTATTCCTCATCCTTCTTTTTTGTTGTTGTTGTTAGAGTTGGCTTTTTGGTTTGGGTCATTTTTTCTCTTGGAGGTGGTGATGGCAGCAAAGGCGGGGAGGGGTTGTTATCCTGGGGTAGTCCATGGCATGTATCATCCAGGACCATATCAGAACCAAGACCCTTCTCCTTCCCTCCCTGAATGCATGTTTGTCAGCGTGGTGTGAGACAAAATGAAAGAAAAAGTAAATAAAGATAAAAGAAAAGAAAAAAGAAAAGAAAAGAAAAAAGGAAACATAAAACCATCAAAACCAAAGACCAACCCCTAACAAACTTCATTGTCAGATGTCTTCTTTGCTGTTCTTCATGACCACCATGAATAACAATCATGTAAGAAATAAACAATCATTTTAGCAATGAACTGAGACAAGTGATATCGTCTGAGGATGGTTCCATTTTCTAGCCTGACTGTGTAAAGATTGCAATGGGTGGAACAAGGTGCCCAGCTTGGCAATTCTAACAAAGTCTTCCATGAGTCCACAGAGGAACACTGAAGGCTTGAGACTCAGGGAGGCAGACCAGAAAATGGAACTTGGCTGCACATACCAAAATCCAACCAAATTAGAAAGTATACCTCATGAAAATCTTAATGAAAGTGATGCCACAAGTAGGGGAAGCCACTGGGTTATGATAGGACCATAAGGTCATTGTTGGGATTTTTTTTTGTCCCTATATTCCTCCACCAGGTGACAATCTCTGTGGATGGCATTCTCACCACGACGGGCTACACTCAAGAGGACTACACCATGCTGGGCTCGGACGACTTCTTCTATGTGGGAGGAAGCCCAAGTACTGCTGACTTGCCTGGCTCCCCCGTCAGCAACAACTTCATGGGCTGCCTTAAAGAGGTAAAGTTCACCCAACTCTATTTAATGCACCACGCGATTGTTTTATTTATAAACAAGTGACATGTTTACATCAATGACTATGTATGTCCTCAAATCTATGAGGTGATAGATTGCAGCAGAAACAACCTTGGACTTAGAAGTAGGTTTCCTATGTTTTGATTCCCACTGAAGCTGGTTGCATGACTTTTGCATTTGTCATTTTAGTACTGTGTTAGTCCGTTTTCACGTTGCTGATAAAGAATACCTAAGACTGGGTAATTTATAAAGAAAAGAGGTTTAATGGACTCACAGTTCCAGGTAGCTGGGGAGGCCTCAAAATCATGGTGGAAGGCAAGGAGGAGCATGTCACATCTTAGACGGTGGCAGGGAAGAAAAACTTGTGCAGAGAAACTCCTCTTTATAAAACCATCAGATCTCATGAGACTTATTCACAATCACGAGAACAACATGGGAAAGACCCGCCCCCATGATTCAATTACCTCCCACTGCTTCCTCCCACTGGCTCCTTCCCACAACATGTGGGAATTTTGGGAGCTACAATTCAAGATGAAATTTGGGTGGGGACACAGCCAAACCATATCAAGTACCCTGTGATTCTGTTTCCTTATCCAACAAATGGAGGCTCTTATCCCACAGATGGCTGTGCTTCATAAATTAAATGCAATCACACAGATGAAAGACAGTTGAAATCATAGGAACTACATGAGTTTAAAGTCTGATTTTGTGATGTTGACCTGGCAAATAGGAAAGCTCTAGATAAAAGTGGCTCGATTTGTTGTTGTGTGCCCCATCTAAAATATAACATATGTATTATTTTACCTCCACTAAGCCTGGTGTTCCCAAGGGTCTCATTATTTGAGATGAAAGAAAATTCTCATAATGTAACATTAAGGCTCAGAAAACTGTTTTTTCCTTTTGTTCTTCTTCCCTGAGAGCTAGTAGCTGTGAAAAAACAGTGGGACTTTGCCATTACTCATTTATTACCATTGTAGCTGATGTGTTGCGACCTCTGTCTGAGAGCAAAGGCGCTTCAGCCAAGTGTAAGTTCAGTCTCTAAGGCCAATTGTTGAGGCAAAAAGAATCAGACTTAATTTGGTAGAGTTCTTTCAGAACACCGTGGCATCAAAGGATTGCACTGCACATTTTGTTTAAGCTGAGCTTGATTGTCTAAGATATCTGTACTATCTCCCTGAGTAAATTTCATGAGAAGCTGTGTTCCTTCTTGTAGATAACAATCCCTTGCGACATCTTATGAGTCTTCTCTCGGGGCCTATGTTTTATTCTTATTATGGTTATTTGAAATTGGTTGAGCATCATCTGTATATGAGGTGGCATTGTCCATGCATTCCTTCATGTCACTACCCTGTGAGGCTTGTCCAGACATAAATTGTGTCTGTTAAGCATGGCACATAGTGGATGCATAATAAGGATTTATTTGTTCACTTACCTAATAATCACTGGGTACCTTTTTTTGTGCTGTAACTACACTTGGTGGCTCTTTTTAAGCCATGACTTCCATGCTCCAAGGCTTTGTCTTATAGGAAGGGAGATGAGATCAGTAAGTGAATAGGTATAGCATAGGAGAGCATGTGTTCAGTGCCACAAACAAATGCTCTAGTTGAGTAGAGGAAACAGAAATTTTAGGTGGAAGTCAGTTTTAGAGAAGGAGTGACATTTGAGCCAGGCCTTGTTGTAATAAATCACATGCAAATTGAGAAGGAAGGGGTAGAAAAGAGAGACTCTATAAAGGAGGGAAAATCCAGTTATAGCTTTGTATTGTTGTTAGCCTGTAGGACGAAATAGGAGCACCCAAAGAGTGCTATCATCTCTCTGCAGGATGTTAGGTATGCTTCTGCTGGTTTCCGAGATTTCATCATCATTTCTGATGGAATTATGGTAGGCAGAGAGCCCTTCCTCCCTGGGATTTACCCCTATTTGGATAGAATAAAGATACAGACTATGCACTATCTAATGAATCCTGAAAGACTTTTTTTTTTTTTTTGAGATGGAGTCTCACTCTGTCACCCAGGCTGGAGTGCAGTGGCTCGATCTGAGCTCACTGCAACCTCCATCTCCCAGGTTCAAGTGATTCTCCTGCCTCAGCCTCCTGAAGAGCTAAGATTACAGGCATGTGCTGCCACACCCAGCTAATTTTTGCATTTATTAGTAGAGATGATGTTTCACCGTGTTGGTCAGGGTGGTCTTGAACTCCTGACCTTGTGATCCACCTGCCTCAGCCTCCCAAAGTGCTAGGATAACAGTTGTGAGCCACCACACCTGGCTGAGACTCTTAAACACTGCTAAATCACACTACGTTGGAATTGCACTCTCATCAGTAAAAGATTGCAACACTCTTGTTACCAAGGACGTGGCTCAGGAATGAAGGAGGCATTGGTTGCTGTGGAGTGGTGCTCATTCAGTTTTGCAGTGCAACAATCCTGAGCATGGAGTTTCTCCAGGACAGGGTTTGGGTTTGGCATTTAGGATTAATTTTCTCCTACACACAATTGTATTGAGCTACCTCTCTATTATATACTTAGAGACAAAGGAGCAATTTCCCAACCACAAATCCTTTATCTATTAATCAGGAAGGATGCCCTGGACATTTTGAAATAAGTCTCGTAAAAACACAAAGATGTTTCTGGTGACTTTATCCATGTGAAAACTAAAGAAAATAAAATACATACACATGCATGCATGTGTGAGCGCAGGCACACACACACACACACACACACACACGCATTTATGCTGCCCAAATAGAGAGCAGAAAGCTTCAAAAGTCTGTCTGAAGTATTACTTAATAGCTTATGGGTAAAGGCAGTTCTGAAAAACAGTGTCGATAATAGAAAAATAACTATAATCAGTGATAAAAATATATCCTAATCTTAGCTCACAGCACAAATATTTATTTGAATTCAGACCAAGTTAGAAAAAGGAAAATTCAAAACACTAACGGAAATGATAGGCAAAACTAGAACTTGATAAACTCCTGCCCTGTCTCTGTTTTCCCTTACAGTGTGGTAGTCTTTCTAAGGGACTTGGAAGTCTTCTTATTTGTCTGAGTACTTTGAACGGATCATTTTGAATCTAATGTAGCGCTGGTGTATTGTTTCTTTTCATTTAGTAATTACAATTCACTTTCCTGTGGGCAGGTCTATGGAGATTCTCCTCTTGTTCTTGGTATTTGATTATTCTGAGGTTTGCCCTACTTAAATTCTCTCATAATGCAAAAATAGGGATAACTCATCCCGCGTGCCCTCAATGATAACCTTGTTTGTTGCCTTTGGTCATTTATTTGACACAATGTTTTCCTTTATTAAAATGTGAATTCCATGAGGACAGAGGTCTTATTTTGCTTACAGATGTTTCCCCAGCACCTAAAATGGACCCTGACATTAAAAAATGTACTCAATAGAGGCCGGGCGCAGTGGCTCACGCCTGTAATCCCAGCACTTTGGGAGGCCGAGGTGGGTGGATCACGAGGTCAAGAGATTGAGACCATCCTGGTCAACATGGTGGAACCCCGTCTCTACTAAAAATACAAAAAATTAGCTGGGTATGGTGGCGCGTGTCTGTAATCCCACCTACTCAGGAGGCTGAGGCAGGAGAATTGCCTGAGCCCAGGAGGCAGAGGTTGCGGTGAGCCGAGATTGTGCCATTGCACTCCAGCCTGGATAACGAGGGCGAAACTCGGTCTCAAAAAAAAAAAATGTACTCAATAAGTATGTCTGGAATAAGTAAATGAATGAATCACTAACCTCATGGAGCTCTGAGATCTGGTGGAATTCAGATCCACAGTGTGTAAGTCCAGACTGCTATGAAAAAGTATAATAGACTGAGTGGTTTATACACAACAGCAAGTTATTTCTCACAGTTTTGGAGGCTGGAAGGCCAAGTACGTGTGCTAGCCTGGTTAGGTTCTCGTGAGGGACCTCTTCTGTGTTGCAAACTGCTGTTTTCTTATTGTGTTCTCACGTGGAAAAAGGAGGGTAAGAGTTCTCTAGAGTACCTTTTATAAGGGTACCATTCCCACTCATGAGCAACCTACATGACCTGACTACCTCCCAGAAGCCCCACCTCTTAAAACTGTCACATTGTGGGCTAGGAGTTCAACATATGAACTTTGGAGAACACTAACATTCAGTGCATAGCAGACAATATGTCTACTAAACCTACAATATGCCGAGGATTGTGCTAAATTATAAATATGAGTCAAACATGGTTCTTGCTTTAGAGGAACTCACATTAGTGGGGGGAGAGGCAGACACACATAATTGCAGTAAATGACAGTTAACGTACAACATGAGGGATTCTCAGTTACATTGGGGCTGCTGAGGAGAAGGACCTAATACATCCTGGGGTTCAGGGAGCATCCCAAGGTGAGGTGCTTGAGGCCAAGTAGAAGGGAGCATGGAAGCATGGAGGAAGAGGTGCTCCAGGATGAGGGGCAGCATCAGCAATGATGCACCAGAGATAGGGCATGTCCTGGTGTCTGGGTGAGGAACTTATGAACAGCTTGCTAATTCCAAGGCCCAAATGATAAGATTGGGAGCTGCGGTTAGGTAGGGACCATTTCATAGGGGGCTTTATTTCAGGCTATACCCTTGGACTTTGTTCTCTAGGTAATGGGAAGCCATTGAAGGATCTTAAGTAATGGAACACGGTCAGATTGGCATGTTATCCATCAGGCTTTCATTCTTTGAGGAGTAATGTTCGTTCATCTACCACTTTCCCCTGTTGTATATTTTTGTCCTAGGAAGTTGAAGATCACTGTTAGAAAAGGTGGTCCCTCAGCTGCAGCATTGGATTGGAGGCTGCCTCTCTGAATTTTAAACTTTCTACAGAAAACTGTTTCCTTCTGACTCCCATTTCAGTTTTTAGAGACCCTCCCTGAGACAACATGCTGAGACAATTATTCTCTTTTCCTCTGTCCTTGGCATTACTGAGCCGTTCCATGACAAATGAAATACAGGAAGGCCAGGCCAAGACCAGGTTGCATGAGCAGTGTCCCCATCAGGCAACTCGAGCCCATCACAATGTCCTCCCATGTGTTGAAGCTTCTGTGTAATTTGACTTGTTTCTTTCCACACCATCCTCCTTTCTTCTCCATTTGCCCATGTGGAGAAGCATGAGTGCCACTGAGACCTCTGGGACAGACTGGACTCTCTCACCTCTTTTCTCCTGGCATCACTAATGGGGAGGAAGGAGAAGCAGGAGAATTGGGACCACAGAACACATATTTAAAGGAAAAAGGATTGGATAGGACGTCATCATGCACGCTACATTTCACATCCTTTTGTGATTATCAGCCATTTAAAACCGAATGTAGTTTTGCAGCCAGAGATGGTCTCTGAACAGATGATTAATGGCTTAATCTGTAATAACTTTACATTTTATAGAACCCTGATAGGCATCCACATCTGGTGAGCCAAGCTATTTAAGGCTGTGTTAATTCTGTTAATTGCTATACGTTTATTTGAATTGCTGGCACCTGCGGGCTTTGGGATAATGTGTTTGTTGTTGCTCTTTTTTTCCCTTAAAAATATACTCATTTTATTTCACCCTGTCTTGTTTGCTCTCTCTTGTTGCTATCTCTCATGGAATCACTTAATTTCTTCTCTGGTTTTTCTTTTGAGTTGTCCTCCTGCTTCCTTCCTCATCATCCTCCCTCCTCCCCCTCTCCATTCTCTTTTTCTCTAATTTGTTTGTTTCCCTAGCTGTTGTTTTGGTATCCTTCCTGACTTCTTAAGTGGTGATAAATGCCTCTGTCCATAAGCAGGTGAATTCAGGTCATAGCATTGGGCCTAAACATTCCTTTTTCTATCATTAAGACTACTGTGCAGCGCAGGGCTCGAAAAGCCCAGGTGAGGCTTTTAGAGTCAACATGGCAGATGAGAAGAGGGTGGGCTTTAGAAGCACGAGCCCAGGCTTTGAGTCTTCCCTAAACTCATTCCTTGCCAGTTGCATGGTTTTTAGCCAGCCACTCGACTGCTCTGAGCTCGGTTTCTTCATCTGTAAAGAGAGAGAATAATACTGATTTCGTGTATTTTTATGTAGAGACCAAATAGGACTAGACAAATGGAGGTGTTTTATAAAATATAAAGTTCTACAAATGTTAATGTAGTTATTATTTACATTATTAATTGAAATAAAATCAATTAGTTCAGGCCAAAGAACCACTTACTGCTCTTCACCGTTTCTGGCAATTAAAAACCCGCAGAAGTAGGAGAGTCCGATGTAGTTTAATTAAAAAGACCTGCTATCAGGTTCAGTTCTAATGTTAATTAGAAAATTATCCAACGTCTCTGGATATCCATGTCTTGATCTGTAAAATGAGGGTAGTAATCCCTGCCAATCCAAATGCACACTGCTGTAGAGACCTTGTAAATGTAATGTAGAAACACAATTTATTGTTCATTAGATTTTGGGTAGCAGGGTAAGTTTTATTCCATCAAGAAAGGTGTGGGACAGTGGGCAAAACTGCTCACATAAAGCCAGGACAAAAAACCAACGAACAAAAAAAGAAAGATGTGCAGAAAAGCAATCTGCGGGTTTGGGGATAAGAACGTCTTGACAGAATGGAAGGACCAACCCCAAAAGGTGACCAGAAGAGGTAAGATTTGAGCAAAGTGGAAAGAAGTGAAGATGTAAATCAGAGGAAATGGAGGAATGTGGCAGCAGAAGAAAAGAAAAAGCAGTTACTGCCTCTCAGGAGCTACCTATGGGCTTGTCATGGGCTGAGTTATGTCTTCCACAAGTTCAGATGTTGAAGTTCTAACCTTTAGTTTGTGAATATTTTTGAAGATAAGGCCTTTAAAGAAGTAATTGAGGTAAAATGAGGCTGTATGGACAGGCCCTCAACCAGTATGATTGGTGTCCTCACATGAAGAAGTGATAAGGACATGGATATACACAGAGGAAAGACCATGTGAAGACAGAGGGAGAAGATAGCCATGTAAGAGTTAAGGACAGAAGCATCAGAAGAAACCAACCTTGCTGACACCTTGAACTTGGACTCCTAGCCTCCCGGAGTGTGAGAAAATAACTTTCCGTGGTTTAAGTCATTCAGTATGTGGTATTTTGTTATGGCAGCTCTAGTAACCTACATGTGGATTAACCATTAAAAAATAGCCATTTTTGGCTGGGCATGGTGGTTCTTGCCCATCATCATAGCATTTTGGGAGGCTGAGGCAGAAGCATGGCTTGGGTCCAGGAGCTGGAGACCAGCCTGGTCAACTGAGGGAGATTGTGTGCCTACAAAACATATTTAAATAATGGCTGGGCATTGTGGCACATGCCTGTGGTCCCAGCTATTTTGGAGGGAGGTGGGAGGATCACTTGGGCCTGGGAGGTCGAGGCTGCAGTAAGCCAAGATGGTGCCACTGCACTCCAGTCTGGGCAACAAAGCAAGATTGTGTCTCAAAAAGCAAAACCGCCGTTGTTTTGTGAGGTAGTAAAAAAAGTCGAATATTGGCAATGTCGGGTAATTCAATTTCAGAATGAAATTTTTGTAAAAAGGATAAATTGAATTTTCTGGAAAAGAGATTACTTTCTGGATTATAAGGAATTTCAATGGGCAGGGCAGGAAAGAGAGAGAGAGGGAGAGGGAGAGAGAGACTGGCAATGTGAGTCAATTAGAGATTCCCATTCCCCTGGCCATGGTTGTTTTCTTTATAGGTGGGCTCCTAATGCAATTTAGACCCATAACATATAGAGGCACAGAAGAAGAAGGAGCAACACCCTGAGCTACAGGGGATGGGGATGCATTTGAGGCCTATTTCAGTAGGAACCAGGTGTAAGTATTTAGCAAAGGGTGGCTGTAAAAAAGTGGTATGAACCTAAGGAAGAGTAAGGAGCACTGAGATCTCAAAGATCTTTGATGTTGCAGTGCTATGACAGACAGAATAGTTCTTCAGTTAGTGCCACGATCAAATTGCTAAAGAAGGGTTTGCTGCTTATACTTGATGGGTTGTTGATGGGATATGATATATATATGTGTGTGTGCATATATATATATGTATATATATATACACACATATATATGTGCCAAGTTGCCATATATATATACACACATATATATACATATATATATACACATATATATATATATATACACACACACATATATATATATATATGGCAACTTGGTATCCATTCTGCCTTCATCTGATACATGTTTCTTGATTTTTATTTCATTCATTCTCAAGCCAATGATTCAGTGGCATCTGCTCCACTCCTAGTTCCATTAGTGAGCATGTGATCCCTACATCAATAAGAGACTCCTATTCACTTTGTCACCATTGCTTTCTTCATAGGTGGGCTTCTAAACCAATTTGGATCCATAACCACAGGCTCAGGACCTTTGTCTGTATGTTGTAGGGAAACAGCTCTCTCCTGATTGGGCTAGAACGTGGAGTGGTGTTAAACTAAGCTTCTGGCTGCTCTCTTGCCACCACAGAGACCAAAACTGCAGCCAGGATGGAGAAAATCATAACCAAAAGATGGGAGGAAAGTAGGTCTCAGAGACATTTTTGAAGGTCCTAGATTTTTCAAATTAGACTACCCCTTAATTCCCACTCATGATTGCATAAAGTATTTCTCTTGCCTAAACCAGTTGGGGCTTTATTTTCTATCATTTGCAGCAGGAAGCCCTAGGTGGTGTAGCAGAATTCCTCATTTTTCTTCTTATTTTACTCCTGTTTTTTTGCTGACAAAAGGTAAGTCCTTGGACAAGGCAAGACAGACAAAAGTAGGATATTTAATACTGGAGGATCTTACAAATCAGATAATTGGCTCTGTACTAATTCAGACTTCCTGCCTCAGATGAACGCTATCCCAGGATACAGAGAGACTCTGTAAATACAATTTTTAAAATCCAGTTGGTTGTTTTGGAGGAATGCTAGTAAGTGGAGAAGCTTCCTAAAGACTAGAAGATAGAAAAATGTAGATAATGCAGACAATGGACTTATGAATCGAACTGGAATCTGGGTAAGATTTTGGAGTACAATATTAACAGAATGTATGGGCTCAAAGCAGAGAAAACAGTGATCAATATAACTGCCATGATTAAGAACACTTAAGAAAAAGCTATATCGTATCAACCAAATTCATATACTCATTCAGTAGTATTACTGATGATTCAGAAAAGTACTGTGGACCTCATCTAGCTAAATAGCAGCGAAGTTTTTGATGACAGATTTTGTGATATTCTCATTAATAAGATGGAGCAATAGGGGTTGGATACAAGAGCTATGGAGCGATTAAAATACCAATGGGCCCTGATTAAGTGGATTTTTTTGGCCTATATGAAAGTTTTTGTTAGATGGCACAAAGCTTATTTATATTAAGGACTTGAAGAGATATGAGAGAACATGGCTTGTTAACTTTGTGGATGACAGGGATGAAAAATGATAGAAATTGTGCATCTGTGTTATCTGAGGTTGAATTAATAGAGGTCTGACCTATAAAACAAAGGAGGTAATAGTTCTGCAGTGTAATTTATTGGTTAAGATAAGCAGGCTCTGGAGTTAGAGTTTCTGGCTGCAAAGCCTAACTCTACTCCCATTAGCTGTGTGATGCTGGGTAACACAGCTAACCTTCAGTTACTTATTACATGCGAACAGTAATTACACCTACTTGATAGGGTTGTTATATTGAGATCATGCATGTAAAATAGCTGACGTAGAAAATGTTCAGCAAATTTTATTTATAATTATTAATATCATCATTGTCGTACCTATGTGCTAGTATAATTACTGGAAATGGAAAATCAGCTCTTTTTTTTTCTGTGAGACAGCATCTTGCTCTGTCACCCAGGCTGGAATGCAGTGGTGTCATTGCAGCTCACTGCCACCTCCACCTCCCATGTTCAAGTGATTCTCCTGCCTCAGCGTCTGAAGTAGCTGGGATTACAGGCATATGCCACCACATCCAGCTAATTTTTGTATTTTTATTAGAGATGGGGTTTCGCCATGTTGGCCAGGCTGGCTTCAAACTCCTGACCATAAGTGATCCGCCCAACTCCGCCTCCCAAAGTACTGGGATTACAGGCATGAGCCATGACACCTGGCCAAGAATAAGCTTTTAAAATGATAACTAATTGATCGAGACCATCCTGGTTAACATAATGAAACCCCATCTCTACCAAAACTACAAAAAATTAGCTGGGCATGGTGGCGCATGCCTGCCTGTAATCCCAGCTACTCAGGAGGCTGAGGCAGGAGAATTGCCTGAACCCAGGAGGTGGAGGTTGCGGTAAGCCGAGATCGTGCCATTGCACTCCAGCCTGGGTAACAAGAGTGAAACTCAGTCTTAAAAAAAAAAAGATAACTAATTGACAGATTAGACATGTTTAGCGCTCAGCCCTAAAAAAATAAAAACTAAGGCATTCAAGATCCTAACATAAAAAAGGTTAACTGACAGAACTAGTGCCATTTAACTTGAGAAAGTGAAGGTGCCTCTGCCCAAGGTTTGAGAGTTGTCTCCATACATGAAGACTGTCCTATCGAAGTGGAATAAAAAGTGGCCCATATATCCTTAAGAGGAGAAACTAAGGCTAATGAGTGGAAACTGGGTACTTAACATAAGCAGGAACATTGAGTGAGAGCTATCCAAAACTGCCTTCAAAGTAATGATTCTACAACACTCAAAACATCTAAGTAGAAACTGAGCAACCATTTTGCTGAGGTTATTGAGGGGGTTCTGGAATCATCTGAGTGGTCTTGATTTTATCATATCCTTTCTAATACATCTACAGTTCTATGATGAATGACCTATCTGCAAAGAAAGAATAAGGCTCATTGATTAGCTCAGGTTCATCATGTGAAAGACTTTTCTCATTAATCTCCAAATAGTTGACTTCACATGTCCCACAGACATTTATTGGGTTGCCCTTGTGGTAGGAGTTGAGGTTCCCAGATGCTACCATCACCTATTACTCACTTAGAATAATTTATTACTCAGTCCTTTACTTGATTATCTCGAAAACCATTACAACCACAGCAATTATAATCATAGCAGCAGCAATAAAGACTAGCAATTATTGAACACTCAATGTGAACACATGCAAAGTGTGTTTCTACATGGTGCTATGTACTTTAAATGTATTCCCTAATTTAGTTCTCACAAAAAACTAAAGGGTTGGATTTTATTATTGTTACTAACTTGAATTTAAAGAGAGCGAATGTCTTGCCAATTCACATCATTCTAAGTGTTGGAGTTGAGATGTAAATACTGCCAATATCCTGCTTTTGCTGCCCTTTCTACGAACTCAGTCATAAGAGTTAGTGATGAAGAAAGGGAAATAAGCTCCTCTGGAAAAGGTTGGGAATTCTGTGGTTAAGCTTACTGGAAGGAATGGTCTCTCACTCCCGCTTAGAGGCTCTACTTCATAGGAAAGGTCATTTAATCAGGCGGAAATATTCTTCTGGGAGACTAGATACAACTACCTATTTCTTTTACCTTGCCATTGACTGTACTGAGAGGATGGCTATTTTGGCTTGATTTCCCACTTTGGGCAAATTGATATTGTTCAACCTGCTAGTGGAAGAATGATTTTCATTATGGAACCTGAGAGGGATGTTGCTGCTCTTGGCATAAATGACAAGCAGTGCAATAGTTTTGTCTTGAGATGGGCAGCACATCTTTTCTTTTGCTCCCAGCTAATATTTTTCCATGAAGTTGGAGCTATTTGGCTTTAATGCCTTCAAAACACCAGAATGAGGAGCAGCTACTTTTTAGACTTATTATGAATTTTCAGTCTGATCTTGGAAATCACTTATTTAGCTTTGCTTTTTTTTTTTTTTTTGCTCGTCAAGATAAATTCGGTGGAACTCATTGCTTTCTAAAAATGTCACTTATTTACAGCAAATGTAATCTACCACAACATTCCTACTGAGACAAAATCTCTGGCGTCTTTGAATGCCTCAAAGGAGATTAAAAAAAAACCCTAGTCCTTGTACACATATACCTACAGGGATAAAGCAATCATTGAGCTAATTAATTGCTTATGTTTTCAAAAGTTGTTTTGCAAATGCAGAAACGACTATTTCATTAGTGTTATGGTGCTTTTGTAACCTTGTCTTCCATTCCTTGTGGATAGTGTGCCACAAATAGTTTCTGCATAGATTTTAAGAGAGATACAAGGACACATTTTTCACATCACAAATCAGTGAAGATGCTGCTTAGGGCAGCAACATTGCACACCAATTATCAACCAATAAAATTCTCCTTCCCTCTCCCTCAGCTTTTCCCTCACTAGCCAATGCCAGCAGATGTTCTTTCTCGTACTTTGTAGGGAAAATAGAAACTGTTCAGGTAATGCTTGCTAAGCTTTTCTCCCTCCACCTTAAGACTTATCTTCGAAGACTCTCATTGCTACCTTCTTCCCCCCATCTTACAGAATGAACTTTCCTCTCTTCTTTTGCCTTCTTTGAGATTCAGCCCTTTAAAGATTTCCTCTCTTAATCTTTTATCTCCCCTTCTCCTCTGCTCCATCTCCTCAGCTAGAGATATACTCAAAATCATTTCTTTGATACTGTTTCCTGCTCAATTTACACCTCAGCTCATTCCTTACTTTCAATGAAAAAGTTCTTGGGAGGGTGGTACATACTTCTGGTGTCCCCTACTTCATGGTCACTCTTCAACCCTCTACATTTACATGTTAGACTCTGAACTCTGGTATCCTTAGCACTTTAGCAGAATTGTTTTCTTGTTTTAACCTTGCTTTAGTTAGAAGTAGTTTATTATATGCTCCTATGGCCCTCAGTTCAAAACTTCAGTGCATTGCAATTGTTGTTATAGTCTTCATCACAGTGCACATCACAGGAGCAAGGATTTATGTAGACTGCACATTCCCTGTGAAGTTAAACATAGATCCTGACACATGAACAGGTGGGAAATATTCTTCAATAAATTAATAAGTATTCATGAACATCAGTGATAGAATTATTGTTCCAAAGTTCCAGTTTCTGCTTGTATTCATTTTGTCAACAGCATGTCACTCATTTACTTATGCATGAATGCAGTAAATATTCATGGAATGCCTACTCTGTCATAAAGTCTGTTCAAAGAGTGGGAGTATGTGCTGAATGACAGCATGTATAAGGTCTGTGAGCCTATGGAATTCACATTGTGGTTGAAGGAGACTAAGAATAAATGCAAAACAGATAATTA
The DNA here is from genome assembly GCF_049354715.1 of Callithrix jacchus. Lineage (NCBI taxonomy): Eukaryota > Metazoa > Chordata > Mammalia > Primates > Cebidae > Callithrix > Callithrix jacchus. Next base: position 113,645,518 of record NC_133509.1, read on the forward strand.
AGATACTTTGAGATAATGATAAGTAACATGAAGGAAATGAAATGGAATAATGGGTGTATTAGTCCATTCTCACACTGCTAATAAAGACATACCTGAAACTGGGTAATTTGTAAAAAGAAGTTTAATTGACTCACAGTTCAGCACAGCTGAGGAGGCCTCAGGAAACTTACAATCGTGGTGGAAGGGGAAGCAAACATGTCCTTCTTCACGTGGCAGCAGCAAGGAGAAGTGCCAAGCAAAAGATGGAAAAGCCCCTTATAAAACCATCAGATCTTGTGAGAACTCAGTATCACAAGAACAGCATGAAAGTAACCACCTCCATGATTCAATTACCTCCCACTGGGTCCCTCTCATGACACATGCCCTCTCATCGGCACTTCTCCTTGCTGCTGCCATGTGAAGAAGGACATGTTTGCTTCCCCTTCCACCATGATTGTACGTTTCCTGAGGCCTCCCTGGCTGTGCTGAATTGTGAGTCAATTAAACCTATTTTCTTTATAAATTACCCAGTCTCAGGTATGTCTTTATTAGCAGTGTGAGAACGGACTAACACCCATTATCTTCTTTCATTTCCTTCATTTCTCTTACCATTATCTGACAGTATCTTTAATTATCTGTTTTGCATTTATTCTTAGTCTCCTTCAACCACAATGTGAATTCCATAGGCTCCCAGACCTTATACATGCTGTCATTCACCACATACTCCCACTCTTTGAACAGATTTTATGACAGAGTAGGCATTCCATGAATATTTACTACAGTCATGAACAAGTAAATGAGTGACTTGCTGGATTATGGGAACTACAATTCAAGATGAGACTTTAGTGGGGACACAGCCAAACCGAATCAATGAGATAGTGAGTGGGTCTCCAGGAGCCTGAGTAGTCAGGGCGGAACTCTCTGAGGATGTAATAATTGAGACCTGAGATGAAAGAAGGACTCAGTCACACACCCAAAATCTTGGGGAGAGGCCATTCCAATCAGAGGAAGCTACTAGAACAAAAAGGACCTAAAGCAAGGAAAAGCTTGGCACATTCAAGAAAAGTCCAAGAGGCAATGGTGGCCATGGCTCAGCGAGAGAGGTAATGAAAGCAAAGAAATCTCTAGGGCTGGATATGATGCTTTTCTGAAAAGATCCAGGCTAGGCAATGTCAATTTATCAAGCTTATCTCTACCTCAGAGTCTTCATCTGCCTGTTATCCCATATCTAGGTTAATTTTCTCTTTCCCTTTATCCTAGAAAGTGAGGTGTCTATTTTTGTAAGCTCACCTGTTACCTGTGCTCAGTGTCTCCTTCTCTCCCTTTCAACTTTTGAATTACCTAGTTATTCCCATTCTTTCTTGCAGTATATTTCTGTATTTTTTATTTTAAAAACTATAGTTAAATAAAAACCACAGAGCCCGAAATCTACTCTTTTAACAAAATTTTAAGTGGATGCTGCAGTATTTTTGACGAATTCACATGGTTGTACACAGATCTCTAGAACTTTTTTCTTGCACCTTTGATATTTGCCTATTTGTTTCTTTTTTTCAGAGTTAAAAACAAGTGTTAGTCTATCCTTTTATAAAACCCCTTTCTTGACCTGAACCTTCTTAAGCTCAGGAAGATAAAAAATGTCTTTTTCCAGGACATGGTAGGGAAAAGGCCAAACAAAATAGTTATAAGGTTTGAAAAAGGAAAGATAAGAAAAGCGGCATAGGATGACCCATGACTTCTAGAAGAGAGGTGGGTCCAGTGTGCTAAGTGTGAGAAGGATGTGGCATGGTTACGTAGAATTCAATAGGGTTAGAAGAGCTCATACTATTATTACCTATGCCCTCGGGTTAGAAACCTCAAAGTGAGATGTGATCTTTCCTTCTCATTTCCTTTCTTCCTTTTTGCCCTCATTTAATCAAACACAAAATCCTCTTGGCAATTCCCTGTATATTTCCCACTCATCTCTGTCCTCTGTTTTGTGGTCCCTTCACTTCTGCCTCTCCCTCTGCCCCATAGTACTTCGCCTATCGTGGTGTCATGAAGAGTCTTTCTGCCTCTGTTCTCTCTGCTTTCTCTCCGTGCTGCATTCTGCCCCGTTTTGCTCTTTGTGCCATTCTTTGGAAACATCCAGTGCCCACCAGAACATTTGTGACTTTGCCGCCACCTTCTCATAGTTCCTCCCTACATGTAACCAGAGTGGTCTTTTCCTGTTATTCTAAATACATGTTTTAAGTTTTTTCTTCTATGACTTGTTTATTGGTTCTTCTAGACAAGAATTTCTCCCTTTCTCTGTTCCATCTGATGCTTACCGTGTCTGCTAGAACCTATCTCATGGTTACCTACTTGATTCATCCCTGGGTTAACAGCGGTCTTTTCTCACTTCTGAATTCCAAGCACACTTATATAATATAGGGTGTGTCTGCTCAGATTTGGAAGCAGACTTCCAGGTTCAAATTTTTGTTTTTCCACTTACTACCTACATACGTTGTGCAAGTTAGTTAGCATCTCTGAAACTCAATTTATTTATTTATAAAACTGGTATCTTAATAGTATTGATCTCCTAGACTTCTTATGAGGATCAAATGAGATGATGCAATAAAACCTTTAGCTGAATCTGTTTCATAGTGAGTGCTCAAGAAATATTAGCTGTTTTGTCATTCAATTGGTGCTTACGGGACCTCATCGTCGTTTGTTCGCTTTTCTGGCATGCATACCATCCCTTTGAAAACAGAGTTTTTGTAGTTACAGCAATGCTGTATGTAATATCAAATTATTAAAGACATTAATTATTAAAGAAAGTGATTTATATCCCTCAAATGAATTTCTTGATTGATTGTAGGGAAGTTGCTGTTTCTCCATATTACATTTTGACCACAATTGAAATGATCCCATCTGCCAAAGGAGAATAATTTCTTCTTTATAGACATAGTAAAAAAAAAACTTACTCATGGATAAATATATGTGCATATATGAAATATGAACGCAGTGATTTCACATTTTTAAAATTCCTGGCAATCAAGTGGGATTGTTATAGATTATCTTTCTTAGCATAACTTTTCTTCATAGATATTAATGTAATAGTTCTTATGGGTGATGTTTAAAATGCTTAAGGAAGCAAAACTTAGCTGTAAAATCGGGTATCAGCTTGATGATCACCAGTGTCCCATTCAGATCTAAAATGCTTATGAAGTTTAAATTGTTTTGCAGTGTCTTGTGATCTTTCAATTACCTTTAAGTGATTGATTTAATGAGCTTCTATTGTTATGTTTTAGGCATGGTGTTTGGAATGCAAAATGAACTGGACACTTCTTTCCTGAAAGATCTTATAGTTCAGGGGTTGACAGCATTTTCTATAAAGGGCCAGATTAGTGGTTTCTCAAGTGGAGACAAGTTTGGCCCAAGAAATATTTGACAATGTCTGGAGACTCTTTTGTTGTCAAAACTGGGGTGGAGGAGCGGTTGGAGAGGAGTAAAGTGATATTGAAGGGAAGATGCTGTTGGTGTGGGTGGAGGACAAGAATGTTGCCACACTGTAGGCCTGCAATGCATAGGATGGCGCTTCTGTGACAAGGAATTACCCAGTCCTGGATCTCAATAATGCCGAAGCTGAGACTCTCTGGACCCGACAGTAAGTTGTTTTGGTTTCATGAGCCATGTGGTCTCTATCACGACTATCAAACTGTCACGGAGCGTGCAAGCAGTCATAGATAATATATAAACAAAATGTGTTTGTGTTCTAATAAAACTTTCTTTATAAGAACAGGAAGTGAACTGGATTGGCCCCAGGGGGTTAGTTTGCTGATTCTTGCTATAGTTAAATGGCAGGCAAAACCTGATAATTATAATGCAACGTATTAAATTCTGTCTGTCTATTGAACTAGATCTATCTAGCTATCTGTCTACCTAAATAGATAGATTAGTCAAAGTTTTCACAGGTTTATAATGAAGCCCCAGATATGAGCACTTAGCCTGATCTGAGATATTAGAGATGGTCTCCTGAAAGAGAAAGAACGTGAACAAAAGTTAAAAAAAATTCTTTTAAGAGTGAGGAGTTAGACAAAAACAGTAATTCCATGGAGGGGGAATAGCATCAGTAAAGTCACAAACATGCAAAATAGCATGATAAGCATAGAGAACTAATAATAAAAATAAAGGAAGTGAAAGTAGCAGTAGTGGGAGTAGTAGTAATGGTACTGTTACTGGACAGCGGTCCTATCCAGACCCCAAGAGAGGCTTCTTGGACCAAGGAAATGTTCTAGGTGAGTTCATAAAGTGAAAGCAAGTTTATTAAGAAAGTAAAGGGATAAAAGAATGGCTACTCCATAGGCAGAGCATCCCCGATGGCTGCTGGTTGGCTATTTTATGGTTATTTCTTGATTATACGCTAAGCAAGAGGTAGATATTTATTAAATACCTCCTAAGGACCAGGCTCTGTGCTACCATGCTGCAAAGGTAGTTTGGTTTGATTATTAAATGAGAGATCTGAGGCCTGTTTGTCAGCATGGTTTTAGTTTCACACCGATAGTGACACATGGGTCTCTTCTTGCTTCATTGCTTTTTCCCTTTTACTGGAAAAGGGGAGAAAGGGAAGGTGGTTCCTGGAACTGAGGATTCCTCTCCTTTTTAGACCTTGTATGTCTTTTAGCATGCTAAGACACTGTAATTAGTGTATAATGAGCAGTGAGGATGACCAGAGGTCAGTTTTGCCACCATCTTTGTTTTGGTGGGTTTTGGCAAGCTTCTTTACCACATTCTGTTTTATCAGCAAGGTCTTTGTGACCTGTATTTTGTGCCAACCTCCTGTCTCATCCTGTGACTTAGAATGCCTCACCTCCTGAGAATGCAGCCCAGCGGGTCTCAGCCTTGTTTTACCCAGCCCCTATTCAAGATGGAGTTTCTCTGGTTCAAATGCCTGTGACAGTAATAGCAGCTAATATTTACTGAGTGCTTACTGTGTGTCAGGAACTCTAAGTATTTTAGGTGTGCTAGCACATTTAATAGACACAGAGCTCAGTCTTGCTGGAGTAATGTAAAATAAGGTTTAAGATGTGTGCCTGCATGAGGGCTAGGGCCTTATTTTTAGGGGGGTATAATTGAGTATGAGAAGCCCAACAAGGAGGTAATGAGTAAGATTGATTGGATGTTCCAGGTAAGAACAGGAAGAAGCCACAAGTTTCTGGCTTGGTGACATTAATTGAATGTATATATGGAGGGGAAAGGCAGGCCTAATGGGGGAAGGGCTGTTTTTGATGTGTACCTGCGTTAGCTGGAGAACAAGGTCAAGTTGAATAGCTGGAGCTGTAACTGTAACTAGAATATAAGCAATAAAACTAAATTAATTAAAATTGATGAGATCAGGTAAGAAACCACATCAAAAGGAAGAACAATGTATTTTAAAGAAGAGTTCTGAGAGTAACTAATATTTAAAGGAAGTCTTAAAAGTGAAAATTAGTGAGATGGGAGGAGAACTAGAGAAAATGTTGTCATCGAAGCTAAGAAAGTGGGAAGTTTCCAGGTATACGGCAGAGTCCGAAGAGTTTAGCGCCAAAGAGAGGACCAATAAATGAGAACTGGAAGTGCCCTCGTAGCTGAGAATTTAGACATCATAGGTAATCATTTTGTTTTGCTTTTGAATGAAAGAGGTAATCATTTTCAAATCCAGAATAAAAGACAGTGAAAGTAGAAAAGCTAAAGTTACTAGAAAGCTAAATGTTGAAACAATATCCCAGTCAAGCTTTTAAAATGTAGTTATCAAATAAAGTACATATAAGAAACCTTGCTATTGGGTACTATGCTCAGTACCTGGTGATGGGATCAATTGTACCCCAAGCATCAGCATCGTACAATATATCCAGGAAATCTGCACAGTGACCCCCTGAATCTAAAATAAAAGTTAAAATGATAAAAATCACTATGTAAATAAAGTCAAGAACATGAAAAAAAATATTTCATAGGCTTATTTTCAGTTGCTCTAAATTTTTAAAAATAAAACACCTTAAGGATGTATTTATGTGTTTAGCAAATGGAATACAAACCTCGTAGATTTGTAACTTTGAGACACCAAAGAATATTAGAAGACATTATCAATTCAGTTGAGTTCAATCAATTCAGTTTAAGGTAGTTGTTGATTGCTATGCATTTTTAACAGTGATATGACAGGATTTCTTTTTCCTTTCAAAGCAGCTTGCCATCTTATCTGTCTTTATGTTTATTGCATGAAGAATTTACAGTGGACAAAGATGCAGTTGATGCAAAAAAAAATACACGAAACTTAAAGGATTGAATCATAAAGAAATATAACAAAATGCTAGGTCATATGGCAGAGTCAGTGATACAAAGCAATTTGTGCTAAAGACTTTTGTAGGGAGAGACCAACATGAACTGGAATATTGTGAGCATCTCCATCTAATGTTTCTGCCTAAATGCTGTTCTTCTCTAGAGAGAACTCAAGCAAATTACTCTTAACAGAAGAGTAAATGCAAGCGATGAAGAACCAAGGGACAATCAAAGGTGTCAACATGTTGTTTGTTACTTGAGGACTGACTGTGTTTATTTATCTTTGCATCCCCAGGGCCAGGCACCATGGCTATCATGTATTAAGTACATGCAGCCAGTGCTGAATTGATTTACCTTTGGTCATTAGATTTGCACAGCTGAGGTAGGTTGGATCATGTGCTTTGTGGATGCTCCCCAATTAATGGTGCTAATGACAGAGAGAATCAGGCCAAGAGGCAGTGAGTTGGGAGCATGCCACTTATAGGGAACTAGGAGAGAAAATATTCTTGAAAGAGAAGACTAAATACTAGATGCACTATTAACGGGAATTGGTCATGCCTACAGGACACTTCCCTCTAGTATAACATACTGATATATAAAAGCATGCTTCCTGTGTGACTGAATGAGCCAATTCTGGCTTAACACAGACAAACAAGACATTGCCAATGCCTTCATCAGTTCGGTATCTCCTGAAAGAAATGTAAGGTGAAGAGAAAGCTTATACAAAAAAATAAAGTGAAATCTGTAAATCTGGTTCTAATTTCTAAGGGTTTATTATCCTGGAGATTGCATGAAAATAGTATTGAGAATGACTACACTGTGATTTTTGCTAGCTTTTAGTCTGTATGGCAGAAAAGCATTTCTAAAAGAGATTTGAAAATTGTGGACTCTGATAACACTGTGAGTTGTCATGTTTTTCTCTAATGAACAGCTTATCAGTAAATGTGCTCAGTGGTTAATTAACCACATTAGAGTTTATTGGCATCGAAGGTACTAGAATGCCCATTATCTTTATGCAAATTTGGATTTACTGCAGGTTAAATCCTGTGGCCTGAAATCTAAGTCACCTGTCATAAATTAATAGGCTGGGTACTAACCCTGCTGGGATTGGTTGTGACAAAGAACCCCACGAGTTGGGGGAATAAATCAAACCTGCATGGGTGAGATTCATTCTTTGGAATGTCTCACAAAGGCTGTTGCAGCCAATTGTGCTGCAGAGGCTGTGTGGTGTTTTTGTGTTGTTTTGATTTCGTTTCATTTTACGGGGCAGCCAGGCAGTCCAAGCAATGGCTCATGCCGTGTTGATGCCAGCAGTGGCATCCATGAGGTGGCAGTGGCATCCATGAGGTGGCACTGGCACTTGGAGGTTATAGGAGTCAGGTCAAGCTATATCTGGTTCCAAAACACATGTCAAGTTTGGAATGTGGATATGAAGATAAAGGCAGATTCCCAGGTGTCTCCGTCGGTTCAGGCTGCACTTACAGAATACCATAGACTGGGTGGCTTTAACAACAAACATTTATTTTAACAGTTCTGGGGGATGGAAAGCCCAAGATGAAGGCACTGACAGATCTGGTGTCTGTAAGGGCCTGATTCTTGGTCTGCAGTTGGGTTTTTTTTTGTATCTTCATAGGGTGGAAAGCAGAGATCATCTCTTTTGTGTCTCTTCTCCTAATGGCAGTAATCCCGCTCATGAGGGCTCCTCATGATCTAATTAGAACCAAAGGTCCCACCTCCAAATACCATCATGTTGGAGATCAGGGCTTCAAGGTATGGATTTGGGGAAAATGCAAACATTCAGTCCATAGCACCTTCCATAGGAAGGCTTGTCATGGCCCACTCTAAGCAAACTAAAGTTCACAGTTGTCTCAGGCTTTTTGAGGGGAGTGGAACATAGGCAGCATATACAAGACCATCATCCAAAATCCTAGGCCTGTAGTAAGCCCATGCGATAGGGCAGATATGGCCGCCACTCAGTAGCCACGTGGCAGCCCATAGCTCATGAGTGCCCTCTGGGTTTGCAGACTGAACTGCCTATCAGAAACTGGGACAGAAGTAGCTATTATGCCTCCCGTCCCTGTCAGGACTGGGTTAGGAAGGAGGGTATTAGGGCTTTTGTGTGTCTCTCAGATTAAACTCTGTTCACTTGAGGTTAAAATAAGGCAGAAGCTGGCCTGAGATAATCAAAGCCTCTTTCAAATCAATTTGCTTTTAAAGGGAAGATGTTGTTGGTGTCTACAAACTTCTAACACATTTGTAGGCAGTGATTAATTACTCTGCAAGTAATGGGGGACCTTTCTGAAGCTCTGGATATCTGGCTAATGCACCCTACCCCAAGCACATTGAAATTTGTAATAGAAATCAGAGGTCCTTGGCGTCTCAAGAGCAGGAAAATCATTACTTCAGTTGTCTCTTCTAATGAATCATGGGTGCTCCTAAGGGAAGAGATTCTTTCATGCCTAGGGCCTGTATCCAGGTAATTTTGGTGGGGAATAACATTTCTTACCACATCGTGAGTGTTTATGTGGCTGGGGCAAAAGAAGTTGTGGTTTCAGTGCTGATCCATTAGCAGTGAGTGTGGTGGGTGAAAGTTCCTTAATTGGTCCCCAGGGTAAAAGCATCCCAGTATTTATAGACTGTTAGGGGAAAGGGGGTTGGGGAGGCAGGTGACTTTTCAGCCCTACAGTGATGACTTTTATGTCTTCCAGGTCACATTAAAATGTTTTGCTTGAATCAGAATAAAAGTAGTCCTTTTTGTCCACTTAAAATTCAGTGTCTTGGTTGGAAGTATCCATAGAAAACATTCCTCGGTCTTCACTTACAAAAGAGAAGCTAGGCTTTCTGTCCTTAAGAATATAGACAAGCTATTTTAGATGTCAGATGTGTCTAAGAATGATCGAGTCAGCAAAGGAGCACGGAGACAGTGGTGAGTTCTCCACACAGCAGGTGCTCAGTGTAGAGAGATAAATACCTAAAGTGGCAACTAAGTAGGTGGCACCAGACACTGAAGAAGCACTTAGTCATTATGTAGAAAGTGCCAGACCAAGTGCAGTTTTAAAGCACCCTTTGATCTCCTTGTCCTGCGAACTGAATAAGGCCTAAATAAGGGGCAGAATTGGGAGGCTTTTTCTTTGCACCTCACCTTCTTTACCACCTGGACTTCTGGGCATTGGAGACAGGAGAGAATCTCCCATATGCAAATCGGCCCCCAGGGCATCTTATCGCAACCAAAGCCTGGGCGAGAATAAGGAAATGAGTGGAATCTAAAAGTCTCTCGATATAAAGAAAGACCTGAAAGATGTCTCTCCTGAGAACCCATTATACAGAAAGGAGTTAAATGAGGAAGAAAAGCCAAGTGCGTGGATCCAGAAGAGTAACTGGCCCAGTGCATTTCCTTTTATCGTATCCTTATCCCTGTGACATTTTTCAGCACTTCTGGAGTATAGCTCCATTGGATCCTTGATGAGTTAATTTTGCCGTAGATCAATGTCAACGCTTAGAGTGAGAAGAGAAGGTTTGAACTACCTTAGGGAACTTACAGGATTAAATAAATTTTATTATTATGCCAGCTCAGGACATTGGTAGTGTTGAGAAAGATCCTAGTGTCACAGGAAACAACTCTCCTGAAGTTTCTATGGAATACTCTGGGCCATATTTTAAAATGTGATGATTCAGGCATACCTCATTTTATTACCCTTTGCCTTCTTGCACTTTTCAGATATTGAATTTTCATTTGGCAAATGGAAGTTTTGCCACAACCCTACCTCAAGCATTTTCCAACAGCATGTGCTGACTTCATGTCTCTGTGGTGCACTTTAGTAATTCTTGCAAGATTTCAAACTTATTATATCTATCAATGGTAATCTATGATTAGTTATCTTCAGTGTTACCTTCGTAATTGTTTTGGGGTGGCATGACCCATGCCCATGCAAAATGTTCATAGATAAATGAGTTCTGACTGCTCTATCAGCCAGCTATTCCCCCATCCTTCTCCCGCTCCTCAGGTTTCCCTATTCTCTGTCATGCTATAATATTGACATTAGGCCAATTAATAGCCCTACTATGGCCTCCAAGTGGTCAAGTAGGAAAAAACAGTTTCACGTCTCTCACTTTGAATCAAAAGCTAAAAATTAGTAAGTTGAGTGAGAAAGGCAAGTCTAAAGTTGAGGCAGGCTGAAGCTATGCTTCTTAGGCCAAACAGTTAGCCAGGCTGTGATGGCAAAAGAAAAGTTCTTGAAGGAAATTAAAAGTGTGCACATGAATGATAAGAAAGTGAAACAGATATTGCTGATGTGAAGACAGTTTTACTGGTCTCTGTAGAAGATCAAACCAGCCACACATTTCCTTAATCTAGAGCAAGGCCTTAATGCTTGACTTTTATGAAGGCTGAGAGACGTGAGGAAGCTGAAGAAGAAAAGTCTGAAATTAGTTGAGGTTGGCTCAAAAAAGCCATCTCCATAACAAAATAGTGCAAGGCAAAGCCGCAAGTGTGGATATAGAAACTGCAGCAAGTTATCTAGAAGGTCTAGGTAAGATCATTGATGAAGACGGCTACACTAACCAATGCATTTTCAATGTAGGTAAAAAGCCTTCTACTGGAATAAGAAACCATCTAGGACTTCCGTAGCTAGAGAGGAAAAGTCAGCACCTGGCTTTAGAAGACAGGCTAATTCTCTTTTTAGAGTGTAATGTAGCTGGTGACTTTAAGCTGAAACCAATGCTCATTTGCCATTCTGAAAATCCTAGGGTCCTTAAGAATTATGCTAAATCTTCTCTACCTGTACTCCATAAATTGAACAACAAAGCCTGGATGAGAGCCCATCTGTTTCCAGCATGTTTTACTGAATATTTCAAGCCAAATTTTGAGACCTACTACTCAGAAAAGAAAGCATATTATTTAAAACTATTACTGCTCATTAACAATGCACTTAGTTACCAAAGAGCTTTGATGAAAATGTACATGAAGATTAATGTTTTTATGCCTGCCAACACAACATCGTTCTGCAGCTCAATGAGTAATTTAGACTTTTAAGTCTTATTATTTAAGAAATATAATTTGTAAAGCTATAGCTTCCATAGATAATGATTTCTCTGATAGATCACAAAACCTTTTAGAAAGGATTCGCTATTTTAGATGCCATTATGAACATTTGTTATTAATGAGGAAAGGTCAAAATGTCAACATTAACAGGAGTTTGGAAGAAGTTGATTCCAACCCTCACGGATGACTTTGAGGTTTGGAAGAAGGTGATCACAACCCTTATGGATTTTTGGAGTTCAAAACTTCAGTGTAGGAAGTAACTGCAGAGGTGATGAAAATAGGAAAAAAAATCCTGGAAGGAGAGCCTGAGGATTTGACTAAATTGATGCAATCTCATGATAAAACTTGAATGGATGAGGAGTTGCATCTTACAGATGCACAAAAAAAGAGCAGTTTCTTGATGAAATCCACTCCTGGTAAAGATGTTTTGGACATTGTTGAAATGACAACAAAGGATTTAGAATATTACATAACTTAATAGGTAAAGCAGTGACAAGGTTTGATATGATTGACTCCAATTTTGTAAGAAGTTCAACTGAAGGTAAAATGCTGTTAAGCAGCATCACATGCTACAGAGAAATCTTTTGTGAAAGGAAGAGTCAATCAATGCGGCAAACTTCATTGCTGTTTTATTTTAGGAAATTGCCACGGCCACCCCAACATTCAGTAACCACCAGCCTGATTAGGCAGTGGTGATCAAAACTGAGGCAGACCCTACACCAGCCAAAAGATTACAACTCACTGAAGGCTGTCAACTCAGATGACTGTTAGCTTTTTTTTTCTTAGCAATAAAATGTTTTTAATTAAGGTATGTACATTGCATTTTTAGACATAATGCTATTACACACTTAATAGGCTACAGTATAGTGTAAACAATTTTTGTAGGCACTGGGAAACCAAGAAACCTTTGTGCGACTCAATTTATTGTGATATTTGCTTTATTGCAGTGGTCTGTCACTGAATCCACAATATTTTTGAGATGTATCGGCAATTGTTTATGTCTCTAAACAATATATATTATACTTTGAGTGTTTAAAATTTACATAAATGATATCATACTGTGCCTATCTGTACAGCTTACTTTTTAAACATAATATTTTCAAGATTTATCTATGTTGATGTAATTCATTAATAATAACTGTTACTTCGTGCTCCATACTTTTTTTTTTGGTAGAGACAAGGTTTCACTGTGTTTCCCAGGCTAGTCATGAACTCCCGGGCTCAAGCAGTCCTCCTGACTCAGCCTCCCTAAGTGCTTGGAGCTAAAATTATCTCTCATCACAACCAGCCACTCCTGTATATTTTTATCCACATTTGTGCCAGAGTTTATCTACTACATATACTTAGAAGTGCAATTTCCTGCTAGGTCATAAGCGGGATGTATGTAACTTTACCAGGTATTGCCAAATTGCTTTCCAAAGTGATGTACAAATTTATACCCCCACCAGCAGAATATAAACATTCCAGTTTCCTTGCATCCTTGCAAATTTTTGGTACTGACAGTAAATCAAACAATATTGTATAAACCAACTCAATATAGTGTAAACCAGATTTACCCGGTAAAACATATGCCTAAAATTCCCATTTCAAGGTCTTTCTTTCTATTGAGAATCCAGAGGCCTCAGAGGTGCATAAATTGCACTTTACCTCCCTCATTTCCAGTTCTACTAAGCCCCAGCCAGTGGCCTCCCATGCAGGTGTCAGCTTGGAGCTGGTCTCTTCTTTATTAGCAGCAACTTGCTGTCTTTTTCATTTAGAATTGTTGTAGTTCTTCCAGTCCTTGCAGAATTTCATTACTCTGGCCTCAACTGCTCACATGTGCCATCTTTCAAAAATGACAGGATAGATGAGAAGATCACAGGGCCATACTCTCCTTCAGAAGATAAAACAAAACACAACCAAACCCTCGAAGTAGATATGATCACTGCAGCAACAGGAAATAAAGGCACAGAAACTGTTATAGATGGTTGTTTTCTTAGAAGAAAGGTATTACCAAATGCATTCATTTTTTTACCCACTTTAGATAGGAAATCCATATGTTCTCTCTAGTGAACATCGTTAATCATATACATTTCAATGTATAATTAACAATGGAGTCTGTCCGACCAACAATTTCCATCACAGAAAATCCTGTGTTTTAGTCTTTGTGGACCATATGGCTGACCTACCTTATCAGTGTTATTAGTGTGAACCCTTTTTTGTGTTAGTCTTTTTCTTACATTTTCTACAATAGTTAAAAAAATATTTATTCTTGTTATGTGATTTTAATAACCTTATATTATTTAGCTTAGCCTGAAAGCCCAACTGTGCAACAGAGAAAGGCTCTGCTCTTAATTAATTTCAATTTGGTGAATTAACTTTAATAACATGCTAATGTATAGAAAGCTACTAAATTTTTCAGAATAAATGTTTTGAGATTTCTCTTCCAAGAGTGATGCCAGCTTTGCTTCCTTTCTTTGTGAGTGGGAAGTGAAGTCTGATGCTACAGTGGACTTATAGAAAACCTGAAGCAGTAATCTGACAAGGATGAAACTTTGAAATCCTTCAATTATTGAGCCTGGATTAACTTCTGAGTATTCATTGATTAATTTATCAAATAATTATGTATTGAACACTTTGTATGTCAGCTACTTTGCTAAGTGTTGGAGATAAAATGATGATCGGGTAGAAGATATTCCTTTCCTGGTTCGAATCCGTTGTCTAGTTTCCATCAGCTTTTGAGTCAATGTGGGGTTTAAGGACATGAGATTCTATGGCCAAATGGAAGGATTTCTGTTTATCTTTGGTTTTTTCATTTAACTTGAAAAGTAACATCAAGAATGACTAATCTATAATGTAAGATTTTATATATATACACACATATTTTATATTGTATATATATGCATATATTTTATATGTATATTATATATAATGTACATATTTTATATACTATATATACTATATGTATATATATGTACATTCTATATGTGTATATATAGTATATATAATATGTATATATGTATATATGCAGTTGTCTCAGTATTCATGAGGAATGTGGGAGATTTATTTCAGTACCTTCATTGGATGCTAACATCTGCAGATGCTTAAGATCCTGATTCAAAGTGGTGTAGTAGTTGCATATAACCTATGCACATCTTTCTGTATACTTCAGATCTTCTCAGATTACTTATAATACCTTATACCATGTAAGTGCTACGTAAATAGCTGTTTTACTGTATTGTTTAAGAAATCATGACAAGAAAAAGAAGTCTGCACATATTCGGTACAGGCGCACTGTTTTTCTGAATATTTTTGATTTGTGTTTGTTTGAATCCATGGAACCCACAGATGTAGAGAGCCAACTGTATATATTCTTCTATTAAGTTCTAAATATTTTAACTGCAATAAGAATTTATATTATTGTGTCCTGTATTCAGTGACTGAAAAGAGAAAGATGGAGAGAGAGATACAGAAATACACAGAAAGAAATCACAGCATGGAGTGGACATTTTAAAAATGCAAGTACGTAGAAAGAGTGGTTGAAGTAAAGGCTAAAAATTATTATAAGTATATAATTTTTATGAGAAAATGTCATCTCATCTTCAAATAGTGTTAAGAAGCTAGAAAGACATTTTCCCTGTGGTGATACTCTCATTGTATCTGTCTTAATTTCAATTCAGTTCAGTTTAGCCAACGTGTATTAAATATCTATTATGTGTTAAGTACCATGCTAGCCATAGGGATCCAAAATTGATATTGAATGGTTTCTTCTTCAGACCAGTGAGAAATATTGGTAAGTAGGATGAAAATTATTATAGCGATCTGAGGAAGTACAATAATGTTATATTACAAAGATATTTAAAATACTGTGAGACATTTATGATGGATAATCTTGTACCAGAGTGACCCTGTCACTAAGAACAACTAGAAAAATCTGGATAAAGCACAAAATGATCAATCTGAAGGCATCATAAATCCACCAAAACAGAGAGAACTTGACACCAAGATCCCAAGAAAAGAGAAGGGAAGGACAAAGAAGTGGGATTAAAAGCAGGAGACATTTTCCCTGCAGGACATTTCAAAGAAGCTAAGCAGAGAGTGGTATCAAAGAGGCTGAAAACTTGAGCCAAACTTTCCGTTATCTTATGGAGCTGGGGGACAAAAATTGACTCTAGATCTATCCAAGGAGAAGGGCCCTGATAGATACCCCAGGTTTTCATTTGTGACACTTGAAGGAACATCACCAAGGAATAAGAAGAGCTAACACAAAAAACCCAGAAACATAGCTTCGAATCAGTTCAATTTTGGCATGGATTAGGAACATCTACCCTGCTTGCCAGAAGCAAAAATATTTCCTTCCTGGAAGAGACAAAATTATTTAGAACCTCAAATTATTTTTTTTTGTTTTTATACACAGGGTCTGGAAGTTAATTAACTATTGCCAAGTATACCAGGAGATAAAATAAGAACCAAAAACTAGGAGAAAAAATTAATGCTAGAAGCAAACCTGTAGAAGAACCATATGTTAGAGTCATCAAAATAGATTTTAAAATAACTATAATAAATATGCAGGGCAGGCTGGGTGTGATGGCTCACGCCTGTAATCCCAGCACTTTGAGAGGCCGAGGCAGGTGGATCACGAGGTCAGGAGTTCAAGACCAGTCTGGCCAACATGGTGAAGCCCTGTGTCTACTAAAGATACAAAAAATTAGCCAGGCGTGGTGGTGCATACCTGTAATCCCAGCTACTCAGGAGGCTGAGGCAGGAGAATCGCTTGAACCTGGGAGGCAGAGGTTACAGTGAGCCGAGATTGCGCCATTGCACCCTCCAGCCTGGGTGACTGGGTGAGCCTCTGTCTCAAAGAAAAAAAAAAAAAAAGAAATATCCATGGACAGGATAGAGAATTGTGGCTGAGAACTAGAGTCTAGATAAAAGTATCAGATGGAAAGTCTGTAATAGACTGAAAAACATCATGTCAAAAAAAATAAGAACTCAACTCAGTAGATATGCTTAAGAACATAAGACATAGCTGAAGAGAGGATTGTTATCTAGAAGACAAATGATAGAAAATACCAGGTTGGAGAGAAAAAGATGAAAACATCAGAAAAGAGAAGAAAATACATATGCAACATAGTAAAAGGTCTAATATACAGTGAATTAGGGTCAGAGGACTAGAGAGAAAGAATGAGGAAGAAATAGTAGTTGCAATCAGTTTACTGAGAATTTTCCAAAAGGGAAAAAAGACATCAAGCCTCTGATTAAGAATTGTCAGGAAGAAGAAGCAGGTTAAATACAAAGGAACACCTTAGGACAACTTAGAACGCCTTAGTTCAACTTATTCAAACAAAACAGAGAGAAACTCTAAAAAGCAACCAGAGAAAAAGATATATTAACATCAAGGAAGCAACAATAAGAATTAAAGTTGATCTCTTAAGATAAAGCTCAGTGGAGGACAAGAAAACATATTCAAAATGCTAAAAGAAACTAATTGCACCTTCAGAATTCTACAATCAGTGAAAAATAGTCTTTAAAAAATAAAAAGGAGATATGCTTTCAAAAAAACCAAAAAATGAGAAAATTTATTGTTGGCACTAAAAGAAATACTAAAAGAAGTTCTTTAAAAATAAATAAATAAAATAAAATAAAAATAAGTTATTTAAGCAGAAGTAACATGATCCCAGGTGGAACCATGGAAGTGCAGGAAGGGGGGTACAGCAATAAAACATGTAAATCTAAAGAATTATTGATCATATAAAATTATAATATCTGATGGGTTTTAAATATATGTAAAATATTTTAAAATAAAAGCAGAAAATCAGGAAGAGGGTAAATAGAGCTAGAGTTCTTAGGAAAGTGGTAAAAAATAGGGATAATGAGAAAAACTGTCAGAAGAATAAATGGAAAATCTACCAAAGAAGTTGAATTTGAAATGAAACTTTCTTTCAAGGAAAACTGGGTATAATGGATTCACAAATGAATTCTTCCAAATACTTAAACTGTAAGATATTGGCATTCAACTAGATAGATCAGTGGGACAGAGGGTTCGGGAACTGGCCCACACATGTGTAGACACGAATTACAGCAAAGGTGCTACTGCCTGACAGAGGGAAAATGTATATTCTTCTATATATAGTTTGTGATCAGTTGGGTATCTTTGTGAAAAATATGATATGAACTTTTTCCTCATAGCATACACATAAGCCAAATCTAAGTGAATTGTAGATTTAAATGTATCAGGCGAAATGGTCAAGCATCTGGAAATAAACAGCTGCATATCTTCATGGACACAAATGTGCGAGCAGGACATGAAAAGTACTAACTCTAAAGGGAGGAACTAGCATGATGCTAGTATAAATGTACACGCATAAACTAATGGAATGGAATAGAGAACCCAGAAATAAAGCCAGAAATGTACAGCCAACTGATCTTTGACAAAGCACACAAAAACATAAATTGGGGAATGGACACCCTATTTAATAAATGGTATTAGCAAAACCGGCAAGCCGCATGTAGAAGAATGAAACTGGGTCCCTGTCTCTCACCTTATACAAAAATCAACTCAAGATGGATCAAATACTTACATATAAGACCTGAAACTGTAAAAATTCTGAAAGACAAAGTTGGAAAAACAATTCTAGACATCAGCCTAGGCAAAGAACTCATGACTAAGACCCCCAAAGCCAATGTACCTAAAACAAAGATAAATAAATGGGAACTAAGTAAACTAAGCTGCTTCACAGCAAAAGAAATAATCAGCAGAGAAATCAGACAACCCATAGAATGGGAGAAAATATTTGCAAACTACACATCCAACAAAGGAATAATATCCAGACTCAAATCAGCAAGAAATAAACAATCCCATTAAAAAGTGGGCAAAGGACTTGGATAGACATTTCTTAAGAGAAGATATATAAATGGTCAACAAACATATGAAAAAATGCTCAATATCATTAATCATCAGAGAAATGCAAATTAAAACTAAAATGTGATACTACCTTACTCCTGCAAGAATGGCCATTATTAAAAAGTCAAAGAACTGCAGGGCCTGGTGGCTCATGCCTGTAATCCCAGCACTTTGGGAGGCCGAGGTGGGTGGATCATGAGGTCAGGATTTCAAGACCAACCTGGCCAACATGGTGAAACCCTGTCTCTACTAAAAATACAAAAATTAGCTGGGCATGGTGGCACATGCCTGTAGTCCCAGCTACTCGGGAGGCTGAGGCAGGAGAATTTCTTGAACCCAGGAGGCAGAGATTGCAGTGGGGTGAGATCATGCCACTGCACTCCAGCCTCTGTTTCAAAAACAAAAAACAAAAAAGTCAAAAAACAGTAGGCTTTGGTGTGAATGTGGGGAAGAGGAAACACTTATACACTGCTGGTGGGAATGGAAAGTAGTACAACTTCTGCATAAAACAGTATGGAGATTCCTTAAAGATCTACCATTCAACCTAGGAATCCCACTACTGGGTATCTAAAAAGAGTAATTGTATTAAAAAGATACTTGCATGCGCATGTTTATAGTAGCACAATTCACAATTGCAAAGATGTGGAACCAACCTAAGTGCCCCGTGACTGATGGGTGGATAGAGAAAATGTCGTATATAAACAACATGGAATACTACTCAGTCATTAAAAGGAATGAAATAATGTCTTTTGCAGCAGCTTGAATGGAGCTGGAGGTCATTATTCTAAGTGAGGTAATACAGGAGTGGAACGCCAAAAACTGTATGTTCTCACTCATAAGTGAGAGCTAAGCTATGAGTACGCAAAGCCCAGAGAATGACTCCAGGGACTCGGAGGAGGGTGGGAGCGAAGCCAGGGATAGAAAACTGCACATCAAGAACAGTGTACACTAATGCATGGGTGCACTCTAATCTCAAAATTCACCACTATAAAATTCATCCATGTATCAAAAAACCACTTGTGCCTAAAAGCTATTTAAATAAATTAATTTAGGATATCAATATAAATATATAAAAAAGGAAGAACTGAAAATTACATTATAATTAAGCACATTAAAGAATACCACCAACAGAGTAAGAATTAAGTTCCACAGTAACAGAAGATATTTATAATATATATAAGCTATAACAACCTGTGACCCAATATATATAAATAACTCTTATAAAACAATTAGAGGAAAAAAAATCAGTGTTTTTTTCTTTAAATTAACAAGGGACTTAGTCAGGTTAAACAGGTACTACACAAGCA